>NC_139345.1:142059133-142789133 GCF_055883805.1 Amblyomma maculatum | reverse complement strand
CCGCATGTCAAGCCATGCATTACGACTATTTCCACACACCGAATGCCCGCTCCTCTGTGTGTATGTTCCTGGCTATTAATAGGCAGCCTCCATGGTACCTGCATCAGAAGAATGGGTCTTAATTCTTAAAGGTACAGTATAAAAGGGATGGAGCTAGAAACAGGCGAAGTAAACTTGCTGCTGCTTGTTGTTTCGCTGTTTTACCTACCCCGATTCTGTGTTTTGGTACTCCAGGTTTGCCAGAGGCGCCGCGAGGAACAACGTGCAGACATCGCCGAGCAACAAGTCAGGATGTACCAATTTTAATAGATGACCTGTACGCGACTGATGAACATTTCATTGCCATGAACGAAGCCTGGCCGGCCAACAATTTTAAAAAATTGCAGCTGGGTTCCTCTGATGGCCTAGGAAGGGAGGCAGATAATTAAAATAGGATGAGCAGGTTGCTGCACTAAAGAAACTAAGAGCGCGGCTAGAAGTTTCTACAAGTAGTGGAACGCAAGACGTTCCTCGTAACCTTGCAGCTGATTTTACCCCTCCAAAGTCTTTCGCAGCAGAAAGTAGCTGGGCTTATAATAGAGTATAAATCATCAACTGAATACGGGTGTACTAAAGGTGGTATAAACACCGACACATAATGCAATGGATGGCAGTCGATCGGAGCTTGATTTGCACTACGATTCTAAAATTGTACATTTAAATCTGCTGAATTACAAACTGAGAAGTGGAAGCGAATAATCAAATATAGTTATTTATTTCTATACGTACGTGTATGCAGAATCACAGCATGAAATTATTACAGGCGGTATAATTTTCATTTTACCTCACTGTTTTATTTACCGAAATGATGATCCAGTGCCGGTGGTACACTGCCAACATTCACTATTTTATTTTTTCGGCACTGTTTATGCAGTTCAAGCATTATGTTATGCGTCCCGACTGTAACTCTTGACTGCGTTTCAAGTCTGCTTTGAGTTGTAAAACTTTTGGCCGCGTATTCGATTTTCTTTATTGGGATCCCGCCCAACCAATAAGTAATTAAATGCAAAAAAAAAAGTGTCTTGGAGGTTCAAAAAATTGTGGTATTACAGAACATTCGTATTGATTCGCAATAACCCTGTCGCGACCGGCGTTACTGCAGGTACGGGATACTATAAATACTTTCACTTTATTACATTCTATTTATTGCAGGAAAAAGTATTGTAGTTATTTACTTGACGCCAGAAAAACTCGTTACATCTAGAGCCCATTCAAATCTAAGTGAGACTCATCCGTACTATTAAAGCATTGTTGTTTTATGTACTACATGTCACATGTCACATTTGATGTACTACATGGCTGGGACGGTAGGTCAACGCCGCTTGCGGCGAGGGCTAGTAGTGTTAGTAAGTGGTTCTTTATTATAATAGAATAAAATAAAAATAATAAAGGAATGAGGAGATTTTTGCTGCCCCGGTATCTGCTATCGAAATAGCCACCAAATTTTTATTTGTTGTAGGCCGTCATTGCACCCGCCACTGCTTCGGGGGTGGACGACGGCTGTTGTTGCGGCGCGCGTCTTTCTTTCCATCTTCATCTTCTCTCTTTATTTTCTCTTCTGTCCGCATGCTCGGCGGCTGCGTGCCCCGCCAGGGTGGTGCAGTGGTAAGACGCCCGACTACTGTGCCGGAGTACCCGGGTTCGAACCCGACCTCGGCGGCTGCGTTTCGATGGAGGCGAAACGAAGAGGCGTCCGTGTGCTGTGCGATGTCAGCGCGCGTTAAAGATCCCCAGGTGGTCGAAATTACTCCGTAGCCCTCTACTGGCTCCTCTTTCCACTTTCACTCCCACCTTCCTCCCTTCCCTCACGGTACGGTTGTGGTGTCCACAGAAAACAAGTGAGACAGTTACCGCGCCTTTCCCTTCCTACAAATCAATCAAAAAGTCGGCGGCTGCGTTTCGATGGAGGCGAAACGAAGAGTCGTCCGTGTGCTGTGCGATGTCAGCTGGAGGTTATCCTGGTACTCCCCTGATGGGGCTGGGACAGGTAGGTCACCGCCGCTTGCGGCGGGGGCTAGCCTATCACCGAATTTTTATCTGTTGTAGGCCGTCATTGCACCCGCCACCGCTTCGGTGGCGGACGACGGCTGTTGTTGCGGCGCGCGTCTTTCTCTCCCTCTTCCTTTTCTTTCTTCTCTATTTTCTCTTCTGTCTATGCCCAGCCGGAGTGGTGCAGTGGTAAGACGCCCGACTACTGTGCCGGAGTACCCGGGTTCGAACCCGACCTCGGCGGCTGTGTTTCGATGGAGGCGAAACGAAGAGGCGTCCGTGTGCTGTGCGATGTCAGCGCACGTTAAAGATCCCCAGGTGGTCGAAATTACTCCGCAGCTCTCCACTACGGCTCCTCTTTCCACTTTCACTCCAACCTTCCTCCCTTCCCTTACGGCGCGGTTGCGGTGTCCACAGAAAACAAGTGAGACAGTTACCGCGCCTTTCCCTTCCTATAAATAAATCAGTCTTTTTTTCTCTCTTCTGTCTGCACGAGCAGCGGAAAATAACAACTCAGCTACAGAGCCAGTAGCAGGCCCATGCATTTTCTTTTCTTTTCCTAGAGCTCCAACAAGAAAAATTACGGGGCACTTTAGCGGCTAAAGTATCGAAAGGCGAAAGCCTGAGAAGCGTAATCTTGTCTAGCGTTCCTACTATCTGCAATTTCACACTTGATGACACGCCAAGGAACGCCACGCGAGAGCTGCCGCAAAAGCGGAGCACACTTTGTCCAGGACAATGCGAGCCATTAGTCTTTCGCCATAAAATTAAAGGGTCTCTGAAAGCGTACCCTTACTATCCTATAATTTGCCTCCCATCGATAGCCTCTTGCCAGTATTCGTTGCAGTGCTTTATAAATGGTTTACAGGAAAGAAAGGCGCAGTATCTGTGATGATGGTGCTCGTGGCGAGTGCGCGGATTGTGAAGTGCGGCCGCGTGCGGGGCGTGCCAGTGCGCGTGTTTGTTCGGGGCAAGAGGACAGCACGGACTTCCCTGAGCGTGGCTGGCGGTTGAGTTCATCGTCTTGGGCCTGGCATAAAAGGCCGACTCGCCAGCACCCGCCGGGCACCTGGTCCGGGGTCTGGTGCCGCGCAGTTCAATTCAGTTGAGTCGTTCAGTCATGTCCGACTCTTCGTGACCCTATGGTACATGTCACGCCACGCTTTCCGGTCTCTCACTATCTTCCTAACATCACATAACTTCATCTGCAGCGCCTTGAGGATGCCATCTAACCATCGCGTTCGCTGCCTACCCCTTCTCCGGCCACCCTCAACCTTTCCCAACATCAAATCTTTCTCCAGCGACTCCTCTCTTCTCATCGGATGACAAAAGTAGCTGAGCTTTAACTTTAGAATTTGACCCTCCAATGAGCAGTCAGGGTTTATGGTCGACAATATCGACTGATTTGATCTTCTGGCAGTCCAAGGAACTCTCAAGAGTCTCCGCCAGCACCACAATTCAAACGCGTTAATTCTTCGGTGGTCAGCCTTCTTCACAGTCCAACTCTCGCATCCATACATCACAACTGGAACGACCGTAGCACGAGTTATACGGATCTTGGTTGGCAGACTAATGTCTCTGCTCTTTACTAGGCGGTCAAGGCTAACCATGGCTCTCTTTCCCAGAAGCAGGCGTCTCCTAATTTCATGGCTGCAGTCTCCTTCCGGGGTAATCTTGGAGCCCAAGAACAGAAAATCTGTCACATTTTCCGCACAGCACGTCGCTATCCCACGAACTACTCCCGGAGGCAGCTACACTGCTCCATCGTACCTGGCCGCCGCACTGGTGCCGTTGCAGTACCCGGCGTGACCCACCGCAGTGGTACTAGCACTGAGACGTCGGGCGTGACGTGCCGCGCAACAGGGTACTCGAACGCCTGGGCGGGAACAAGGCCCGCGTCACATCCCGGCTACCGGTCGCTTCTCAACCGGACTTCAAGCGTCGTAGGACTTCCTCAACCGGACTCCGAGCATCATCGGACTCGCCTGCACCGACGTCGAGTCCACGAGCGGACTAAATAGAAGTAGGACGTTTTTTGGACATCCTATTAGGTATTAAGCTAGGCTGTATGCATGTGTGTTGCCCGGGATACGGTAATAGTCAAGAAAATAAAAGCGTGCGTGTGTCCGTGAACCTGATCTGTTACCTGCCCAAAGCTCCTGGATGGAATCCATAACATCACAATATGGCGAGCCTGCCAGAATTCCTAGAATTTATTGGATTCGAGGAATTAATCCGTCAGAGAGAGGGCACAGTATCGAGGATGGGTTCACACGCATCGGTATACGCTTGAGCGAAGATGGACCTTGAACGTCTTGCCTCGCTGGGCGCGCAGCTGGGTTTCTCCAGAGCCGAGTTGCGGGACTGGATAAATAAGGAACGCGCGGAGCAAAGAGCCGAACCCGCTGCTGGAAGAGAGAAAAATCGTCTAGCCGCAGAGAGAGAGGAAGAAATCTTAGAATTGAGACTTAGAGTCCAAGAAGGAGCGAGGAGGAACGCGACAGAGGATATCGAGCCCGTAGTGTCAGCGCCACAAGTACAGCTTCTCAACCCTCAAAAGCTGCTACTCCTATTCGATGAGCGACGGGATGACCTGCATGCCTATTTGCAACGGTTTGAGCGTGTGGCAGTGGGACAGGACTGGCCTCAAGATAAATGGGCAATGGCCGTAAGCATGTGCCTAACTGGGGCTTGACCGTGATCGGCAGGGTGTCAGCCGCAGATTCCTTAGACTACCAAAAGATCAAAAAAGCTTTTCTGCAGCGTTTTAAATTCACGGCTCAAGGTTACCATGACAAATTTCGAAAGGCTCGAGCAGAAGATGGCGAGACAGGAAAGCAGTTAGCCGCCAGGCTTTCGGGTTACTTCGACCATTGGATCGAAATGGCGAGTGTTCCCAAGGAATTTGAAGACCTGCGCGATCATGTGATCGGTGAACAGTTCCTGTGGTGTTGCCACCCGAAACTCGTTGTGTCATTGAAAGAACGGGAGTGCAAGACACTCGACGTAATGGGAGACGCAACCGATCGCTTCTTGGGAGTTCAGAACTGTTCGAACATCGGTAAAGTTCCTGACGAAGAGAAACCTCATACCAAGAGTTCCGTCAGCCTGCCGAGTAAACCCCAGTTGCGGTGTATGTTGTGCAATCGTCCAGGACATCGGGCTTCCGATTGCCGCACGTCCACTAGACCGGTACTTAAATGCAACTTGAGTGGAAAGGTCGGACACAAGGCCGAAAACTGCAGGAATCGGCACCTAGAGGAAGAACAGAGAGCCGCATGCCCTGCAATGCATGCTCCCAAACGTGCGGATCGTTTTGACTGGCATACGGCCCGGAGCCCATCCGACTCTAGCAGTTATGTGCAGATCAGTAAAGACGCACCTCAGAATTCAACTGGAAGAATGCGCATTGTAGAAGAATTTGTGACTGGAGAACAAGCCTGCGTGCTTCGACACACTGGTAGTAATGTCGTTATTGTCCGCCGGAGTTTGGTCCCGAATAACTGCTTCGCAGTGCAGACCGCGAGGATAATACTTGTCGATGGTACCGTCACCCAGTTACCGGTGGCAAGAGTACAAGTGGGCACGCTCTATTTCACAGGCGAGGTGACCGCGCTTTGCATGAAGCGGCCCTTGTATGATCTCGTGCTTGGGAATATACCAGGTATCAGGGCCCCAGATGATACCAATCATGACTGGATGACTTCAAGCAGCCTAGAGCTTCATACTTCAAAATTACCAGGTACAGGAGCGACCTGTGAATTTTAAACTTTGTGTTGTCGCCTTGGCCAAGCCAACAGAAAAGAAAACGCCGCTGTGCGTGCCCCCCATTCTTCTGTGTGACATGACAAAGGACAAGTTAGCGAAAGAGCAGCAGAAAGGTGTAACCTTAAAACGCCTCTTCCTTAAGATAATAAATTTCGATCAGGTCAAGGTAACTCGTACCATTTTTGTGAGGAAGATCACATTATTTATCGATATTATTGTATGACATCGGGCATGACTATCAAGCAGGTTGTTGTACCACAAAAACTCCGGCTATCAGTCCTACAGATAGCACATTAAAGAATTATGGCCGGACATCAAGGGATCAGACGCACTACTGATCGTATACTTGAGGACGTTTATTGGCCTGACATACATGAAGATGTCAAACGATTTGTTAAGTCATGTGTTAAGTGTCAGAGAACAACACCGAAAGTCAAAGTTGGCATTGCCCCTTTAGGCAACATGCCACTGATTACCACTTCCTTCGAACGTGTAGCCGTCGATCTCATAGGACCTTTCTCACCTACGTCTGATAAAGGAGATCGATATGTGCTCACCTTGATAGACTTTGCAACACGGTACCCAGACGCCGTCGCCCTCCAGCTATTGATGCTGTGCATGTTGCCGAAGCGCTCGTTGAGATGTTTTCCAGCATTGGCATACTGAAAGAAATGGTGATCGATCAAGGAGCCACGTTCACCTCAAAGCTCATGAGGGAAGCTGGCCATCTTTTTTCCATTAAGCTTCTGAAGACATCACCTTACAGGCCATGGCGAAAGGTCTTGTGGAGAAATTCAATGGAACATTGAAAACTATGCTGAAGAGATTGTGCCAAGAAAAACCTAGGTCTTGGGATAGGTACCTGGCACCGTTACTGTTTGCATACCGAGAAGTTCCACAAGCAAGCCTTGGATTTTCTCCTTTTGAGTTGATTTATGGCCGTCATGTGCGAGGACCACTAACAGGGCTTAAGGAGCTCTGGACCAATAAGCATATCGATGGAGATACTCGGTCAACATACACCTATCTCGTCGAGCTCAGAAACCGTTTGGAGGACACGTGTAAGATTGCTCACGAACAACTAACACGAGCACGTCAGAAACAGAAACTGTGTTACAACCGGAAAAGTCGTCCCAGAAAACTGACCCCAGGTGACAAGATTTCTGATTTTGTTACCGACCGAAGCCAATAAGCTGCTCATGCAGAGGGAAGGTCCATACGATGTGATAGACCGCAAAAACGATGTGGACTACATCGTGGACCTAGGACATAAAAGGAAACTTTTTCACATTAGTATGCTGAAGAAGCATGAAGAATGAAACCCTCCGACTATTCATCCAGTCTCAGCAGCTGCTGAACTCGACTCCACCTCATTGGACCTGGAGACCCTCGATGGTGACTCAACTAAGCAGCTGCCTGCGAGTCATCATCGTAGGATTATGTCAAGAGCTTCGAGGAAGGCCAAGTCACCACCAAGTTGTCACCGCGACCAGCAGGCAGCTGTGCTCATGCAGGGTTCACGATCCTCATGAAGTACATCGGTGCAAAGTTTGGTGAGCTGTATATGAAGTGTAAAATAGTGTTTCTGGTAACTAAAAACAGATTTAAAAACGAACACGTGTGTTGGATTGTGAAGAGTTTTGTGTGCTTCTGATTATTTAAGAAGAGAGCTTTGTCGGGCTGGTTGGTTCATGTTGAATGGAAGGAAGGAACAGCTCAAATGGACGGAACATGTAGGAAGGCGAGACAGACACATCAGCTGACTAACAACCAAATAGTTTATTGCGACACAAAGAGCAATATATAGCAGACAGCCAAAGCGCATAAGAAAAATCAATTTGCGACACAATCATGGTCCTGATATCACGTAGCGATGATCAAAACCGTCCGCGATTGAGATACGTGAGCTCTTGTGGGAATAGAGCTACGGACGGTGGGTTGACACACGTGTCACCAAGTTCGTGAATGTGAAAAGCCTCAGATATGAGGCGTGAGGTCAAATCTTTATATTTGGCGATAATTGGGGTTTAGTTCAAAAACGCCTCACAGTCCTTGCAAGCGATGGAATGGGTGACTATGCTATTTCGGCATGACTGGTTTTCTATGTCTTTGGCGTGTTCGCGCAGTCTATCATTAACGCACCGTCCAGCTTCCCCGATGTAAAATCGGCCGCATGAGAGTGGAATCTTGAAAACAACACCACAAAAACAGTTCACAAATTTCTTCCGGTGTTTCGTCTCACAAGCCTTCTTTCTACTTTCTTGGTTGACTTTCTTGCACAACCCTCCTAACTTATTCCTGGAGGAAAAAAGAAGCTTCACGCCGGCTTTGCTGACAATCTTTTTCAGGTTGTGCGAAACTTTATGCACATACGGTATGCACGCCATGTTCTTATAATTTGATTCAGAAGGTTTCACGCGAATCAACACACTTTGTCTGCGTCAGCATGAGCAACTAAAGGCTATTGGCCTCGAGATCGAGCAGAGTCGCCACCTTGCGGCTCAGCGGCGAAACCTACTCAGTGTGGATGCGTTTTCGCGTCGCGTGCCAGCCCGCAGTGATTTACGCGCGCATGCGGCGTGTACAGGAGTATTTTTGTTGGTTTCGCGGTTCCTGTGAGCTTTCGCTTACCTATATGCCTCTTGCAAAATTAATATGAACAGTCTATAACCCCATGCTTCATAAAAAAAATTACTTGTCCGTATCGAGCATATCATGCTTGGATAAGGACATCATCCATCGCGGTCTTCGGCGCTTGTGATCCTTTGACATGCAATGTCTCAAACGAAGTGGTACTGTCGCTACCGCCTTGTCAAAGCAAAATAGGTCGCTGCCGTCAATAAAAGTAAATGCAAACGCTCAGAAATCGCATATTCCCGTTTCTGGTTGGAATACCGCAGCTACTGAAACATATGCCATCGCAGACTGCTTCATATAGCAGAATGCAGTTTAAACAGACCACTCTATGCCTACTATGCCTTCTGTATTCACGATAGAATTGTGCGAGTAGTTTTTTTTTTTTTTTTTTTTTTTTAAACCTCTGTCGCGGTGTCTCAATGGTAAGGGCGCTCGACTGCTGATTTCGAGAACGGGGGATTCAATCACAACCGTTTCGAAAGGCGCTCCTCTGCTGTGGGATTTGACTACACAATAAACAATCCCACGTGGTAAATGTGGTGTTAATAATGACAAAAAAAAAAACACCAAAACCAGCCTCTGCAATCATCCGTTATAGCCGATGCCGCTTTCGTGCGGTAAACCCGGGCCAATATGCATTTCGTTTTTTTGTTGTTGTTGTCGCTGAAGGCTTCTGTGCATCCGTAAAAGTTTTAGTGAGCACATTTTGCTTTCGAGAAATGCTCGAATGTTTGAGAAACATATTCCCTGCACCTAATTGTTACCCTAAATATTACATAATACACCTAGATTAATGTACTTTACTGGTAGCCTATTATAATCATTATAATCCCTTTTCGTCCAAGTGCTGTCTTCCGAGCAAACTCGTCGTTTCTGACAAGGGGAGTAAAACAGTTTCATTCGGGCTTAAATATCAGTGTTTAGTTGGGGAATAAATATATAGTCGCATGATAAGATGACATCCATTTATTTCTGAATAGTTTTATATCCGGCATCTGTTTTGGAAGCAATCCTAATATTTTACTTCGCATAAGATTTAGTCACTGCTAAATAATTAGTGATAAATTTTAAGCCTGTAAAATTGCTTCCCAGAACATGACAGTGCCCATGCACAGTTTATAACGATGTCTCCGCAGCGAGTAATTCGTAGCTTGCACTTTAACGTTACTGAAAATTAATCCCTGATTATTGTAAATTCTGTCAAGTGTGTAAAAGTTCTCTCACACGGTGAAATTTATTGGCATTGCAAAACAAAATATTTACAGTACTAATTTACCGTTACATATTAACATCACACACATCAGAAATCCCTTATAATTTCCTCGGTATCAGGAAATTATTTACAGTTAGTGGCGCATGCAGTAATACAGTATCACATTCCATGACAGTGGTCGCAAAAAGCATCTCGGCAAATTCAATCCACTCAGCGCTGTACACGTGAACAATCAGCTTTCCTGTGCGGCGAGGTTTCCTGTAGAGTGTTGGCGTGATCTCATTTTTGGGGAATACTTGTGGTTCTCTGGGCCAGAGTTGTTGTGCACTCAATCTAAAGCAACTCGCCATGCAGTGCGCTGCCAGTGCTACATTTAACCTGCTTAATCCTCGAGTCAAGTACGATATTATGAACCAGGCTTTCTCGATTCAATCTAAGGTATTGCAGGTATCTGGGTGGGCTTGACACTAAATTCGCCGGACTCACTGGCATGAGACACGCGCAAACTGTTTAAAAGCCGATAAGAAAAACAAAGCTGTCATTAGGCAGGCCCAAGCATTGTGCGCGTGAACGCGGTAGAGCACAAGAAACGTGCAAAGTAAATCTGGAAGTCTGGAGGTTGCGTGCTTTGTTTTCCTAAAATTCGCTCTTCTTCTGCTGCATTGGCGAAATCTTTGGATGTTTTTCTGCAATATTGCAGAAATACTGCAGAAGACACGTTTTCATTGCTAACAAACCCGCCGTAAACCCGGAAGCAGACCTACGCAGCGTGCGTTTCTGCGAGTGCCGCCGGCTGCCGATCCGCACTACCGGAGTGACGGTGGCGCCACCTCTAGGTCGATCTCGCGGCGAATTGCCTTAATAAATGCTTGTCGACGCATGCGGTGTGATGTGCTGAGGAAAGAGACAGTAAACTTGAGGACTTAGCCAAGCAGATTCAACATATGCAGTTACAGATGCAAAATCACTTTCACCTCATGACGGAGGCGCTCCAGCAATTAAAGGGGGAAACCGCCAACCTAAATGCGAGAGTGACTATACTTGAGGAGAACAAAACAAAGTTGAATAATGGACAGACCGCCCAATAACATCCAAATTTGGCAGTAGAACTGTCGCGGGTATCGACGCAAACGACCGGTATTGCAGAGTACGCTGTCGCTCCGCGAATCAGCCCCCCTTGCTATAGCGTTGAAGGAGACCGGCGGCCCGGCCAAATTGCAAGGGTATCGCGCCTTCCACAGTGGGAAAGGGGACAAATCGAGAGTTACAACACTGGTGCAGAGAAACATAGCAACAATCCAACACGAATTAGAAGACAACGTCATAGAAAATGTCTTTGTAGAAATTCTAACAGGAAAAAAGGAGGAATCAAACACTTTCCTACTCAATATCTACAGCCCACTGAGACAACGGAAGGTCCGCTTCAGGGCAATAATGAACAAGGCACTTAAGATATCAGGGAACCAGCCGCTAATTATAGTGGGGGACTTTAACGCCCATCATCCGGAGTGGGGGTACACTAAGGAAGACGCAAAGGGGAGACAGTTGTGGGAGGACACGCATAACCACGGGATAACATTGCTGACTGATCCATTACACCCCATGCGGGCGGGGAACAGCGTTACCGCCGATACCTCACCGGACCTGACCCTGATTAAAAACGTAGAACAACGCAATGGCTAAATACGGAACTCAACCTGGGGAGCGACCACTCAATAGTGGAAACCACGTACGGTTGAAATCAGGAGTAAAGTCAATGGAAAAAAGTGCTTCCGGACGAAAATCACAGACTGGGACCGATTTAGAGAGATTATGGGGAACAGAGACCTAACAGAGATAGGAAATATGGAGGACTGGTGCGAAGCGGTAAAGAAAGACACCAGGAAAACAACTAAGACGCTAGAAGGGGAAAAAGCTCCGGAAATAGCGGATGCCCGACTCCTACACATGTGGGAGGCCAAACAGGGCATGGAACGTCGACTTAAAAGGCAAGGCAGAAACAACAAAAATCTCAGAAGAAGACTGGCGCGTCATAACAAAGAAATAGAAGATTACGCCTCTAAACTATGTGAACAAAATTGGACTAACAAATGTGGCGACATGAAAGGAATATGAACCCCCCACAGACGTGGAATATCCTAAGACATTTAATAGACCCTGAAACGTCCAAAACACAAGCACGAGTCAAAATGGCTAAGGTTAGACACGCATGCGAAGAGCAGGACGATGACATATTCATGAAGAAACTCGTCGAGACATACATAGGGGACACCGAAATTAGAGAGCTACCCGACTACCAGAGAATTCCAAATGAGAAGTTAGATGCGCCCATCACGAGAGCTGAAGTAAGGGCGGAGATAGCGAAACTCAAAACCAAGTCAGCTCCAGGGCCAGATGGAGTCACGAATAAGATGCTCAGGAATTTAGATGACAACTCGATAGAGGCCCTTACCAGCTACATGCAGAAATGCTGGGAAAAAGGGGAGATCCCACCGCTGTGGAAAGAGGCTACCGTGATCCTGATCCCAAAACCCGGGAAGCAACCGAAACTGCAAAATCTCCGGCCTATATCGCTCACGTTATGTGTAGGAAAGTGAATGGAACACATTAATCAGACCAGAATTTCAAATTATATGGAGGAAAAAGAGAAATGGCCAGACGAGATGTATGGCTTCAGGCCCCATCTGAGCACACAGGACGTCATGCTGCGGCTGCAGCAAGACATAATTAATTCCAGAACCAAATATGCGAAAGTCATTATGGGACTGGACCTAAAAAGGGCCTTCGACAACGTCAAGCACGAAGCCATCTTGGAAGGGCTCCAGCAGGCAGGAATAGGGCTAAAAACTTATCGCTATGTCAGAAATTTCTTAACGGACCGCACAGCGGTTATAACTTTCCAGGAAATACAATCTGGGGTGATTAGGCTAGGTAACAGGGGGACACCTCAGGGATCGGTACTGTCACCCACCCTTTTCAACATGGCCATGAGAGGGCTCCCGAAGGAATTGCGGAAAATTGGGAATTACAACTTAAATTACAGCCTGTACGCTGACGACATCAATCTCTGGATCAACAGAGGGAGCGACGCAGAGATCAATGAAACGCTGCAGGCGGCAGCAGATGTCATCTCTAAGTACGCGGCGGACAGAGGACTTAAATGTTCGCCTGAAAAATCAGAAACCTTCGTGTAAATGACAAGGCACTCAGGAACAAACCTCCCTCTGACCCACAGGTGTACGTGGAAGGAAGGGAGATACCAAAAGTAGAGACAATACGAATATTGGGACTCCACTTACAAACACATGGAAGGAACACGATCACCATTAAAAAGTTAGAAAACCACGCGACCCAGACATTAAACCTCATCAAGAGGGTCTCACGTAACGGAGGCGGCCTCAAGGAAAAAAACCTCCTGAGATTGGTACAAGCCTTCATCATTAGCAGAGTGGGCTACGCCACGCCATATCTGAACCTAAAGGCAGATGAGAAGAGAGAGATAGACGCGCTCATCAGAAAATGCGTTAAAAAGGCCCTGGGCCTCCCAACATGTACATCGACGGAGCAGCTACTGGCCCTAGGACTGCACAATACGATTTCAGAAATCACGGAAGCGGTTAAAAACTCGCAACTTGAAAGACTCAGCAGGACGCGAGTGGGAAGAGCTACGCTAAGCAACCTTGGAATAGCCACAGACAGGGGGCAAAAGGAAAGGGTTGACATTGACAGGAAAATCAGGGCGCATCTAAGAATCCCTCCCCTACTCAAAAACATGCACCCTGAGTTTAATAGGGAAAGGCGACAGAAAAGGGCGGAAGCGATAGGAACAATATATCGGAGCAAACCCCCAAATGAAGTTGCCTACGTAGATGCGGCAGGAAACAGACACAGTCGATACATGACCATAGCGGCGGTAGATGGGGGAGGCACCCTCATCACGGTGGCTACCATACTAGGGAAAGAAACCGAGATAGCGGAGGAAGCTGCGATAGCGATCGCTTGCGTTGGCACCAAAGCTAGATATATTATTAGCGACAGTAAAACTGCAATCCAAAATTTCAGTAGGGGGAGGGTAAACCCCCTCACCACCAAAATTTTAACACAAGGGGTGATTGATAGGACGATCAACATCATCTGGACCCCGGCGCACGAATCTGTCAGCGGTAACGAGGCGGCCCACAGTGCAGCTCGAGATCTCTACCTCCGAGCTGTACACGATGGCTCGGCTCAGGCAGAACATAATAGAGAAGGGCGATTAATCTCGTATCAAGACATTACAGAACACTACAGGCAATGCCGGAGGCGTTTCCCCCCACCAAACACGGCGTTAAATAGAGGTCAGGCAATGGCGTGGAGACGCCTGCAGACTGGAGTATACCCAAACCCAGTACTAAATAAACATATCCGATCGGACTGCGAGGACGATAAATGTAAAAAGTGTGGGGCGAGAGGAACCCTCGACCATATAATTTGGGAGTGCGCTTACTCCCCAGGCAGGGCGCAAAACAATAGCAGTAGGGAAGCCTGGGAAACCTTATTGCGAAGCTCGGACCCTGAGCTCCAACTCACCGCCGTCCAACTGGCAGCAGAGGCCGCCGGCGAAACCAAACCGGCCAGCATCTAATGCGACCATCCCGTGCGGCTGGGCCGCCAAGTCCCCTCCCCCTTACAGGGGGGTGAGACAGAGCGGCCCAGGCGGTGTGGTCCTTCTCTGTTGGACAATAAAAGTTTTCAACAACAACAACAACCCGCTTTTCTCGAATGCTCTTCGCATGTTCCCGGCGTTCAGAACCCACGAAGATATGTAGAGCTACAGTCTCCTTAACTTGTGGTGCACGTGGGCCACGCACTCTCAGCGTCACATTGCTATAAAACAAAGTGAAATGAATACCTCGCCGGGGTGGCGCAGTCATTCTGCTTCTGGACGCCGTCGGGTGCAGACGCAGGATGGTTGGCTCCTCGCGAGCTGTGGTAACGGCCAATGATGGCCGTGGAACATCGTTTTTGGAAGGAATTCAAGACTACAGGATTGTACTGCCACCGCTGCCTACCGAGGAAGGACTTAAAACTATGCTTGTTCTTCACTGCGACATCAATGGAAGGCCTTAAGATTTCTGCCAACCGATGAAAGACGCCGGTGTCATCGAACAGGTAGGGGGTATCGGCGCATACCAGATGTCTCATGTCTGGTTAGTCAACTTTCGAACCGAAGAGGCAAAGAAAAAGTTACTTGGCTTAGGGCACATCCTTGTTAAAGGAAAAACGTGCGTGCTTTTTGACCCCGAAAGGCAAGTGCACTGGTGCGCGTTCAACGTCAGCAACGATACGTTGAAACGCGCGTTTGCCGTATACGGCGAAGTGAAAGAAGTATCTGGCGACAAATGGAAGACCGGCGGTTTTCAAAACGCTGACTCGACCACCCGAGTTGGTCGGTTGATACTTCGAAAAGGTAACAGCCTGGATCGCATACCACATCAGATGCGTATCGGGAACGCCATCGTTTTAGTCGTCGTCCCAGGGCGGCCGCCGATATGCCTGCGCTGCCACAAGACTGGCCACATCCGGCGTGACTGCAGTGTACCCAAATGCAATGAGTGCCACGCTTTTGGACACGAAGAGGCGGAATGCACGAGATCGTATGCCCGAGCTGCTGGAAGAGGAGCGTTCGGCGATGACAGCGATCTGCACATGGATGAGGATGAAGCGGAGAAGGCAGCCTCGAACGCAGCGGTTGATAAACTAACAGACGCAGTGCAGAGCAATGGAGAGGGATGCGCTGAAGATACTCCTGCAACAAGGCTTAGTCCACCAGAGCCGGATACCACGAGCAGTACTACCGGTTTGCCGCAAGTTGCCCTGAACTCTACTGGAAAAGACAGTATGACAGCTATGGACTTTGATTTGGCGACGGCTAAACGGCGTCATCATGAGGTGACTAGAGAGAGCCAGGAGCAGCGACTGCGGCGTCTAGAACGTCAGTGGTGCGTCACCGATGTGAAGAAGCAGCGCGTCACGAGAGGGACATGATCGTCGTCGCTTCCTCGCGGCGACAACCCGGAATCCTAAACAATTGCGGGACGACACTACATGGCGCGGCGCTGTGCGCGCAAAGGTATACACTGGCGTCCTGGTCTTGCTAAGCGATTGCGTCGTTTGAAAGGAGCATTCTAGTAGCAGCGCTCAGTATCAGGGGTCTGTCCTCCAGAAGGAGGCAAAACCAACTGTTGCGACTAATTACAGAGCAGGAACTAGGAATTGTAGCGGTGCAGGAGACCAAAATTAAGAGTCAAGACCATAGACCGACAGTATGGTGCGCCCTTTCAGCAGTCGGTATGATGTTTGCGTGTGTCATATGCGGTAGGGACTTCGGCAGGTTGTATGCTTTTCATTCGCCAATCGTTGGGTGCGGTTGTGGAGAGCGTTGTGACCACTGATAGCGGTCGTTGGATTATCTGTGACATCACATTAGCTGGTTTGAAGTGGCGCATTATCTGTATTTACGCGCACACTAATTCAGATGAGAGGCGAAAACTTTTTGAGAATGTCGGCTATTACTGTGACACAGAACGTATGGTCGTTTTAATTGGTGATTTCAACTGCGTATGCACGGCCCGAGACAAGACTAGTACTACGCCTTTCCGAGATGCGAGTACTGCCTGTCTGAGTGACATAATTGAGATATGCCATCTTGATGATGTGGGCGATTGCATCGGGAACGCTACTGGAGCGCTTTTCACTCATTTCCAGGGAAGAAGCCACGCACGTTTGGATAGGGCATACTTATCTGCCGAACTAATACCATACTGCTGTGAATACCGCGTACAACCAGTGCCGTTTAGTGACCACTGTCTTGTTGTCTTTGGGATTGGAAAAAGAAATGGAAAACGAAACAAATTTGCATGGGAAAATTGGAAACTTAATGAGAGGCTTCTGAAAGACGATAGTTTTGTGGGACAAGTAGTGTCAGCTTTAAATGAGATACAATTTGCAAGTAATAAATCTCAAGGGGAAAAATGGGAAAGATTTAAACAAGAAATAAAGATGAATGCGATTGAACGATCGTGTGCTATAAAACAGCAAGAAAGGGTAAAAGAAAAGGCGCTTAGAAACGACCTAACGTTTCTACTGACGCATGAGTGCAAGCAGCCGGGCTCGTGCATGGAAGAAATCCGCTCCGTCAAGCAGATAGATAGATAGATGGATTTATTGAAAGTAAAAGGCAGAGAGGTTGGCCCGAATAATTCAAATCTGGCCTGCTACTCTGCACTGGGGAAGGGGAAGGAGAGAAGAAAGAAGGTCATGATGGGTGACGATGTGGGAGAAGGCATATGAAATATATATATACAGACACAGCAGCTTGCTTTACAAACGTGAATCAAGTCCGCTGGCGGTCAAATAATGGCAAAGAGCGCGCACTGCCTGGACGCCCTTGCCCTTGTCCTGCCAAGCGCCCAGCAGCAGTTCCTGCGACAGAGGCCTCTTGTCTAAACGCTTCAAGGAAGCAGCTAGCACATTTCTCTCGTTCGCATACTCTGGGCACACCAATAATACATGGTCCACGGTCTCTGGGACGCCACAAGCTAAACATTCCGGTGAGTCCATCTGTCCAATTAAATGTAAGTACTTGCGCGTGAAAGCCACGTTTAAACGAAGTCGATGTATCAAGCATGTCTGATGACGCGGAATATCACGCGGAACATTAAATTTAAATGTTCGATCGAGCCTTCTTAGACGGATGTGTCGGGCGTCTGGTTGAGCCCAGTAAGCTGCTGTAGCAATATTCATATAACTCTTTAGAAGACACGTCGTATCCGCTCTTGAAAAAGGCACAGCTGTTTGGAAGCCATTGATGAGTGCGATTTTCGCTTCAACATCGGCCTGCTCATTCCCATGGAGGCCGCAGTGGGCAGGAATCCATTGAAACATTATCATGTGGCCTTGCAGCTGGGCAGATGTGATGAGCTCCATAATGTTTAGAGCCATGGGACTGATAGGCAGTGTGGCGTAAGAAGTTTTCCAAAATTTGTAATGCAGTCTTCGAGTCCGTGAATATACACCATTTTTCAGGTGGTTCCCCACATATATAGCGAATGGATTCCCGAATGGCTACAAGTTCGGCAGCGGTTGATGTAGAGGTATGTCCCAAAAGGAAATGCAGAGTCGTTTTCTGAGCTGGTATGACCACAGCTGCAGCGGATGCCTGTGCTGACACAGATCCATCGGTGTATGCGTGAATATAACTGGAATATTCTGACCAGATGTGTGCCAGAGTAAGTTGTTTGAGTCCACTGATTGGTACCATTGATTTCTTTAGTATGCCAGGAACACGAAGGTGCACCAAAGGTTTATCCATCGTCCATGGTGGTTGGGTGGGACGATATGGGAGGGCATATCCTGTCGGTACTTGCGACTGATGGCAGCGGAGTGCACTTGTAAAACTGCAGTCCGGCCTCTCATCCAGAATCTTGCTGAGTGGGTGAAAACGGTGTCTTGTAAGTGCTCGTAAATATACACGAAGTGGTTCGTGTGACAAGTATATGGACATTGGGCGAGCGTGTGCCTCTTCAATTGTGCCTTTGTTAGAGGTGCATCTGGGCAGTCCAAGGCATATTTTCAGTGCCTGCGCTTGCACGCTCTCTAAAGCCCGCAAGCAGGAAATGCTCATACTAGAGAGTACTGGGAGACTGTACCGGATGTAGCCAACAAACAGAGCCTCGTAAAGCCGTATTAAGGAGCGCTCAGTTGGACCCCATTTGATGCCAGCTATGTAACGAAGTACATGGCAAAAATTAATTAGCCTCTTCTTCACCATAGCAATATGTTTGGACCAAGATAGTCGGTGGTCAATAATTACTCCCAAGAATCTGTGCCTGGAGACGTATGGTATTACGACTCCATGAAGGGTAATCGGGTAGCGGCTGACACATTTTCCCGTAAACGCGATCACTGCACACTTTTCTGCCGCTAAAAATAAACCTTGACGCCGTAAGTATATCGATGTTGATGACACAGCTCGTTGCAGTCTCGCACGTAGTTGTGGGCGCGTCGAACCAGAGGCCCAGATGCAGATGTCGTCAGCATATGCACTTATGTGGATGTTAGTTGGCAGTTCACTCACCAGGCCAATTAGCGCAACGTTAAATAAAGTTGGGCTGAGAACTCCTCCCTGTGGAACTCCACGACCGACCTGAAAGTGGTAGTATCTCCTTCAGGCGTAGTCATGTAAACAGAGCGGCCGCTGAGATAGCTTACAATCCACAAGTACAGCCGGCCACCAACTCCCACGTCGTCAAGTCCATCAAGAATAGCTTCATGTAGGACGTTGTCGTAAGCTCCCTTTATATCTAAAAATGCAGCAGCTACTAGTCGACGGTGACGCTTTTCGTGTTCTACTGTCGCCACAAGGTCGATGATGCTGTCGATGGAAGAGCGTCACCGGCGAAATCCAGTCATCATATTCAGATAAATATCATTACACTCTAGATACCACTCAAGTCTTGCCAGCACCATGCGCTCCATAACTTTTCCAACACAGCTTGCTAGGGCAACTGGCCGGTATGAGGTAAGTTCGAGAGGAGGCTTTCCAGGCTTCAAAAGAGCAACCAGGCGGCTAATTTTCCAGTGTTCAGGAACAGTACTGGAAGCCCATATATCATTGAAATAATTAAGTAGTGCAGTTCTACCATCCTTGCCTAGGTTCGATAAGGTTGAATAAGTAATCCCGTCAGGGCCAGGTGCAGATGAATGCCGACAGGAAGCAAGAGCGGCATCTAATTCAGTTATTGTAAAGGGCACGTCGTATTGATCATTGGGCGAAGGTGGTGCAAAAACCTCTGAAATTGGTAACTGTGCCTGGTTTGTGCCCACAACCATTTTACAAAAATATTCAGCTACGTCAACTTCATTGCGGCGTTGGTAAAGGGTCAGGGCACGAAAAGGGTGCCTTTCTCGCGGAGGTGCGCGCAAGCTTCTCGCAACATGCCAGATACGCGACAGGGGCTTACGGGGATCCAGTGATGAGCAGAACTGTCTCCAACGTTGTCGTCCTAACCTCTCCAGGTGACGCAAAACTTGTCGTTTAGCTCGGCGAGAAAGTGCGAGATCTTGCGCGGATTTCGTTCTTCTGTACTTCCTTTCAGCCCGCCGACGGATCGCGCGAAGCCGCTCGAATTCCACGTCGATGCTGGACACTGACACCGGCACACTAACATAACGAGTGTTCTCACTGAGAGAGGAAGTAACGAGGCCCTCTATTTGAGATGGTGACTGGAGGTCCACGCTGGAAGTCTCCACCGCTGCCCTAAATGCGGGCCAGTCTGTGTATTGCACACGAGGTGAAGTGGCAGGTGCAAACCACTTGATGCATATATACGTTGGTATGTGATCACTCCCATGTGTTTCCACATCACTACACCAAGAAACGGAGGGATGGAGGCTTCTGAAAACAAACGCCACATCCAAGCAGCTGCTGTAGGTTGTTCCGCGTAGAAACGTCGGTGAGCCGTCGTTTATATTGACGAGATCTTGCGTATGCATAAAGTCTGCCAGGTCTCTTCCTCTATTGCTCATTATTGCACTACCCCACTGAGGGTGGTGAGCATTAAAGTCCCCCACAATAATACGAGGAGCTGCACAACACTGGATTGTTGAAAATAGATATGATTTGTCCAAGCCATCTCTCGGTGGAATATAAGCGCCAATTACGGAACATACTCGTCCTTTCAGGGTTAACGTCGAACAAATGTAGTGGTTCGTGTTGTGGGGCTGCAGAGCATGGCGGACGTGCGCAATGTCTTGGCGTACACATACCAGCACTTTGCTTGTTTCGTTTCCTTCTCTAGACCATAGCAGAACATATCCAGAAAGGCGGAAAGCAGCCGGCATGTCGGGCTCACAGATCACAATCACAGGAAAGCGGTACTTCTGTACCCGCTGTCGGAAGTCACTCAGCCGACCACGCAGGCCTCGGGCATTCCATTGCATCACTACACTGCGGCGCAAGTGCATCTTCACAAAGGTGGGGTTAGTTTGTTGCGCCATTGTGAATTATTGCAATGCCGCCAAGAGTGGCTCAAATGCGTCCAAAAACTGAACAGCAAACTTTGCTGTTTGCGTGTTGATGCTGGAGAGCAGCACCCGCGTTGAACGAACCAGCTGTTTCAGCATTTCTTTTACCTGCTGGCTGTCGGGGTTGTCGGAATTTTCAGTACGTGTGGCAACCAAACTGGGATTAGGTCTGGCGTTGGCCTTTGATGGTAGAGCTGGCCACTCAGCATCAGATGCGGTAGGTAATACAACAGCCTCTGTCTGATCCTTGGCCTGTGACACTGTCTGCGACATTACAGCAAGAGTACTCTTAACGGGATTAGCCTCAATCTGTTGTGGCACCTGAGCTGACGTTAACTCTGAAGTTGACTTATCCAGGCTAGGCTTGCCTTCCGATTCCTTGTGTCGGCGTCGGGAACGGTGCTTGCGACGACGAATAGACGCGGCCGCTTCTTGATGAGTCGAGTTATCTCTCACCATCTTTTTTAGTATACGTTTACATCCCGAATTTTAGGACAGTCCTTAGCCGTCGCTTCATGGGCACCTGAGCAGTTCGCACACTTGACAGTCTCCGTCTGGCATGCGTCATGAGGATGCGTACCGCCGCATCGACGGCAGGATACCTCGTTTCGACAAACGGCGCTCACATGTCCGATCTTGTGGCATTTGTGGCACTGAACAGGTCTTGGAACATACATCCGAACTGGGTGTCTCACATAGCCCACTTTAACGTGGGATGGGAGGGATTCAGTTTCAAAGACTAATTTAACGCACTTTGAGCGCCCGAATCGATGAACATCCACAATGCGCGCCGTAGATTTGATCAGCGTGCAGAGATCGCTTTCACTTATCTCGGGGTCAACGTCGGTGATTACACCTGCAGTAGTCTTTTTCCCATGTGCAAGAAAGGAACGGACCGGCATGTTGCCTAGCGCACCAATTCCTTTCAGCTTGTCCACTTTAGCCTGGGATTTGACATCCACGGTCAGTACATTCTTCCAGGGATTAATTCTCACTTCGTCAACTTCACCGGGAACCAGCTGGTCGAAAAACTGGCCTTCGTACCAACAACGGCAACGGCGAATCTGAATGTGATAAACAGACAGCACCTGACCGTCAAGCAGAAATTGGAGGCAATAGATACGGAGAGGTTTCAAGGTGCGATGGTGAGGGCGAGGGCACAGCGCCTGTTAGCGGGCGAAATGCCCACAAAACGTGCTCTTGGATTAGAAAAGAAGCACGCCAGCAAGAATCACATATCAAAAATAGAATGGAAAGGTGTACTCTATTCAGATAAATCGAATATAGAGAGGGCCTTTTATGAATACTACAGCGGACTTAGTCACACAGAAGGTAAAATCGAACAATTCAAGTCCAGTTTCCTTTCTCTTATGCCAAGACTGGATGACGAAACAAAAAAAAAAAAACGTTTAGAGCTGCCAATCTCCGAAGGAGAAGTAAATAAAGCCATAGAAGACCTCAATCCTGGAAAATCTCCAGGACCAGACGGGCTTGCAGCCGCCCTTTATAAAGAATTCAAAGATGATTTCGCCCCAGTTTTGACTACATTATTTAATGAGGTCTACGACAAAGATATGCTTCCCCGTCTTTTCTAACAGCCCATAGAATTTTTAATACCAGAAAACGCTGACGAAGCCAAGCTTCAACAGCTTACAGACCAATATCCCTAACGAACACCGATTATAAGATCTTCATGAAAATTCTTGCTAAAAGGCTTCAAAGTGTAATGGAAAAATTAGTAGGACCGCATCAGACCTGCGGCAATAAAGGCCGAACCATATATACTAATATACACAAGGCACGGTCTGTGCTGGCGTGTTGCGACGCCTTGCATGAGTGTGTTGCCATGCTCCAGCTTGACCTAGAGAAAGCTTTCGACAAGGTGCCGCATGATGTCTTGTTATCTGTTTTAGAGCATGCAAATGTGGGCTCAGTTATTTGCATAGGAGTCGCAATGGCGTACAGAGGGTGCACGACGCGCCTGATAGTAAATAAGAAGGTGGGTGAGCGCATACACGTGCAACGCTCTGTGCTACAAGGCTGCCCCCTGTTGCCATTGCTTTTCTGCTTGTATATTGAACCATTTTGTCTGAGCATTATCGAGAGCAGCAGTATCCGAGGTTTTCGTTTGCATGCAGCAAAGCTCCGCATACTTGCGTATGCCGATGACATTGCCGTCTTCTGTACCGACTACGAAAGCATCCGCAGTGTTGTCAAATTGGTGAAGGACTTTGGTTCTGTTAGTGGTAGTGCGGTGAACTGGAATAAGTGTCTGGGTTTCTGGCATGGAGAGTGGCACACAACCCCTGCGAATTTCGTGAACATGCCTTGGGTATCAACCCCAGTGAAGTATTTAGGAGTGCCACTGGAAAACTACCGATACAGTGAGTCATATTAGAACCAGCAGGTTTTAGAAGTACGTGAGATGGCCGACAGACTAAAAGTATTCAGTTGGTCTATGTTTGCACGTGCTACAATTTGTAATTTATTTCTTGTTACCAAGATATGGTACCTGTTACACGTACTGCATTGTTCTTGGGTGAATGTGCAGAGATTTAACCGTGTGTTCGCCATGTTTGTTTGGGGAAGTACTTGGGAGCGCACCCGCCGAACCAGCTTGTTTCATCGCGTCCGCTCGGGAGGAGTTGGTTTGGCGTATTTGTATTTGCGCCAAGTGGTTAACCGTTTTATGTTCTTTTGTGATACAAAGGACCCATTTTTACGAACTGTGTGTCAGGTAGATTAAACAGAGTGCTACCAAATTTTGTTGTAAGTTCGGCGAGCATGCAAGGGAGGATTTTCGGAATCTTTAAAGAAGTGTACATATGTCGTGTATTGCAAGCCCGTTTTTCGTTTGAATGTTTATCAACTGTGACGCGAAAAAAACTTTACAAGGACTTGTGCGATGTCTTTCTCCCGATTTCATTGTACAGATTGTTGTACTGTGCAGGTCCATGGAAGTCAGTTCTTAAACGAGTAAAAAATATGGCTGTACCAGGGGGAACAAAAACTTTCTTTTTCAAACTCCATAGTAATACACTAGACGTTAAGACGTATTTAGAAATGAAAGGATTTTTTGTACCTTGGGGAAATCACTGCTTCATATGCCGCAAACCGGAAACTATCGAACACGTTTTCTTAGACTGTTGGGAAGCCTTTTTCTTCTGGGACATTCTACACCGAACAATTAAAAAAGACCTACTCGTGGATGCTTTCGGAATTCGATTTTTACCTATTCAAGATGATGATGGGCTACCGCTGGACATGATCATGTTTTTGGGCCTGCATAGTATCTGGCGATCCAAAATGGCTTTCAGGCATGCAGGCTTTGATGCGAGGAAAATACGGCAGTATTTTCTCGAAGCCGTTGCGAGTGTTATTGAAGTTCTCAAGACACAAGACGAAGTGCCTGAGTGGCTTCCGAGAATGGAAGGGTTGCTGCAAATGACTGATTTGTAATGGATCACGCAGCCAACTCATGTAGTGTATTTGTCGCGTAATATTCACTCTCTCTGTGTGTGTATGTATGTGATGTTCTATATGTGAAATATCTGATAATAAATTAGGCAATAAAGAAAAAAAAAAGCCGGGGTGGCGCAGTGGCTACGGCGCTCGACTACTGTTCCCAAGGACGCGGGATCGAATCCCGGCTTCGGCGGCCGTTTTTCGATGGAGGCGAAAAGCCAGGTGCCCGTGTGCTGTGCGATGTCAGTGCACGTTAAAGAACCCCAGGTGGTCGAAATTTCCTTCACTCGAAATTTCGAAATTTCAGGAGTCCTTCACTAAGGCCTTTCTCATAGCCTGAGTCGCTTTGGGATGTTGAACCCCACAAAACCAAACCAAACCGTTTGTGGAAAGAAAAAAAAAAGTGCGGAATGCAAAACAGGTACGAAACCTTAAATATGATTGTGACCCCCGTTATGAGATGGTATAACTGACAGCAAACATCTTTCGCTGATTTTTTTAAATCTGAGATATGGTGAAGTTGTGAAAAAAAAAATGCCGTTTATACTGTTTAAATGATTACAGTGGCCGCTGGCGCGCAATCATTCTCTCTCTCTCTCTCTCTTTGTTGAAATTTTAAAGTGCTTGGACACGTGCGCGCGAGCGACGCGATCTCGTTTACCTTTTGTATTTTGTAGATGATGTACAAATTTCCTCGTATCCTTTCTTGCTATCCTCCCCTCTGTATATTTCTCCTCGCTATCCTCTCTCTGTCTCTTTTCTTTCCATCGGCTGCAGCCCGGATGCGTAACATTTGGTAGAAATTGCCACGGCTGGCAACGTTATTTTCGGTTCTTTTTTTTATTATTTGTTATAAACCACTGCCACCTCCAAGGAGGGCTTTCAACCTGCTTTCAAATGATTTTTATACCTTGGAAATCTGTTTGTTTCATAAAGTAGCACATACGTTTCTAGAGGAGGCGCGCCTGAATCGGTAAGGCAATCGGATTGTGGCTGCGTGCGCAACCTGGCACTTTTTTCTGCTTCGTCCCAGAGTATTTAGTATTTTCAACTTGGAGAATGCCTGATTTTACCCCCCTCCCCACACACACACACACACCGCTTGCTCTAACGAAAACAGGGGAAAGGTAAACAATGCAACACAACAAAAGAAGGTTCATTATCGCATGCGGAAGACATGCCAAAATTTGCACTCATGCTGATGCTATCGATAACAGCTCGCTGTTTGAACATGTAACATATTACATATATGATATGCGACTAAGCAACCTGAAGCTCTGTTGATTTCAAAATATATTTGCACAATTAAAGGGGCAGTTTCTGGCCCTACAGGGCTGGGACAACGCCGCTTGTGGCGGAGGCTAGCCAGCCACCGAATTTTTTATGTTGTAGGCCGTCATTGCACCAGCCGCTGCTTCAGTGGTGGACGACGGCTTTTGCGGCGCGCGTCTTTCTCTCCCTCTTCTTTTTTTTTTTTCGTCTTCTCTATTTTCTCTTCTGTCTGTACAAGGCAGCGGTGGGGGCTCAGCTACAGAGCCAGTAGCAGGCCCATGCATATTCTTTTCCTACTTCCTGCAGCCACGACAACAACAACAACACTCACAAGACACAGTTGGCCTTATCGTCGACCTGCTGTCCCAGGCGGTGCTTGGTTGCCTTGCAAGGGGTTAGTGAAGCGCTGTTGAGGGTTACACACGGTTGTCAAATAATTCAAATCGCGTGTAAAAAGCGTGGTCGAAAGTTCAACTTTCCTTTTTCCCTGGAGGCCGCTTAGATCGCTGTGCCCTGGCGTGCCTTCTCTGACTCTCTTTTGTACTTTTTGTTTTGTTTTGTCTGGAGGCGACCCTATTCGGACAGCTACAGACGAAGACGCTTCCCAACCCAAACTACATATCAAAATTATTAAATAAGAATATGAATCCCTTCTGCCGATTTTGCGGGGAGAAAGACAACTTCGAGCATATAATCGGCGTGCAAAGCCCATAAGCCTCCCTCGGAACTCTTGCTTGATCTCTCTAAAGAAGCTTGGGACAAGCTAAGGCGCAGCGATGACCCTGGCATTCGGTTCAAGGCCGTCGAATGGGCCGGTGTCACCAAAAGTCTCCATGGCCTGCGGCATGTTAGCTGACTTCCCGTATTCCTCCCACTTATTGTGAATAAAGTTTTATCAGCCTCAGCCTCGCTTGCTCCGAATGTTTTTCACCATCACCACCACCAACCTGAAAGCCCAAAAGGCGTTGGTCAAACGAGCAATGGCGACAGCGGAAGCAACTGAGGTCCCGTAAAGCCCCTCTATCCTATGGGTCGCGTACTAAGGACTCCACCTAGTGTTTGAGAGGGGAAGGGCACTAAGCCTGACCTCAGAGCAACCTCTATGTAACTCTCTATTTTCGATAAACGTTTTCACCACCACTTTGCCCAAACCAGAAACCTAGCGAGGTTTTTCTTCGCAGAAATGTTTCAAATGGGTGCTTCACTCATTTTGTACAACGTTCCCGCATCATGAACGTCAATGGTTCACTACTCGGATATTTGCGCTTCTTATTCGAGCTCGAGAGAAAACCAGGATGCTCACAAGACTATGAGTTTGTTATGACATGACTGAAACGTAATGTGATGTGGCGTGTCTGTTATGGGACTGTATTAACTTCAACTATCCCTCTCTCACAGAGAGAGAGATAGAGAAATAACATTTATTGCACCCGTCAAAAGGTTGGTGAGGATTCGAGGCGAAGCTCTGTCCCAACCATGTCCTCCCCCTCAGCCGTCGACCTGGATCCTTTGGATCTTAGCAGCGGCCAGGGCAAGACGGATGACTTCTCGTTGCCCTTTTTCGTCCTGCTTGAGAAGTAGTGCCTCCCAGGACTCATCTGTTCGGTCAGGTTCTCCAAATCTAGGACACGTCCATATCATATGGATCATGTCCGCTATGCCATCGCAACGTTTGCACCTGGGGCTAAAAATTTCCGGGTGCCACTTGCTGTAAAGCTGGGGGTTCGGGAATACTCCAGTCTGTAGCTTACGCCACATAACCTCCTCGCTTTTGGTGAGTTGCTTACACGTTTTTGGTAGTACTGATCTGCCTAATTTGTAATGATTTAGGATATCTTGGTAGGTGTTAAGGTCATCGTCGAACTGCAGGGGCTCCTCATCGCGCAAGGGGTACGGGGTTGCGCATAAGTCGTCACTGGGATCCCGGAATGTAGCTAATCCTCGGGCCAGTACGTGCGCTTTCTCGTTCCCCCTCAACCCCTGGTGCGCCGGTGTCTAAATGAGCGCGACCTGCTCTGCCGGGGGTGAATCACTGGCCAACACTGTTGTTGCTATGGCCGAAATGCGGCCCGCGTCAAAGTTTCTAATCGCTGATTTCGAGTCTGTAACTATAATTTTGACCTGCTGTTGTGTTAGAGCTAGCGCGATGGCCACCTCTTCCGCCTCCGTTGTGGTCGAATTTAGGGTGCTGCAGCAAACTGCCGAGCCCCCGTCTTCTCTAGTTGCTACTGAGACACGTCCCCTACCCTTCGCGCATTGTGCGGCATCTGTATATAAGACACTTTTATATCCACTAATCCCCTTCCCCCAGTGCAGGGTAGCAAACCGGTTGCTTTTACTGGTTAACCTCCCTGCCTTTCCTCCTCATCTTCCTCCCTCCTCACAGAAGGACACTTTGCGAAAAAAAGTCTTCTTTTGATAGCATTATCGTGCCTAGAGTGTCATCGCTCGAGCAAAGTTATTAAGGTTAAAGCTTTTCTAGGCTCATGGAAAGAAATATCGTGTGCCAGAGTTGTGCGCGAGATTTGTGCGTGAAATCTGTCATATTCCACAAGATATATTCTTGTCTAGCGTTCCTGCCATCTGAAATCCCCCACTTGAACGTGCGCCAAGGAACACCACGCTACAGGAGCTATGGTGTACCGTCTAAACTCACAATTGCCTGTGTGCGACAGATGCGCGCCTTTCCTTTCCTGTAAACCAGTTATAATTATATGTAGCTCTGCATGGAGCGCCGATAAGAGGCAAATCAGTGGAGAAAAAGGGTAGGCTTTTGCGATTCTCCTAAAAGACCGTCGATTTTCGTTGTATTTATTAGGATTATTGCATCTGCTACCCGTCGACATCTCGGCATCTTGCACTTATGCAATACGCAGCAACCTTAAATAGCAATCTTTTTTTTTGTTGTTTTTATTTCCATTTCAATAGGGTGAATTAGTAACATAGTCAACATAACACGCAGTAAAAAAAAAAAAAAAAAAAAAAAAGTTCACGAAGGTTTTTTTTGTTTGTTTGTTTTTGTATATGGTCATTTCCTTGAGGGCTAATGTAGACAAGAAAAAAAGTTAAATATTTTCAACGCTCATAACGCTGAAAATATTCAAATGCAAAGAAGCTTTATGAGAGACAGTTCTGGAGACCTACTAAGGAGCAATGACCGTCAAATTCGGCGCCCCATGCCGTGAACAGCTGACTCGCCATGCCTCAAATCGGAACCGAAAGCCGAAGTGGCAGCGACATCGCGGTCGCCACAAACAAAACATGCGCTGTGTGGAGCGCGAATGCGCATGAAAACTGTATTTTTCATGTTGTGCGGGCTGAAGAAGACGTTCAGCGGCAGCCCGCATTGTGAATAATGAGTGCGCTGTCTCTCTACCTAGAGGTAACACGGAAAGTGTTCGAATCGGACCCTGAAGACCACGGTGCCTGGGCTGACATATATCGTTTGCTCTCCCTGCTTAGGCAGACGCTAGCGTGTTGTGTTTGTTCCAGCCTACTCGTCGTCCCCATGTCGTCCACTTCTTCGAAGTGTCGGCACTCAGTGTGTAAGGTGTGTGTCGGCCAGACGATGCGGTTAAATTCGCCCTGTGCGGACTGCAACAGCAGCACGGTCGGTTTCACCGAGAACCTGCATCTTCGTATTGTGCTGCAGTGTTACAAGAAGATATGCCGATATTTGAGCTCACCAAGCTTTCAGAGGAAGTGGGGGAGCCTAAATGGAGGTACGAACATCACATTTAGAGATATTGTGGTCGAAGGGTCTCGCCTAGCCGATAACTATCGGCATGCGGAGCCCACTTCAACGAGCTCACCCTCAACCTCTTTGGTAGTGCCTTCCTTGGCAGCACCCTCATCGTTTTCATCCACATTAGCGTCACCAGGCGTTGCAGCCTCATCATCAACAATACCACCTCAATCTGCACGTATTGTGAATCGGACATCAGCAGTGGCGGCGGCCGCAGTGACGAAAAGTGTCAATGGTGACAGGACGCGTCGTGTTGCGCTGCTCAACGGAGATGCAATGGCACTGGCGCACGACCGGGCCAATTCTGCGCCGTATAAGTTGGTAAAGGTACCCCCAGGTAAGTGCTTTCGTATCAAAACAGCCTCTTTGATTTGCCTTTGGTTGCAAATGTGCGTGCAAAGAGACCCATTGCATTCATTCCCGCGTGTAGTTTCGGAGCGCGTATCGCTGAGCATTGACAGTAACCTTGCGCGCATTCGTATGTGCCACATTTGCTAACAACGCAGAGACACTTGTGCATGAACTTGACAGCGATTACGAGCTTTTAACTGAGCTATTGTTACGTCGCGAGATTTAACTTAAGTTCAGCGTCACGAATTGTAACGGTTTTCCCCGTTTCCTATTGAGACATACAGACGAACGCTGTGTGCACGCGTTTCTTGGCATCTGCATGCTTCGGAAGCCACCAGTTTGTTTATTTTTAATCGCTGTGGAGTTCATGCAGGTTTACACGCAGTTAAGTGCGCTGTGGGACAAATAGTTTGAATAGTACTGCCCCCGCTGTTTCCAGGGCTGGCTGGTTTGAGTGCCTTAGCTTTCGCGACCTCTCGCACGATGGCGCGCGTTACCACCCGCGCTTTGAGCACTTGCTAAATGTATCGCCAGATGGCGGCCTTCGCAACTGGCGGATAGCGGGCTGTTTCAATTTTGCAGTGCTTATGTCGTTACGCTGTTCGCGTCGTATTTTAGAGAACGTCAGGAAATATGGTCACTTCGCGTGGTAAGCGCAGTCGTATAGGCCTTTTAACCTTGCATGAATTTGTGTACATATGGTGGTTGCTTCCCAAATCTAATCAAAGTTGGTTATTCTGACTCCTGAGTGCTGTGATGCTTAAACGGTGCTTTGACGTTTCGTCGCAGTGGACTTGATCAGCGGTGAAAGCTACGCGCCACGTTTGACGCAAAACTGGTACCAGGGCTTAGAATTGTGCGTCCAGTCCCGGTTTCCCGATTCGGCGGTGCTATTGTTGTCCCGCACTTTACGAAGGCAGTAATATTCAATAAGAAGCGACTGGCATGTGTTGAAGATTGAAGCGGTCTTAGTAATCTGTGTGCGCACGCTTGTTTTTCTTTTTTTTATAGAGTCTTGGAAAGCAAGCATGAGAAAAGCTTGAATTGTGCTTCACTGATGGTCATGGTAGCGTGACCAGTGCCATTTTTTCTACTACCCTATCAGACAGCATACGTCGCGCTAGGTACACGGAGATGCTCCGAGTGAACCTTGCGGCATATTTAGAGATGGCGCTGCGAGTCTGGCTTGCACTAAGGCTCCTCTAAAATAGAGGAGCTTGCACTACAGATGCTGGTTTCTGATTGTCAACCTGGAGCCATGACTCATCAGTTCCGCTAGGCGGTACTTAAAAGGACTCTGAAGACACATGGAAGTTTGTTTGTACCGATATAGTACAACATCAATAACAAAGGGGCTTCTTTTTCTCTGAATAGAGTTTGGGCTGTATAAGCTAAAAGATAACGATAAATGGAATACTGTTATCGCCGCCACGCACCGTTTTCACGAACTAATTCTTAGGATGGCAGGTGATGATGATGGATACTTGTGTTTGAGCGTTAACATGCCTCGCAGGAGCCCGCACGAGCTCGATTTATTCAATGTAGGAGAATCGAGCGGCAGTCAAAGCTTGCTAATTGAAGAAATCCTATCATTTTGGTACACTACATGCAGCAGTTAACGGCCCTCGCTACCATGTGTGGTCTCATAATGAAGGCCGTCCACCTAGGTGGAAGGTAGGGTTACCATGGATCAGCCTATGATCGCTTTGGTGTGATATGTATAGCATGATGAGAAGGGAAACCCGCAATTCGTTCCCCGCCCAGCATGTTCGCACGCTCGAAGGCTATTTCGACGTTCATCATTCGAACGCACGTTTTGTTTTAGTGGGGGATAGTTTTAACTGTGCGTCCGCAAGAGCTCGGCGTGTGCAAAGAGTGCGTCGTTACGGCGCACTCCCACCAATCTTGACGACTGTTTTCGACTTAGAAGCGTAATACATCGTGACGCGCCATTTAGTATGACTAAGCCAAAGCTCCTCAGCTGTGTGCGGATGAAACTTTAGTAATTATAATGGCAATGATAGACGCATTCAATGCTTTTTAAAGCATTAGAAATGGTTTTTGAAGAATAAATGAATTTAAACATCGGTTTAAATGACGGATGAAGTTAAAGAACAACTTCTTTGTCCAATGTGGTTGCTATAACAACGGTGTGGGCTGTACAGAGTTGAGTCCAATTCATCTGAAAACGAGCTCTTTTTCTCTCCTTTATCAATGCCTAGGGGCGAGAGCCAGTAAAATAGGCGCGAATGCAACCACTTAGCGCGAGATATTGCGTCGAGAAATACAGAGGCGACCAGTGACTTCAATAAAGGGGGGGTGGGGAAGGCTATAAGAATATTTTGATATTTTTTGTTTTTATTTATTGCTTACCAGCTTGAAAACTACTCGCTCAATATATGTCCTTCCTCGTATTTCTGCGCAGAACGATGCCATCGAGCAAGTTAAGCCCAGAGTGGCACCGTTGTTTCTGTTGAAATTGCCTTTCTGTGAAAACCAAAATGGTGCACCTATAACACCACTCTAATTTATTTATTTTTTTATCCTATCTTGTTTTCTGTTTTCGTGTTTTGTGGGTGTCATCAAAGTAAAAGAAGCCGATTTTATGGAAACGAGGTGATCCGGAGTTAGGTTGCAGCAAAAAGAAATAAAGGCAGGAATTCAGGTAGATGGATGGGGTTGGGGGTGAGCCTCTACATGCGAACCCTTTCATAAAGCCCCTCTACCCCTTCCCCGATGCCGGCGTCCTTGGCGGAGACTTTGTGTTTGTTCCGCAGCGGTCGAGTGCTGAAGCGATGTTCCACGCAGTGACGCAGCAGCCCAAAGTGCCTTTAATCTGTATTCCAAATTCCTCTTTTCAGGCCTTTTTCCCCTTCGGCACCTTGAAAACTCGGTCAGTTTGAGAAATAGTGAGGCGCAATTTACCTCCCTAAAATTCCCTGAAACTCGAAGAGAATTCCATTTTCAACGGAAGCCGCTCGTTGGATGTGATCAGAGGGGAGGTTGAAGCAGCAGCCGGCATGCGTCGGCTTCCTACGAACAGCCCCTGCTGGGAAGGGACGAAGTTCGGAGTTCGCCCTAAAATTTGGGGGCTTGTTTCTTTTATTGCGAAAGCAATACTACACCAGGTTTCGGGCCGTGGTGTAGTCCCGGGAAGGGCCACGGTTGACCTTGAACAGCCGCGAAGAAGACGAAAGAGACGACGACGAAGAAGGAGACTAAGACGAAGAACGCTTGGTCACCCGCAGCTAATGCTTTCGCTCCACATTCGGTTCAGCAGCATTGAACCCTTCTCATTTATATGTGGGCTGGTAGCTTACGCTCTCGCGTCTTGCTCTTAATGGATGAGATTAAGTGTTCCCAATAATATAGCACCTTACAGTGATAGGGCGTGACAGGAGAATAATGTAGCAGGCGAAAGAAGCTTCCGCCGTTGCTATCGCAATTCAACTAGGGTTGACCAGAGCTCAACCACAACTAATTTATTTCAAATCTGATGCTAGATCCTCGAGTCCTTTTTTTTTGTTTTGTTTTTTGTTTTTCTAGCGCGGATCTTTGAGGTTAGACTACATTGTCATTTGATTCCGGTTGATGATCACGGAGTCCTGTTTATAGTGTCACCAGTTTCAGGCTTGGCACAAAAAGTCAGACGGTCGCATTTGCCCAAGACCGAAAATGGGGTACAGTTGTCCTGCATATTCCCTTTAAAGAAAGAAAAAAAAAATCCCACTGCTGTTCTTTTACAAGGCGATGTCACTGTGTGATGAATGCAGGGTGGTACCACCCGTATGTGGGACACTTGTCCCACATATGATTTATGATGGTAGTGCGAAACTGGTAAGATCGGCGTGACGAAAGGAGCGCGTATGCTTTATCGCGAACGAGGCTAGGATAGCTGAGTAGTCAACACTTCCACGACTTGCTATCATGGTTCATTTCGTACGGCGAGTTCAAATTTTGGAATAACAGCGCGAAGGACGAGGACGAAGATCAGAAGGACACAAACACAGCGCAAAGTTCGTTATATCACTTGTCATTGAATCTTTCAAGCCCGTTATACTATGTGGCACGGACAGAGGCTCTTTATTTTTCTTTCCTTTTCATGCCTCAACATAATATATGTCATTGAATCCAACATTTATCGGCAAACGCCACACGATGATTTTCAGTGAACGTCAAATTCGCTGGGGGTCGACTCAGCGGCTGTTCGGGCGTGGCCATTGGTATCTGAAGGCGTCCTTGAGGACTCACCGCTCACCATACGCTTAAAAAAAAAAAAAAAACGATGTAGAAACCTTAAGTAAACAAATATTCAGCTTGTTTTAATTGCATAGTTTCAAACGACGACTTGTTCTACTAATTTCTATCCTGAAGCCAAAGTGATAGCCCTAAGTGGACTGCGCTGAGCTGCCATGTATATTTGAACAGTTTTTCCCGAGCAGCTTTCAGTTACAAATAGATCTTAATTCAATGAGTGACTTTCGATTTATTGTTTCGCTTCGGGTTCTCACTGTATTGCATTGGATTAGATATATGCTGCTACGCCTAGCGCAGTCTTTCCAGTCGCATGCTCACTACTCTAACGCTCCGCTGCCGTATATAGCCCCCCTCTCCCTTGTTTACATTTTTTTTTATCAGTGAGAATGGAATTTTCGTGTTTTTTTTTTTCCCCTGAAATGTGGATTTAATGGTTGGTTGGAACGTCTAGCGCTGGCAGTAATTCGGGCACAGCAGGATCGGAATACCAGCCGATCTATCTTTGCGGTATAATATCTTTGCGGAAGAATGATCAGTTCTTGTTTGCGAAAAAGTTATTTTATTATTATTATTTTTTTGTTAGGGAGACTTTTCTGTACAGGCTGTTAGCGCACAGATTCTCATGCTTAGACTAAAAAAGAAGTAACAGCTTTGAAATTAAGGAATCGCACCGCGGGAAATAAAAACGTGAATTATTTTTTTCTCTTTGTCACCGAGGCTGCCTGAGAAAGGTTAATAAAAAAAGAGGAAACAAAACGAAAACAGCAGCAGCCGAGCAGCACGCGTGTACACTTGCCTCACTTAGTCAAGCGGAACCGGGCGTTTCTGTCTGTAGTCTCCTTTATGCCGGAATAGCTTTACCTACAAGTGATGAATGCAATGCTTGAGGAAGTCTCTCTTCTCGTTCCTTCACTCGTGGAAATGAAAGTTGCAAAAGCGATCGCTTCACTGCAGGAACAAAGCTTCGGATTGAAAATAAAAAAATTGGGGGAAGTTTAACAAGGTCAAAAATTACGACGAACTTTAGCGACTGAAGTAGTGAAAGCCGAAAGCCTGAGTGCCGCATTCCGCTACGCAACTGGCACTAATTAGTAATTAGTTAGACACCCGTTAATGAAAACTAGTTATTAAGTATGTAACGCAACTGGCACTAATTAGTAATTAATTAGTCACCCGTTAATGAAAACTAGTTATTAAGTATGTAATTTTTATGGATCAGTTAATTGATGAAATATTTTATTAGTCATTAATTGCTACATAATTCATTAATTACTCATTGATTAGTAATTGATCATTGATTGACATATGGCCATATAAGGCACGCATTCGCGCATACTATGGTGGTGATTGGTCGAGACCGCTATGACGTCATCCCGCCTTGGCCAATCAGAGCCGCCGCAAAAGCGGGACACATTTTGTCCACGACAGCATGAGCCATTAAAGGCTTTCGCCTTAAAAGTCGAGTGGTGGTTAGGTACCCCTCTGGTTCGTCGAAGGTCAAGCGGACGAGCAGGGTGATATTGGGCGATACACGGCGTAGTGAAGCTTTGCCCGATGATGACGGCAGTGATGGAACTATATACTGCTAAACAGTCGCTGAAGCCACCACGGCGCTTTTTCGTCGCGCTTATGCATGCATGGTTTCGAGTTAACGGTGGGTGATTACGTCTGCAAGCTTTGTCGGTGACCTTGGCCGCTTTGGCTGAGTGGTTAGGCCGCTCGAATGCTGAACTCGAGGGACATGGACTCGATATCGACTGCGGCGGTCGCTTTAGATGGTGGCAGAACGCCCGTGCACTGTGCGATGTCGGCGCCTGTCGAAGAACCTCATGTGGTCAAAATTATAGGCAGCCCTCCATTACGGCGTCCCTCGTAGCTTGAGTCAACCCGATGCACCACGTACCTTACACGCCGGTGAGAAAGCTAAGTGACTCTGGATAAGGTGATCACAGTCTGTGAACGTGAGGCGCAACGCGCGAGCAGGAGAAGCTTGGCGATGTAGCAGAGCCTCTCAGGTCTGCCCCAGGCCCCGGCAGGGTATCGTGCATGCACATCTAAAGGCTAGTTACCTTTTTTTTTTTCTTTTTTTTTTTTAAGAATCGAATCTCAAACTGACGTGGGTTTTTCGTTTTTTTTTTCTTAGTTTCAAGCAGAAAACTCCTACTCCTATTCATAATGAGGTGCTAAGAAATCGAGAGATGATGATGATGAATAACTTTGTTAACACCCACCAAGGAATAGATTCCTCCCCTTTCAAAAGGCTGGAATCCCTTGGGATTCAGCGGTGTCCAGGGCCAGATGGATGATTTTTGTTTGGACCTCTTTGTTCTGGCTGATCACTAAAGCCTCCCAGGACTCCAAGTTCGTGTCTGGTTCGTTGTATCTAGGGCATGCCCACACCATGTGTATCATACCTGCAATTTCGTTACAGTGTTTGCACCGCGAGCACTGTATCACCGGATGCCATCTGCTTAGTGCGAGTTGGTTGGAAAAAACTGCAACTTTACCTCTTATATAACCTCTTCTTTTCAGATAAAATTTTGTCTGCTCGAGGCAGTGTCTGTCTTCCTAATCTGTAATGATTGAGAATATCGTGGTATGTTTCAACTCTTCGCTCTTATGGGGCTCTCTGCTCGACGAGACCGCACGGTGTCTCGGGCCAGTGCGTGCGCTTTCTCGTTTCTTCGCAGGCCCTCGTGGGCCGGAGTCCAGACGAGGTTAATCAGCTCTGCCGGTGGCGGTCCGGCAGCCAGAATTTTAACCGCCTCGGCAGATATCCTGCCTGCGTTGTAGTTTCGGACAGCCGATTGGGAATCGGTTACAATCACCCTTACATTCTGTTGTATTAGGCCAGCGCAATGGCCACCTCCTCAGCCGCTGTTGCGTCCCTCTGTCGAATGCTGCCGCACGAGACCCGGTCCTCATCCCCCCTGGTTGCTAGGGCTACGAAACCCGGTCTGCGTTCGTATTCCGCCGCGTCCGTGTAAACCACGTCCTGTCTGTTTGCTAGTTTTTTCTGTAGAGCTTTCGCTCTGTCTTTTCTTCTACCCTCATGGTGTACCGGATGCATGTTCCTTGGAAGTGGTGGGATTCTTAATTTGTTCTTTATGTTTGTTTGTGGGATATCCTTAATCAGTTTTAGCCTTGCACGAGGTTCGAAGCCTAGCTTTTCCAGTATTTTTAGTCTCGATCGGCTACGTTGGTAGCCTCAATGAGGTCGTCTAACGTGTTTGAAATCCCCATGTTGAGAATTTTATGGGTGGATATGAGTGCGGAGGGAGACCCAGGGCGGTTTTGATACCTTTTCTAATTAGGATTCCAACTTTGTTCTTTTCTTCTTTTGCCAGCCTTAGGTATGGCGCCACGTATGTGATCCTACTGATTACAAATCAATGAATAAGTCTGAATAGGTTCGCGTCTTTCATTCCCGCGTGTTTGTTTGCTGTTCTCTTGATCAGCCGACACGTCTGGCCTACAGTCGATTTGAGTTTTTGTATCGTTTCGGTGTTCTTACCGTTTGACTGGATCCGAAGACCCAGCACTCTAATTGTTTCTTCCCAGGGCATTTTGTCCCCATTTACCGTTAGCATTATCCCGTGTTCCTGGGGCTTTCTTTGTCTATTTTGTCGGCTGAGGAAGAGCGCTTCATACTTCTCGGCAGAGCATTTGAGTCCTATTTGGTTTAGGTGCGACTCAATTTCCTCAGTCGCTGTTTGGAGCGTGTTTTCGATGTGCGCATCACCACTCCCTCTGGTAACCTAGAGGGTGAGATCATCCGCGTATATTGTGTAGTTGAGTCCTATACCTGCCAATTTCTTCGGTAGGTCAATTATTGCAATGTTGAAGAGTGTTGGAGATAGGACTGAGCCTTGGGGAGTACCTTTGTTACTCAGTCTTATTCCTTTCTCTTCCTTCCCTCCCAGGTAGATATTAACTCTTCTATTTGAAAGAAAGTCTTTGACGTAATTATATGTCTTTCTACCTACATTTAGAGTTTCTAGGCGTTCTAGTATGGCTGAGTGGTCAACGTTGTCGAAAGCTTTCCACTCCGGTGGGATTTGGCCCTAGTCCCAACATTCCTGCATGTATGCTGTTAGCTTAGCTATTGATGCGTAATCCAAATTCCTTAGCATGCGATTATTGATTTTGTCTGGACTTGCCGCTGTTTTTGTTCCAAGCATGTTTAATTCTGTTCTTACTTCTCCGATCGTGATGGACTCGTCTAGAACGGAATTCTCTGCACCCTTCCACTCGGGGAGGGGTGTAGGAGCCGTCCATCTCAAATACCTGTCTCTCACTTCAGAGATCCGTTGGTCACAAGTACCTTCGTATTTGGCGTGCCTCTTGTTTTGTCTTATCCGGATCTAAAAGATGTCTAAGCATTTTCCACGTCCCAGCTTTGCTGATTCCGCGGTCCATCTGCTCGCACATGTTGCCCCAGTTTTGTCTAGTTAAGTACAGCGCATGCTCCTCAAAACCTCTGTACTGTTTGGCCAGGAGCTTGCGTACATTCCTGTTCCCCCTGTTCTGGGCGAGCTTTGCTTCTAGCTTCCTTTTCTTGCGCCACAAATCTATCAAGCGCTTGTCGACCACTTCTTGCGCTTCGTCTGCTTCCACCTCTTCGGTGGCTTCTTTAACTGCCGTGAAAATGTCTGTGCCGCAAGATGCTATGTCTGTAATTTCGTCTTCTGTATGGTGGTTCTGCCTCAATAGGTCCCAGTTTACAGCTGCGAACTTTTTGGGTTTCGCCGCGGGCGGTCCGGCTTCTACCACGATCTCAATAATTTTGTGGTCGCTTCCTAGGTTCTCCCCCGTGTTACACCACCTGGCCGTGATTTGGCCTCCGGTAAGTGTTATGTCGGGTGCAGTGTCCCTACTCACGCTGTTTCCCTGTCTTGTTGGTTTCATAGGGTCAGTGATTAAGGTTAGCTCATTCTGTAAAATGCTGTCCCAGAGTTCCCTTCCCTTAATGTGCGTAATTTTGTACCCCCATGCGGGGTGATGTGCGTTAAGTCCCCTACAATGACAATTGGATTTTTGCCCGCAATCTGTTCCGTTTTTGCGAATAGACAGTCGAAGCCGCAATCCTCTTTCTCTTTCGGAGATCTGTGTACATTTAAAACATACGTTTTTCTCTTTCCGCTTTCGCGGTATCATTTCAATGAGAATGTGATCTAATTGGACTTGTCTCGTGCAGCAGTGCGGTAACGTTCCGTTTGACGAGGGTGGCAACCTGCGTTGTGTCCCCTAGGCCCGGGTATTATTTGTATCCGGACAGCTTAGCATTTTTACCGCACTCTCCGTTTGCAAGAAACGATTGTAAAACGGCTCGTTTACGCAGGAAGCCCCTACGGTTCCATTACCAGATAGTATTACTGCTGTTTAGCCAAGCCATTTTTTATCGCTTGAAATTCCGCGCATATCCATCGGTCCCTTCTCTCAAAATCCACCTTGAGAATAGTGTCTCGCTTTTCAAATTCCACTGTGATAGTTTCTGTCACTTATTTCATGAATTGAATTAGCGTTCCTTTTAGCAGTTTTATGTCCTGTTTCTGTTTATCATTCAGTTGTTCGAATTTGGTCTCGAGATCTGGCTCTTTGGTTCTTTTCTTTTTAAGTGGGGGTTTTTCCACCTTCATAGCATCTGCCTCTTTATCCTGTTCCACCTGCATAGATTCCGTTGCTTGTGCCTGTTCCGGTTTGTCTTCCGCGGTTTTCTCGGCTGCCGTTTCTAGCATTTTTATCCGCTCTTCTTGCTTCTTAATATACTCAGTAAGAGTCTTAATCTACTCTGCCTGTTGTTTAATGAGTCCTTTGAATTCTTTAACTGTGTCGGAGTCCCGGGAAACTTTAGCTAGCTGACCAGCTCACCTTTGAGGCTGGCTCCGTGCGTTGCTGTTGCAGTCCGGTTTGTAACCGGGGGAAGGACGCTGACCGGTCCCTCGTTGTGCTGCTTAATCTATCCCTAGTCCGATTGCTCCTCCGGCTTTGTTGTTTCGCCTCTTCAGCTTCTTTTTTGGCTTCCCACTGGCGTTTCTTAACGATGTACGGGGCGCGAAAGATATTTGTGCACCTCTTATCCCCGGTGTAGTGCTCCTTGCCGCATAGTTGACACTTCGGTATACACAGGTGCCCCTCGGGGGGCGATGTCATGCCACATCCGCATGACTTAGTCACTTCATTGTCACAGACGTCTGAGCGGTGACCAAGTCCTTCAAACCTGTAGCATACCTCGTATCGTTTTTTTTTTTTTTTTTTTTTTTTTTTTTTTTTTTTTTTAGAGAAAGCACTTGAAGGTGCGTGGTACTCTTTCTTCTTCGAAAATGATTAGGAAAGATTTGGTCTTTCCCATTCTTCGTGCATCAATGACTGATGGGTTGAATCCGATTATGTTCAGTCCTTCTAGCACATACCTGTTTGGGTATTCTTCATCGATTCCATGTATGACTCCCTTGCCGAAACTTTCTGGTGCGTTCATGTAGGAACCCACACTGCGTTCCTTTTCTCCTATTGTGTCAATTTTTTCCACCTTCCTGCCGTTTTCGTAGCTCGGCAAGTGGTATGGAAGAAATTAAGGAAAGGCGCTGTATCTGTCACTCGCGTAATCCCGCTACCATCATCCTCACGGTATACAAGGAGAATTATGATGTGCGTTTCACGACCCCGAACGTGGCGCAGTTGGTTAAAGCTCTCGGATTGGGATCTGAGGGATGGAAGTTCGATCCCGATGAAAACGCAATTTTTATTTTTCTGGTGACGTCATGAGCATGATTGACAAGTGTAATCCCGCTGAATCTCACGAGGAAGTGGGACACTTCTCGCGGACGCACCGACGGACACGCTGCCGAGTCATCAGCTATTAAAGGCCTTCGTCTTAAAACACTCGCTGAACGGTTTTAAGTATGCCTGTGGCGCGGAAGCCGATATTTTTTCACTAACGCATCGTGCCGCTGTTAGCCCGGCAACGCCTTGGTGCGCTGCCAAATGTGTTGCGTTAGCGCAGTGACCAAAACCCGGAAGTTAGTAGTAGCGGTCTATTTAAAGGCAAAGCGGCCGCCGCGCAAGATGCTTCGCTCGCTAAATGCGTCTCAGAGACATCCGATATCTTGCGAGTTTCGATTTTATTGCTATCTTTTGATTTGTCGCGCGCTTGGCTGCTCTGACGCGCCCTCATCGCCATCTTGGCTGCGAAGGACCTAGGAACGTCCCAGAGCGACTCAGACTATGAGGGGTGCCGTAGTGGAAGGTTACAGAAATTTTTATTCCTTTGGGCTCGCACACGGACACCTTGAGTTCCGGCTTCATGAAAAACGCGGTAGCTGCGGCCTGGGCTTCAAACGGTGACCTCGGGCTCAGTAGTGGAGCGCCTTAACCGCTCCGTCACCGCGGAAGTTCTGTACTAACACTGTAGCCGGAGCCCGGGCCACCAAGCTCGGTGGGGGGCCCAGCCTGGGCACGCTGCGGCCAGGTGGCAAACATTTATTTATTCTTTTGTACGAGGAGGTATTTGTATCCAGTCTCTATGCCTCACAAATCTGTGTGGAGCTCCTATTTCGGAGCCCCAATGGCGTCACCCCCACCCCCCTTCCCTTCTTTCGTGAGGCTGCCCAAAAAATAAGCCCGGGTTTTACTCATCACCCCATAATTTCATCCTCCGAGCGTATTCCGGGACGGGGGTAGTTGTAATGCCAAAATATAAAATAAAATAAATAAATAAAAGAAAATAAATAAAAAAATAACGATAATACACCCAGGATCGAACCGTTGCAAGCATAATTATTGAGTCACTGGCGATAACATACTTTATTGCGAGCGTACTGTGCTTTGTCGCAAGCAGATCTAGCAGTCGCTGTAAAGTAAGCACGAAGCTTACTTCATTACGGTGCGAACTGCGTGCGCCTCGCAAGTCCAGTGTGCGGGACGAATTCCCGTTTTTACTGTACACAAAACATCGCTGCACGGGACTGCGTGTGTCCCGCAAATTCCTCCGCTTTGGCTGCAGTCCTATAGCCCATAAACTCATCTGTCGCCATAGGCGAGCGTTCATTTAGCCAAATATTGGGCCATTCACGGATTATTTTCAACGCGCGCGCACACTCCACTGCGTACGAAATAGTTCCCCGCAGAGTCTTTACTGTGCCCCCCCGCCGTGATGACGTTCCGCTGAAAGCGTGGAGCGCGCGCTGTCTGCTTGGCTCCACACTCGCTTCTGCCGTCGTTTTGGCGTTGCTCATGCTGCCTCTTCCGCGCGCATAGAAAGAGTGTAAACAGAGATGGGGGGACTCTCCTGCCGTCGACGGTGGTATTTTTATTGCAAGGGTTCACTCCACTCTCCGGCGTGCGGCGGATTAGCGGTAGCGGTACTCTGTGGCATAGCCGCAGGGGTTGGAATTTTCGATTTTTATGTTCAGAAAATTCGGCGGACTTTTTCGGTGTTTATTTGTAAGCACAACTTTTGGGTTGTTTTTTTTTTCGGTTGACATTATTTTCTGCTGAAGAAATATCGTTTCTTTTCTCGTTTTTTTTTTTTCGCAGTTAAAAGTGCCGTAGTGTTAATTTCGATTTTTTTTTCTTGTATGTTGTTTTATGAACTTTTATTTCATGTATACAGCTACCTCCTGGAAGAAAATGATATTGCATTGATGAAAATCAGCGTTGTGATAAAAGGCGTATGTAAAACAAACTCACACGTTATACAAAGAAGTAACTGAAATATTATTTATTACGATCAAATCGTGAACCAAATCACTTAAAAACAAATGCGCTTCTCTCTGCTTGTATCTGAGAAGCTTCACGTGGCAAGGAACTGGTGGGCTTTGGTCTTCGCGATTTTTGGGAAGCTCTTGTGCTTCAAATGATATGCTCTCTCCTTCGCCCCTCAAAGTACCTGCCTTGACGCAGGCGCCCCTCCTTGCACACTTGATATGCTTATGAGGGTCGGGAAACACGGTTGCTATTGTTTCCCCATTCGTGAGGCCATGAACTATGCCTCAAAACTCTCAACCGCTGTACTTAAACCACCGATCCCACTGTCACATCATGCCCTGGATTGAACAGAACACTGTTGTAATTTTCTCCCGTCATCGAGAGTTCGGTTTAAACCGGTTTAAACCGAACCTTTTAAAATGCTTTCGGCGTACCTTTATCGGTGTTGCTCGGTTTAAACCTAAGAGTCCATAGGATAGGCGGAGTGACCCTCAGCGCGGTTGGGCAAAGGAAAGGGAACGGAGAAAGGGTGCGCGATGCTTGTCGTGCGCAGATCGACCTTGGTTCTTCATTGGTGGTGACGCTACGGCCGCTGCTTCTTTTTTTCTTTTTTTTTTCTTTTTTCTTTTTTTTTTCACAGGTTGCTCGGCGCGAGGAGAATGTGGATTGCGTAGGCACAGACGTAAGCAGAGCGCGTGGTGCCGTTCAGAGTGCAGTCACGCCTTCTCTATGAGAGAAGAGAGACGTTTCTGTCCACGCCAAAGCACGATAACGCATACATAGTAGCAAGTTTTAGTTAGGCAACCATTTAACAAAGCTTTAGGAGGCAATCCTCGTTTGCTTTTGTTTACTTTTGTCCGCCCTCGCGGTTGTACCAGTCGCATGCTATTTCCTTCGACATGCGAAGTAACCATGTATGTATCGCAGTACAGATAGCGTAGAAGCCAGCAAGTCGTGTATGTCTGCTCGCAAAGCAGTGTCCGATAAACGGCGCAATGTTGCAGTAGGCCGCGCCGTTTGCAATCGTCTACTTATCAGGTGGAACAATGCCTGTGTCAGCTGCCAGAGATACGGAAGACGTGCTGAAAGATATGAGATAACCTTTCCAGAGAAGCAACTAAAGATTTCAGTGCGTGACAGAACGATTTTGAGTCGTGTTATTTGTTTGTGATCTTGTTTCACTGAGTGTCGAGGAATCGCTCAATGTTTAGTAGATCTGTGATAGGGGAGTGATTAGTCATTAGCCTGCTTCTAAGGGCAGCCATACGGTCACAGAGGAAGGCTATACACCTTTCTCAGAAATTCGTATAGCTGGCTAAATACGATTTCATCCCGGTCCGAAAGTGAAACCCGGGACCGTCACCTGAAACTTTGAAGGAAGTTTGTGTAAAAGCTGCATAGCTCTCATTTTCATCCTCGTGGCTGCACCTAGGAAGATGCTAATGAGTAATTGCTTATGACATTTGTGTATGTGTCCCTTATAGTAGGATACACCTAATGAAGAAAGCTGCATTTGGCCCCTGTAGTAGGATACACCTGATGAAGAAAGCTGCATTTGCCCCCTCATAGGACCGGCTCTTCCCCTTGGACCTGCTAGCGGGACTAGGCAGAGTGTTGCAGATGAAATGAAGTTCGCCATGCCTCATTCGGGTCAACCGCGACGCCATAAAGGTCGGTAGGCGTCATTGGCTGAAGAACCTCCCTTGATGGGGCACCCGCCGCTTTTTTTCTCGAATTTATTCGACTTCAGTACATACGTTTGCGCAGTGTTATCGTTTCCGAGCTTTCAGAAACTACCCTATAGCATGCCAACATACTTGTGCATTTTTTGCAGTCAGGTTATCGGTAACGTCCAAGGGTTTATATTTTCGAAATAATTTGTTACATATATTTTTTGTCGCGCCGCTGTAGTCTACCAACTCGTGGGCGTGTTTTGACGCGCGCACAGAGGACGGGAGTCGGATCGGGCTGGGTGTGCTGAGAGGCCTCCGAGTACGCTGGAAACAGGCGCAACATACACGCGAGCACATATAGCCACCTGGGCCCAGGATCTTTAGGGGCGTCTCAATTTTTTTATACGCACAGCAGGTTGTCTCGGACTCCGGCGGTCTCGGCGTTGAAAGAACAGGCAGAGGATCCCCGATAGCTGACGGTCCTGGCCCTCAGAAGTCATCTCTCGGACGTCCATTCCGCCACCTGTCCTGCTGCCGTGATCCCTCGCCATCAGCCCGTGCGAGCGGCGCTATAATGTTTCGGTTCTGTTAATTTTTCCCGGGACGCGTCGTCCGTGTGGAACCAGTCACCAGCGCAGCATGCGCTGGCTAGTCGAACTCAGATCTCTGAAAGTGGACTGTGTTTGTTTTGTTTATTTACATTTTGTTACGTGTACGGAGTGTACGGGTATAAGGGAAACAATATAAACCTTTTGTTTTCCAGCGTCCACAGTTTTGGCCTGCTTGTTATTTCTCAGCTTCGCTTCTTTTATTTGACCGGTAATCTAGTCAGTCACAAATGGTGACAACATACTGCGACGCAAGGATGCAAAGTGTAAATGTTGCCTTATTATGCCTGCTCAGATGCAATATACTCACAGTGAAAGAGCGTTTTTTGGAGCACTTGCTACTGTAATAGCCCGAAGCGTCCTCCAGTGTGACTTGCGGAGGTCGTCATCCGAGCTTGTGTTTGTCGTTTTCACTTTCAGCTGGTTCATATACACGTTATCATGGCCCGTCAAATCTGGCGGGAGTTGTGCTTTATTGACGTCACACTGATATGTGCGTGCAATATGGCAGGTAGAAGAATGACTATGTTCATACTTTTTTCCAACATGTTATAGCCTTTACAAAACCGCGGTTTTCGACTGGAAGTCGTTCGCAAGCTCATCTCGTGGACTATCATGGCCTATGGAGCATGCAGTGGCATATAAAGCTGTCGTTTTCATCGAGAGTCGTCGTCATTAGGACCCAGTAATCAGTCAGTGCCCTGGATATATCCTGGCTCAACTCGCCACACAGGCCGCGTTGATCGAACTTTTTGGCCACTTTGAGGTAAGGTTGGAAGAGGAAAAAGGTGAGAAGGCAGCGTCCCCTTTCCGCCGCCTGAGGTACCCCTGAGCTTCCGATTCCCTTCAAACGTACTAATCAAATAGCTAGCCCGAATTTAATGACTTGTTCGAAGTTTGTGATTTGCTGTCACTGGATTTTCGAAAAGCGCATGCATGTGCAGCCGCTGACTTGTGCAGTGTTCTGCAACTTTATCGTACCCATTTTGAAAAATTATCCTGCCTCAACCGGGTGCTCATTTGCTCTGTAACTGCGCAGAAAGTTTGCGCGTTGTTGTCCACTTCTTTACGAGGTAAGTTTGACCATGGTGCTTACTTGGTTTGGCCGCGCATGATGAAAAATTGGACTAGACTGAGGAGCAAAAAACGCAAGCGCCTATTTTCAGCCGAAGGGCAGCGGTGGTGCCATCTAGCACCATTGCAGGAACGTACCATGCTTGCCTCGGCGCTTTTGAAGCCGGTGCTTTCCTCCAGCGACGCCAGATGACGCTACAGCTGCCGTTTGCTGGAAACTATGGCGTCTTCTGCTCCCCAGCCTCTTCTCAGACGGTTCTGGTTGCTCATCATGAGCGGTCAAACCAAATAAGCACCATGTTCAAACTTATCTCGTATAGAAGGGGACAACAACGCGCAAGCTTTGTGCACGGTTTCAGCTCAAATAAGCCTCCGGTTGAGGCGGGAGAATGTTTCAAAACCGGTACAGTTGCGAACGACGTGTGATAGCGTCTTGCCCATCTGGAGGGTATTCAAGCGACATGTAGCGATGCATAATTAAAAAAAAAAAAAGCGAAACCTCACGTAGCCTCGAAATTGGACACTCGGCCGTTCGCCTTGCACGTTCCTTAAGCGGCCTGCGACGCGGCGCACCCGTCGTATACATCGGTAGAGCTGTGAAAAAATTCCGGAACATCGTTGAATATTCTTCTATAATGTGATTCTTAGCGAGCACCTTATTCGGCTGTGGCTAAAATTTGCGATATAACTTGCTCCTGTTGTGCGGCCAGGCCTGAGTCATTCCAACGCTGCCAACCAATGTTGTGCCGAATGGAGTATGGTCAATAGGTGGTATTGGTATGGCCCGTAGCTCAGGTCACCCGTTTCATGAACGAGAGCTGCCTGTTCCCTTGGCGGTATCGATGAAATCGAATCAGCGTCGAAGATATTACCGGCACAAGGCGCCTTATACATACAGGGCATATTTACAGCAAAATCGGCACGAGGACTAACAGCTAGACACAACTGGAGTCGTACAGCGACGACCGGGGAGACTACGACGCGTCCCCACCTTGCGAACGGCACAGCACTCGACGAACGTCACGCTCTCCGGAGGCAGTGCGCTCGCTTATATAGCGTGGGAAAGACGTTAGCACTCAGATTGTCCAATCCGGAGGCAGCACATGACGGCAACCCGAGAGGACCAATCAGCGAGCGGAGCTGATCACTCGCTTCGCAACTCCCGCAGTGCGAAGGCGACTCGCCGCCAGGGAACCGGCGTCCGGTTGTCTGACTCTGGCATTCCAGACATGTCTGATCATGTTGACCGCCCGATGCTTTCTGACAGTGCGCCGCTGTCTTGAGCAATACTGGAGCAGGCAAAGTGGGTGTCAGCAGAAGCCCGCCGTTCATTTGAGCAAAATCCGGGTGGCTCGTCCGGGCATAAAGCACCTCCGCCATCAGGCAATGCGCCGGGTAGACGAGCTGCTGGGCCAATAGGGCCTTGGTCCAAGCACCTCCTTGTGCAAAAAAATAAGTAAGCTTTACGTTTGTCACCACCACCTTCCATGTGGCTCGGATACCGAGCGCGCTCGTTCGCCAGGTCCTACAAATTTGACGTCCTGTGCCCAGGCGCCAGGTAGCTCCATGTGCCTCGGGTTCCACTCGCCAGGCCAGGATCTTTGCTCACAGCCGTGTCGCCAAAGTAACCCGACCAGCTTCGCTCGGGTCGCTTTGCTTCTCGCCTCTGGTCACGTTTGGTCGTTCTGCAGCTTCCAAAACCGGCCGACAACAGGCAACATGATGATGATGATGATGATTCCCAGGGCCACACCCTTTGAAACCGGTCGGCACCAAAACTGCCCGACACGAACAAGCACCCTCTGTCACCTGTCAAACAACAGACGTAGGATAGTTCAATGCAAAATAACTACGTTGCTGTCCCCTTTTTGTTCCCGCTGCAACAAGAGACAAGGCTATGATGCAGCATACAAGGCTTGAACGGCATTGTATCACCGGTAACAGTAATTAATAATCAGGTAAATTCCATCGGGCCGTGAACACAAAACTTAGGAAGGAAGGAGGTCATTCAATTTTGCCCCGATCTGCCTAAAGTTTGCGACGAAACGCTTGTCGAAGGCGGCTATGTCTCGAAAGCACAACACAGAGCATCGGAGTTCGCACTTTGCTCTCTCCCGCAAGCGGCAGAGCGCCTAGCAGTATTCAGGCGGTTTGGCTCTCCTCCCTCCGCTGCAGCTTCGGCTGTCCATTTCTCTATGAAACCTTTCTTTCCACTTTGTGCGTGAAGGAACAGAGGAGCACAAGTTACTCGCTTTGCTGAACGATCTTTGTTGATTTGCGCACCAGTCGCGCATTTTCTCAGCACGGGCGCATTTGTGCTGCTGGGAGCATCGCTTCTTTTCCTTTCGCGATCGTGTGAGTCCTCTCCTTTTGATGACAGCATTCTTTCATGCGCCTGCCTATCCGCTCTTTTCGGCGGCAGCACGTGAATGCTCGCTTCCTTCTTTCTTTTGTTGCCAGCTATTGAAAACTGGCGGTAACCGGAGCGAGTATGGCAGTGGCGTCGGCCGCGCCTGCATCGCGGCCAGCAGCGCATGACTCACTTCCAGTCGCGTATGAACAAGGCTCGCTCACGCCAGCCCCCCATTTTCTGTCCATGCCTGCCACTCTGGTTACCCTGATCCGCCGATTTGTCGCATCGCTCAGCTATGGTGGTTATAGGGTTATAGCCTGGCGCACGATCAAGTTCGTCCGACGGCTAGGGCGCTTCGGATCGCGGGAGGTCTATGTTCGCACTAGGGTTCTTTTCGCGAATATACACCTGAGCGCGTCAGGACAGGAAAATTCCTGGCTGCTGTCTAGTCGCTCGCTGTCAACTTCACAAGTGCGGTTCTCGACAGCGTCCGCGTCATGGGTTTGCCTTTATTGATCAAAACTCGCGGGCTGCACAATTTCCATGAGTGCCCCTTCATTCTTCCGCAAGTGATGATCTGCGACAACGCTGATCTCGGAAATTGCCAATTTGTCGGCTCCTAGACTGACTACATCTCAGCCACGCTTCACAACTTCTGCTTTTGAGTTGTCAGGCGGTTCATTTACTGCCAGTTCCCCACTCTCGCTTGATGGAATTAGATTGCTTACAGCTGCGTGGGGCAACGTGCAATTCACCTTGCCTGACGGCACCACTATGGATTTCTCGCCGATGGGGCCGGCGCCAACCGCCTCAGCTGCCCGTGGCTCGATTAAGTTAACCCGATACTCTTCTAGCTGTTCGAGGCTCGGTCGGCTCGCTGCTGCAGTCGCGTTGCTCGACCACTTCACCTAGCTGTGTGTCATTCTTTGGTGCAAGTTCAATTTGCTCCGGAACTTCCTGACTGTCTAGCCATTCGGCTACAGCGGCTTTCAACTGATGCGCCTAATCAAAGTACGTTTTGGTAGAGTTTTTCTCGCGTTGATACCTGTCCCCAAGCTCCATCGGTGACAGCCTATATCTTTTAAGCAATGACTCAAGTAATCGTAGTTTTTCAAGTCGCCGTCTAACACGCGCTTGATTTCTTCCGACACTTCAGCGGAGAGAAGAGCTACCAATCTTTGTGCCCGACTATCTCGCTCGAAAATCTGCCAAATACTCTGCCATATCCTCGGCAATGACAAACGATTGCAAACCGTCTCGCGGTGTTGAACCGTTACCTAGAATGGCAATTAAAGCTTCACGCCTTTCAACGCTTTTTCCATGTGCTGAAAGCTCGAGCTGCATAAGCTTCTTTAAGCGGGCAAACCGCTTTTCGCGTTCTAGCCTTTCACGTTCATCGTACTCTTGGCGTTCTAGCTTTATTCTAGCCTTTCGGCTTCCTGCTTCATTTTTCTCTCGTGAATATCAATCCCAGACCTCTGCGGCTTCCTCAGCCATCACTTTCTCTGCCTGCGTGATCTCAAGAATTTCCGTTTTTATTTTTGTTGAGCCGAAATCGATGCTCAACTCATCACAAATTTGGAGAAGTTCTCATGCCTTGTAAACGCCGCTGTACGGTCGTTTTTTGACCCGCTCCGCACGTATGCGACCGCACCGAGACAGCCGGTCCGGAGGGGCCAGACGTTTAGCGCTATCGCCTACCGTGCGAGCGTCAGTACACATGCGCAGATAACACCGATGGCAACAGATGGCGCCACGTTCCTGACAAATATTGGCTGAGGCCCCACGCGGGGACCAATGCTTTTCCCTGAGGGTACAATAAATAAATCAGTGCGTGCTGTGCTGACGGTGCGCGGTAGCGGCCGTAGACGGCCGCGGTAAGCGGCAGCGCTAAACTAAAAGCCTCTAATAGCGCTCACCCGCATCCGTCGTCCGCAGAAAAGTTGTCTCAATCTCAACTTTTCGCCCGCACGAGCTGATTCCCAAGGCGGCCTCCTCGATCTCGCCAGGGCGACATGGCCGCCAGCTGTGCGAAGTGACAAGCGCAGCGTAGATGGTGGTTATTGCTTTGCCGCAAAAACCAATAACACTTAGCGCGTGGCTAATACTATTGTTCCTTTCTAATGCGGACATATCTCCCAAGTCTAGGATCATTTGCGCTACTGTTATCTGCGCTGAGCTAAAGAGACCAATCTTCCAACCGACGAAGTGTACGTGGCACCGGTGTCACGAAATATTTGTGATTATCGCAAGTGTTTCTAATACCCGCGAGAATCTTCACGGCCGACGTCCAGTAAAAATAGTTCACAGTGATTTTCGTGCGCACGAATCGGCTCCATAGCGCATCGAAAAGTGCCCGTGCATGTGTTGCGAAAGTGTTCACAATTTGAGCGACTGCCTCTTGGCAAGGAAGAGCACTGTCTATGTTTGCAAAGTTCGTCACACACTGTGTTTTCCTAGTGCTGAAATTAGCTCGATGACAGCTAGTCGGACACCCGTTCCGCTAGTCGCAATGACCACAACAGAAACGAGCACACGGCGTTGTTTCCGCGACGTGTCTATCACCTGTGTTGATCGCGGTTTGTGTGTGTGTGCTGTGCTTGAGAAATGCCGTACGTGCGTCGAGCCCTTCGAAAACGATATTGTACACAAAACGACGTTAGCTGCACGGCTGTCGGGCTACTTGCTACTATTCCGCGGTTTGAGCTTTGTGCTGATATGGGTGTTAACTGTGAAAATAGAGAGCTTTAGTTTATCGTGACCCACTACCGTGATCCGCTACCGCGTGTTCCACTGCGCATGCCCAGATCCCCTTAACGCCGATAGATGGTGCCACATACTGGACGTCGGCACATAGTTCTGCCGCGTTGGGACCAATCGGCTTGTGTACCCCGCCCACGCGCGGTAGAGGGTCACGGTGGCGGATCGCGGATCACGGTAAGCTAAATCTCTCTAATATATGAGTACTTTTATGGCAGCTGTCACTTTGAGAGTGCCTTCGTGTTTATTTTTATTTCTTGCTGGCTATGTGCACCTATATCTACAAATAAGTATCTGCGCGATAAATCGGTCGACTGAAAACAACTTTTGTATGTGATGGGCTAAACACCTTATCACCAAAAAGGCACACCAAATGCAACTGTGCCTCGTGATATGGACACTTTCGTGTACCTAAGGTATATTGAGCATAAAAACGTATTTGCTTAAAAAGAAAGAAAAAAAATTTTGGAACAAATTGTGATTACAGTCTGCTTTCTTCTTGCATAACTTGGATGAGTTAGGTTCATTGGACAGCTGCTTAGACAAATGATGTGATATAGGCTTTATACTGACATGATGCTGTTATGGAGCTGCACACTTTACATCCCGTACTTTATTTATTTATTTACCCTCAGAGCGCGGAGGCATTACAGAGGGGAGTGGGATACATAAAAGTATATGAAAGTACAGCAAAGTTACAGAAAAAATACAGTACAAGTACACAAAAAACATGCGCAAAAAGAAAAAGGAAAACAAAACACAAATGCAGTGGGGATAAGTAAAAACGATGTCAGGAAGTAAAGGGCAAACAACATCGTAACAAGCATAGATACATTCAAAGAAAAACAATGGCTTTGCAAAATGCGTAGTTATCTGTTATACATGCGATATCATGAAGAAGGTGATTCCAACTGACACAAGTTCTAGGTATGAATGAGTCATGGAAACATTTTGTGTGACTAGATGAAACCCCAACTTTATGGCAGTGATCAATGCGCACCGATATGTAAGATGGTCTTGTTAGTAATCTTTCTTTCAGGTAGCTGTTGTGGTAAATTTTATGAAAAAGGGATAATGATGCTACTGATCTGCGGTGAGATAGAAGTGGAAGGGGCAAACTTGATTTCATGGCAGTTACACTACTTGTTCTGTGATAGTTTGACAGTATGAAGCGACAGGCACGGTTCTGCACACCTTCCAAATCGGAAACGAGTGAATCAATGCCAGGGCTCCAGACAGATGCAGAATATTCTAATTTGGAGCGTACCAGAGTTTTATAAAGCAATAATTTTGAAGAACTGGATGAATGAGAGAAATTTCTCCGAAGGTACCCTAGCACGCGGTTTGCGTTATTTATGATATAGTCAACGTGGAGAGAAGCATTGTTAATCTGATAAGTAGTGGGTAAGCTGGAACTACAAGAAATGTGCACATGCTTACACTTACTAATATTTAATTTCATATTCCATTCCTTACACCAATCAAGAACCTTGTTAATATCAGACTGAAGGCAAGAGGCATCATTGTCATTATTAATTACACAGTAAATAATGCAGTCATCAGCAAAAAGGTTAATTGAAGAAGAAATGTTAGCTGGTAAGTCATTTATATAGATGAGAAAAAGGAGGGGCCCGAGAACGGACCCCTGAGGTACGCCAGAACGGACAGGTATAGAATCTGAATCAACGTTATTTGCTGTAACGTATTGTGAACGGTTTGAAAGAAAACTTCAGCCATGCAAGCACCTTAGGGTCAATGTTCAGGTTATTTAATTTAAGGAAGAGAAGCGCATGAGAGACCTTGTCAAACGCTTTAGAAAAGTCAATAAATATGCAATCTGCCTGAAGCCCGCGATCAATGATGCAATGAAGGTCATGTGTGAAGCATATTAGCTGAGTTTCGCATGAAAATGACTTAAGAAATCCATGCTGGGTTATGCTGAAAAAGGAATTCGACTCTAAAAAAGAAACAAGATGCGAGTATATAACAATGTTCCATGATCTCACAAGGGATACTAGTGAGTGATATAGGACGAAAGTTGTGAGGACAATGTTTATTTCCAGACTTATGCAAAGGAATCACCTTCCCAACTTTCCAATCATTGGGAATACAACCTGTTTCAAGAGACCGATCAAATAATTTAGTAAGGATTATGGAGCACGATGACTTTGTGTTTATCAAAAACTTAGAATTAATATTGTCAACACTGCAGGAGGAGGAGACCTTAAGATTTTCAATAAGATTCAGAATGCCTGACCTGATACATCATACAGAACTGGATCCATGGGAACAACATCAAAAACAGGGCCCTCACGATTAGCAATAGAAACATTGTCAGAAAAAGCTGCCGCGAAAACATTGTTTAGAATAGAAGCACATTCGTTAGGCGGAAACGCAACACCGTCAGAAGATGTGAGCAATATTGTGGATGTGTCTTTCTTCTTGACAATGTTCCAAAATTGTTTAGGATTGTTAATCAACATAGCAGGTAAAGTATGGTTAGAGAATGAGTCCTTGGCGCTTTTTAGCGCAGCTTTGTACTCTGCTGCCGCGAGGAAATAGGATTCCCATCGTTGCTTAGAATTCGACAACTTGGCAGAGCGAAACAAACGCTTCTTTTTATTAGAAAGTCTTTTTAAAAGATTATTAAACCAAGGAGATTCCCTGTTGCACCTCAAGGATCTAAGCGGCATGAAAGTTTTAGTGAGACGTTCAACGGTGTACTTAAATAATTTCCAGTTAGTGTCAACGGAACGCAGTGAGTTGTTGCACTGACAGTTCTACTCTCACCAGACTATATGCCAACTCAATTTTATTGATATTGAATAGCTATTCAGCTGCATTTCTTTGCTAAGGTGCACTAATTTAGATATTTCCTACGCCATCAAAATCAGTTGTCAATGATGCATATGTTCGTGCCTATTTGCTGCTTTCATTTTGCTGTGACGCCCATGATTACTTGCCTGCTGAGTGATATCGATGGTGGGCATGCGTGAACCTTAAGTTCTTCGACAATGTAGGATGCATTACAGATTTCTTTAGTCCTTGTTGCATTTGCTGCTCGCCTAAATTTGTTTGCACCTTGCACAGTGCCCAACTGGGTTTTCGGGTACACATGTCAGTACACATTTATTGTATGGCCACCGCTGTACATGGCCTCATACCACATTTGCAAAGATTAATTACCTTATATTTTCATCATGTGTTAAGCATTATCACATGGCTTTTAGTTCTACAATATTAATGTTGATCCATCCTGAAAGCCCTGAGGCATGGATGTAACATATCTGACTTTTTGACACTGAGGTCACATGTAACCTAATCTGAATTCCTTCCTTTTCTGCTTGGATTGGATTTGCCGTTTGCATTCACAGATTCACTGCTTTGCTTTGCACCTATGCAGACTTACCTTAGCATTGCAGGGTAAGGTTATAACAGAATTGTTACAATCGAAGCGGCCAGCTTAATCAGAGGTGGAAGTGCTGTTCCAATTGCTCCATTCTTCTCCAAACTGCTTTCCCTGCTGTATCCTGCTTCAAAATGCAATATTGCTTCAAAACTGCTCCAAACTAGCTGTTTTGATGTCCTGCCATCAAATTTAGCAGAACATGGGAACAATGTTATTGCACCAGTAGCAGAGATATAACGTATCTTGCACTGGGTTTAATACAAATTAAATTTTTGTAAGGGAAGGAAGCATAGAGCATAATAAATATTAGTTCACAAGTAAATTTAAAATGAGCCTCCAGCGATTGGAGATAATTGCGAAAAAAAATGCACTGTGCATGTGATGTAGCACCTCCTCTGTCTTTTGAATTGCCGGTGGAGAGAAGCGAGATCAGCAAGCAAAGCAGGTAGCACAAACTACTGTGAACCGTTAGGAAGAACATTTGTCCGACTTCAAAAAACTGCATGAGTTATTTTAAAGGTTCTGCTGTGAAAACAAGCAGGTACTTCACCATCGAGCCTCTTTGTCAGTGACAAGCTTGCCAGGCTTATGGCAGACAAAACCATACTTGGAGCAATATGGGTAGGTACGCCAAAGCTGTCAATCGCTAGGGAGCTTCTCAGTAGTGTTGGAAAGGCGTACGGGCTTTGCTTGAGCACCAGCATTGTTCAAGCAAAGACTGAACTATATTGGCAGGAGGCAGTGAAGTAAAAAAGCTGTAGGATGGACTGGCTACCCTTCAATGCCGTCTATCTATATCCCAAAGCTGCTCCAAAATGCTCGAGCCTATGTCCACTCCTGTAGACCTCCGCCATATTTACAAACAGACAAGGCGATCGAGGTCATGCTGTAGTCGTTTGCGGTCCTACAGCAGGCAAAAAGCACGGGAGCACCAATAGCACCAAGCTTGTCAAGGTGCATTATTGTGGTCGGAAGGTACCTTTTTGGCAGACAAAATATCCATGTACTGAGGAATTTGTCAGCCCAGATATAGGACCTAAAAGGATCATGTAATAGCCTATATTGGGGGGCTTTGAGGTGTATTCTAAATAAATAAAATAAAATAGATATCTGCAAGATAGGGAGCGGAAATGTCATGCCCATTAATCTGAACTCCAAGTTAGTATTGCTGCAAGAACGTATCGAAGTGGTAGACTGGACTTTTGAATCTATCAAGTCAAAATAGGTAAACATAGTAGGTCAGACTACATGTTCAGTTAGGAAGCGCACAAGCAAGTGTTACGTTTGTTGCTAGCTGTTCCAAGTTTTTGCTAAGGTCGGCCTGTGTTATATACCTTTACATGCTTTGTTCGTTTGTCATGTTAGAAATGAGTGCGAAGTTGCAAAGCCATTGAACTTGCATAAAAAGGAATCGGAGTTGAGATTTTGTATTTCCGAAAAAGAAAATTGCAATTATCAAGGGCGTTTGACCGTAGAAATGTGCTTCAAAACATAATTCAAATGCACCAAAACTCGTTTGTTGCTCCAAAGCTGCTTCAAAATGGCTTTACTACTGCTCCCAAAGCTGTTCCAAAATGCTTGAGTCTGCTGCCACCCTTGCTTAATTCATTTTGTGCAATGACCAGCAAATGAGCTGCCAAGCCTTGCAGTGGTTACTTACTGCTAACTATTTTAATATAAGAAAAAGTGATTTGGGAACCAAAGAGTGCGAGCTGAAGGACTCTGTGTGCTTCACAGTTCATGGGTTTACAAAAATATTGTGCACAGTGCAATGAACAGTACGATGGCAGTTTCACAAAGTAACAGCCATCTAATTTGGTCTGTTCTGCTTTCCTACTCAAACACAAAGAGCTTTAAAAGCCCTACACACTACAATTTAAACCTCGCTACCACAGTGGCAGTTTTGCTTGCAAGCATTGCTCTGCATATTAATGAAAAATACATGGCTCGCAGGGTCCCAATAGGCTCTTGATTATTGTCCAAACAGCAAACTTCCATGTTAATGAAGTGTAAAGGCATTGCAAGTTCATATGCAGAAAATCTTTTCGTAATATTAGTCGTACATGTCCATATTAACAGGGTCCATGTTAACTTGGCATAGCTGTATATGTGAACTTATTTCTTTTTTAGTTATGGTAATATCACAAACAGCCAGGCTGCGTGTTTTTAAACTGTGGGACTCGAGAAAGGATATTTCTCTCTGGAAAGTGTGCAAGACAATTACAACACTGTGCTTCATGGAACAGAAGTTTGTTGAGTGGAAAATATGTCGGCTTAACCTGCTCTTAAAACTTTTACACAACACATTAAAATGGGTCTTGCGGAGCTTGCAAAAACACTGCTAAAGGGCAAGGACAATAGGAAAGAATAAATGCCAATGTACTAGGTAGAAATTCTTGTTCTCCTTGTTTCTTCATGCAGTTTCCTCTTTTCTTTGTCCACAAGCTAGCTCTACAGTGCACTGAGATCAAGCCCTTTAGAATTTACCTAAAGTGACGACAGGTCAAAGTACAGGAAGCAGTGTATATGTGTAGTACTTGTAATGCTTACTATATTTGCCCACCTCATATACATTGGCTTCAAAAGGCTGCTTATTCTCATCATGATTTCAGTAGCATGCACCCCTTCTGATAAAGCATCTGATAAGAGACTACAGGACTATTTGAGCACGGCATATGACGTAGACATCATCTATACTGACTCTTACCTATGTACTTAGTCGCAATGCATTACCAACCTGTATAAAGAATGTATAACATTGGCAGTCAAGAATAGCACTTCATTTCATATTGAGCACAATGTAGGTTGTGCAGTAGATTTCTAGAGGTAAAATTACAACTGGCATACCTTTTAATCCATTTAACAGCAGTGACAAATGCAACATACCTTCACCACGTCACTGAAGAGGCATATTTGACAGAATTCTAAATAGTAATGTTGAAGCCAATTTTTGAGGCCTTTCTTTAGAGCGCAAGCAGATACTGAAAGCAAAGGTTTTGTCATTGTAGATGAAAAGGCTGCAGAATTTCTGCTAGTTGTTCAGGAGAACATTGTTACATGTTGTTGTATATGTGTTTCCCATATGCAATGCGACCAAAGTGGACATCTCGTTTCCTTGCATAGCAGCCTTAAATCTACATCTCAAGTAACTATGACCTGGAAAAGCATGACACCGTCCATGTCATACGGGACATGTTGATTATTGAGTAATCAATCCTTTTCATATCACGATGGTGGCAGTCCTAGGGTTTGGTTTTAGGGTGAGCAAAAGGGCTTCCTTTTAACCAAAAAAGGATAGAAACAATTTCCTTGTTTACTTTTTATTTGTCAAATAATACCATGTGCTTTGTTGTTGAACAATAAATGGCAAACAAAGTAAATGCTCATGCTTTGCATACAACAGTTCTGTGAGCAATATTCATATATAATGTTTTTATATTTAGCTTGCAATATTATATTTGAATTGTAGTGTTCTGCTTCCAAGGTCTTTATATCTCGATTTTAAAAATGACCAGAGAAAAATTTTACCTGCTAGCAGGCTTCTGGAAGAGAGGGGGAGAGGGGGGGAGGGGGGGAGGGGGGGGGGCAGTGCATCAGCTTCCACCATATCAGTTGACACCACAGCTGCATCATGACCATTTCACTTGAAGGTGACCCCAAGAGGAAAACTTACCTGTCTTTATGCCAGCAAACCATGCATTGTAAGTATGCCGGCTAAATTTAATAAAACTTTAAATTAGGTAGAGTGGTCTAGGCTAGTGAAACCAATCGGGAACTATCCAGAGTTGATTACCTTAGTCTCCAGTGGCTTTTTCCGCCTTGGTTTTTCTGCAGTTAATAAAACAAAATAGTGACTTCTTTGTTTATTGGCCCCAAGAGCAAAGCAGGCTTGAAAAATTCAGTTCGAGCTAATGAAAGAAGCAGTATATATATGTGTATATATATATATATATATATATATATATAGCATTTTTATTGCAGCAAGGAACCGAATCGATCGACTGCTTTGAGACGTATAGGTGTATGGTTCTAGCCGATATAGTGTTCCTATTTTTATTTTTTCCTTTTTTTGCAGTATGAATTTGCCAAGGCAATAAGCGATAGGCGTTTGCACCTGACTTTAGACTAATTTAGGCTTTCTTTCCAGCTTGCGGGGAGGAAACTACTCGTATTTTGTATCATGCCGTGCAATGCTGTAACCGGTAAAAACCTTCGGCAGGTTTCACGGGGCCCACCGCAGGGCCGGCTGCTGTTGGTTCCACTTCTGCTCTCTTCGCACACAAACTATTTCTTGCGTGACGCGTAATGTAGCAGTTGAAGTTGGCTTGCGAAGTAACGACGCACATAATTCCGCACGACTTGTGTTGCCAGCTTCCAGGAAAGATGAACGCTTTTTCCTTTCATTGGCGCCCACTTCGTTCACTTTGCATAAATACAGCATGGTACGCATTGTTCAAAGCTTCAACGCGCACTGCAATTTCTTTTTTTTTTTTTTTTTTTTTTTTGCGGTTCGCGTTTACGTATAGGTCGAGGATTTTGCGGTAATTATACATACATATATTAGTGCTGAAAGGTATTCGTCGTTGGCATGGCCTGCGGAATCGGCTTCGCGTTTCGATAACCCTTTTTTTTTCTTCTCGGGAGCATCCGACTATCGCAGACTGGTTTTGTCGGCGTCCCCGGTCTCAAACATGTCACACTGACATCTTCTGGTTGTCGGTTGTGTCCGCGCTGTTGTCGGCCTAGTGCAGGGCTACATCAATAAAGAAGGAGGGGGAGGTCGTCGGTTTGGTTGGCGCCGTTGTAGGCCTAGTCCAATTTTCACAATACGCTAGCAATAATTTAAAGAAAGCAAAATCCTTGAATCAATTGAAACTCCCGCGCGTGGCCCAGAGAGCAGTGCCTTGCGTGACGTCAGATGATGACGACACAGGCGTGCAGCCGCGCCGCACGCACCCGCTACCGTTTTGTTCTACCGAGGTGTGCGAACGTCAATCGTGGTCGCGTACGGCATCATGTGAAACATATTATGCGATGTTGGTGAGCCACCCTCGATGTCATCGGACAGGGAACAGCTAGGACGATAATCATCCAAATGCAGTAAAAAAAAAAAAAAAAAAAAAAATCAATATTTGGCATGCATGGCTAATGAGGGCAGAACTAGCGAGCGATCTTGAATGCGGCTATATTATTGCTTTATGAAGAATCAATTTCCTAGAATTTTAAAGCCATTTATGCACACACAAACCTGATGCAAGTGGCTGACATATAAGGGCGACCGATCGTTACTATAAATTCTCTTTTTTTTTTTTTCTCGAGTCGATACCGACCCCATATTCGCCTAGCTGCGAGTGAAATTATTTTCCACGCAGCAATATTCCTGCCACATGGAAAATTTAATGTCATTCCCACCTTGTTCCTTCAATTGTTCAACTTGTTCAATTTAACATAATTTTTTCTACGCTCTGCTTAACGACCAAACAACTAACGCCTTTCGCAAATAATTGCATGAATAAAAATTGAGCGTGCAAAAAAATTTATAAGCCCCCGATATGTTACGAAAATGATTGCGCTCTGAGAAAAAGCAGTTTTCAAATTCCCGTTGACGTCTTACATGCCATACGTACGTAACCAACCTGACGCTCAGCGGCGTCTGTTTACGAAAGGGTACGGAAGGTGCGGTGAGCCCGGATGCAAAATTTTAAAGCGCACGGCCTGGCCATGCAGTTTCAACTACGTGTACCTCGCACACTAAAGCCGATGGATACAACAGTGCGCACCTGACAGCGCAGCATGTAGCCCCGTTCCGTCGTCTCATGATCGTTTGCTCGGCGTAATAAATGTTAAGCGGTACATAAAAATATGACCGACCCCAGCCCCATGGGTGTGAGACACCTACACACAATGTATATTTTCTAAAGCCCTAGATCAAAAAAAAAAAATTGTACTGTTTGTATAACATGATGTGCAAAGCAGGCCACTAGTCATTTTCTCACTCTCCCTCTTTATTTCTCTCTCTATACGTGTGCTCGAAGCTCTAGTGACTCCTGTAGAGCCAGACTTTAAGCACTGACCCGTTGCGAAACCCTTTTCTGCCGCATAACTCGTAGGGTGTGCCAATGGTTGGCCTATCGTCGGAGTCATCGTCGGAAAGTGTGGGTTTCGAATCCATACACGTCTCACCACACTACACACTTCTGCACTTTTCATTTTAGCTCTGAGTCACTTTTTTTTTTTTTCTCGTCAAATCAAGATTTATTATTACTCACCGCGATGGGTTACGATGGTGCCAATCGCTTGCATATAGGCACGATGCTTCGCCGAGTATTGATTCGATCAATGCCTTACTGCAGCCTGTGCAAAAGCTACTCTGACGGTAAGTGATTTTCAGCGTTGCTGCCGCTGCGCTTTATTGTAACATCGCATAGGGACACATGGCGCGCACGTTTGCGATATCACATTTCTTGGTACCGGAATGTACTTCGCGTCTGTGCATGGACCAGAAAATTAACAAAGTATGGAATAAAACAAAAGGTTTTTCCCAACCGCCCTACAAAAAATATACTTCCACTGCCATTGCTTCCAGTGGCAAAATGTTTGGTCGTACGAGTGTTCATTTTTATAGCATAACTTCAAAAGTTTCTCTCGGTAATTTATAACATTAGCCTTACCTTCTACACATCTATTCTTTTGGCAAAAACATGAAGCCAAATCTATGCATATGCACTTTCTGCAGTATGCTCTACATTTCTCAGTCTTGTTATGCAAGGTCTGCTTCTAATGGTGGTTGTATGGGGCAAGTAGCTCTTGCTATTAGTCATATGCAAGGTAGCCTACCTTTTATTTCCCTATGCAACCATATCATTGCTTCTTGTAGGCCAGCAAGGTCTTCATAAACAAAATTATGTGTATGGCCTAGGGTTTTGCATCAATTTATTTTTCCTCTAAAAACTAACAGTCAAAATACTGTACAGTGGCATATCATGATTCATAACCAAAGCATTTATTCAAGATATCTCGACCAAGCACTGTAGCCAGCGAAAAGACATTTAATGTTAACAAATACACATTTAGCTAGACTCTTAGCGAATTGCATTGCGAAATAATATAAATGGCAACATATAAATCTGCATAACTTATGACTGCATAGAAAAGCTTTTTACCAACTGCGAATTATGCTTGTGCTAGGCATATGGCATATTAAGCATACACATGCTGTGATAAAATATGCAAATTTTCAAGACATACTTTTGAAACAATGACGTGTTTTGTTATATTCATCCTTAGCCTGCATACAACTGTCTACATGTGCCCAGTCTGTGATGGCAGGGCAGCTTGCAGGGGTGCTGCTACTACATTTTACTGTCAGTGAAATTTAAAATAATGTCAGTGCATGCCAAAGACTTTTGGTGGTTGGTGCTATCAGAATGCCTTCCCAAGACCCTTCATAGTCAACATGCACTTTGAGGACGTGTTAAATGAAGCTTGATGTAGAAAATAGAAAATAGGAAAATATAGAAAAGAGGCTAATATATTATGCTGCATGGCATTAGTTGCATATTTGACCTCTGTTACATTGAGTGCAGTTTTGTTGCTGTAAAATGAGAAAACAAAAATGTACATGAGTCTTCATTGAGTGCATTTTGGAATTTCCAAAGGGCTTCCATAATGCATGCTTCATCAGCCACCTCTCATTTGGCTGTTTCATTTTGTAATTGCAGATGTTGCAGTCGTCTTTAGGAAGACTTTTACTGTACACAGCCAGCCAGTACTAACTGAATTTGGCCATTTGTTAAAATATATGCTCCTGAGTGCTCTTCTCCGCACCATGTGAGACTGCAAGGGATGAGGGCCAAGATATTTGGGATTCCTCAGCACCTATTGAGAGCTATTGAAGTTTCTCAAAGGTAAAAAAAGAAAAAAAAAATCGAAATCCAAATGGTCAAGTATGTGGGAGCCTTACACTGGGGCCTCTCTTGGAGCTCCAGTCAAGTTTAAGGGCAGTAACCTTTACAAAAAAACGATATGCCTTTATTAGTATGTTTGTAGATATTTCCTTCATTATTATTTCCATAGTATTTGTTGCACCCCACGGGCTTAACAAACAGGCTAGCGTTTAAACAACCATTAATGCACTCTACAGCTCTTATGCAGCGAACCTGTTTGTAATCAGTATAAGCGTGGATATTTCCAATCAGTACAAGTTCGGAGTACTGTTCATGATGCCAAAGTTCCTGAAATGAGGGGAGCTCTTTTTATTGTCCGCAAAAAATGATCTTGTAGCGAGCACAAGTTATGACAGCTGTACATAACACATAACCCAAGCTTCAGCAAAAAAGACAGTCTCTTCCCATTTTCCCCAAATGAACTTGTTGGGGATGCAGTCTGACTATGAAATCATAAAAAAATATATATCCTTTATGTAAATGCTGCTGAGAATTAAACTGAGTGAGCTTCATCGAAACTTTGTTTTTGAGAAATTACGTGCTACAGTATGAAGACACACGAGGAAACAGGCACAGGACAAGCACATACTGACATGTACTATTTAATCGTAAAAGGGTTAAATTTAACACAGTTCACTTGGATGAGGGAAATCTCGCAAACTCTTTGCACAGGGAGTGTCGCATCCTTACGCACCTACTCTTTATCAGTTTTATCTCCTCACTTGATAGCAAAACTGAGTGTGTGGCAGTGCGAAACAGCAAGACTGACACCCTCAGTTTTGCTATCAAGTGATGAGATAAGGATGTGATACTGCCTGTGCAAAGGGTTTGCGAGATTTCCTTCATCCGTGTGGACTATGTTAAATGTAACCCTTTTACGAATAAATAGTAGTTGTCAGTATGTGCTTGTCCTGTGTTCATTGGTTGTCCTGTTTCCTCATTTGTCTTCTTCATACTGTAGCGTGCAGTTTCTCAAAATGTTCAACCAAGTAGCCTCCATCGCTACTTTGCTTTCATCTAAATTTGTTTCATATCTCAGAAAACAAATATTAAATATTTGCATGCTACTGACCCTCAAACTGAGAATCTTGCTTACATTTGCCATACAATAGTATCCTGGGAGCTTTCCATGATCAGTTTGCCTGCATGAAAAGTCCCCATGTTCAAGAAGCACTCTATGATGCTTTCTGCAAGTAGCATTTAATGATTTTCTAGCAGAGAAGTGTTCAACATGTGCTCATGAAGCTCTGGGAAACACTTTTTGTGCTCAAAAGAGATTAAAAATTCTTACACACAGTCCCTTAGTAAATGTGTTGATGCAGGGTGTGCACAGGGTGTGCACAGGGTCTTGAAAACCTTGAATACCTTTGAATAAAAATTTTCATTTTCAAAGCATTTAAAGATCTGTGTTTTTTTGCTCGTCCTTGAAATTCCTAGCATAGTACATGCAAATAGCTATTAGTAAAAAAAATGCGGCTACAATAATTGCATTTTCGTTTAATATTTTTATATCGGTGTAAAAAAATGTGGGTTAATATAGCCATGTTCACACTGCAGTTTGCCTCATTGCAGCTACTCGGCTGTGAAGCCAACTTCAGCCTATTGAATCCAATTGGATTCAGGCTTTGCTGTGGTGGTTGGTGGCATTGTAGTTTGTCGTTCGTTCTGCACCCAACTTGTTGTGGCTGAAGCATCTGCCTATAATGCAAATGTCTGGGAAAAGCAAATTTCAAGGCACGTGGCTTTGCAATGACGCTTGCAAAGACTGGATTGTGCCAGATATGACGAGTGAGCACCGTGCAAAATGCAGGCCTTGCAGCAAGACTTCGATATCACAACCATGGGATAGACGGCGTTGAAGAGCCATATGAACAGTGCTAAGCACGCTGGTGTCATGACGATTGCAGCCGACAGCTCGGTGCGAAGGTACTTTGCTCCAAGTATGAGTGGACGTCGGCCGTCCCACCTCCTTTGCAATTGGGAAAGGTAGCTGACGCTTGTAAAGCGCATAAGCTGGTGACGAATATCAAGATACTGTGGACTTTGAAGGTTGTCACAGTGCACTTCTTTTGTCGGTCACTATTGGAAGCAGGCCCGCTCTTCCAGCGGACAGTGATGCGGGCAAAGCATTGTCTTGCAAAGAGGAAAAATGCGCATACGTGACGTGAGGCCATTTTTTTTATCTGCTTTGCAGCGAGAAATAAAATATTGTGAGTACTGCATGGTACTTTTCGACGAGCCCGTGAAGGTTGCAGCGGACACAAATGGATGTTCACATCCGGTTTTGGAGTTCGTCTCACAAGGTGGCAATGAGGTACTACTTCTTGATGTTCATGGAGCACTCCACATCAGAGGACATTCAAAGCAAGCTGCTGGGTGCACTTGAGAATCTCCCTCTTGAGAAAATACTTCAGATATCAATGTATGGTCCTAATGTTAACCTTAGGTTTCTCAAGAATTTCTAAGAGCATCTGCATCAAGCATACCAAGTTCAGTGCATGGACATTGGCACCTCTGGCCTCTACATCACGCACAGCACCTATAGGGCAGGTGTCACAGCAAGTAAATTGGAAATTAACTGTTCGCTTTTCAGTCTGAGCGCTCTTTTCCATGATTCTTCTGCAAGAAGGGAGGACTTCTCAGCAGCTACTGGTCAGGAGACTTTTCTCCTGTTCATTGGCACCGTTGGTTGGAGAGTGTCCCTGATCTAGAGAGAGCCTTGATTGTGGTGTGACATTAAGATGTTTATTGCAAGGAAGAAGGAAGTATGCCCCCAAATGTGGATCCTTTCACAACTTGTGCGAGCTTGCCAGCGACATCGTGCCGCTTGCAAAGCTTCAGTTTTCACTGGGTGTGTCATGACCCTCAATCCATTCCTCACAGAGTACCAAATGGATCAGACCGTAGTGTTCTTTTTTGCAAGGGACTTGGAAACTGTAATCAGGAAGCTGCTAATAAAGTTTCTGAAGTGCTCGGTCTTGTCTTCAGCAAAAGGAGTCACCGGCTTGCTGACGGTGGACATTGAAAGCACAGAGAACCACACTCCACTTGAAAAAGTTTATTTAGGTCATGCCACTGAACAGTCTGTCAGAAACACTAAAGCAAGTCAGAAGGATGTGTTCCAGTTCTGCATGGAATGCAGATACTTCTTGATTAGTGTGCCAAAGAAGGTGCTCGAGAGAAGCCCAGTAAAATTCCCAAGCATTAAGAGTTTGCCTTGTCTAGACCCATGACAAATGTGCACTAAGCCAGATAAGAGTGTGGCTGGCTTCAGACGAATGCTGGACGCTGTCATTAGGGGGGGCAGAATGCCTGAGTACCAAAGAGGCACTGTACTGGTGGAGTATGCAGAGTTCCTGCCAGAAGAGAAGCATAACCTGCGAATGTTTGATAATAATTTAAACAGGTTGGACGAGTTGCCTGAGCTGATGAAGTTTAATTAATCATATGGGGAACTCTAGAAAGTCGTGAAGCTTTTGCTTGTGCTCAGCCACAGACAGGCCACCGTGGAGCGAGGGTTTAGCATGATTAGTTAGTTATATGGGGTGTTATGGCGTATAAGCAATGGCGGCTATCATGCGCCTGACACAAGGTTAGATGATCTATCAGATGTCTGGGGTTATGATACCTAAATTTGATTTAAAACATCAGCTTTCTTTAGAAATGTGCAAACAATAGAAACATCGATGAGTGCTTGTTCGCATAAAAGCAATGCAAGGTGAAATAGAATGTGCTCGTTGTAAAATAAAGTAAAATATTTTTTCCTGTGTTTTTCAATGTGAGCATGAAATTGAAATATGATTAACTGTGAGCTCGTCACCACACATTTCACACACAGGCTTGTCTTAGTGATGTGCATGTGACCTATGTGTAAATGACATAAAATTGCCTCGATGAATCGTTTCTGATGTTGGCATGATTTCCATTCTTCCAATATGGGCTTTGCGTTAGGAAGCTTGTTATTTAGTTCATTTTCCCAAGCGGCCTGCCACTTAGCTCTCATTTTGCAGCATACTGATTTCACACAATCTCTGTGTGGCACGTTAATTTGTTTTATTTGCACATATTTTGCCCGTGCAGTGCATACATCTGCTCGTTCATTACGCCTTATCCCAACATAACTGGGTATCCAGCAGAATTTTATAGCATGTTGTCGTCTTGTGATATTTACTATGTTATGTATAATGAATCTCCAGGTTTTTGTGAAAACCTGAATGATCTGTCGTACGTTTCGTAACATATTGTCTGTGATGCCGTGGATAAGATGGGATGCTCCTAATGTCCCCATTACAAAAGAGCTGAAGACTGCTGTATCAGCTGCCAGGCAGCAGTATTGTGCTTCTGGAAGCAGAAAAAAATGAGCAACGTGATGATGTCAGGGAATTAAATAGGCTCTCCATCGACAAAGAGATCGACTTGATGAAAAAAGAAAAAGAAACTCGAGGCAACAATAACTGACCTCGAAGCTTCAGCCTATGCTCACACTGAAAAAGCAGAGTCAGCTAATTATCTTAAGTACATTGCCAAATTCAGTAGTCTAAGAAAGGTGGCAGGAAGCATGACTGAGGAACTCCATAGCCTCAAGCAGAATATTCAGGAAAAGCGACAGGATCTCCTCCTGAAGTTGCCTGAAGCAGCTTTGCAGAACGAACTACTGTTTGACATTAGTGCAATGCACTGTGGGCAGTTTTTCAAGATTGACTATTTATTCTGTTGGCTTAGTGCAAGACAAACTATTCCTAGTGATGTTTTGTTTTTTTACTTTGTTCAGTAAAAATTGTACATCATACATATTGACTATGGTGTTGCTTGTAAACTGATGGATGTATCATTATGAGTCCTTGAAAATACTTCAACAGGGCGTTGAAATTCCTTGGATATTCTTGAATATACCCCTTTTCAGTCTGTACGAACACTGTTGATATTATGCTCGTAGTATGCATTGTTAGTCGCCCAAGCGGCTCACATTTTTTGTAAATTTAATTGCACTTTGTGATGGGTGGCATAGTCCTCCCCGGCATTCTTCTGAATGAATTTGAAGCTAGGTGCATCAGGCCAAGATGTAGCAGCACTGCTGCGCAGTGTTCACACAGAAGCTTTGTATTCAACTTGTGCACTACGTAGACAGCCATGTACACAACTATTTTGTTTTACCATTCAGTGATGTGTTCCAGATGAGAGACATAGTCATGATCACTGACTACCTGTTGCTGAGCAGCTGTTTCAGTATCCAAAATCATTGTTCTTTTTGTTGACACATTTAGCCTCTAGCTTGCTGAAGCACTAGGCACACTGCTCAGAGACAAGATCACCATATTCTCCAGAGGTAAACAATTCCCAGTGACGGCATCATCTAATTGATAACAGTGACTTTTTTTTAATCCAGTGCGGAACTGCTGCATAGTTGGGTTGTCCATGTCCCCTAGCGAGGCCAAAAAAAGTTCCAGGAGGTCATCACAAATGTTTTAGGCTGGAAATTATTTCAGGACTTTCTTTTTCCCCAACCGTGAAATTGTAAAAAGCTGTTAGGCTCTTTATGCAGGTGATGAAACCAATAAATCCTGCTTTTCGAGCCTTCTCAATAAGTCTTCAACCATTCATAGATTCTTTCAATAAAAATAATGAAGGCTTTAAACATGACTGTTCAGATTTCACTCATTTAATGGTTTTTTGAAGTCCTTTTCATGCATGGTCTTTGAATTTAGTGCATCAAATGTGTTGTTCGTGCACGTCAAAAATGTTTCAGTGGGCTGAGAGTCAGCAGAACCTTCTAGTTTTAGGTCCCAACGTTCGGCAAGTGTTGCTGCCACAGAAATACTCTAGTAATTATGAGCGCCTTTAATTGGCTGCCTGTGCCATTCAATATGTGCTCTGGACAATTTGTTTGCCAACTGGAACTCTTCCTTTTGCTGCAGATTGTCCAGCAGCTGTACATGCTGCTGTGCTAACATATTCCCATTGATGTCTATAAATGTTTTTTCTTCATTTGCTAGAGAATTTCACACAAGTTTCAACATGGGGCAATGGTCGAGAAATGCAGCCATAGGTTTTTTGGTGGCAGGATGAGGCAATGTTGCTTTCAAGTAGTTCACATTCCTGAAGTGACACCGAAGCTCTTGCAAAAATGGGCAAATTACGTGGAGCTTGAGAACGCAACAGGGTTTGCGTTACTAAATTTGCACGCTGCTTACCAACAAGACCATCGACAAGAGAGAACCTAAGGGGCAGCTTCCACCATCCATTGATAGCCACTGTCATAACAACAAAAGTTGATTTTACCTGAGGAAGGCAATCACCATCACTTCTTGTGTCCATGTCAGCAAATCGCTCGAAATAATGCCTTAAAATGACCTTCGTTTCACTAGACCTGCTTCCTGATCGCCATCAGGCGGCACACAGTTTGGTGGCCTCAGCTTTTCATCTCAGCACATTTCATTTTTAGTGCCTTCAATACCTCAGAATGATTCATGATTAATGATCTAGACAGGAAAAGCAGAAACATAGGCCTAAAAGTTATTTGAAGAATACAAGTATTGCGAAAATGCAACTGCATGATATGTATGAGTTGCATTTTTAGCACTGCTGCATTCATTTTGCATGCATCATACCCCAAACTGTATGTAGCCAAGACTGTACGACCAAAAACCTCTACTAATGTTAGTTGAGGGCCTGGGTCAGCTAGTAACATAGCTATTCCGGCAGTCAGAGAGACATATTCACTTGCCGAGGCTGCAGTGCATGCGAGAAAACTCCACTCATAAGCAAAATTAACCAAGCATATATAGTGTGTGGGACATTTTACGCCATTCAAATACAACTTTGGAAGCTCTCCATGCTTGAAATTCCCATGCTTGATTCCCCGATACTGATTGCTGCATTATTTCGGCCAAAAAAGTGAAGTACGAAAACAAAAGCTTTCTTTTAATGGCATCTCTTGAAACCCCCAAAAACTTCATTATCAGAATGTGAAACCATTATTTCTTTCAATAAAAGCTGGGAAGAGCCTGCAACTGTTCTGCTGTTGTGTACTTTGGGCTGGAGTCTGACAGAAAAACTAGATTGTATACATTCAGATGTTTCCAGCAGGAACATGCTGTTGAAGCATACATACTGAAATGTGGGAATGTATAACTTCTGCACTATATGCAGTGTGTTCAAGGTAAAGGAGTTAAGAGGGCTCACCAGCTGCAAGGCAACTCAGATTTGAACTTTTTTTGTCGATAGATGGCAGCACTTAAGCACCACAAAAGGGAGGAAAGTTCTATTCCCCGTCCAGGTGTGTAAATTACACCGTGACACGAAAGTGTTACTTCTTCCGCGTACAAAAAGTAGAGCCGAGAACTTTCAGTTGATATGCGGCCAAACCTGGGGGACCGGAGTGGGGGCCAGAGAATGGTCCTTTTCTCCAGTAGCGCACAATTGTAGCGTTTTCCAGTTTGGGTCGCCTATGCCCCCTCCCATCTTTTGTGCGAAGGAAGAGAAGGAAGATGAGGAGGAAAGGCAGGGAGGTTAACTCGTAAAAGAAACCGGTTTACTACTCTTTACAGTGGTAGGGTGAGGATTCTTTGCAGGCAGTACTAAGCAGGGCTGGTTTCGACTAGGGAGAGAGAAAGGTGTGAATCATCTTTTGACAGAGTTGAAAAGGCGTGAAGGGAACCTTCCCCCATATTAGCCTTTGGTTACTGGAAAACAATCCATTGTGTTGGGGACACTAGTATTCAGCCCCCAGATAAAAGGAAAGAAAGGAACTCCTAGTGCACAAAATCTTGTCTGCTTCCCTTTCCAGCATTGCCTAGGTTACATAGCCACAGAGAGGTGTCCGCGAGTGTATGACCGTTTACTTTGCCTAGTTGCCTGGCAGCGTTCACGTCGCCGAACACATATATCTTCCGCTCCTTCGTACCAACAAGACATGTGTGTTTCGTTCAATCCTTGATCGTGTGTAAAATGAAAGCAACGACGGGATGTGGGCGGACAGTTGGCGATATCCTGTACAAAGAAATCACATCTGAAGCCATAAGGTACGGAAAGGACCACGAGTGCTTAGCACTAAAGCAAATCGAGAAGGAATGCAACGTTGTGGTAAAAGAGCGCGGCCTGTTTGTTGACCAGGAAAACCCCTTTCTTGGCGCTTCCCCTGACGGACTCATTGGGGAGGACATCCCTGTCGAAGTCAAGTGTCCGTACTCAGCGAGGGACATTACTCCACTAGAAGGAGTTCGCGCCAAAAAAATAACCTGCTGTGTCGAAAACAAGGACGGAAGATTGCAGCTGAAGACTAACAGCAATTATTGGTACCAAGTACAAGGCCAGCTCAATATTGCTCGCCGTCAGAAGTGCTTGTTTGTAGTCTGGACCAAAAATGGCATGAGTATTGAGGTGATTTCCAGGCATGAATCGTTTTGGGAGGACGAGATGTTGCCACGTCTCAAAAGTTTTATATGCACTGTTTGCTGCCAGAACTCGTGGACCCAAGAAGAAGCCGTGGCCTTCCAATTCGCGAACCTCATTACATTGTCGAAGCACAGATGACTCGCTCACTCAAGCGACCTTTGAGTGCAAAAACTAAAAATTAAGACAGCCGAGAAATCGTCTAGGACACCCTTCCTGACTACAGAGCATCTTTCCCCTTTTCTTTTGTCACTGTCACGATCATGTATTGGAACAGGTTTCTTGCTACTGGTTTATTTTGTTCAAATAAAAAAAATGCGATCTAAACAGAAGGAAAGAGGGGTGGTGGCCACGCCACCCGCGTATGATCTTTTGCACGCAAAAACGGGGCAGCAACCCTAAAAGGAAATCTTCCAACCAATTGCGACTGGTTTGCAAGCTGAAATTCCTTACCTCATATGATTTCCAAGGAAGGCTTAGTAGGCGCCCTACTTCGAGTTGCATTTTTTTTTTTTGTCGCTGTGTATTTTGCAGCGTGGTGCAGGAGGTCCTGCTAGCTGCGGCGCATACCGAGCCGGCTCTAAATGGGAGAATAAAGGCAGTGGTCGAACGCTTGACTTAGCGAAACCGGTTCAGAAGTGGAACTAAATGATTTTGCCTGCCAGGCTACTCGCCTTTGAGGTCATGTTATTTACACGACGGACCGGTTCGACCAGTTCTCATGAGGTCGGAGCTACAGTACAGCAGAGGCTAGACAAGAAAAGGAACGAAATGGTTATTTCACCCCTTGCCTTGGGGAGATGTCAGCGTGTATACACCTTTCCAACCTGATTGAAGCCATAGGTACCATAGGGCTCGCTGGATTGATATTTCAGCTGGCGCTACCAACCGATCCGTGGGCAATGCAGCAGAGGTTAGGCAGGAAAAGGAAGGAGACAGGATTCTCTCCCCTTGCTGTGGGGAGTGGATGTTCGCTTTTCATGCGGAGGTGTGAAGGGGGAGGTTGGAGAAAGGGTGCGAGGTGATTAGAGCTCAAGAGCCCACTTCCCACATCATGGGCACAAAAGCCAACAAAGGGTCATCTCCTTTGCTTTCCTGTCGCGCCTCTTCTACATCCACAATGGATAGGTGCCAAGGATGTTTGCTCCTGCCTTCACTTGTATCCTACAATAGGTCGCCTGAACCACTGCACACCTTTGTTGGGGTGGGAACAATGCTGTTCTCCCACATAAATGGCCCTGTAAGTCACTTATGCTTTGGTGCGAAAAATGTTATATCCTCGGGCAGCGGGGGAGGGGTTCTTCTTGACTGCACCTGGCATCTCACTTCACAGCCCAAGCAAGAAAAAAGGACAAAGAAGTCAAGTTGGTCAAAATTTCAAGAAAAACATGCGCGCACTAACACTGACAAGCAAGAGGTTGGTGGTAGAGTGTAGTATTGTCTAAACAGTTTGACACCAGATGGAGCCACGACGCAAATAGTTAAATTTGGCGCGAACTTCAATTCCCGCAGAAAATACATTCACAACTTTCAGAACCTGTAAAACGCTAACAATAGGTTCGATATGGATAAAAATTGCAGATTAACAATCAGGAAAGAAAAAGGGAGGAAATGTTGCGGAGGAAATTTTGATGTCTAGCCTAGTTTTTTTTATGAGATGACAAGGAAGACCGACATATCTAAAAACGCAATTTTTAAGAATATTTGTCTATGATTTGAAATAAAATGAAGCCTTAAAAATAAAATCTGCCCGCAACATTTCCTCTATTCTCTAAAGACGAAAACGCTGCCACAAACCCCATGAAAATTTAACCGCATTTGGACACGCTAGAGCTTCTGCAAGTTACCATGTATTTTCTATGGACGTTGGCACTGGTGGTATCAACGCTTAGCACAGCTTTGCTACGGGCACCAAAAGAAACAGTCAGGCACAAAAAAATAGCCAAAGATAAAAGTGTCTATAGCCTTTATTATACAGCCATGAAAGAGCAAAGATTCTAGGAAATAGGAAATCGTTCTCCCAAGAGAAACAGTCAGGCACAAGAAAATAGCCAAAGATAAGAATTACTAGTCTTTATTATGCAGCCATGAAAGAGCAGATTCTTGGAAATGAGAAACCATTCTCATACTGTTATTACACCTTTCAGCAGAACTACTGCAACACATTTTTTACAGAATGTGAGTCATTGATCTCCAAGCAAGGCTCATGCAGAGTAATTAATAATAAGTTGTGACAAAATGCCTAGTATACAGGCTGTAGAAATGAGCTTCAATAAGTCTGTGTGCAAGTAACAGCAAGCTGTAAGAAAATGCACAGTACAGAGCAGAGAAATCTTGCCTTGGCAAGATTCATACTTCTTATCCTTACAGACATAAAAGCTGCTAGTTAGGCCAGCCCCTGCCTACCTTGCAGAATTTGGCACTTCTTGAGATAGCCAATGACTACCAGCGCCTTGTTTTCCATTTGAAGGCCACTCGGCAAATGAAAATAACACATAAAGTTCACGTATGCAGCACCTTGCGTCAAGTAGCTTATGTAGATATTCATTTAATTTTCGCATGAACGTTTAGCAGCACATAGGCCATTATAAAACTGCTTTGCTGAACAGCAAAATTTGGTTTTGTACCATGTGTCTCAGCTGTTAGTTTTCTATGTGTCATACAATGATAGATGAAAAATAGCTGAAAAATGTTAGTGCTGTCCTGAAGTGGGGATTTTCATGACTCTGACCCAGAGTGTAGAAAAATACTGTTAATTTTTATCCCTGAAACAGTCTTTGACTGTCTCTCCACACAGGACAAGAATAAACACCACAGCACCATGTAGTAGGTCTGCACAAGCAGAAAACTATCCATCTTGCTTGTATTTCTTCGCAATTTTGTGCATGCTCACGCTGATTGCTTGGCTAGTGAAATCATGTCTCGTTGTCTGGAGTTAAATCAGCAAATCATTGCTTACACAAAAATGTATAAATCTTACAACTAACTGCTAACGGTGGCACGCTGGCCTAGTCAGGCAACGAGACCAACCATCGAAAGCTGTAGAAACTTGCATTTAGCAGAAATTGCCGGGGAAAAAATTGCTCAGTACATATACTATCTTATCACGCTGTTCTGACGGAGGCCAAACAACACAATTTACGAACCTTTTGAAGATGTGGAACGACCGCTCGCTGCTACCTTCATTGTGCGAAAACAGCTGTAGCGTATGCGAAAACAGCTGTAGTCGCCTGAGCGATAACTTGGTGCTCCTGAACGGGAGAAAACAATCTACTTCACAAACTTTCCTAGCTTTCACAGCGCTACTCAACACTCCCATTGACAAAATACTCGAAATAAAGCCTTGTGTTCCACGTGCAACTCACCGTTTACGGTCAGCCAGCGGATCGCAACGGCCATTTTCGCCGTTCACAACTCGCTACTCAACACTCCCATTGACAAAATACTCGAAATAAAGCCTTGTGTTCCACGTGCAACTCACCGTTTACGGTCAGCCAGCGGATCGCAACGGCCATTTTCGCCGTTCACAACTCGACGACACTCCGAACGTCTTGTATCGCGTTCTAGTTGAGTTGCCGTAGTTGGAAGCCGAGCACAACACTACATTTCCAGCAAATTGGGCGCAAATATCAATAGAATACAGGTCGCAACCGCCCGCCTGCAAGCAATGCCGCCAGAGACCAAACCAAACACCAAACCACAAAAACGACCCAGAAGTTAAAATTCACGTGACAAAGGCCTGGCCGTGACGGAATGTCCGCCAAAACTTGGACACTTGGACACCACCTATCTTTAAAAAATAGGCCAAAAACTTTGATTTGAATTTAAAGAACTACTGCGACTTCGATATCCATCAAAATCAATTAAAAACAATCCTAAGTGCTTTTTAAATATCAAGTACTAAAAGGTATTGCTCCATTTTATTTTATGTAATATCCAAAGCAATCTCAATGTTTATAATGTTTTCTGCTTGATGACAGGGATATTGATAGCTTAAAATAAAATACGCTTTTTCTTGCAATTTCATGAGAATTTCATGGTATATATAGACATGGTTTGCTTGTAACTAATGGGCCAAAGATAAATTCAAACAGGGCTCTGAATACACTGTTTATGTAGACGCGGCGGAATACAAAGGAAGCAACCCTTTTGCTATCGTGGGCGTGAACGATTCGGGTAAAATATTAATGGCAGGTTCAATAAAAAGAAACTACTCAGTGACAGCGGAGGAGGCGGCTATCGCCATGGCGATGGTCAGCACCGAAGCGGTTATAATTAGTGACTCCAAATCTGCAATAAACAATTTTGCGAGGGGCATGATCTCCAAAGAGACAGAGCGAATTTTAAGATATAAAGACTGGAACCAAAAAGAGGTGGAATTAATATGGGTAGTGGCACACTCGGGGAACAAAGGAAACGAGTTGGCTCACAGTATAGCTCGAGGTTATGTCAGCCGAGCAGTGAGCCAGGTTGATTCCCCCAATTTCTCGAGAGATCTACTTATGTCCTTTCGTGACTACACTAATCACTTTATTCTAGAAAGGTGGATATATCCTCCACCAGACAAGAAACTAGACAAAAGGCAGGAAGTAATCTGGCGCGTGCCTTCTTCAGCCCTTCTAAATTAGCGCACATGTACCCAGCACAATACAATCCAAATAGTAAACACTGCGGCGAAATAGCTGGATACGATCATATATTATGGAGCTGCAAAAATGCGCCGCCACCAGCGGACCTACTACCAGCCCTTCTTTAGAGCGCTGGGAGTCTATACGTTGTACATAGACCTTGGTTATAGGGGGTATTCACATGACGTCACAGCTGACGTCAGTATGCAGCCGACGCCATCTTTGCGTCCTGTTTTGACTAGTACTAGTACGGGGCGGTGGTTAGGTTAGCTCTTCGTGCGCGTCCGTTTGCTCTGTCATTCTGCCTCATGCCAGCACCGTTGTTATGAAAACTCAATCGGTATCATGAGTGACAGTTTGATTTATCAGCAAAGTGGGCGCGATGCGCACAGAGACCTGTACGAAACAAAACTTTGGTACCAACCCGTGTGCAGTCGATATGCGCAACTGCACGGTAAGCGTCGGCCTGTGCCCACGCATAAATATGTGCTAAATTCATGAATTCCTTGTCCTACAGACGAGCTTCATCACAAGGCACCAATCGCAAGCCTACTGACCACTCGAAGAACGCAACTACGTTACAAGCGGCTGGGTTAAGAGCCGCGGTTGAAGCAGACGAACTCTCTCTGTGCAATTACGTGCGTGCCGTCCATCGTTTATACCAACTAAATCGCTGAGTTTTTGTAGCTGATATTCTGCATAGAAATGGCGTTTAGTAGTCAGTATCTTTTATAGAAACTTGTTTGGTGTACTTGCCTCAATCGATCAGAAGAAGTCGGATGTTTGCATCGTCTGTGGCGGTAAGGAAGCAAAAGAAACCGCTGCCACACGCCACAGCGATGACACCGGTAGCGCCACCTCGTTGCCTTGCGGGCTCGAAATATTTTTTTGCAACAAAACTCTTCAAATACAGCGCAGTTTTGGCCAAGCTAAACTTGATTTGTTATTAGAGATAAATTTGTTTATGAAGTTCTTCAAACCTTCTGCAAAACAACTCTGCCCGCCTACGTGTTACTTCGCCGAATCTGCATGCGGTCTGCTTTGATTAGCAGCCGACATAGACGATGTGAACATCCGACTTCTTCTGATCGAATGAGGCAAGTACTGCGGCACAAAGTTTAGCGAGTCCTCTTTGAAGGATTTTATATCAACAAAACATGACGAGGAGGTGTTGGCGGCGCGCTGAATGCATGCGCATGACTGCAAGCGATACATTGCCGCGCTGCTCTTTTACTGGGAATGCGTCTTCCGAGTGCGTGAAGAACAATCGTGCACAGAAAGTGACAAGAGCTGGCTGCTAGGGCACATCCGGAAGATTCCAGTCCAGCCCATTTTGACATACATTTCTCATATTCCATGATAATTATGCGGTTGTGCCGTGCCAGCCATACGTAGCGTCGCATCTCGGTGAAGTGTCTCGTTCGGGTGGAGTTGTTCGTGTGTACTTCCAGAACCTTAAAATGCTGAGGTCTTTCGCGCAGCTCTTCAGCTTCCGTTGTTTACACTGTGTACGCGCCTATTACAGTCTACGGTAGCTCAATAAACAACATATAGCTGCGGGTGCCACTGCTTGTAGAACCGCACGACAGCACTTGATACGTACGTTCGCCCTGTTCGTTCCGTGGACACAAAAATGGCCGACTGCGCCTCAGTTACCCACAATGCACCGCGCACAGCGCGTCAGTGAATACCCCCTATACTGGCCCAACGTTTATAGATACTTTGATACTGGCCAGCTCAGACCTGTACTGAGTGGGCTCAAAAGGTCGCCGAGAGCAACGGACTTGAGGGCATCTAAGTGTAGCGCCCACAAATCGCTTATTGCTGACAATAAATGTTTTCCAATCCAAAATCAAACAGGGGCCCTATTCTCGACACACATGGCCCATGGCCGCCGTTCGAAGCCATTTTGTTTCTCTGATTGGTTCTCAGAACAGTCACGTGTTTCAAACTTGCGGCGCGAAATTTCAGTATGTCGGAACGACTTTTTGTGGTGGCGTAAAAATGACGTGAGCGTGAAAACGGATATTTAGCAGCGATATTCATGATGCATGGAGGGTATATATAAGTAACTGTGGATGGAAAACAGAGGTATATATGATAGAAAGGGAAGCACTTACGCTTGTACAGGGTCTTGAATATTTGGGGGCTGGGATTTAAAAAATTCCTATGCAAAATCTACTGCCCCATTCGAGCTGAAATAACGTTCACAAAGTAGCAAAATATAGTCTACGTTATCTGATAAGTGATTCAGCATCGGTACTTGCCTAGATTTTCCGAAATCGAGAAAAACTGCTCTCGGTGGCGTGCACAATTTTCGCAGAAAGTCGAAAAGCTATTTTGACATGATGCGTCATCTGTCGAGCATTGAGACAAGCTCCATCCCGGCCGTTGGCGCGCTTGCCTCGCTGCCCGACAGATGACGCACCATGTCAAAACAGCTTTTCGACTCTCTTCTGCGAAAATTGTGCACGCCGCCGAGAGCAGTTTTTTCTCGATTTCGGAAAATCTAGGCAAATACCGATGTTGAATCACTTATCAGATAACGTAGACGATATTTTGCTATTTTGTGAACGTTATTTCAGCTCGAATCTGGTAGTATATTTTGCGTAGGAATTTTTTAAAATTGCAGCCCCCAAATATTCCAGACCCTGTATTACGAATGAGCTGAAATGAACCGCCCACTGTCAAGAGCCGACTCCTGAATTCTGATTGGCTGACGCTGTATGGCGGGAAATACGTCATGCATAAACATTTAATGATGACGTCAAAATGACGTTTCATTGCGCAAAGGATGTTCTGCCATTGCTGTAAATGACCAAAGTTGGGCGCCGAATTTTAAGCCACTTGAGGCGGCCGCAAAAATAAAAAAAAAAATAAAAAACATGGCGAATTCGACGACGTGCAGTGTAGGCGGCTGTTAGCTCACCGCTGTTTGGTAGAGAGTTTTGTGGGTGGTGAAGTAAGCTGACACATCTTGTAATTGCAGAAAGCACTGAAACGACGTCATAAGGGAACTTTTCAGCTGTGTCATCTTTTAGAGGATTAATAATGAAGACACAGATTTACAGCCACACGAGGGTCGTAGCTACCCTCCCGTTGCAAATGCTTTGCTCTCATAGAGAAACCATCCATCAGCGCCGTCCTTGCCAAGCGCACCAATGCGGCCCGCTAACTCAAGCGGTTGATCTGCGCGAGACAAGGTATTTCAGAGAACAACAGAAGGGGAAGTTTGGCGAGTTGTAGGTTGTTCATGATGGTTTCGTGGGCGCTCTTTAACACAGAGACAAAAAAAAAAAGAGAAATAAAGGCCCCAGTCCCGTGTTTGCTTCTATTTGCCTCTGTGTTAAACAGCGCCCACCAAACCAACATGAATTTCAGAGAGCACCGTGATACTTTCTAATTATCTGTCTGATCGGTTCGTGAGCACAAACAACCTGAGGGGTCATATGGTTCGATGGCTGTGCAGGAACATGGCGCGACAGGCAGCGAGGGATCACCAAATACTTCCTTAAACGTCGGCCCTAAACACTGCCTTTTTTGTCTTGCACTATGCACTCACTGCAATGTTAATAAATTGAACAGCCTTTCCACGATGGGCAAAGCAAGCAAAAATAATCACAGCTTCTATTTTGTAAAGAAATGTATGTTTCATGACACATGTTTGCTTGCACCATGTGGTGTGTTTCATATATAAAGTTTTTTTCTAATATGCATGCGGGCTCACCATTTGAGATTTTTTAGAAAAAAAAATTAAGTACTTCGGAGCACGTTATGACGGTACGCTCTAATCATATGATGTAGTTGAGCAGTGGCATTTTGTGTTGATTGCTTTTTTTTAATACAGCCTGAAAATAATCTCCCATTATTGATTTGCATTTTACCGTTTCTACAGTAGGGAATACATGCGCGCGGTGCCACCCTAGCTTCATACCATGACTTTCTCAGTCATCATTAGCTTTCTTTCCTTATTGCCTGTTTTACGCCTCTGCACGGGTACGGTAGCCTGAAAATCGCCTAATTAACCTTCCTGCTATTCTGTTCTTCTGTTTCGTTCTCGGACATCTTTTGCGTTTCGCAAGAGCTTTTCGCACGCCAGCGCATGAAAATTTAACCGACTAGGTGTATGCCTCAGCGTATGCCTTCCACTTCGTGCGTGTGTGTGTGTGGAATACTCTCTCTCTCTCTCTCTCCATTCATCTCTCTCTCTCTGCGCTGCTTTCCGCGCTCTACACAACTCAAGCCGACACAATTTGTTACAAACTTAAGCAGACTTGGTGACCTGACTGTAGCTGGTCATAACGCGGCTTTTCGGAAAAGGTGGGTAGCATAGCCAGTACCTAACGGTAATTGCTACTTGACTGCGAGCGTTGTCCTCAGAGATGGGCACTACAGTGCTGGAGCTACTTTGGAAATCTGTCGATTGCTTCTGTTTACGACAAAGTCCTTAAAGGGACAGTACACTGGAATTTAGGTCTCAAATGTTTTTCGGCGCAATGGGAAGATTGATGTCGAAAATGTTCGATTCCATAACGGGTTTGGTAGAAACAGAGTAAAAATATTTTACCGATAATTTTTCGATCAGTGCATGCTCCCGTTTTTATGTAGTCCGATGCTGGAAACCTTGAGCAGCGACCGTGATGACGACTGGTGGTCGACAAAAAAGACGTACCGAAAACATAAATTTCACTCGCCAGGCAGTAATTTGACATTTTTTGTTTAGAGTAACCTCCTTTTCAGTTTCACACTCAATGCTGTAACGGCACAATAACGCACGCCTCGCCGGCGAAAGTTTTAATGGGTACTATCATTGCTTAATTCGCGAAATTTCAGACACTGTGGCGCCATCTAGTGGCAAAACACCTGAAAGCATGCTTCTCGCGGTGCGAAAGGAGGGGTGATTTTTATTTAAGGACGCAGTGGAGAAAGCGCAAAATATAATACATTATGACAAGCACTCCCAGAAGAAAAAAGAACTGTGCACTTGCGAAAATCAGCGATATTTTGCTGACATGTAGTCACGTGGGGTACTACACCGAAAGTAACAGAGTTTCTCCGCTAGATATCGCCCCAGTAGTTTTTATGTGATTTTCAATGGCAAATTAAAATTGTAAAGCCTCTCTTCTTTGATATTGTAGTGCTCCATCTGTACTGTATGAGGCAAGGTCTTTTAATCTCCACCATAATCTCATGACATATTTTGGCCAGTGTTCTATCTCTTTAAACGTTTTAGTTCCTGCATTTAAAAGCCGCTGATAAGTGAACTTGAGAGGTTATCGGCGCTTATGAACAGCAATGCTGCTTTCCGCTCCCATTTTGCACCAACCCACTGCGAATATTCCATTGCCGTTCTTGCTCTTCAACTGAAACTCGCGCAGCCTTTCCGTGCGTAGCTGATGCTGAATGTTCGACCGCAAGTATGCCATGACCCACGAATACCGCAACGCCACAACATACTTCACTCGCCTCACTGCAACCCGAGGCTTCCGAATCATGGAATGCACCGCAGAGTATCGGTTCCTGCAGGATCATTGTCGTTTTTCATACTTGGCGCAAGATATATGGTAGAAGACGACAGCGCGATTTTTTCTGTCACTTTATTTCTCTTTTTCTTCAGAATGCGTAACCCGACTGTGTGCTGATGTAACCTGGCACCGTCCTACTGCACATGTCACGCGTACCTCAGAATTTGAACAAAATGGCGAATTGTGACGTCACACAACTTTCCAGATTATCTATTTTATTGTAACAACAGTTTCGGATGATGGACCGTCCTGCTTCAGGGTAGAATTGAGAATATATATTATATTCAGAATATTTAATATTGAGAAATATATATATATATATATATATATATATATATATATATATATATATATATATATATATATAATCACTGCTGAGGCGGAGGCGTTTCTGTTGCCGGGGCTTTGGCCAGGTGTAGCGGATGCTGCAATTAGGACTTAGGTAACTGTCATCTTGGCTGGCGACGTAGAGGAGCGCATCTTTTGATTTCCGTATGAGGAATTTCGGCACACCGGCTATTCAGCTTCTTTGGTTTGGTTTTTCGTAAATTCTTTTTCACGAAAATGAACCGTGTTGTGGAGTGTTGGGTTCGACCTGTGTTTATTGCAGTGGGTAAGTTAACAATAGCAAGTGGTAGTTTCTATTTTACGACAGCATTTTCCTAACCAGTGCACACAACTGCCTTGTCATTGTGTTGGACTGACTTTTGAGTACTTGGCAATAAATGTTTCGTTGTCCCATATATGTATACGTGTAGGCATCTCCACGGATGCCCCCTCGATGTAAAGAGAATGCAGCTGTCAGCATTTATTCTCAGCAGGGCCGGTCCCCCAAATCAGCAGCGAAAAGGTGAAACAAAAAAAAGGCAAATAGTAAGGAGCTGCGAGGCGTCGTTCTGATCGGACTCTGCCCTGAACCGATGTCATTACCGCGACGGTCGCTTGCGGTGGAATGAACGAGCGGACGCTTCCGTGCAGACACCCATCCGCGTGCCGGCGAGAGATTTCGCTTGCGTGTCGCGCGTGTTTAGGTTGCTACTAAATAGGCGGGGGAAAACAAAACAAAAAAGGTGGGGGGGGGGGGGGGGGGCGTAAGCGATCTGCAAGCTAGCCAATTGACGTCCGGCGCTCGTGTCTCTGTGCAGTGCTGGACCTGGACAGCAACGAGTCAGACACATCGGAGTACAACGGAAACTCTTCGCCGACGGCGGCGGCGCCCAGGGCCACGGTACTGCACATATCCCGACCACCGGTGTCGTCATCGGGGCGGCGTGGCTGCCGGTGCGGTGCAGCAAGCATCAATCCGGGGAAGCTGACCTGCTGCGGTCAGCGGTGCCCGTGCTACGTTGCCGGCAGCAGCTGTGCGCAATGCCGGTGTAAAGGGTGTAGAAACCCCGTGGACAAAATCTCTCAAATTTGGAGCGAAGCCCTTCAGGTGGGCGCCCACGAAAATGTGAAGTCGGGCTCTGACGGCCAGCCTCCCGAAGCACGGACACACGTGGTCCACATTCTTCAGGTGGACCACAAGTGACCTAGCTGTGTCGTGGATCTCTGTGTTTTGTTTGTTCCATGTATAGTGCAAACCAGTGTAGACGGCCTACACTGGCCAACCTTTGCCGGGGAGAAGATGGCTGATCTGGGCAGCGATGGCCTCCGTGAGGGCCATACGCCATGGAGTGCGCATGGCGTCTAACTGGCCTCAGCGACCAGCTGGCCTAACACCGCGGGCGGTCATGGCCACAGGCCGCTCGGCGAATGCTGTCAAGTCTTCGGCATCACGGAGGTCATGCATAGTGCAACGCGACTAACAAATCTTATTTTTCTGTGCGTGCTCGCAGGAGGGCTGTCACATAGTTGAACACAGAAGGCAATGACACAAATAATGAAAGAGGCACCGTAGTAGTAGTAATAATAATAATATAAAAATTCTAGAGGGCACTTTTGACCACTAAAGTGCGATAAGGTGAAAGCCATTATAGCGTGATGGATCGTAACCCTCCACTACGGCACCTCTATCTCCCTCTCCTTTCACTCCTACCTTTCTCCCTTACTTTACGGTGTGGTAGACACATACTGCGCCTTTTTCGTCCTCTAAATCAATTTCTCTGCTATCAATTTTGTTTGCCCTGCCTGGGGAATGTAAACACACCCACATTATATGGTTCAGGGTTCCCCTCTGCCCGCGAATCCTGTCACACTGGTTCTGTGGATACCTAGGGGAAGTGATGGTGGGAGTGAAAGGGGAGAGAGAGAGAAAAAAAAAAGGTGCCATAGTGGAGGGCTACGGAATAATGTTGGCTACCTGAGGATCTTTAGCATGCACTGACATCCCACAGCATACAGCATACAGACGCCTCTGGGCCACCGGCGGTCGGGTTCGCCCAACTACTGGCCCGGAGTTCCGGGTTCAATCCTGACCACGGGCGGCTCAGAGGCGTCTGTATGCTGTGCGATGTCAGTGCACGCTAAAGATGCCCAGGTTGCCAATGTTATTCCGCAGCCCTCCACTAAGGCACCTCTTTCTCTCTCTCTCTTTCTCTGCAGTTTCCGGGTTAAATCCCAACTTCCAGTGGAGTGCGAATTTTGGAGATGCATTAGTACTTTCATTATTTAGTTCCCTGTTTTCTGCACGCAGCTATATCTGAACAAGCTGTTGAAAGATAGAAAAAAGAGAATTAAGAATGAAGGTTCCACTCATGCATAACAGAATGTATAACTTGCAAAGTCCACTTTTTTTTTTTATATTGTCCAGCTTTTGTGGGGAGAGAAAACCCACCCTGAAAACTTCCAGGCCCTTTGGCTTGATGTTTCTGCCATGTGGCTAATCTTTAAGCTCTTGCCTTGCCTGCCCTCTCTATTGCAGTTTTTAAAGCAGTATACGATTTTATGGGATTAATTGTTACCAGTTTGGTTTTTCCAAAGTTGTGTTATGTTATTTGTCAATATTTGCCATCAAATATCTTTTCTTTTCTGTAACATTTTGGCTAATATATCTGTGACAGAAACAGCAAAACAGGGAATACTAGTGGCTGTGAGTTATGCTGCCTTCATAACAGGTACTGTATTATTTTTGCCTATGCTCCATTTCCTGAGTCGTTTGCAATGCCATGAAAGGCAAGGGCACTCTGTACGCCAGTAAAAATGACACACATTACATAATTGCGTACTTATGCATCTGTTGCCCCTATCATGAATTGGTGGGCATGGCAGGCGAGTAGGAACTCAGTTGTGTTGAGAGGGGAGGCAGGCACATAGGAATAGGCATAAAACTACTACATAGTACAGCCTTTGTCGAATGGCCCGGGTTGCCTCTGCCCTCCACAGGATTTCAAACAGGTTTTGAGAAGGTGTAGACATTTTTGGGTGCCTCATCTTATGTGCTTATACGTCACGTGCCTTGAGCTATCATGTATGAAAGCATGGCAGCTTTATGCTGAACTTGGTTGAGCTCAGACATTTCAGTCCTGTTTGTTGCAACTATGCCGATCTGTGTTCAAAGTGCGGCCCATATGCCTCTTGAGCAGAGCAATAATTCATTTCTCCAGGCTGCTCCAGAAAAGAAGTTATCTTTGTGCCAAACTGAGTGTAGGGTTAAGAGACTGCTCTGGATTTACTCTAGGCTGTCTAGATGTGTTGTTTTTTGGTATCTGAGTGTGAGCAGTACAGAATTAAGAAAAGACACTTGAAAATTCATTAACACACTTGTGGCCTTGGGCCAAGATGATGTGCAAAAAGGAAATATTTTAGTAGCAAGCCTCTGCTCGGGTTATGAGTGACTAATAACTGTGGCTTGATGTTCCTTTAATTTTATTACAGTTCCTTGTTGGTTACAAAAGAGTATTTCATTGTGCCATGTTACAGAGGTAATTTGCATGCCTTATATGAGGTGCAAGATGGGCAAATATGTCTTAAATATTCCTTTCATGTTAAAAATGCCTCATTGTCATTGCTCGAACATGACAGCAATTAAGAGGCCAATCATAGTTGCTTTTTAACACTGCCTCAAGCAAAGTGATCAACATTTATGGTTAGCACGCAATTCATAGTGCAATTTTGCGCATATTAAGTCTAAAGAAATCGGGCTTGTCGGGCATTTTAGCTATGGTGCTTTATATCAAGTTTGTCATTTCTATTATGTTTTGTCGAGTTCTTTTGCTTAGAGTGCGAACACTGCCAATGGAGGTATAAAGAACATTATTGTAACACTTGAACGCTCTTAGGCTAGATATTATCAAAATTTAAGTGTTCTTTCAATGGCGCATTATATCAAGTTTGTCACACCTTATTATGTTTTGTTGAGTTCTTTTGCTTAGAGTGCGAACACTGCCAATGGAGGAATAAAGAACATTATTGTAACACTTGAACACTCTTAGGCTCGATATTATCAAAATTTAAGTGTTCTTTCTATGGCTCAGGTGGGTTTTTTTTTTTTTTTTTTTTTTTTTTTTTTTACAATATGGGTTTAAACAACAGTGCATGGGTTTCAAAGATTACCTAATTTTTCCTTTGTTGGCAACCTCTCCCATTACTTCGTTGTTTCGATTTACAAATTACTGTTGAAGATTGTTGTCCTGCCTGTTTTCAACTTGACAACATTGCATTTTATATATTACAAAAAAGACTGCTACAGACATTTACTTTATAGCTTCTTATTTTCCTTAAGTAGGGACATTTTTCCACCTTATCACTGCTAACCCCTAGAGCACTACATTGCCTTTCTTCTAAAAAGTAGAGGCACACTCCCATTCCTTGTTTCACAGGTGTGCTGTGGAAAAGTTTAAGGCACAACATTTAGTTGTGATGATGATTAGTGTAGCAAATTCTTTTCTTGCAGGTACGAATTGTATTGAAGTGGCTGATTCTTCCTTGCAGATGCTTGTAAGGAGTTGTTTTTATTTAGAAATATAGTAACAATGACAATAATTGGCGGTCTTGCTCTTTCACTGCCTTCTAATTTTTTTTATCCACTGAGAGCCAACAAGATATAAAAGAAAGGCTACTCACAATATATTAATAGCGGCTCAGTGCCATGCGAATGGCAAGTTAATAATTATTGTAAAATGAGGTTGTGATATTCCCTTTTCTCTCTCCCCTATTTCTTTCCCTGAGATAAGCCTCAGCTTATTAAGACAACTAATACCTGTGCTATACAGGTATTTCAAATGCTATCGAGCCAAATCGTTTTGTGCAACGGAAAGTCTGGTGCTCCAGCATGATGTTCTCAACGCCATTTGAGTCAGCACAGTATCACATTAAGATTAACTGATTTCTGCATGGCAGGGAGCTCGCTGATTGTTACCTGAACAAAAATGAAGAAATTTCTATTTTGATTGCTACTAAGTGCTTACCTATGTGAGCTTTTAAATTCCATTGGTCGAGCTGTCATCCATGTCTTTGTCAAAAGCAATGGTGCACTGCTTATAAGAGCAACAGTACAATATAAGGTCATCTTTGCAAACTGAAATCTACTGCTTACATGTTTAAGGGAGGCATCTTCGACACTGTAAACTCAAGTTAACATAGCTCCAAGCATTTTCAGGTTACTGCAAGGATTTGAAGTCATTGTTATTTTTAGAAGTACTCTGAATGCAGGCTGCAAAGGGAGACATCACTCAGTTAAGAGTTGTGGGCAAAGAAAAATAACAGCCTTTTTTAAATTGTAGGCCTTGATACCTCCTCCTAAAGCCCAGCATATGTGGCATGCATACACGGGAAGCCGTTCATCAGATTTTTGGCCGTGCTCTCATAATATTCTCATACAGCAGGTGTCCCTGCTGGTGTTTCCTGGTAGCTCATTATTTTTGGTGTTACCAGTATGCAAATCTCATTTGTGGCCCATCTTGCACCTCCAGTGTAACATGCACTTTGGAATGTATTAAAAGTGATTTGCACATGCAACAGATGGCTTTCAACGTGCCACAAGGTCTTGCTTGCTTTCAAGGAATAACGAGGCGAATGATTGAGTGCACTTTCTGCTGATGGAAACAAAAAAGTGAAATGGATTGAATTGAGTGTGGTACAAGTTAAATAGGCTGATAAGCAGGTGTTAAAGTCCGAGCTGCTCGCTCGAAGTTTCATCGCTCCTTGTACAGTTCTAGCTCTCATTTTTGCATCTGTAAATACTTGTACATATATACATATTTCATATATGCAAATTTTTCCCTTGCAAAGGGAAGGATATACCAGCGAAATATTTTTGCAAAAACAGATGAAAACTATGGTTCTATAATGGTCGCACATGTCTGGCCAAACAAATCTCCTGACGGCAGCAGCAGAATGGGGCTGTCTTCGTTCTTTTACTTTTGTTTTTATTGCGACACATTTCATTTTAGTTTTCCATCGAACTGAATTTGTGGAATGTTATGTGTGGGTAGCTTGAGGATGTGTGCTCAGCCATTCTTTCCTCGACTTTGGTACTGACTGCCTTTGGTATATGTACAGTATTGAGATCTCCCCATGTTTTCTCGTTCGTTAGAGACTGTTTTTTTTGCTGCTTTTCGATGTGTTTATTTCTTTAATGAAAAGCCGCCGTTATTCATTCTCGGACGTTGCAAGTGCGAGTGTGCCTCACTGCTAATGCTGTAAGAACCACGAGTCATTGCTAGAACTGCGAGTATTTGGCCTAGTTGGTAGTTCACGGTGGTGAAGTATGCTAACTTTTTGCAGACAAAAACAGAGATGGTAACACAACACAGAGCGCGAACTGGCAACTAGTTTCAATGGGTGAAACAGGTTTTCTTTTATGCAGAAGTGCATGGAGCCATGTGCTGTGGGCCACAGCACATGAAAAAACATTGATGTCTACAATCACAAGCAGATCTGAAAGTCAGTGCAAACTCATTGTGCCATGCAGTTCGAGTTCCTTTTGTGAGGAGAATACATTGCCGATGCACTTTTTCCACCATCAGATCTTTAGTCAAAGGCATCTATAATCTCGCTTTCTGTCTTACTCTTTGAATGCGATATGATTGCAGTTTTTTTTTTTAACATTGGCATGCATTTTTTGCAATGATGGCAATATTCAGCCAATGTGCCTGGCTGCGTGTAGGACTGCAGTTTTTGGCATGCTCATGTAACCGTTTATTTATGCAATGGCCGATTTCTCTGGCTTACTACATTTTGCAGGAAAGCGGCATGTAGTATCAAATACCTGTGTCACGTTCAACATGTGCTACCTTGTGCCTGATGTGGCAAGTGGGTTTTAAGACACAACCATGGTTGTTTACTTTTTATTTCATAAGTCGGATAGATTTTGGGGGGACTGTGAGAACCACAGGAATGTTGCACCTACCTGCAATCTTTTTTAGATTATGCGAATATCTGTGTACATATAAACCCAACAGTCTTTTAAACCCAATATGTGTGGTCTATTGAGGTCCAAACAAATTTGATGACTGGTTGCTCCGGCAGCTCGAAGGTGGAGCTTGGTCCCTTGAGCACCATTTTAAACAGATTTCCTGTTAATCCCAACTAAGTTGGACTTAACAAGTCTGGAAGAATTTCCGCGAATATAAAGCAACCACTGAATGGAAAACAAATCTAAATATTCTGAGGAATCCAAGAAAAGTAGTGCCCTGCCGTTATCCCCTATGCACACAATATCACATGGTCTTCAAAAGAATGCAGGTAGGCACTACATTCATGCGTTTCTCTTGGCCCAAGAAAGTGTCTGGTTTAAGCAAAAAATGAACAATCACTTTGAGGTTCTAACACCCATTAACACTATCAAGCACGAGGTAATACATGCCAAATGTAACACAGGTGTTATGTATCACACGAGTGAGTACTTGAGTCATTTCTTGCTGCATTTCAGATGGTTGCCTGTGGGCGCAGAAATACGCCTTCTATATTAGTATGAGGGGGGGGGGGGGGGTAGGTACGGACACGGAGCATATCCTTTCACTAGACTTCACAAGGTCATGAGGTTCGCCGGTGACCCTTTTAAACCTATGCACAGCCATTCTACGACGAAAAAAACAATGAGCCTTCCAAGTTTACTTTTGTCCATTGCAGCCTTACAACCAAACAGGCCTTCTCACGAAGGCTCCTACCAGCAGTTGCCAACTATGCTACAGATTGAGTGCATTTTTTAAAGGAAATGGTCGACTTGTGTCAGTACGGTCGAGCCATAAAGAATAGAGACTTTTATACGGCCCCTTACCGCGCCCGGCCGTCTACCGCTACCGCGCGCCGTCAGCACAGCACGCGCTGACTGCTCCCTCCATGCAGAGTCCGCCGGAATATGACAGGAACATGGCGCCATCTGTCGCTCTCAAAGTGATCTGCGCATGCGTGCCGCCGCTTGCGAGGTGGCGGTAGACGGTAACGTCCCTTCAGGCACGCTCCCTCGAGACCGGCCGTGCTTCAGGTTGCGGCTATTACTCGAAAATTTAACTGGTGGTCCAGCGATGTCGTCGGAGTTGCCAGAGAACAGTGCGCATTTGCAACGAACGGGAATGAATACAACTGCGGCGGTCGCGGTTTCTTCGGGCGGTTTGCTTGCTGTCCTGTGTGTGTGAGAGCGGTGTACCAAGCGGTGGTAAAGATGGTCAGTGGTCTTGGGTTCTGTGTGTGTGCGCGTCTGCTTTGTCTTGCAGGCGTTGTGTTTGTGCTTTGGTCGATCGCCAGACCGCACTTGGAGCGCGACTCATTTGGTCTTGGCGTACTTAAAAGTGAGCGTGGATTGCTGATGGGGGGGAAATTTGGAAAAGTTTTGTTACCCCTCGGACCACTCTTCGAGAAATGCCTGCGCCCCGGACGGATCTGTGTCCGTGCTTGGTCCTCTTTTGTTTTTTGTTTTTTTGTTTTTTTTTTTGTTCCTCTCAACATTTAGTGAGACATTGAGCAGACCTTCTGCACTGGCCATGCAAGCGGTGAAAATCAAGTGCGTTCTGGGCTAGAAGTTGCAGCCCATTCTAACAGAGAATGACATTTGAATATTGGCTCTTGTGCAGTATTGGCCCTTGTGTAGGTTGCGTACTATCTTATGCAACGCGATGCGATAAACACTGGAGTCGCCCGGAGTGAGGCTAGAATATCTATTTTTCCCAGCGCAGCCTCTGGCTTCTTTGCACTCGCATTTTTCGCAGTATCCGCGGTGAGCCGATGAATTCTGTTCATTACTGCTGTTGGTTTCAGCAGTCATGTTTTCGGCCCACGGTGACCTGATATGCGATGTTTGGTCGAAGCCTTTGCCACGCGGATCAATAATTGGTTTTGAGAAAGGGAAATGCGCAATAAATGTCTCACTTCCCAGTGGACGCTTCAATCTGAAAGATAGGCTCTTGAAAAATGTCTACGAATGTCCATTTGTCTGGGGATGTTTACGCCCATGCTAGGAGAGTACAGAGCAGAACCATAACAGCAAAATTTCGGGGACCGGAGTCTATTTAACACATCAAATAGACGCCGGTAGACGCACGGATCGTTGCAAAATAAAAAAACGTGCGATATCGTTCACGTTAAAGATCTGCAGGTAGTCAAGACTAGTCCGGAGCCCTCCACTACGCCACCGATGTCTCTGCTTTGTTTCGTTCGGTAATTTCTTCATTTACGGCGCAGTTTAGTTGCTCGGTTTTTCAACGCAGTTGGCGCTTTCTCACGATCTCCTTTACAAGGGAAACCGTGAACATAATATTACACATATTCATTACAGTAGTTCAGTCATTATACAGCAGTTCGTCCGCTATCTCCTTCTTCAGCTTGTTTCAACAAACAATACTTGATATTTGCTTCAGAAAAGCATCAGTTTTTCTGATAAACTCAGTCCGTCCGAGGGCGGGGACATTTCTCGAGACTGCGGGCCAGCAATGCGAGAGAGAGCTGCCATTTTATTTGTAAAGGCCTGCCTGCTTTCCCTCTCTGCAGGCGGCCTAGAGATTTGTGTTTTCTCGGTTTTGTGTTGTTTTTTCTTAGACATTACACTCTTTTTCGGGGACCTGCTAGTTATATAAAAATTGTGCGTTAAAGGGGCGAAGACAGTGCCCTATCTGATATTTAAATGGATCATGTAGTTATCCTTGTAAGATTTCTTGTTTTATCTGTTCTTTTAATTTAATTTTGTGTCATATTGTTTTAGTTTTCATGTTTGATGCCAAACTGACCGCGCAGTACGAGCGCGACTGCGCAATGGTTTTCAATGGCGACCTGAACACCTGAGTTAAAAATAAAAATTTAATGAATTGCGTGACCGTGTTTTGCGTGCATCCTTCTTGCTTTAGGGGGCAGTGATCGATATCATGTTTGGGTTTACGCTCTCGGAACTGCCCTGTCTAAATATTGGCGACGAGACTCTCTCTAGAGTTCCCTTGCGCAGATCTTTTTAACATCGCGCCTTTCGAGCACTACAGCGCTTTATTGACCATCTGCACGTTCAGGGTCGTGTTTTCGCTTCGTATGTTTATTTTTACTCACTCAGGAAATGCTGTTGCATGGTACTAAGTTTCTATTCCTTTTCTTTTTTTCGTGCGAACTAGAAAGGCAGTTAGGCCCTAAATAACTGCAATCAGTTCGGCCCTGCGCTTTTTAGCCATAAAAGTATTTGTGAAAATAAGTGCTCCCACTTTCTCGCTCCTGTAAAGCAGACTTTGTGATTTGATCTTCGGTTTCGCAGAGAAGCTCTCTTCTCCGTTGGTAACGAGGTCTCGCTCGTGATAGATTGATGATGCAGTAAAGTTGAAAAGCAACCTTTGACATGCTTCCATACAATCTAGTTGCTGCTTTATGCAGCGTAATGCAGGTAGTTATTGATCTAAGCACCAAATAGGCAAATCAAGAAGGTAGGTTCCGAGAATTATTATGCAGAACGTGAAGTACGACAGGCTCGGAAGGGAAAAGCAGGTTACTTTAGGTAGTGAGACGCTAGCATTGATAAGCGAATAAGTCCATCTACCAAGAGCAGGCAGTGACCTCAGATCCGAACGAGGAACATGAAATATTTAAGAGAAGATTCGGGTAGGAGTGCATCTAGCAGGCACTTTCAAGCGATAGCCGTTAACTACTATCGCTCAAAAGTAAACTTTATGATACCTGTATCATGAAGTAGGAACGCGCAGTCCAATGAAAATGATTCGCTGGCAGTGATACGAAACCACGGATGCGGTACCACGGAAGTATATGTCACGTCACCTGCATCACATGTGTTCACCTATGGGTTAGGAACGTAGAAGCTAACAAAAAAGTTTCAGCCTGAACTGGGGATAATGCAGGAAGTTACTGAAAGAAAAATTACGGGCGAAGCTTTAATAAGAGATGGGTCATGGAACTAACGCCTGTCGATGGCGCCTTATTCATATTCAACCAGGATAAACGGGTCGGCCATTTAGTACGAAGGAAAGATGGCGGAGCAGCAGGATTTGTGTGCGGATCAGAATAGGGGTAGTTGCAGCTAGATAAGACAAGGTTATATGGAAGTATGTAAATAACAGAGGGACCGGAGGTGGTGCTTCTCATGACCTGCCATTTACCTCTATTTGGTGGCCGTGTTGGACATGGCGGCGCTTCGAAAGGAGTAAACGTGTTGCTAACTGATTTATTTTATTTATAGGAAGGGAAAGGCGCGGTAACTGTCTCACTTGTTTTTTTTGTGTTTTTTTTTGTGGACACCGCAACCGCGCCGTAAGGGAAGGGAGGAAGATGGGAATGAAAGTGGAAGTCGACTACCTGGTACATGAGAGAGAGAGAGAGTTGAGCTGCGTGTGACGCAGCTGGGCTGACGGCTTTGCGTACACGGAGCGTTCCATGTCAAGCCATCGCTATCATAACAAGGCTCCTGTGAACAGCCATACTGTCAAAGTTCGGATGTTTAATGCAGAAATAATCCGAGTAGCACCCATCGTAAGATTTTTTGGACACGCTGTGCACGGAGGATGGCTGCGTGCCCTTCTTCGAGGGGAGTTACAGACACACCTTCATTCCAATAGCAAATACTGGGGCATCGTACACTCCCACAATAAAGCACTAGATGCTTTTTCTATCTACATATATTATGATCGTACCCTTTACTGCAGTCAACAACGCCTGATCGTTCACACCCTACTTTCCACTTGGGTACTTCTATTGCTTTCTCAGACATGTGAGGAAGAGTGCTACATTTTTTGCTTGCTCTTACACTGGTACAGTTTCCTTTTACGACTTTTCTTGAGGGGTGCATGCATATGTGCGCCGTCCTTATTATTTGAATTCCTTCCTTTCGTTTTGTGCGTCTTTTTTTTTTTTTAATTTACGATGCCTCCACACTTCCGTTTCTACCTTTCTTTCGCTCCCGTTTTCTCATATTGACTGAGTTTGACGTAGTGGTGTGCATGCGCATCATTTCTCTTGGCCCACATTTTTTTTTTTTTTTTTTTTTTTTTGTAATTTCAACCGTAATATTCGGTTTAATGCCTTCGTTACTCTTTTTCATTCATTTATGTTCTTGTTGTTTTTGTATTTCTGCTTCCTCTTCGTTTTCAGCGTGACCTTCTCATCGGTACCAACATCCATGGAAACCAAAGTGAGCGTAGGAAAACTTTTTTTTTTTTTTCGCAGTGAGGGCGGATTGTTTCGAGTGGACAGGTCGGCTACCAACGTGCACCTGCGCAGACTGTGAAGAACCGAGCAGAGAGAGGAACCATGAAGATGTGAAGAACAGAGAAGCTACGCCCCCACTCCTCCTAATTCGCCAATTTCCCAAAGTGCGGCCGAGAGCCATCCCTTCCGTTTCAATAAAGGCACCATTCATTCATTTTTTTTTAAATCTGTAGTGTTGATAAATCAGAAAATTGCGCAATCATTTTTATGCTGCATTGTAATTATAAAGTATAAGATAAATCAGTCACGTCTCAGTAGTCCGAATTAAATCCACGACACTAGTAACTCAGATAAGGTGCTGCACTAACTGTGCTACGTCGTTGACTGCTTAATTGATTTCGTGTGTATGTCTTTTGTAACGTGACCTTGAGAAGAGTCATCTGTGGAACCCTCGTGCATATAGCAGCGGATATAGCGCAAGCGCAGGTGTAACATGGAACATGATTTAATAGTGAGAGCTTGCGCCTGTGCGAGTACCCCCTTAGGCTACCTTTGGCATCGAGGCTGCTAAAACCAAGGCACTAGAAAGCTGCTGAGCAGCAAATTTTATGGAAATGCAGGGCTCATTAATATGCAAGAAACAAACAGCTGCCAAAATCAAGGTAAGCATACTGAATTCTTTTAATTTTTGGTGTTGATCGATACGATATGAGTAGTGTAACCATTTTTACAGAAAGAAAACCCGTCGGGATGGCGCAATGGTTTGGGCGCTCGACTAGTGCCCAGGCATGCGGAATCGAATCCTGGCCTCAACGGTTGTTTTTCGATGGAGGCGAAAGGCTATAGGCGCCTGAGTGCTGTGCGATGCCAGTGCACGTTAAAGAACCCCAGGTGATCCAAATTTCAGGAGCCCCCTACTAGGACGTCTCTCGTAGCCTGAATCGCTTAAGCCCCAAAACCAAACCAAACCATTAATTAGTAAAAAAAAAAAATTATCTCATGCCACCATTGAGATCCGAACACCCGATCTCTGTAGCGTGCGTCGTCCTATCAACTGTGATGTGGGGGCAGCTGGTTAACGTATACTTTCGTTGCATTTATGGGGCGTGCACGTAACCGAACCTTTACAGTATATTCACCACTGCCACCCTAGTCCACAGCGGCAGCAAATTCCATATGAAGAGTGGTCGACTTTCTGGCTTTGAGAGAACGCTCTTATCCTGAGACATGTTCTATATATGTTGATGAGAACTCGATTTCTGCAGGACTGGCGCTTCTAGATCTTAATTAGTCTGCCAGCGTTCGCATGTGCACCACTCCTGGACAAAGCTCGGAGCTCTGTTACCCAGGTGCATTTCAGTTACGACAACGTGCTTCCATGCATATATACATACAAGGTATGTAAATGTCTTTTATTTGCATTTCTGTATGTAAAGTACTAAATGTGGTTCGTAACCTGCTCGTTGAGTTTTATATGCATTTATCTACGCATTCTAATGTGAACAGACGCAGTCAATTAAAGGCAGCCGCCTCTATTTTCTGTGGTCTGTACACGTAATTAGCGACCCCGTATAGGTGGCAATTGTGAAAATTGACCCGCAATCTTTTTTTTTTTTTACATTATTTATTGCATTCATCATTTTACCCTATTCGAATGGCTTAACTTGCTTAAATACCGGCATGGACCATAGGCCTGGTGCGTACGTATAACCAGATATCCATGGTGGTTGCGTATATTTCTTCATTCTGTAAACAAAAATAATACCTGCGCGACTGAATGGTCTCCTGTCCTGCTGGTTTTAAAATGTCACGTAGACTGCACTGTTACTGTCTATTGTCCTCATTCTAGAGACACATAACGCGAATTCAGGCAACATTTAGATCCGGAAGGTGTACCATGGTTTGATTCCCATTTCAATATAGACTTTTGCATCGGGCGAGAAGGACGTCAATACACCTCCTCTCTGGGCTGTTGCAGACCTATTCCGCTGTCGCTTTCACCGTACTGACGTCAGGCGCACAGCCCAGCGAGCATTATGGAGACGCCCAGGGGGCACGCGTTGCAAAGCTGTAAAGCTACCAACCTTGGCTGGCAGCCCCTACAAATTGGCCCATGTCGTATGCTTGTGGGTGGAACGCAAATTTTTACGCCTTACATTCCTCAAGAACGGCGCACTTCAAGGAACCCAAGAGGGTCAAAATTTCCCGACCACTTTACTTCTGGTCCCCCATATTCTGAGCCACTTTCTGACGTGAAAACCAAACCAACCAAGCAAAACCAAAAGCAGTGCATTTCAGCTTACTGCAAATTAGGAGCCCCACAAAGCCCGTTATACGGGAACAAACTGATTCGTTAGGTTCAGTATAGCCCAATGGTTGGCGCACCATCGCAGTGAGATAACTTGTCATTCTAGCTGCACAAGGCAACATATCAGTAATAAGTTTGGATTGGCGACGTACACATCATGATGTGAACACCTCAAGACACAACAGTTTATTGCTACCGATAAGTGAAAGCATGCCAAAGAATTGCGATAAAAAGAAATTAGAGCAAATCTGCGATAAGGCAAGAACGCAGAACACAAGATCAGTCGGTATCAGTAGTGTTTTGGAAGCAGTCGAAACAGTGCTGCCAACGTCTAAAGCGACTTCACCGCAAATATTGAACCGAAATTTTTTTAAAGATTTGCCTATACATACGAAAAATTGTTTACATGTACAAAAAAAAAATGAACTACGAAGATTCGTAGCGGAGTCGAAAGTTGTTTGGTTTCGCATTTACATTCCGTTTTACGAGACATTTCGCGAAGGGGAAACGAAGTGACTTTGCTTTTAAAATACAGTCGTGGGCCAGATATATACGTCACAGCCATAATCAAGAAAAAGTCTACCTGTCAAACGTATTGCAACAAGCCATGGTTGAACACAAAGGACAATTCTTAAAAGACGCTTAATTTCGGTAAGAACTAGCGTCTTCCCAGACAACCATGTACGCACTATGGAGGTCTCACCGACATCCGTAGGTTCAGATAACCGTGGGAAATCAGCTTATGTTCAACATACGTACCGCTGACATCCGTCCGACTATAGTTAGCGGCTCAGATCGTGTACCACGGACATCCGACGAACATCCATAGGCACACATTTGCACTTTCCCCAAAACCTGCTCTCCGCGCCCCGTTAGTGTAGCATCCGCCCAGTGCTCAGTTAGCACGTGCGCCACTCATGTAGAGATTTAAGTTACACACTAGTTCTCGTTGCCTTATTGTTGTGAAAAGCCGGCAACAGGACGTGCAACCGTAAAGATTTTTGTTGCCTGCTTTAACTTCATGAATACAACAAAGCATTGAATGTGTGCAATTTAAATTATATGCTAGCCAAGCTTTGCACAAATGCATTGTCTCTGAAAACATGCAAACACACAGCACACCCACAAGTCTGGTTGCAAAAACTGAACTTTCAATTTTTTAGGCCTTATTGCAAAAACTGCATAAACAACCTCAAATTTATGCTAAGTAAAACTACATTAAAAAAATTCTCAAAAGAGCATGGCAAAAAGCAGGCCAGCTGGAGTATCAATAAAAAATCTACTTGAATAATTTCTAAAAATATTCCTAGCCATGACACCTCTTTAATTGGGTTGCCTCGTGTAAAAGAAGGGAGAATAAAATTCTAGTTTTTGTGCTGAGCTTTGAATAGACCCGAAAGCAACTTCCAGTTTCTCATTTTCAAGATGGCACTGCACTTGTGTGCATCTTCATAAGGTCACAAAAACCTGCAGGAAAATCCAAAACAGAATGCCAAAAAATACATACTTAGTTTGAACAGGATCTAGCATTCAGTATATTAATGCTCATATATTTTCTACCAGTGTGAACTGACTATTATTATCACAGGCACTTCTCTAAGACAGACGGATAAGTTGTGCCACTAGAAGTGACCGCAGCACCAGAAATTCTGCAGATGGCTGGGTTATTGCTGCAGCGCTGTAAACGATGGCCCTCTTACATGGCGTACACTTTCGTTGGCCGACGCAGAGCCATCTTTCTTTCCTTCCTAAAGCACAAGTCAGTTAACTTGACTAATTAGCAGCTTACCACCTCCATATCCGAAGGTGCAAAAAAAGTTCATGCCACGCAATCTGCTATTCCGTATTTGGAAGTGTCAAAATGCAATGTGTGGGTGCTTCAAAAATTTTATCAAGAGCAACAATTTGGCGAAATACTTATACTTTAGGTTCTCCGGGTAGACAAGTGTGTCAGCCACGCGCAGCCACAACGAAAGCGATGCTAGCTGTTGTGTTTAGCTTTTCATTTCGCATACTATCAACATATATGACATAAACCACTTTGTGTACTACTATAATTATGTATATGGGGGTAGCTACGGCTGCCATGACGGCACATCTCTCTTTTGTTCACTATCTCTTTCTTTTCACATATACTCCGAATTTCCACCAATTTCTCCGCATATAAACCAATTTCCATTTTACGGAAAGCGTGTACAGCTGGTTCGGTGGGAAAGCCGTCGCTGTCTAGAATATTCAAGGAAAAGCTTCGTCTCAATCAGAACGCACGTTCAAACCTTGGCGAGTTTTCCTGCTTGATTTGCCATCCCTTTTTTCGCAACGAATACGGAGTCGCAGTGGAGCACCAGAACAAGAGGACTAGCGTGGCAGGCTTCTCGAACAGCCCGTGCCGTACGTGCGCACCTAGCATGCGCCGTTCAATTTGTAAGGCGAAAGCCTCTCTAGGCTCATGGAACGAAATCCCGTGCGCGAGGGTTGTGCACGAGATCTGTCATTTCCGTGAGATGTGTTCTCGTCTAGCGTTCCTGCCATCAGCAATCCCACACTTGAACGCGCGCCAAGGAACGCCGCGTGACAGGAGCTATGGTGTACCGTCCAAGGAGGAGGAGGAAGATAAACATTAATAATAAGACTAACACATTTAACATAGGACACAGACGTAGAATAAGACAGGATGAGCGTTAAACATCAACAGATGTTTTACTTAGACAAAAGGGTACATAAAAGTACTTCGGTGGCGCATGCGCATACGAAAGTGCAAAATGTTCTTGAGGTACACTACTTCTTTTCTGGACCGGGGGGGGGGGGGGGGGGGGGGGGGGGGGCATGGCGTGTAAGTTGGCCCTCTGGTGGCATAAGTGACAGTAAGGGATGTATATTACAGGGTATGCATGAGCGTAGGTGACTGGATTTGGAAAGAAACGCGTCTTTAATTTTCGCCAGGTGAACTCCTGTGCCTTTGTGAGATATTTGTGTACAGGGTACGTGTTTGACGGAAGTGTAGCGTAATTTTTTTTATAGGAAACCATAGGTCCCTCGCCAAACTCATGAGGAGTTGTCCCGTCGCCCTGCTGACGTGTCCTTGGGCTAAATTGTGGGCAGCCTCATTGCCCGGAAAGGGATGGTATCCAGGTTAGTTGTATTGAACTGTGAGTCGTTTGAGAGGCAAGCAACAATCTGAGTGCTATAGAGGATTTCCTACCTTTGCTGTGGTTTTCTTATTGCGTTTTTCGAGTCGTTAATAATATGAAGGGCTGAGGTCGAGCTTATCGAAAGGGTGATCGCAACCTCCTCTGCTTCCTCCGTGTCGTTGGTAATGACCGAACCGGTCGTGATTAGTTGACCCTGATAATTTACACTCACAATCATGAAGGCATTACGGTCCGCGTGTTCGGCTGCATCGACGTAGACCGTCTCTTGTTTCGAATGGTATTGCTTGAGTAGGGCTTTGGTTCTTCCTACTCGCCTGTCTGAATGAAATTCAGGGTACATATTTTTCGGGAGAGGTATAGATTTTCAAGTAAGTTCGCAGGCTCATTGGAAGTGACACTTCGTACTTCCTTGTTGCGGGGTAACCAATTGAGAGGGTGTCAATGATAAAGCGTTCTGTCAGTGTGTGGGTTAGCCGTCCATAGTGGGAGGTGAGGTGGGCCTCTACCAGCTCGCTAGGAGGGTTGTGCACTCCGAGGGCACTGAAGTGCTCCATGAGGTATTCATGGTGAGACCGAGTGCGGACTTGAGCGCCCGTCTGATCAAGCAATCAACACATTGTGTTTCTGCTACATTCAGTTTGAGGTATGGTAGCGTGTAGGTAATTCTACTAATGACAAAAGCCTGGACCAGGCTTACGAGATCAGTTTCCTTCATACCCGAATACTGGTTAGCGATTCTACGTATGAGAAGCACTGTCTGAGAGACACTACCCTTAAGGTGATTGAGGGACTTTGTGTTTCGGCCATTGTTCTGGAGTAAATTCCAAGAACCCGTATGATGGACACCGCCGGTATAAGTTGTCCCTTAACGTGCCCCCGGATTTGGATATAGCCCCTTGTGTCTGGTTTACCACGCATCAGCAGAAGTTCCGATTTTGTTGGGGAGCAGGATAGACCCACCCTCTCTACGCATTCGTTAACGGTGTCCACTGCTAGTTGTGGAGTTTCTTCTATTTCTGCGTCATTTCCTGATGTGACCTACAGCGTTATATCGTCGTCATATAACTTATGGGACAGATTGGGTATACGGTTGAATTCCTCTGGGAATGGTAAGAGGGACAAGTTAAAGAGGAAAAGGGACAGCATGGACCCCTGTAGGGTGCTGCGGCTGCCAAGTGATATATTGTCAGATTTGAGGGTTCCAAAATTGTGTTCGGCTGTTCGACCTGTGAGAAAATCCCTTGTGTAGTTCAAAGTGCTCGGACTGGAGTTCATTGAGTGGAGGTTGTTAAGCACAGCTGCATGTGCTACACTAGCACTTGCATTGGCTAAGTCTAGACCTAGAATAGCTTTGGTGCTATAGCCAATGGGCGGTTGTATTATGTGGTGGGATTTGGTTGGCTGGTTGGACAACTTTTATTTCCTACGAAAATGGGCGTCCTCTTCCCCGTCCCCGGCACGCATGCCGGGGAAGACGTGGAGTCGTGCGCCCGCGGATTAGAGGCTGGCAGGCAGTCCATGGCTTGTTTCGGCCTCTTCCGCAGATGGACGGTAAGTTGCAGCATGACATCTTGTGCTGAAAGTCGAGAACGGAAACGCAACATTGTGGTTGGTAGGAGGTAGTGATCCTCGACATAGGTGTAGAGGCGATTGAGAATAACATGCTCCATTAGTTTTCCTATACATGATGTTAAAGAGATGGGCCTTAGGTTTTCAAGGACTAGCCGCTTTCCCGGTTTAAGTATGAACAGGGCTGGACAAGATACTTCAAAAAAGTATCTTTGATGGTATCCTCGATACCATGAAAATTTGTATTTTCGATACCGATACAAGATACATAATCGAAATCGATTTTCGATACAGCTACTCGGTACTGTATCGTCGATACTTCAATACATCGTTGAAATCCCAACATAATAAAGGTGGTAATATGATTAACGACGTTAGAAAATTTACCGTGCTTTCCGCAATCGTTAGTGCAGTCATATAGCGTAGTTTTCCAGAAAAGGCTGCAACCAATCCGACAGAAAGAATTTATTAAAGCTCCTCTCTCTGGGCAGCTGGCCTTGTAAGGAATTCACATTGGATTGAAGCCATGGTTGCAATGAAGTGATCGCTTACACAAGCGACCTAGCGAAAACGTTTTATCAGCCTGGAAAGAGCCCGATGTGGACCTGATAATATGAAGCAAATGAGAAAGCCTCTATGCATACACACAGAGCAGTGTTACATTGAATGAAGATGCCTTTTATCAGCGGGTAAGGCTGAGCCATAGTTAGGTAACTCAAGTTTTGATAGCGTCGCTTGAGAACTACGTTTGGCTGTAGATATAAGATCGAAGTCTTCTTTCTTAACAGAGTGGCTAATTTGGTGCCAATCAACCGCATGTTTATTTTTAAAAAATAACCAGTTTTGCCTTTAAGATACAAAAACCTCTTCACAAGTTTCATTCAAAGTTTACTAAAAGGGTTTGACAAATTAAACCTGTTTGACAACACATATTTTCTTATTCAAACTTATGTGCTGAAAACTGCATTCATAACTTTCATGTTGTGTATTGAATAAATTTTAGACGCAGTAATTTTTCAGGAGATAAAGCCTAGGTAAAGTCCAGTGCGCTGTTACAATTTTGTTTTCAATCAAAAACTGTAAACTACAAGAACGGCGGTTAGCGGACTGTATAATGGCCGACTGAGGTCTTAGAAGCTCGTGTTCTTGCCGCCAAGCAGAGCCGACACGCGGAGCTCAGGGCTGGGAGAAGGGTCGGGCATAATTTATTGCGTTGAACAGTACATTGAGCACGCTGTTTGACGAGAATCAGATGCCACCTGGGTGCTACGCCAGGCCGACATGCCCTAATGATCACACTCTTTTAGCAATAAAAGTTGTTACTCTCTTTCACTGCAGAGACGGACGATTTTTTGGTGAGGGAGGGGAGAGAGTAAAAGGTGGAAGAGCGGCTAGGGGTATAGGAGTGTGCATAGTTCCTACTGCGCGTTCGCCTGCCTTGCGTTTCCGCTTTGTTCCTTTCTTTGTGTGTGCCCGTTAACGAGCGGCTTTGTGGTATGCACTCAGTGCTCCCAAGTAAAGAACCTCGTGGTCATCTACTTAACATTGGTTCCTTTATTCTTAAAGAAAGGAATCTAGAAAGGTGGTTGATTCTGAGGGGACGGGGTATTTGGATGTAACTCAGGCGGTACTAGAAGCCGAGCTTTCTCTGGGCTTGTAATACCGCCTGAGCTCGCGCCCTCAATCCAAAGTCTCACAGCGGCTTCAATATTTGCATTTTTCTTTAGTATCGAATATCGCTAAAATACACGATACACTAAATATGTATTTTCGATACCGATACTCCGATACTTTCATTTTCAGCACACGATACCTAATACAGATACACAAAATGTATCTAAAAATAGTATCGAAGATACATGTATCTTCGATACTGCCCTGCACTGGGTATGAACGTTACCTTCGTATGCTTCCATGCTGCAGGAATTCAGTCTTCCAGACAACATTCATGAAATCTGTAAATGCTGTGATTGACACTTCGTCCAAGTTTCGTAGAGATTTTGTGTAACACTATCCGCACCGGGGGCAGAGTTTACGCGAAGCTGCTTTAGGGACAAGCGTATACTTCGGCCTCAGTGGTGTGGTGGCGTCAAGTTCTGGATTTGCAGGCTCCGCATACGTTGGAAGGATAGTCGAGCGATGGGAGCTGATGTATATTGTCTGTAGGTCTCGGGGGAGATCTCCGTCGATTCCTCGGTCGATTCCGTGCTCTCGGGTATTAGGACAATACTTGAGAGATTAGGTATTGAGGGCGAACCCCTACAAGACCTCCCTCAAACTATTCCACGCGATATCCGAAAGAGGATCACCGTCAAACCTCTTCTTGGAACATGAACCCCCACGCATATCAAAGCCGAAGAGAACCACGAGTTAAGAGCCTGCACAAGACCCTGAGCCGGCTACAGGATGTCATCTACGTCGACGCCGCAGAAGACGCGGAAGACCTTAATAAATATTCGATATGTGGAGTCGCACACCCCAACATTAACCCAGTGAGACTCGTTATGGCGGAGACTGTTTCCACATCCAGACCCCTAGTGGCGGAGGAAGCGGCCATCGCCTTTACTATTGCAAATGTCATAGTAAGTGACTCCAAACTGGGAATCAGTAACTTTGCTAGAGGTAGTCTCCAATCCCGCCTCACAAATACTTGCCCAGCACTAAACGGGATACATTGAAATAAAGAGTCATGGGAATCCTCCCTTCACAGCCAGGAAGAAGGAGCCCAAAAAAAGTAATCCGTCAAGCCCACGCAAACGCCGGAAGCCAACCGATTCCGACGGTGAAAGGGGGAGCTGTGTCTCACCCGATCGTCCATACTCTCTGACTGGTGCAAATAAAATGCTTTCTTTCTCTCTCTTGAGAGAGAGATTGAATTAATATGAACCCCAGCTCATGCGAGGAATCCGGGAAATGAGGCTGCCCACCAGTACGCTCGAGAATTAGCCGGCCGAGCGGTAGCGCAAAATCAGGAACCGGAGCACTTCGATGAGCCAGCCTTATCATACCACGAACTCACCGCACATTACAAAGCAATAAGAACACTCCCACCACCCCATAAAACACTGACCAGGCAACAACAAGTCATGTGGAGACAGATGGGCGGACCCTCCGCAACCCATACTAGATATCAAAATTCATAAATAAGGATATGAATCCCTTCTGCCGGTTTTGCGGGGAGAAAGACAACTTCGATCATTTGATCTGGGCGTGCAAATTCCATAAGCCTCCCTCAGAACTTTTGCCTGATCCCTCTAAAGAAGCTTGGATAAGCTAAGGTCCAGCGATGACCCTCCCCGCCGGGGTGGTGCAGTGGTAAGACGTCCGACTACTGTGCCGGAGTACCCGGGTTCGAACCCGACCTCGGCGGCTGCGTTTCGATAGAGGCGAAATGAAGAGGCGTCCGTGTGCTGTGCGATATCAGCGCACGTTAAAGATCCCCAGGTGGTCCAAATTACTCCGTAGCCCTCCACTATGGCTCCTCTTTCTCTCTTTCCACTTTCACTCCCACCTTCCTCCCTTCCATTACGGCGCGGTTCAGGTGTCCACAGAAAACAAGTGAGACAGTTACCGCGCCTTTCCCTTCCTATACATCAATCAATCTCCAGCGATGACCCTGGCATTCCGTTCAAGGCGTTGCCATGTCTCCAGGGCCTGCGGCATGTTAGCTGACTTCCTCTATTCCTCCCACTTATTGTGAATGAAGTTTTATCAGCCTGTCACACTTGCCGGATAGTATGTTAAGGATACTGCGCCTTTTCTTTCCTGTAAATCAATGATAATTATAGGCAGCACTGCTACGAACGCCGATAAGAGGCAGACGATGAGAGGCGATTGATAAGAGAGAATGGGTAGGCTTTCGCCATTCCCTTTATATACATCTAAAAGACCCTCTAATTTTTATTTTCTTCTTTCGCCGGTTATCTTTTAGAGCCTCCCCTTTACAGCGGCGCTGTGCGCTACAGGGTCCCCCGCCTAGACCAAACGGCGAAATGTACACGCCGACGGGGCAGGGACGGGAGTACAGTGGATAGAATAGTACTCTAGCCAATCTAATGAGGGTGCCTCGGCGGCACGCAGGTCGGCAGTAAGCCAGCAACATTCGAGGGCTGTTGTTGTGACTGTAGGAAGAAGGAAAAGAAAATGCACGGGCCTGCTACTGGCTCTGTAGCTGAGCCACCTCAGGTGCCTCGTGCGGACAGAAGAGAAAATAGAGAAGAAAGAAAAGGAAGAGGGAGAGAAAGACGCGCGCCGCAACAACAGCCGTCGTCCACCACCGAAACGGTGACGGGAGCAATGACGGCCTACAATAGATAAAAATTCTGGGCAGGCTAGCCCCCGCCGCAAGCGGCGGTGACCTATCTGTCCCAGCTCCATCAGGGGATTAACATTCGAGGGGAGCTCCTGGGGAGGAGTCTTCATGTACGCGGGTTTCAGGCGATCCAAAGAGACTACCTGTTCACAACCATCCAGCAGGATAGTAGCCAACTTTGTCTTGTTGAAGACGCAGTACTAGCTATCGCCACGGTGGTGCAGTGGTATGACGCCCGACTACTGTACCGGAGTACCCAGGTTCAATCCCGACCGCCGGAGGCTGCATTTCGATGGAGGCGAAACGAAGAGGCGTCCGTGTGCTGTACGATGTCAACGCACGTTAAAGATCCCCAGGTGGTCGAAATTACTCCGAAGCCCTCCACTACGGCTCCTCTTTCTCTCTTTCCACTTTCACTCCCACATTCCTCCCTTCAATTAGGGCGCGGTTGAGGGGTCCACCGAAATCAATTGAAGCAGTTATTGCGCCTTTCCCTTGCTATAAATCAATAAATCGGGCAGCGGAGGTGGCTCAGCTGGTTGGTTGGTTTGTGAGAAATTTGAGAAATTTGGTTTCAGAGTGCAGCCCCATTATAAATAATTATTTATTATATTATTTATACTGCGGCTGCACTCTGAAACCAAATTTCTCACACAAAGAAGACCGGGGTGGTGCAGTGGTAAGACGCCCGACTACTGTGCCGGAGTTCCCGGGATCGAATCCCGGCCTCGGCGGCTGCGTTTCGATGGAGGCGAAACGAAGTGGCGTCCGTGTGCTGTGCGATGTCAGCGCACGTTAAAGATCCCCAGGTGGTCGAAATTACTCCGTAGCCCTCCACTACGGGCCCCTTTCTCTCTATCCACTTTCACTCCCACCTTCATCCCTTCCCTTACGGCGCGGTTCAGGTGTCCACAGAGCAAGTGTGACAGATACTGCGCCTTTCCCTTCCTATGAACCAACCAACAAAGAAGAAAACCAGTTGATAATGTAGGAACTGCGTGTCCTACCATAGCCTCCTTTATACTCCTCTGTGCTTGGCAACGGCGCGCTCCGTGGCCGTCGTTGCCCCTCCTCCCATCCTCCTCCACCATCGAGAGGTTACGCGGCCAGCTGCCGACAGGTGGCGATGGCGACAGAGGGTGCCCTGCCGCTCGCGTATCGTGCGTAGCGTTGCAGCAAGTCGCATTTGGCGTACGTTCTTCCGTCGTGCTGTTTTCATTTCGTGCACCAGCATTGCTTGTTGCATCTAGGTTTTGGTGCTACTCTTACACTCTAAAAAAGAAAGGAGTTCTTATCGACTCCTTTTTGGGTAGTCAAAATTTGCCACATATGTGATGCCTTTTTGGGGTTTACCGATGACTCCCTTCGAGCACAAAACACATTGACCCTCCACTGGCCGAAGCAGCGTAAGTGCGACTCCATAGAAAATTGTCTTATTGCCTCCTTTAGGGTGGTCACCAGGCCACTTTTCAGGGATTCAGCAAGACCCTCATTGTTAGAGTGAGAAGACTCTCACTAGGGAGTCACATTGCCGTCGTCGACTCCTTTGACAGTGGCTGCATTGCCTCCTTCAGGGTAGTCACCTGGCTGCTTCTCAGAGGATCAGCAGGACGCTCATTTTTAGAGTAAGAAGACTCTCACTAGAGAGTCACATTGCCATCGTCGACTCCTCTGACAGTTGTTGTCTTGCCTCCTTCAGGGTGGTCACCTGGCTGCTTCTCAGAGAATCAGCAGGACGCTCATTTTTAGAGTGAGAAGACTCTCGTTAGAGAGTCACATTGCATTCGTTGACTCTTTTGACAGTTGCTGCGTTGGCTCCTTCAGGGTGGTCAACTGGCTGCTTCCCAGAGGTTCAGCGTGACGCTCATTGTTTGAGTGAGAAGACTCACATTATGGAGGCACATTGCATTCACTGAGCGTCGGATAGCTCATGTGAAACTGCTAAAGGCAATCCTTATTCTGAGCCTTTTGCTAAACCCCTAAGACGTGTTTGGGTGATCATTAAAAGAATGGTTCTAAAATCCACTCTACTAGGATCGTCCATTTAACTGTGTGGCAGTTCTGCGAGTGTCTGCATAATGCAGTGCATGCTTAGATGAACATATTTCTGCAAAAGACGAGGCTGTAAAAAGCTGACAGCTTTATTAAATGATTATACATACTGAGTGTGTCTAACACACAGCATATAAGACGAAAAAAACACCAACACATGAAAGCAGAATGTCTTCACAAAGGTGGGGAGTGGTGGGGGATTATTCATGCCACTTAGAGAGTGCAAAATAACCAGTGGCCCTGAAAATGTGCACTGCACTTATGAGGGCACTTTAATTAAAGCTGTAAAACACACTAAATTAGTCTTATGCTTTTTGCCAGCTTGGGCTCTAAGTTTTGTTAGCAGTGAAGGGCTCTTGCACCCAACTTTGCTTTTTTTTATTCCAAGCAGGTGCTCAATCACACAAAACATATGCTTCAATGCTGGCGCGTACTCAATGCTATATGCCTAGTACATACAGAAAACCACACAAAATCCCTCTGTCAGGTCAAGGACATTAATGCAAAATGTCTTCAAATGCCACGTGCATTGCTTCAGGTGTAAGCGATCTACTCTCATTGTATACCCTGTTGGGTATGGACACCGCTTGCCTGGTACCTGCCAAATGAAAATGTATTACACTGTCAGTGAAATAAATTGCTTTGGGTCAGGTAAAATCAGAAGGTTAAACATCGTTTTTCATGCACATTGACATCAACCTGTTAGGCTGGCGCCTTTTTAGCCATTCATTCTTGCAAAAAAATTGAGTGAAAAGAATAAACAGAACATGTAGTACAAGCACCCCAATTAAGCTCGTTACACACCCAAAAATAAGTGAAAAGAATAAACAGAACATGTAGAACGAGCACACCAATTAAACTCCTTACACACCCAAAATTGCTACAATATAAGAACTGCTCTGGGTGTTAGCAGCCTGCAAAGGCCTTCAAGTATTGAAAAAGCTAGCCAACATTTCCACTCGAGATGAGTAATCTGATAAGGAGCATTTAATGACAGTGGAAGATGAATTTCAGCAGTCACCATGCTCATGTTATCCTTTCTGCTGCAGCTACAATGTGACCTTTTCTGTTGGTCACATCATGGAAATAAACTTGACACTTTAAGCTTCCAACCCTTAACTCTGTCACATTAGTTTCCAAAACAGCTGCAAATGATTTGTGGTACATTTTGGGCATGGTGCCTATGGCAGCTAGATATATTTCTCAAACATTAGCATTTACTGTACAACTATGTAAGAATATTCACACTGAAAAAGAAGAAACGAAAGAAAATGGAGAAAAATGAAGTTGTCAAAATACCTAGACAATATTTCACCAAATAGAGTTTCCTATTTCTTTTTGGCTATTGTGGCATTAGTGTAAGGACAAATATAGGTACATTTCTTTTCATAAAAGTAACACACAAAAAAATTTTAAGATTTTTTTTACATAACTGTACTTACAAATAATATTTCTCCAAAGAAGTTACAGAGGTCGTGTGAACTTATAGCACTATGCACAGCACGAAGTTATGTAAAAATATTCTCTGACTTTCTAAGTTGTCTACCGGTAACCAATACAGTGCACTATGTACACACTTACCAGTGTACATAGTGCACACTCTTTACTCTAGAAAAGAAAGATACAAAACGCTTAGTAAAAAAATTTTTAAACATGCAAAATGGCAGAGAAGAGCTTTTTAGTCTTCTTGCAAACATGTACAGTCATTGACAAAATTCTGCAGAATGCATGTTTCAATAAAAAAATTATTTTTCTGTGCAGTCAGGTGAAACAGGCGAGTAAAATGAACTGAATCATAAAAGGACACGCTTGTTCCAGTTAGATAAAAAATATCAGCAGACTGACTAGCGAGGCAATGCAGAAATAATTTCTTTTTTGTGAATCCGCATCCTGCAGTTTTGTCCTTGACTGTACATAGCAGTTAAGAAGCAAATTTAAAACTTTATGTTTAATTAAAATTAAAAGAACAGACATCAACAGTGCATGCATTTATGCATTTTCTTCCCTAAAGCAATGTATGAAGCATAAAAGATAATGGAGCAATGCATGAATCACAAAGCCAGGGCATTTGATAAATTTTTTAACAATATTATTTCACAATTTTGAGCTAGTGTTAGTTGTCTGTCAAACTTTTCTGTCCGAATGCTACACTTACTAGCAGAGTTTACTGTTTTACATAAAAGCTACATCATGAACAAACTAGTGTTCAGATCTCTCACTGAAGCCACCATTCCCCAAAATTCTCAGATCTCTCACTGAAGCCACCAGTCCCCAAAATTTCAACCCTGTTGTAAAGAAGTGCATTTACACTCCTTGCAACTGTTAGCATCCTCTGGAGCAGAAAAGCAGTTGCTTCACAGCTGGATATTGCTTAGTTTCACTTTGTCATTTCATGTTGATGCAAAATAAAATAAAAGGCACTTGTACGCTAGACATTCCGGTTTTTGCACACACCACTGGTACCTTAATTTCTTTGATGACAAAACATTGCTTACATTTTTCATTCAAATATGAGGCTGTTACTTACAGTTCTTGGCAATCACCTCTGCATTTTTGATTTCAGACATCACGTTGCAGTTTCCGGACAATACTGACTGTTTGCATCTTGCCGCATGAAAAATGCCATCACTGTCTTCTCTCAGTGCTTCCAGCAATTTCAAATCCACAGAAATGCCCGTGAGTCGATAGAATTCTTTGCAGATCTAGCAGAAATGCAAAAAAAATATATTGTTCACATCTATGGCACACAACAGGGGTTTATCCATATTAAACAGTCTCTTGAATAAGATCTGGCCAAACTAGTTACATGAGAATTGTTAACTTTTATTATTTATAACTTAATTTGCATCGTGATTTCATGCTTCTTGTTAGACCTAAACGTACGCTCAGCAGCTGTAAATTGACATATTCTGTCAACAGATCCAAAAAATACATGCCCAGTGTATTTGATGAATGACATTCAGGTGTAAATTATAACAATATATTTTCTCCACAATGCAAAATACATTCAGACCAAAATACCTAAATCTGGATGCAAAGCTTGTACTCAGAATTTGAATCTGCAAGATTTTCCTTACCGCAGCCCCCTCATTAGCTAAATTAACAGGCATACATTTATTTCCAACCAAAACACTGTGCAGCCTGACTACATTGCACTGTACAACAACAGACACCTCAGCACAGCTGACTTCTATTTTTTGTGTTTCCAATACGAACGTGGTAATTCAAGTTCACATTGATGCTATTAACACATTGCAATTGTTTGCACTGTCCCCTCATCTTAAGCCAGTTATACAATTGGTACGAGCAGAGGCATTTTATTTTAAGTTACTTTTGGGCTGCCTCACCATAATATACGTCCCCTCATCCTACGCAGTGTTCTCAACAAAGCTCACAAAGTCCTTAAAAGGAGAGGTATATGCACAGGATGGTAGTATTTATCAACCACAAATATATACAGAAGCCCGTGCTCTAAAATATAAAATGAACAAAGGAGCCATAAAATTGCCCATTTTGCTTGAACAAAATATTCGTGCACTGCTAGTTTAGAAACGTCACTTCTTTGTCAACCTTCAACGTTGGATACACCTCTAAGAAGTCATTCAGGTTAATCTTCTCAATTTCGAGAGCTCGGCGCCTTGCCGGTGCAGTCCTATCCATGGCGTCCTTCACCAATTCTATATTAGGCATTGTCCTCTGAAGTTCTTTTTTCATGAAGTTTACGGTTTCATTCACAAAAATGGGATAGATTTCAAATGTGGATTCCACCCCAGTCTGAAATTAAAAGCATCATGATGCAACGCGTTGCCTAATGTTCTGTCGAAAAGCAGATAGATACTCCGTGAAAATGCGCATACTGCACTAGTTCTTCAGCATGCAAATAATTTTCTTGCATTTCGGAGTAAGTCTTCAAAGGTGCAACAAGAGCTGTAGGATGCCAGAGTGTGGAAGCCTATGCTTCATACACTGAAAATCATGCTTGGAATACATAGCTGTGTAAGCCAGATTGAAAATCAGACGAAAAATTTGGGGTATACAGTAATGAACATGCTGTTGTGCACTCATTACCTCGCGGCGGAATGAGTTCTCATACTGAGTGTATTAAGCGAGCTTCCTCAATTTGACTTCCTCCTTTTGTGCGTTCACTTCTGGACAGCCAGGCTGCATTCTTTTTCGAATGTTTTTGAATTTGTTCCTCAGGGACAAGTATCAGGAGGCCTGCATAAAGACCAACTGACTAGAACTCAGTTTTTCAATGCAAGATACCTTATTCTGAAATATATTAAAACGTAATTAACAATGATAGCAACAGAGTACTGGCTGTAGCTTATGTGAAGCTAAAATATACATCACCCATGTAATACTATCACTTCACGTATGACAGAACAGGTGACCGACCCTCAAAAGGTGCACCACACAACAGAAATCACTTCAAATGATCAGATTCTGCTTTGAACCAGAACAGTGAAGGCCACTATTCTGAGTAACAACACGCGAATAAAGTAGAACTTAAAGAGAACATAATCATTTCAGGGTAAACAAAAAACTGAAGAAATTAGGAAGCTCAAAATTAGAAGAAAAGTCACTTTACTATACCTTAGGACTTAAATACCGAAGGAAAGTGTCCTAAATTGGGTGGGTAATAACATGCTTGCTCATATCTGAAATACTGCTCTAGAGTAAAACTATGCACTTTTCCACTTTTCCATCAAAAATTTTGGAAACTATAGCAAATCCTTTCTTGCATGCACTGCGTATAAAAAACTAAACTGCTGTGCCGTGCATAAACTGCATATGTGCTAAAACAGCATGTAAATAACAGCAAATATAACCTTACCAACGCTGCATATTACAATTACAATGCAATATTTCAAAAGATTATTTTACCAGCTGACATCAATAAAACTAAGTAGGTGAATTTGCCTGCTCTATTTGTTATTAGAATCAATTTTACAATGCACAAAAAACATTCAGTCTAGTGTAAGCACTTACAAGATGAAGCTGAAAAAAGTTTGAAGTATTTGAATTGCACCAACTAAATTAGGCTGTATTTTTTAAATACCACAGTTAGATAGTTGCATGCCTTAAGTGGCCTATGTTTAATTACCCATCTGCTTATAAGTGCACGTCTGAGGCCTGGTTTTGGCTGTCATTAGTCCTCGATACGTTACTGTTTCAGACTGGTAATGAGTTTTGATTTTCAGCTCTGGCTAGGTTGTTTGCTCTCCACTAGTGACACTAATTCCAATATTTCATTTAACTAACCAAATCCGCTGAATCACAAGAAAGACAAAGCGCACAGCAGGCATGAGCAACATATCAACGGCTCGATTCTGGGATGTTACATTCCCAATGCAGCAGGTCCTCTTTAAGTGGTCTGTCAAATCTTTTCTTCCCAGTTCTTTCTCTTCAAAAGCAAATTTTCAGCTCGTGTGCATGAAAAGGAGGAAATTAACTTCAGGAAGATGTGTTATGCAGGGAAACCCAACCATCTGTTTTGGTAACAGAGTGGCTTCTAGGCCAAGGTAAATATAACTGAGGCAGCAGTCAGTACAGGGGAAGGTAAATACAACTACGGCAGCAGAGATTCACCACTTACATTAGATGCGTGGACATGTCAAAGGCAGTCCAGTCAACTATTTTCTTCCCGAGTTTGTCAGGCATGTCACCCTGCTTTACGCTTCGAACTTCTGAAGCTATATATAAAGGCATTTGTGACAAGGTGTATTGGTCCGCACTTCTTGCACCGTCCTGCCTATTCTCTGTCTGAGGCAGAACATGGAGTGCTCTGTTGATAGGCCTGAAATGTGATAGTAAAGATACGGCCATTGCACTAACTGATAAGATCAAAAACAAAGCTCAAGCAAACAGCTCCACATTTCTAGGCTCCCTCAAAATTTAGAAGCAATTCATTTGGAAAGCAAGTCACCAGACAAGCAATGACACCAGATCATGAAACATTATCCAAAAGGGAAAGACATTATTTGTTTCAGGTTACCCAACATTGTGAAGTATGCACTTCTCTAAGCATTCTCTTCTTAATTCAGTACATAAATCCTAGTTACTCTCAGAATAGATGAATAACTTGATACAAATGTCAATATCTCCCGCAACAGCTTCCCTTAAAAAAAGAGTACATTTATACCTTTCTACAGGCGGGCCATGAGGAGCTTCACCAAGAAGGCGGTTAATCCATGCCCCGTCCTCCAATACTGTCTCAGGGTCAAGGCCACAGGGTCAAGGTCAACAAAACACTTGAATCGGTAGTTGTATACCTGAAATTGAGCACTGATTATGGTGAGCTCATAGGATGACACCAAAGGCATTACCTAAATACTGATGTCATGCTGATGAGGGTTGCCCTTTCCTATTGATCTTAAAACAATATATGGCCCTCATGTCAACCATGAAACAGCAGTTCATAGTATATATTTTAGGTCGCACTAATTTTTGGCTAGACATTGCTTCCTTGCTGCCACAAGAGAAAAGCAAGAGAAAAGCAATTGAAAATTTTGCCAGTTCCAACCTACACCAATTCCACAACAAAAAAGGAGCATCAGCATACAGTGGACACACACACATGCACGCACGCGCATACACAGAGAGAGAGGGAGAGAAGAAAAAAAGGATGCACAAGATAAGCTATGATAACAGCCATTAGCCACGTGTTACAATTATTGTTCTGAAAGTGCCAACTGGCTTTCAACAAATGGCTTGTAAAGCACGCACTATGCACGTGCAATAAAATTGAACTATGGGCATAATTTTGAGTGCATGTATGCATTTCGAAAATACAATCTGCAGTTGCATTTTTACAATTCCATCGCAAGGATAGAAGACAACAATTAGCGTGCGGCTGTCACTCAGTGCAAGAGCAACGCGTACGGACGCGATGGAAACAACGCCTCGGTGGACGGCGAGCCGGAAAGAAAAATGACGCTCAGATTAGCGTTTAAAATTTGCGTAGCTCGGCTTCACCGGCTGGCTCACACACGGCTGATGGTGGCCATAGCCACGAGCATGGAAACGAAGCTCCGAAAATGAAACTATGCGGCTGTAGTGTTTTAGGCCTAGAGGTGGCGGTTCCCCTGTCATCCTCACGCTTTCCGCAGAGTTTCGCAGGCGTGAGTGCGCAGTGCAGTTCTGGCTTTAGGAGTATGAAGAAAGAACGCCGAGCGACACGTCGACGATCGAGAACATGCTCCCCTATAAATCTGTACAAACTAACCGTTGCGAGTCCAATGGCACCCAAATTAACGAGCGCCCGACGCCTTCCTGTGTTTGCAATAAGAATGTACGCTGGCGAAAAATCATCCGTTTCTTAACAGACGGAAGGGGAATTAACAAACTAATTTTTATTCTATATTAGTCTATCCCGCAGTGAACAAAGAAGGTATCGCAAACATGCATCGCACGCGTCAACGATTGCAACACGATAGTGCCAGTGATTGGCCTCAAGTCATCTCTCCTCGACGATTGAGCTTACATGTTTAATGCTCAAGGGCATGATAAAAAGAACATGCATGGCCGCGCAGCCGATTAGCGAGTTTTAATTACTGACGACCGTACGTGGTGCTCATGCGCAAGCAGTAATCGGTATGCAAAACACGGTACCACGTTCATTTTTTTTTCTTTTTTTTTTCTCGTCAAACGTATCATGGTCTTATGTGTCTCCCGTGCGCACGATTTGACAAAGATCCGGAACACACATCACGCACAGCATGCAAAGCGAGCACTCACCTGAATCAGCAGGCGGTCATCCACCAAGTAGGCGAACTCGCTGTCAAGAAGGCTTGCGCCAAGTCAGCGAGCCTCTGGGTGCCTGATAATGTGATCATTTTCTCGACTCCCCGCACGACACCAAACAAACTACCTGCATGGAAATTTGCTCGGCACCATGCCGCCCTTTTCAGCGAATCTGACACTTCTCCCAGCTTACTGCGTGCCCGCACTTCCACAGCGAGGCCTACCGCACGCCACCGCCGAAAATGGTGACCGGCGCAAACAACCCACGGCTGACGCAATGTTTTCGCGCCTTTTCGCTAGGGAGAAAGGGGCAGGTAGGCAAGGAGGTGTTTGCTGCGCATTCATCCTCCTTTGATTTAAGCGTGCTCTTTCCCTCCTCAACGTGATCACATCCTCCACCCCTCTCTTCTTCACCGCGTTGGACTTTCAGCCCGATCAGTGCCTTGGCATGGTTTCGACTTTCCATAGAAGCGCGTCGCACGGTTGGCAGGCGAGGATATCGCATGAACAGGATGCGCTGATCGCGCCGCGAAAAGATTGAGTTACGCTATCGGAAAGGGAACAGGTCTGTCGACGCACGGTTCGCGCGGTTCACAGACCTTGAGCGCTAAGACTTTGCAGCTTGGCTTAGATGCTAACGTAAGAACGCGCAGAAAACTGCACTCTCGTCGGCGCCAGTGTTATCCGCGAAATTGCGCTAAGCTGCGCGGTGCTCGATTTTCCCCAGGTGTGTGTCGGTGGTTGTTCCTTCCCGTTCGTTGCTTGGAAATTCGCAATTGTCTGCCTTGCGTGTTCACCGCCGATGTGTCGCTGATAACTTTCAGTGACTATGACTTCCGCTGCTGTTTTCGATGCCCTAAGTGCCCGTTTTCGGCCAGTAAATTCATAACTGTCGTGTGGCATCTGGAACATGATCACTCTTCGGATCCAAGTTTCATGATCGCGTGTGGCATCGATGGTTGTCAAAAACACTACAAAGTTATGGCGAGCTTCCGAAGCAGCCTTTATCGCAAACCATTTCGTCCGGTGACCACCAAACTGCAGCGAAACTTGAACTCGGAGAATCGAGCTGTAGTGCTGATGCTGCTGGCTCGGACACCTCAGTGGTGGCCAGCGATGAACGCTCTGCCAGTTTATCAGCTCTGCAAAATGAGCCATACTCGCCGCAAGGTTCAGGACGCAAGGAGGTGCCGGAGTCATTGTCTTTCCATGGCTTTGTGACCTTCTTGAAGGAAAACATTCCTAAACTCTTCTTTGATATTGGTGAAAGTAGGAAACTCCCTTACTCTGCGAAAGTTTGTTTAGAAAAATCGAGATCATAATTCAGTCGGCCTTGAAGCAATTTGCTAATCTTGTAAAAGGTGAACTCGTTAAGTGTTTTTCTACCGTGCCAGAATGCATGAGTGGAGTAGTGGATTGCACTCATTTAGCGACCTCTTTAATGACATTCGGTCAGATTTTGGGCTCAAGCATTCCTGCAGGCAACGAGGATTGGGAGATTTGCCTCCTCTTCAGAGAAATCGTTGATATTGTGTTGGCTGACGAAATTCCAGTGGAAACGCTTCTTACCTAGAGAACAAAATTGAAGAATTTTTGTGTTCTTTTCTCTATTGCCATTCATCTACTCGTCTTTTCTTGAATAGACGTTTTCTTTGCTCTGTCGAGGGGAGCTTTTTGTTTAAATCGTGTTTTAAAGCTATCAATACCTAAATTGTATCTCCATGGCCTTTTCATGTTTCCGCACCGTGATGCTTTGGTATGTCTTGCGTGGTTGTGTATGCTGCTTCCGCTGCTTCATTTTTAGTACGGCACCATCTGTGATCCTTTACGTGCACTGTAAATGAGAACCCACCGGTTACGCCGACGGCAACGCAGCTCAAGCCAAGAACGGGCGCATAGGAGTTGCATTCTAAATGTAAGCAAAATCTAACAATGGCCTAACAAGTGGCAAGACAGCGTAAAATAAAGTGCTTTCACAAGTTCTTTTTTTTTTTTCAGCAGCCGTGTTAATCCCTACCCGCCGTCTTTGGCCGTGACTCCGTTAAGGCCACGTGGAGAGTCAGACGCCCGCATTAGAGAGGGTTGCAAGAATTGATTCCTTCTGCGACTCCTTTCGTACAGAAAGGAGTCGCAAAGTGGCAGAAAGGAGTCAAATTGCTGTGACTCCCCACACTCGACTCTCTTTTTTTTAAGAGTGTACTGCATTTGGACGTAGCAGGACTACGCCGCTGGAACAACCTGTAAGTTGCTGTTTTTGTTGTTCATATTACAGACACCTGAGTGATAGCAATTGCTTTATCGTTCAGCGATCGGGCCGTGTTTTTTCGGTGAACTAAATGAAGTAATAACTCATACTTTGCTTCATTAAGACTCGATAAAGATTGATATTATCATTCGGAAGAGCCATATGCGTCAGTGTTGCAGTTTCGATAACTTTGCGCGTGAATTTGCATATCCAATTGTTTGTTTTTTTGGTAAGCACGTGTGCGCAGCATGATGCACGTGTTTCTATGCAAGTTTTCTTTGCGGCGCATCGCATTATCAGCTATTTAATTAAGCGACTGTGTGTTCAACGTTACATACGTTAGAGTTGTAAGCATACGTTACCATGTCCGCGAAATCGAATACTGTAATATGTATTTCAGTTTCATTTGTTTGTCAAGTGTGATTAGCAAGTTATTTTGTGCACGAAGTGCAGAAACTTAGAATATTTTGCTAAGAGTCGGAATATTCAATTTACAGATCCCGATGGCATACTGCTGTGTGCCACTGTGCCGATCAGACGGGAAAAAGAAGGAACCTGGCGTCTCCTTCCACGAGATTCCTGCCGAAGCTTCGCTACGCGAGCAGTGGATTAAAAAGATAAGAAGAGATGGCTGGGTCCCGAACTGTACCTCGAGCTATTCGAAGGTCTGTAGTAAACATTTCACAGACTCGGACTTCTTAGAGGGCAAACGGCGCCGTCTGAAAAAGGGCATTGTGCCCTCTGTGTTTGCCGACTACCCGACGTACATGCAACCCCGTACCTTGAAAGAAAGAAATAGTGAAACCATCAGGAAAAGATCAGCTTTGGAGAGCCAGCACAGCCAAGATGAGCCCAGGAAAAAACGCAAGAGGAATAACGAAATTACAATTCCTGAAGTGTTATCTAGGTGCTCCCCAATGCCAAGTGACAACTTTTTTGACGTGGCACAAGAGCAAAGCTGCATTAGTGCAAAACAACAACTGAGACATATGAAGCTCTCCTGCTGACAACATACTCGACTGCTGCCTGCATTCGCTACTTATTAGTTGAGGAGCAGTTCTTCTTTGTTCTCACTAGGAAATTCAGCAGCGACCCTATTGAGTCTTTATTTGGAACTTTGAGGCGGTCACTGGGCTGCAATGACCAACTGGATGTGCGCTCAGTACTGTCAGGATTACAAAAAATCTTGAAGACTGGTATCGCAGCTGCCTCAGAATACAGCAATGTGCTACGTCGTGAAGATGAAGAGCACAGCAAAGCACTTACGGCTGCAATGCCAAAGGCATCTGAGAGCACTGACGAGCTGCCAGCGTCAGCTGTGCACGTATTAAGGCGTTTAAATGTGCAGAGTGTCCCTGCAGCTCTCCCCACTTTGCAGTTGTCTGCAACAGTTTATATAGGCGGCTACATAGCTCGCATTGTAAGTGAGCATATAGATTGTGATAAGTTGGTTGGTTGGTTGGTTGGTTTGTGGGGTTTAACGTCCCAAAGCAACTCAGGCTATGAGAGACGCCGTAGTGGAGGACTCCGGAAATTTCGACCACCTGGGGTTCTTTAACGTGCACTGACATCGCACAGCACACGGACGCCTTGCTTTTTCGCCTCCACCGAAAAGCTGCCGCCGAGGCCGGGATTCGATGTTGTGCGCTCACTACAAAGCCGCCTACTAATCAGCCACTTCAGCAGTTTACTCGGCTGAAGGACAGAGGGGGACTACTTTATCCCTCAGATCAGCTGCTACATTTTAGAAACACTGCGACTGTTTGTGGAAGCAGCTTTGAAAGTGAAACCACAACTTCAAAAGCCACTGAAGACCCTGACAGAGGCAGCAGTGCCAGCTATCTGCAAATCACACCTCCTGAAGTGTCCTGTAAATGACAGAGGGCACCGTGAAACTTTGGCTGAACTCATGACCACCAGGTTCATCAGGCCACTGCTAATCAACTATGCAAGTACAATAACGGACAAACATGACTTGTACAAGCCATTCAGCCAGAAGCCTCTTTCGCGGAAATGCATGAAACTGTAGAGCAGCTGTTTTTGACTTGAAACCTGTCAATAAATACTGCTATGCATGCTCCTCAGTTTTGTTTTAGATGAGTGCAATTTGAATCATTTATTATTTCTAGCTTTCTCAGCAGCTTTTTTTTTAAACCTGTAAATAAACGCTGGTACCTGTGCTGCTGAATTTTGTTTTATATGAGTGTATTATTAATCTTCATTTATTCGAGCTGCAACTGCAGAAAAAGCAGAACACTGTTGATGAATCTTGTAGTGTTATGTGCAGTGCGCAAATTGCATGCGATGTTGAAATTTTCACGTCTCGGCAACAAAATGCGTTAAATGGCCGTTACTCGTAGATAAATCCGCCTTTCAAGTAGAATAGAAAGGTGTAACACAGATTTAATTGCAAACGTTCCGCTTGTGGCAAATAGCAACGACGCGGTACTCCCCCCGCTGTCTGCTCCCTGACCCTCTTTCAGCGGCGCCCCCAGCAGTGAGAACGGCGGCGTCGCGCAACATCCGCGACGGTGCCGCGCTATTGTTATCGCGTTGAGCTGACGGGCACCTACTCAATCCATTCCAGAAGCTTTGTTTGTTTGTTTGTTTGTTTGTTTGTTTGTTTGTTTGTTTGTTTGTTTGTTTGTTTGTTTGTTTGTTTGTGGGCTTTAACGTCCCAAAGCAACTGAGGCTATGAGAGACGCCGTAGTGGAGGACTCCGAAAATTTCGACCACTTGGGGTTCTTTACGTGCACTGACATCGCACAGCACACGAACGCCTTGCTTTTCGCCTCCATCGAAAAACTGCCGCCGAGGCCGGTATTCGATCCCGCGTCGTTGGGAACAGTAGTCGAGCGCCGTAACCACTGCGCCACCCCGGTGGGGTCAGCTACAGAGCCAGTAGCAGATCTGTGCATTTTCTTTCCCTTCTTCCTACAGCCACAACAATAACTTCGCGGCCCTTCTCTCTTTCCTCTTCCACTCCCACCTTCCACTCTTCCTTTATAGCGCTGTTCAGGTGTCCACAGAAACAACTGGGACAGATACTGCTCCTTTCCCTTCATGTGACCCAATTATCGTATGAGGGTTACTAGGTGCCTTTACAGCATCTCGCCTAAGAATTAGGCTCGGTTTAGCTGTGGCTAAGCCTGGTCGAGTTGCAAAAGCAGCAGCGGGATGGCTATACTTGTGGTTAGTTTGCGGTTATTGGTGTTTCATAGTGGCAGCTATGGCTATATCAAGAAGGCGAAGCATGGTCAGCACGCATACGATCTTCGACTGTCTCCAGACTCAACGATAATTCCGGTAGCGGACCGCTTCCTTTTTTGCTCTAGACATGTAGCTCGCTCTTCATCCGTTTTTTCGGCACGCTGTCTATTGAGGTTTTCGTTACGCCTACGTCTGGCTTCTGTCGTACCATCGGCTCGTTTAGCTGCAGCATCGGCCCGTCGTTTCTCGAGCCTTCTCTTTCTAGCTTCGTTCTGTCGTTGCCTCTCTTGCGCTCTCCATAACTGGGTACTGTGCACCCCGGGATTCATGTCGAAGCATGCTCGGAGGAGCGGGGAGATCCCCTAAGTTCCGCTCTATAGGTGAGGCAGCTTGTGACACTACCCCCCACTGGAGAATATTGCCTCGGATTATTCCAGACATCCACAAGCGCCGAATCTCCATGGACGACGTTATTGCGCCCGCAGAGGGGTGCAGGGTCCGTCCGATACACTGAGAATCGTTCGCCACTCACCACGGTTTATGACGCGCACCATATACGCACTGATCAGAACCCGCACACCACTACAAACAACACTCCAGTTCGACAGTCATGTCCTGAGCACATGTCACAAGTCACTGATCATCGATAATAATCAAGCGAGCACAAATATACTGGCAGTACATAACGTAATCAAAACACAATGCAGCTAGGCAGTATCTGCAAGCTGAACAACTATTCCAGTCGGCTCATGTAATCTGCTTTACCATCTCGGAAATGTGTACATCCTCGATAGGTCTGTGAGGCTTAGTAAGCTCTATCTCCCTATCTTCTTCTGGTGTCGTCTTTCCTTTGCTGGCATTTCTTTAACATGCTGATATGGAATATTTTTGTGCCATTGCCCAAACCTACTTCTTAGTCGACATCGCCCCTTCGACTGGTGAACGAAAAAGGCCCCTTCCATTGCATGAGCAGCTTATTGTGCTTGATGAAAAGAAGAATAAGAACCTGCTCTCCCGGTTTGAGTGAGCATTTGCGGCTCTTGATGTCATAACGGCTGTAACGTTCTCCTGCGCGCTCCAGCTCTTCATGGGCAAGTTTACAGGTATTCTCCAGTCTGTCCCGTTGAGCAAGCACATACTCGTACGTAGTTCGCAACTCGTCAGGGATGGTTGCATTAGTCCGAAGCTTTCTAAGTACAGCAGAGGTCCACGTACATTTCGTCCATATAAGTCTTCAAATGGGGAAAAGCCGAGGCTTTCTTGGGGTACTTCCCTCTATGCGTCCAGGAGTGGAGCCAGGTATCGATCCCAATCGGTCGGTCTCTCTGGACACATGCGCTTAAGCATTTGTTTAAGCGTGCCGTTAAACCGATCGACTGGGCCATTGGCTATGGGGTGGTAGGGAGAGGTGTACAGCTGTTTTACTGACAACAAACTGCTAACCTTTTTCATGAATTCGGCCGTAAACATAGTGCAACTGGCACTGAGAACCTCTCTGGTCACTCCTACACGGGAAAACATTTCGAAAAAAGCTTCGGCTACCCTTTCGGCCTCGATGCTAGGAAGCGCGACTGCATCAGGATACCGAGTGGCATAGTCCACCATGGTCAGCATGTAACTATTGCATTGAGCGGACGTCGGGTTGAGCGGGCCAACAATGTCGATCGCCACCCACTGAAACGGGATCTCAATGACGGGAACTCGGACCGAAGGCGCTCGTGTGCTGTGACCGTTCGGTGTTGTACGTTGGCATAGATCGCAACAGGAAACGAACCGCTTAGCATCAGCCTGCATCGCGGGCCATAAGAATTCTGTCTGCAGCTTCAGGAGAGTCTTCATCGCGCCTTGGTGGCCTCCCATCAACCCATCACACGGACTCGGCGACGTATTTTCTCTGAAGGACGCCGTTAGCAATGAAAACCTGGTGTCTATCATTTTCCTTGTTTGCTTGCGGTGGGCCCACGCTATCGAAGCATTCGCGTATAAGGACGCGTCATTCCCTTCCTCTTGAACCAACTCTTCGCGGCATACACTAGGGAGGTCTTGCAGGATTTTGAGCTTTTCAGCGATTTATCCTTGCATGCCTGCGCTCTAGTCACTACCGGACAAGCTTCAGTGGCATCCGAAATGGGTGCGGTGCTCTCGGTGCCAAGCGCTAACTCTCCAACTTTTATTTCAGTGGACATTGCATAGTCTCGCTTTCTTTTGTCTGGTGCCAGTTTGGATCGGGGTCGTCTGCTGACATAGCACTTCCATACTTCCCAGTATGAAATCATATAGAGGATTCTCCATGCACTAAGCGCGAAGTAATCCCTTAAAGTAGGGGGTGTCGACATCGACCCAAGTTTCTGGGAGCATTAGGACCGAGCGGTCAAGTAAGTAAACTGGAGACTTCGTATCGGTGATATCGTCCTTCCGTACTAAGTCCTTCCTCACTGTGTTGCAGCCTGTGTCTCTCAGGGACTCGAACTGTCCGGCCCCAAATCACGCCGGCGACGACAGGTAAGCATTCCCTGGCTGCGCGTTCTTTACTGGTGAAACCAGCATTGATTACGGGGATCTTTCATGTGTCCTTAAGTTCTAGGTATCTGTTCTCAATGCATACTGCAGCGGAATCCCGATTTTCTTCTTTTGGGGGGCAACATTTGCCCAGCATCTCCAGCTTGGATGACAAGGTTTGCCGCATTTGTGGCATTTCTTGGCCGGCACCGATCCGTCGGAGGTGGCGGCCCGGCAATTTTCGGGGCGGTGTCCTGTGCGCGTACAAATAAACCATTTCTTTTCATCGCTGCTCCTCGCGTATTTTGATTGAAACAGCGTTCCTTTTCTCCCGGTGATCTTGGAGATGGCGTTTTCTGCCTTGTCTTCCGGGTTGCTTCGTGTTCTGAAGTTCGACAAACCATGGGTCTCTACACACTTTTCGGCCCTTGCTACTGTTTCCGCGAAGGATTTGTCCTTCGTTTCTTTCAAACACATTTTTAGCGAAGGGGCGCAGTTAGACAGAACTGTTCCCTTAGAATCAAGTCAAAGAGTTCTGCGTATATACTCTTCCTTTGTGTCCGACAGCTCTATCCATCTGTGTAGGAAGTTCTGTAAGCGCGTCACGAACGGTGAACTCGTTTCCTCGTTCCTAGGACTATCAGACCTGATTTTTTTCTCCGAACCCTTCCTCTGTCATACGGAAGCAAATCATGAGTGCCTGCCGGAGCTTACTTAGTCTAAGCACTCGGACACAGACATGCGACTAAAAAAGCTGAGTGCTTCGTCGCTTAACACAAGCTACCCATTGCTCGCGAGGTCAACTCTGACTCTCAGCGACATGCTCGAAACGCATGAGGTAAGCGTCAAGGTCGTCCCTGCCCTCATTAAAAACCGGCGTCAGCTTGCGCGGGCTTATGCGTTCGGGCCGAGCAACTTGACCCTCTCCCGTTTTTCACCTTGTCTTTCCGGTGCTATTAGTGTCAGTTGCCGGACCACTCGGTAGGTCTTTTTTTACCGATATTTATTGTCTCAAGGTATCAGTAGGGCATGAGATGAAGGATGAATCAATGATTCAATGAATGGAAAAAGGTTGGCTGATTTTATGAAGTCCAGGAGTGAGCGATGATGAGGTTCCTGCGTCAAAGCCATATATGAGGCAGGACTGGTTGCTGAAAGGCTAGTTATTGTCAGGTGCCGGATTGGTGTCGGTTTGAGTGCTGGGCAGTCCCACAAGAAGTGGTGAATGTCAGCTTTAACATTTTCGTTTTTTACAGATTCGGCACCCTGGGCAAGGATATAAGTGTCGGAAGTGAGACCACATCCTAGTGACAGCAGGTGTGAGGGTAACACCGACCCGGATCCTCCTAAGCGCAATCTCCTTTGCGCAGGTGAGACCTCGGGGAAGGGGCCGCGCACGGAGGGATAAGTGCACGTGTGCGGCGCCGGAGTCGTTTCTTGATAAAATGAGGGTAGCGTCGTCCACTTCAAGGAGCCGTGGCATTGATGCGGCTTGGTTCACGAGGCGGGTCGCTAAATCTGCTTGGCTTTGGGAAGGCAGCAGGTCTCGTGGTACCCACTCAATGCGTACTGACTCCAGGATGCGCGCCATATGCTGGTGGATGTCTTGGCATATTTTAGGGCAACGGCTGACACGTCGAAGCAAACAAGCTGCTTGAAGTGCGTCAGTATGGATGACAACGTGGGCTGCAGATAGCATGGTTACGGTAGCCAAGGAGCAGAGTGTCTCCTGAACTGCGACGAGCTCAGCGCAGAAATATGTAAGTGGTTCCGAGGGTTTAAATGTAGTGGTCTGATTCAAGCTAGGCCACCATGGGCAATAGATTGCTGTATATGCTTCAGAGCCTTGTAGCCTTGTATCCATGTACACTACAATGGACCCTTGAGGCAGGTGAGTATCTTGCTCTTTAAATCTCTGGCGAAGCGACGATGCCGAGTTGGCACACGTTGGTCTGCGGATATCGGTTGGCTTGTTGTCTCATAACTCGTCGGAGAATCAGTAACTCATTTTCTTTCTCCATTTACGCTATTCGGAGTTGGGCATTCTGCGACTCTAATTCTGCCTCCTCTTTCCTCCGCGCACGTTCCTCATTCTGTTCCTCTGCGACGAGCTCGCTCCTGGTCTACCCATTTGAGCAGCTCTTGACCATCAAAGTCACAAGTTCGGTCATACCCAACAAGTTCTAACTCTGCTTCGGCCACGTTGGGCGGGAAGTGTTATGAACTGATGGGACACAACACTAAAAAAAAGTACCTACTTCTCTCTTCCTCACACACGCTTGGTTGACCAGTCATTTCTCGGACGCTAATTATGTCACATACTCCCGCCTTTACGGTCAACAGAGGTGCAGGATCACCTTTACGGTTACCCGTCGTACCTCTATGAGGTTTGAGAACACATATAAAAGTTAGGTCCGTTAACCCGTGAAATACGTGTGTCTGTGTGGGATTCAGGAATAAATTCAAGAGAGTCACTTTCTTTTACAAACAATTGACTATTTATAGATAGTAGTCCAAATTACACTGCATAAAAAATAAAACGCCACAACATGACAGTGATAGACGATTCGCAAATGACGACAGGAAATCCCGACAATGGACAAAACACTGAGATAAAAGAAGACTATAAAGATAACAAATAGCATTCTAGATATAGTAAGTAGGGGAAATAGTTACACAGAAAACACAGCGTAAAATTACAAAGTCAGATTAAGGTTTAAATAAAGGCAAAAACTATACTCAATTAACCGGTAGTCTGTGGCGAAAAGAATTCTCACGGCTTTCCTGTTAGATGAGGCGTTGAAGTCGCAGAGTTGATCGGTAACGGCGGCCGTACAGATGAGGAGAACGACGAGTTGATCGCGGGCTCGGTGAAAACAACAAGACGCTTTCCCAGAGCGGCCTCGAGAAAGAGGCCCGGAAGATTGAATCTTCCTAGAGCCCACTGCCGCGAGCGTTGTTGTTGTTGTGGCTGTAGGAAGAAGGAAAAGAAAATGCACGGGCCTGCTAATGGCTCTGTAGCTGAGCCACCTCCGCTGCCTCGTGCGGGAAGAGAAAATAGAGAAGAAAGAAAAAAGAAGAGGGAGAGAAAGACGCGCGCCTCAACAACAGCCGTCGTCCACCACCGGAGCAGTGGCAGGTGCAATGACGGCTTACAACAGATAAAATTCGGTGGCTGGCTAGCCCCCACCGCAAGCGGCGTTGACCTACCGTCCCAGCCCCGTAGGGCTAGGAACTGCCACCCTTCACTGTCCACCGGCCGCGGGCGTGCTGCGGTCTGCCTTTTTATACTCTCGACTATTTGCGCTGCGGCCGCGTCCAGGACGCGCGCTTGCCCGGTCGCTTCCCGGGATTCATGTCGAAGCATGCTTGGAGGAACGGAGACATGCAGCAAGTTCCGCTCTGTATGTCCAGCTGGAGATCCCGTAACTTCCGCTCTGTAGGTGAGGCAGTTTGCGACAGACGAATACTGCGCCTTTCCTTTCCTGTAAATCAATTATAATTATATGTCGCACTGCAACGAACACCGATAAGAGGCAAACGATGAGAGGCAAATGGCAGGGCATGAAGGGTAGGCTTTCGCCATTCTCCTTTTAAGAGACATCTAAGAGACCCTCTAATTTTTTTATCGCTGTGACTAAGGCACAGCGCACGTTTTATGCACACATTATTACAATCTCTTTACCCTCAGTGGTAGCTTTTATACAGGGTCAGATTTATGGGTTGTCCTTTGAATGGGTAGTTAAGGCAGTTCCCACTGCCTCCCCTCCTCCCTTAAATATGTCCCTGCTTGTACAATGTACTACCAGCATCCATACAGACCATTTTGTTTTTCATTTCAGGTGAATAGTAAAGAAATCCAGAGCATGCAGGCATAGCTGGTAAGCCAAAATTATGTAACGATACTTCAGTAACTATCTGACATTCATTGTACATACTACAGATAAGATATCAAGGGCTTATGGCTGTCATCTTTTTGTTTTGTTGTTTCATGTAACTCTAACCATTGTCATTGTAACGTAATAATAGAACTTTGGGTAAACAAATACATTTGCTTTAGCTCTTTACCAGGATGAAAACTGTGCAGTTGGTGCAGTGCCCTGCTTCCACACTGTTCTTTAGACACATATTATATCTCCATCTTTATTCTGGAATTTCGGATTTCATAATAATCACTTACACTAATATAAGTGATTACTTCCTCACAGCTCAACTAAGGAGATGCTTTCCTGCTAGACTATGCCCGTGACATGCCCTGAGAGTGTCTTCAAAAAGGGTACATGGAAACCAGCAGAATGCTCTCATGTTTATAGAATATAAAGGGGCCAATTTTAAATGATGTTTTGTTATTGATCATTTCTTTTCAGAGCAGTAACAAGCACTGCAGAAGTTTGCCTGTCAAGACATACGAAATGCAGGTCTCTGCCACCTGTGCATGCCTGGGTAATACTGCAATGCTGCAGCCGTGCTTTCTGTTATATCCGGCATCCTTTCTGCGGTTCATCTGCATGGTTATTCCATGTCTTGGTCATTGTTGTGGGCTCATAGCAACATGATTACATGATTCATGTATAATGATGTATTGAATAATTTGGACCGGATTGTCAGCGCCACGACTGGCGTCCTACACTGGCGGTAGGTTTGAATTATGGCATGGTTTTTAATGTTAACAACAACAACGTACATGTTTGGCTTAAGGGCTATGACAGGGCCGTTCGATGTACTGCCGTCTTATACTTCTGGGATAACACACAAGTCTGTAATTTTACTCGTAAAGTTTTAGTGCCTAGCGCGGAGCATATTACAAAAAAACGTGATAGAAATCGGAATCATGAAGCTCCTCCCAGCGAGATGACCGCCATTTTGAAATGCGCCGTGTGACGTCAGAGGAGCATACGCGGCGGAGCGTTGTCTGCAATGCAGGCTGCAATATCAAAAGACACGTCTCTTTTTCGTTTGTGGAAGATTAACATAGTGGTCGTCCCTCACGCAGAAGTACTTGATGAAGATGTACCGCACAAGACCGATATGCAGTAAGGTATGTATTCTTCAGCATAATGCACGGTCACGGTCAATGGGCTGCACGGTTACCTTATCGACACACTGATACGTTACACTGCACCGACGACAACACCAGCACGACCAATGGTCGCCTATCACCGCAGTGTGAAGTTTTCGGTCCCGCAACGCCGACGGAACTGATCACTGGACAGTCGCCTGATCTGTTTTGGTCAGATCAGAGGCCGAGCGAGAACTTGACACCCGATGAGTTAACAGCCTGAACAGCTGCGCTTGTTGATAGCCTAACAGTATTAGAAAACGGTAAACAAGCAGCTACTCTTTATATATCCCTTCTCATCAGCAATGACCTGCCAGAAATGTTAGTCGGCGCCGAACTGCCGGTACGTTCCGCAACGAGTATGCCATAGCGCGAGTACGCGGGGTTCGGGTCTACAGTTTCGGCGATTGCGAAGCTCGTATTCACAAGCTTTACCGATTGCATGTGGCCATCAAGCGTAGTTCTGGCAGTAGTGACCCCAAATCGACAACTTCTTACATCACAAAGTGCGTGCACATTGAGCGGCAAGCATCGATGGGACCCTGTTCGGCGAGCGCAGCCGACAGCTGGTACCGCCGCTTGTGGGTGCCCGGCGCGGGCAGGGGACGTAGCATCCACGGCGCTTCTTGCAGCGCAGTTGTAGTTTGTGAGCAAGTAAAGGTGTAGCTGGTGTGAAAAGAAGTGGATAGTTTTGGTATTGCAAGATCAGCTTGCATGTTATGCCGTGCGAACGAGCAGCATACATCCAGCCCTTAGAATAGATATATATAAACAACACGCTGGCAGCACAGGCCCGTTTCACATGCTGCGACTGCAGCGAAATTTTTCGGTGCAGTCGGTGGCGCCGCAGTGCGATTTCGCACAGCGCTTACACAGGCAGCGAACCCGCGTGCGAATTCGGTGAGAGAAACCCTCAGTACAGTGTTGTTCGATATGCTTTGTAGAAAACGCGTACGGTTTGATTTATATATGCAGATGTATTTTAAGATTCTTAGCGATAACTTATACGTATTTATGAAAACGGGCAGTCTTTCAGCATACAAAAAGCGTTGCTGCGTCGAATGAAACCACTCGGACGTGAAAATAGGGATGCCTCATGGGGGCTCGCGCCCTCCTTCGATACTGGGCGTGCCAGCCCACATGACGTCGCGGCGCTCCTCTGCTCCTCAGTGGTCAGCCGCAGAACGACCGCGCCGACGCTTCGACTGAATTCCAACCTGTTGGAAACGCCTCTGCGACTGGAGCGACGCTCGCTCTGCGGCTAGACCGACGGGAATCGCAGCGTCGCAGGGCAAAAATCGCATCATGTGAAACGGGCCACAGTCGTAATCCGCGAATCGGCGCCTCCCTCCTGCGGGAATTTAGGGCTCACGCACTAAATACTAAATGGTGCATATTTACGTTGAAGGATTCACGTGTCATTTACTGGACAAGCACTAGAAAAACGCTAGGTTGGGCTCGGGAGTCGGTAGCAGCCGCGCGCGCGGCTGCGGGGAAGGCGAGACGGAGACGGCGGTTGATGCAATACCTCCTGTTCGGTGCGGGCAGTGAAGCGCATTCGAATCGCGTTGGGTTTTACGATGACGAGACTGAAGCGGCGAATGCAGCGCATGCTTTCGTGCGCTGGCCGTGGCCAGACTGAACATAGTTTTGCGAAAATACTTTGTCAGCCGAAAATAATTCAATTTGACTAATACATGCATATAACAGCAAGTCAAGAGGTACCGCTTCGTTCAAAATATTTACCTGTTTCTCTAATGTCGCAAGGTATACGGTGTCACGTCAACGCGTGCTTATTTGGGATTTCCTCATGCTTTTTGGACCGAAAGAGCGACGGGCGATAGCTCAGCAACATAACTAGCCCCTCTCCACTTTCGCAGCACACATGGCGGAAGGAAACGTTAGGAATATGCATTTTCATATGCGGGAGCGCTTGCTGCTAAAACAAGCCAACTCTCATAACGTAAGAATAATATGCTTATGATTGTATGCTTAAATAATACTCCATTGGAGCGTTGCCTATTGAAGTGTGTGCTCTGGGTAATATTACTATTTGTAAAACTTCCCACAGACTTCTATGTACAAGAAAATCAACTGTGTTCCGGAGTTCGCCAAAATTATGGCATTGAGGAATTCGTAGGCATCCGCGGTCGTAAAAGTAAACTGAGTCAAGAGTCCCAGGTCGCACATTTTTAGATTGTTCATAAACGCATGGCATAATAGCAAAACCTTATAGCAAAATCAGATGAAAAGATACAGCAGAGATTTAGAGATACATCCCTACAGAAAAATAAAAGGTAACAGAAGAAAGAAACGATGCAAAGGAACTCTGATAGGTATGACACAATCACCTTGATTCTTCGGCATATAAAAGGAGTATAGACAACTAATAATTGGCTAAGCACTTCGTTTTTTTTACTGACGCAAAAGGCATTGTCGTACACGGATCGGATCACAACGGGATATTTACCTGCGACTAATAAATAGTTTACAGTAAAATTTTTCTCACCTGTCTCGGTTTCAAATTTAAGTCTAGATCACACGAGGGATAACAAACCAATGGTATAATCGTTACTCTATAGTTTTCATTATTCTGAACACTAAACCCAACCTTCTACTCAAGAATGGAAACCACAACCAACGAAGAAAGGGTGATTCGATCGCTGTTTTTAATCCTTAACGTCTCCTTCACTTGACTGATGACACAGCCACCTTGGTTGTCAAAACCAAAACCGAAACAGGTGAGATAAAAAGTTTAGTTATAAATCATTTAGCGATTTGTAGACAAAAACCAGATGGTGATTCACACACAGTAATATCTGATGCATCATTAATGCAACTGAAAGTTTGTGTATATACTCTTTTAAGGCGCATCTGAGCCGAAAAATCTAATTCCGGCTTTTCCGTCAATTGGGCGAGGGCGGAAACGAGACTTTATAACAATGGAGGCTAAGAATACTATATGACATTATTAGGCCCATGGAAGAAAACTGGACTCGAACTGGTAAGTCTATTAAAAAAAAATTAATAAACAATAAATTTTGCGCGCCATCTTCTTGCCGCGCTTTTAGGTGGCGTGATCACTCGACTCGATTACGCATGTGTAGTGCCCTGATTCAAAGTGACGGCGGTAACGGTTGCTGTCGCGTCGTTGAGAGAAGACCATGGAGGGTGCATGGTAAGTGCAAACGCATGCGCGGAAAGTTGAGATGTCGTGGCTTCAGGAACGTACCCGATGTCGTTGCGTTAGCAGGGCCGTTCGAGTTGAACGATATCGAGATTCGATGTGCAGACAGGCCTTGAATATGGAAGATTTGAAGACCTGACAGATCGCGGGCCGAAGAGCTTCGGCGCTTGTATGTATATACCCATGGTCATCGCAATTGCAAGACCACGCTCGAACATCTATGTTAGGTCGCCTTGTTGGTCGCCGGACGCCGTCTCTGCGCGCTGTATATTCGTCGCCAATATTGCTGGTGCAGCGGCCGCTCATGCGCACTTTGAAAACCGAGAGCGGAAAACCCCGCCGCCAGATATGAGTCGAGGTCGAGTCTATATAGACGTTGTGATCTGAAGTGAGGACTATGTATTTGTTTACATCTAACAGCAATTAAAAGAAAAATAGCCTTAATCCCCAGTCGTCCTTATGATCGCTGTTCGGCGCTTCACTGCTGCACATACGATACCTGCCAACGCCGAAATCTGTACTTACAGGGTGGTGCTTACTGGTGGTTGTAGTTAACGTACGTAATTTGGTGAAGGCATTTGTTGAGAGGAGAGTTGCCAGGTGTTGCGGTTGTTATTGCAGTTAAGGCTGAAGTAAGTTTAAGCCCCTAGAAAGGAATAAGATGAACCTGCCATTCCTGTTATGATCGTTGCACAGGTACTGACCGTTGTGCCGCTCGAAGAGAGTCGCAGAAAAACTCTCCCGGCTAAATCGCTGACTTGTTCGTGCTCGAATTTCGGAGAGAAGCCGCACTTAGTGGTAAGCAATCCTTGGCCAGTCCACGATCATGCGAACGTGTGATTTGTATACAGGACAGCAAAGGTGACTGCAGTAAGTGCAAGCTTAATGCCTTGTGTCGGTTTGTTGTTTCCTCTTTGCAGTCTTCGGTCGTAGTGTTGTTCTCATTTACTCTTTTATTGACGTAATCTGTCTTCGCAGCTACATCGTGCTATGTTTGTCGATTGGTCCCTGCTTAGCGCACTGTTTTATCATGTGTGAGCGCTCTTTCAACTTTGATGCCCCATGTGATGTATGTTGATGTTTTCTTTGTTTGTTGCTCTTTCGTTACGATAGCGAGAAGCCCAGAACGTCGACCCAACCAAGCGCCACAGAATCGGCAGTGCCTGTTTGGACTCTGGCTCCAGCGGCGACGGCAAAGAGCGAAAAGGCGCGTCGCGTGTCCCTAGCATTGGCATTGGCGCCCGATTTCTCCAAGGCTGCGCCGCACAAGCTTGTCAAAGTTGAAACAGGTAGGTTTTATTGGATTGAAACAGCCTGTTTGCTGCCCCAGCTTATGACTGCAAATGCGTGCGCGAAGAGATCTTGTGCATCCATTCTCGCGTGCAGTTTAGGAGAACATATAGCTGTTCATTGACTGTAACCTCGCGGGCACTCATTTGTGCCGTCTTTACTAACAACGTAGACCCACTTGTGCATGAACTGAGCAGGGATTGCGGCCTTTGGACTGAGCTGCTGCGGCGTAGAGAGTTCCAACTAAGGTCCAGTGACTCGTAACTGTAATGGCTTTCCCCCGTCCAACTGGCTGAGTGACGAGCACCGTGTACACGCGTTTCTCGGCGCCTGCGTGCTTGGGAGCCATCATTTTGTTTATTTCTAATGGCTTTGGAGTGCATGGAGGTTTCCGCGCAGTTAACTGTGCTGAGAGACGAATAGTTTGAATAATACTGCCTCCGCCGTTTCCAGTGCTGGCTGTTTTGAGTGGGGGATTATTTTTGCAAGTTCTGGGCGCACAATCACGTGACACAAGAATGACGTAATGTCCAATGCCACTTCTACGCATCCCGAGTATCCTGCTGGGGTTTTGTTTTATTTTTTCGTGGACAGGGATTGATAGGGGGATGTAACATCTCTCTCTCTCTCTCTCTCTCTCTCTCTCTCTCTCTCTCTCTCTCTCTCTCTCTCTCTCTCTCTCTCTCAATTCCAGTGCGTAGAAAGGACGAAAGGATGGGCGGGCAGGCTGGCCAACGCAGACGGCGCGGTTATGGCGCGGTTAAAACAAGTGACGGCTTGGGGCTGCCCTCGGCGCTCGCTTAATTGTGTGTGTGTGCAGAAAGGGGGGGGGGGGGGGGGCGGTCTCGCCGTCTATCGTGTAAAGCAGTATGCACGCTTGCTTTTTTATTTTCCGAGCGTTGCGGCACGACCTGTGGTGACCTTGTCCTCTTCTGTGTGCAGCGCGTTAGAGCACTGGGCTCAACCGGCCGCTTTTCTGCCTTACTTTACACCCGTTATGTGAAACAATAGCGACCAAAAATTGTCCACCCACAAGCTAAGCATCATCTTGTATAATTTCACAGCATAATTCAAAACGTCAACGTTTACGCGCCCTTTAGAAAGTGCTACCGCTCAGTCTTAACAGTATTTCGTTTCCGCCACTACAAAGCTGCAGGTGTATGCGCGCACGAGGCGACCAGCATATTTATTTATTTATTTATTTATTTATTTATTTATTTATTTATTTATTTATTTATTTATTTATTTATTTATTTATTTATTTATTTATTTATTTATTTATTTATTTATTTCAAAATGCTGCAGGCCTTATGGCCCAAGAGAGAGGGACATACAAGGTAACAATCGCACACAAAAAAGAAATGCAACACAATGTACGATTCGGCGACAGCAAATCAATCAAAATAATAATAATAATAACAATACAAAGTGGGACCACCTAACAAATAAACAAGTGGACAATTAAAACAACGCACAACACAATTCGACGTAAAAAAGGGAACAAATATAGCACAATATCAGAGTAGTAAAAGTTGAACAGCCTAACCAAGCAAATGATCTTGCAATGCCTTGATAAATTTATTTCTTGGAAAAGGAATTCTGGCAGCAAATTCTAATCGGAGATGGTCCGAGTAAGAAAACCTGTACTTAAATGAGTTTGTTCGGGCACATTTACTCTTTAACGTGGCGATGAGAAAGCTCACAGGCAAACTCGCGGAGTTGGAGGCTAAAATCCAGTATCTACGTGGATGACATTAACATTTGGGTAAATCAGGAGAGTGATGCGGAATTCTAGAACTTAGCAGTCTGCTCCCAACATCATTGCCGAGTATGCAGCTGACAGGGTTCTTTGTGTGTAATCCAAAACACCTCCGATACAAAACATAGACAGACATAAATATTGACGTGGCAGGTAAAGAAGTACGGAAGGTGGAACAGATTATGATATTAGGATTGATCCTCCAGGCCAATGGGTACGATGGAGAGGTCATAAAGAAGCTCGAGCATCACGCGATACAGACTCTGGGCCTTATTAAATGCATAGAAGGCAAGGGCAGATGACTTAAAGAATTCGGAATACAAAATTTGGAACATCAGGTACATCATTATAGTATATCAATCTTAATTGATTGGTTGATTGATTGATTGATTGATTGATTGATTGATTGATTGATTGATTGATTGATTGAAATATATATAAATAAGAAACAGTAATGGACCCAATATGCTTCCCTGCGGTACACAGGAAATTCGGAAACGGCACCATTCACCTCAGCAAACTGACTCGTTTTTTTCGAAGTATGCATCTATCCATTGAACTAATATTCTGGAAGACCTATTAGCTCTAATTTATGAATAAGTTTATTGTATCGCACCGTATCGAAGACCTTGGCAAAGTCCAAGAACAATATGTCCACTTGGCCGGAATTGTCAAGAGAATAGGATAAGTCATGAACAGTTGACACCAGTTGGGTAACTGTTGACATTCCTTTTCGGAATCCATGATGAAATGGTGATAAATGCGTTTGTTACTAAGAAAGTCCCTAACGATACCCGCCAGAATGTATTCTGGAGTTTTGCAGCAGCTACTAATTATTGATACAGGTCGGCAATTATATAGAATTGATCGATCATCTGATTTGTGAGTAGGCACTACACGCGCTACTTTCCAGTCAAAGGTTAAACGGAAGGAAACTGCAAACATGTTGGCTAAATAATCAGCTACCTGTGAAGCAAAGCGTCTTAAAAAAATGTTTCGAATGCCGTCCACACCGCAGCCTTTCTTTTTATCAAGCTGAAGTAGCAATGATAACATGCCTTCTGTTAAGATGCGAGCAATTTTACAAAGATTTATACATTATTTCGGCTTGGTAAGGATAGGTTTCACCGTGAAAACACTTTGAAAATAATGATTAAAGGAATTCGCAATTTTCTGGCTATCAGTTAAAATGGTTTCACCAGTTCTCGCTCTATATTACTTCCTTTCTCTTTCTTAGACGCCTCCAAAATCTGCTAGGATTAGTATTCAAATATGAAGGAAGAATGACTTTGTAGTAATGGTTCTTTCCCATCGTTAACTTTTGTGCTAACGCGCGCCTTAATTTTTGAAAGTCGGAAGTAGGAGTTTTGCGTTTCCTACGATGGCGTTTTATTTTGCGTTTCAGGTGTATAATTTCCCGGGTGGCCCAAGGCTTCCTTCAACAAGTTTTTTTTTTTTTTTATATGTACTGACTGTAGCACCGCATACGGCCAGCACGTATGCTCTTAAACGTAGGTTTTCATTCCAATAAGGAAAACAAATGCACAATCTCTGCGCACTGCGAAAAAGCACGCTGACCACGGTGACACTGACGACTCCTCGCTTCGCTTCGCAGTTCGCATACCAGCCACGTCACCAAACAACCGGAAGTTAAAAAAACGAAAGGAAAAAAGTTGAGAAAGCACGCAAAGAATATGCTTTCACATTCCCGCTCATTACACCATTTGACTGAGTAGCGCGCCTCTCTCTCAAAAAGAAAAAAAAAAAGTGACGTATAGGCTACGTCACTATGTGTCACGTGATTGCACACCCAGGACTTGCAAAAATATCCTCCGGCTTTCATGTCCTCTGTCCCTGTTTTGTTTTATACCGCTTTGAGTGCCTATTTTGCTAAATTTGGCTCAGACGGTGCTCATTACACGTGGCGTTTTGAAAATTTCAGTGCTTGCGCTGTTACGCCGAGAATGCACTGAAATGCGGTCATTTTTTGCAATCAAGCGAATATGCCTTGTATGGATTTGTGTTGATACTATAGCTTCTTAAAAAAAAAATTAGTTGTGGTTTAACTCTAGTTAACCCTAGTTGAATAGCGATAGCAACGACGGAAACTTCTTTTGCCTGCTACATTATTCCCCTTCATATACCTTGTCAGTCTAAGGTGCTATATTATTGGGGACACTTAAGCTCACCCTTTAAGATTATGACGCGAGAGAATTAGTTACCAGTCGTCTTCTTCTTCTGCTCCTCCTCCTCCTCCTCGGCTGTTCAAGGTCAAGCGTGGCCTCCGCCGGGACCACGTAGCTCGACCCCTGGCGCAGTATTGCTATCGCAATAAAAATCTAAATCGAGATTGCCGTGACGTATAAACGGCGCTTGTGAAAGCTGCGTCCCGCATTTGGCTCAAAACGGATGCCTAGGTTGTGTGCCTTGTCACCGGTCACCCATATCGGTGCTGGTAAACATTTGTGCCGTTGCTTTTACAAGCCGCGTTATTGCAGTGTGTGCAGAGTGAGTTCGTATGCAAGTACAATTTTCGCTGATGATGCGTGTCCGCTTCATTTACTCCTTTTTTTTTTTTACATAGCATTGTGACCATCGGTTTCGCGCGGTTGTACATGAAGGGACACTGCATATATGTTGGAGTTGGGTTACGTTGGTTGAATACCACCTTTAGTAAGGAATGGACTACTTTCTCCAAAACACAACTTGTACAGCACAAAGGACTAAACACAATGAGCGAGAAAGTGAAAAACACACACAGGCACAGCTATGAGTAGTACTAGGCATACGTCTTGGAGACTAACGCGGTGAAAGGCGGAACAGTAGAGAAGATTATCGCATAAGAATAAAGGCTTTATTTGCCGAAGAAATGGGAAAAGACGCTCCTCATTACAACTTAACTTTGTATTGAATTCAATCCACCTTGTGATGCTCCATCGCACGTGTAATGTTCAGCCTTTAAAATTTTTATATATCTGCCTCTCATTAAAATCATGCCTTGTTGGGTGGCCTTATTCCTACGCCTCGCGATACTTGACCAGTCGCCCACTGTGGAAGTGCGTCTTCAGAGTTCGAAGCCTACTAATCAACGACTTCGATTTACGATATTGTGGTCGGACACCCCCGTGTGTTGACTGATGGCTCTAACCCGCTTCGTTTTTATCTACTGCCTGCTTATCGGCGCATGGTGAAGCCTTTCTATGCTCGAGGCTCTGGCCAAGGGACGCCGATGCTGCAGTTAGGGCTGAGGTACCTAATTTTCAACTTCTCTGGATGCCTAAGGGAATGTATTTTGTCTTCCCTCTGGGGGCGTTCGGCCTGCTGGTTCTTCAGTTTCGATACAAGCCCCAACATTTGTTTATTCTGGGAGGTTTTATCATTCACAAATTCTTTTCATGCAGCCATATCATGCAAAGTTTGATTTTTGTTCAACACTACGACAGCCAAAGCGAGACCTCCGGGGGTATAGCAGCTACGCCGTGAAGAGGCGTATATAGCTGCGGTCTCCTCATAAAAATTCAGCCTGCCATGGCATTTGAATTCACGTTACCCCTATGCCAGGGGCAGGAGCTGCCAACTCATGTCGCTCGTTTCGCATGGGAAGGTGATATCAGAATCAGCCTGCCAGAACCGTTTGCATTCTCGTTACCCCTACGACAAGCAGGCACGTCCATGCGGTTTGGTTGAAGCGTGACTTTATATGTGGGCTGGTAGCTTACGCTCTCACGTCATACCCTTTAAGGATGAGCTTACGTGTCCCCAATAATGTAGCACCTTACACTGATAGGGCGTGATCGGGGAATAATGTAGCAGACAAAAGAAGCTTCCGCCGCTGCTTTCGCAATTCAACTAGGATTAACCAGAGCTAAGCCACAACTAATTTTTATAATGAAAAAGTAGTAATAGCAAGTGTTAATTTATATTACTACCGCGTTTTCCTAACACGTGCAAATAGTTGCCCTGACATTATGTTGGACTGAGTACTTGGTAAAATATTCGGGCCATATATATAAAGGGTCTCTACAAATACCTCTCGATGTAGCGCGAACGCAGCTGTTGGCTGCGCCAGCATCTATATATATATATATATATATATATATATATATATATATATATATATATATATATATATATATATATATATATATATATATATATATATATATATATATATATATACGAAGCTTTTAAGTTAATTACAGTTTTAGGATAACTGTAATTATTAGGTTAATTAATGAATTGAAGAAAGTAAAAAAATTCGGCAAAGGAGGTTCAAAGTTGTCAAAATGCTCACAAAGCGAGTGCCTTATTATGCAAATAAAAACCGTTCGTATTATTCATTTATTAATTAAAATAATTATATATGCCAATTTAGAAAAGGGGACTTCAGAGGTGTCAATTCGCTCATAACGAAAATGAAATGCTTGCTAAAGATAATTAAGAAAATATAGTGCGTGTAATTGATCAACTAACGACTTGAAATAATGGAAAATTTTTAAAGTTGTCAAGAGCGGCTCAAAGGTGTCAGATGCGCAGAATGAAAATCCAATTCTTCATGATGCTAATTAAAAGTATTTAGAGCGTGTATTTGAAGAATTAATTTATTAAGAATTAAAATGAAAAATTGGAAAAAGGGGAACCACAGGTGTCAGAATGTTGAAAAGGAAAATCCAAGGCCTGAGATTAAAAAAGCTTAAATTGTGTAATTGGTCAAGGATCTAAAATAATTGAGAAAATGCAACATATGTAAATGCAACATCCCCACATATGTACGCGTGGAGCTGCGGGGTGTCGTTCTCTTCACACTGTGCGTTGAACCGCTTCCGACGCTTCCACCAATGTCTTTGCACCGGAAAGATTAGGTCATACAGCCACGGTCGCTTGCGGTGGAATGAACGGGTGGACGCTTCCGTACATGCATACACCCGTCTGCGAGCCGGCGAGAGATTTCGCTTGCGTGTCGCGTGTTTTAGGCAGCGGCTAAATAGGCGAAAAATAATGCAAGCGACCTGCAGGCAAGCCAACTAATGTGCGGCGCTCGTTTGCATGTGCAGAGCCGGGACGCGACATCAGCGGGGATGGCAGCGGCATTTCGGCGGTGGCGGCACCCAGCGCCACGGAGCGGAGGGGCTGCCGGTGCGGCGTGCGGATGCGTACATCGACTCTGGCAAGCGTCACATGCCTCGGGCAGAGGTGCCCCTGCTACGCGGCGGGCATAAGCTGCACCTTATGCCGCTGCCGAGGATGCCTCAATCCCATCGGCAAAATCTTGCAACTTGAAAACGAAGGAAATGAAAAGCGTCAGGACTCTATGTCGGGATCCGATGACCAGCCGCCTCAGGAATTACATGTGCGCATTGTCAAGGTGGACCATAAATGATTTTTGCCCAGAAAGCGACATTTTTATTTGTAAATTCTAAATTTGTTAAATTTTGTAATTTTGTAAATTTGTAATTTTTTTTCATTTGGTGCTACCAGTATGCAAATCTCATTTGTGGTCCATCTTGTGCCTCCAGTGTCGCATGCACTTTGGAGTGCATTCGAAGTGACGCGCATGCAACAGATAGATGGCTTTCAAAATGCTACAGGCTCTTGCTTGCTTTTAAGGAATAAGGAGGCGGATAATTGAGTGCACTTCCTGCTGATGGAAACAAAAAGGGGAAACGGATTAAATTGAGTGTGTTAAAGTTAAATAGACGGATAAACGGGTGTTTAAGTGCAAGCTGCTTGCTCGATATTTCATCGCTCCCTGTACAGTTCTAGTTCTCATTTTTGCATCTGTAAATACTTGTACATATATACATATCTCGTACATGGAAATTTTTCCCTTGCAAAGGGAAGGATATACCAGCGAGACATTTTTGCAAAAACAGGTGAAAGCTATGGTTCTATAATGGTCGCACATGTCTGGCCAAACAAATCTCCTGACGGCAGCAGCAGAATGGGGCTGTCTTCGTTCTTTTACTTTTTTTTTTTTTTTTTGCGACACATTTCATTTTTGTTTTCCATCGAACTGAATTTGCGGAATGTTATATGTAGGTGGCTTGAGGATGTGTGCTCAGCCATTCTTTCCTCCACTTTGGTACTGACTGCCTTTCGTGTGTGTACAGTATTGAGATCTCCCCATGTTTCTCTTGTTCGTTAGAGACTGTTTTTCTTGCTGCTTTCCGATGTGTTTATTTCTTTAATGAAAAGCCGCCGTTATTCATTCTCGGACGTTGCAAGCGTACCTGACTGCCAAAGCTGTACGAGTCAATGCTAGAACTTCGAGTATTTGGCCTAGTTGGTAGTTGGCGGTGAAGTATGCTAACCTTTTGCAGATAAAAGCAGAGATGGAGACGCAACACAGAGCGCGAACTGGCAACTAGTTTCAATGGGTGAAATAGGCTTTCTTTTATGCAGAAGTACAAGAGCCATGTAGTGTGGGGCACAGCACATGAGAAAACATTGATGTTTACAATCACAAGCAGGTCTGAAAGTCAGTGCGAACTCATCGCGCTAAGCAGTTCGAATTGCTTCTGAGATAACAATACATTGCTGATGCAATCTTTCCACCATCATATCTGATTTCAGAGGCATCTACAATCTCGCTTTCTGTCTTATTCTTTGAATTCGATATGACTGCAGTTTCTTTTTTTTTTTTTTTTTTTTTTTTAAGATTGGCATGCATTTTTTGCAGTGATGGCAATATTCAACCAACGTTCCAGGATGCGTGATAGGGCTGCAGTTGTTAGCATGCTCACGTAACCCTTTATTTATGCAATGGTCGATCTGTCTGTTTGGCTGACTACATTTTAAGGAATGTGGCATGCAATACCTGAGTCGCATTCAGCATGTGCTACCTTGTGCTTGATGGTGCAAGCAGGCTTTGAGACCCCCTCATGGTTGTTTACTTTTTACGCATTTACTTTTCACGCGCCCAGTTTCCATATCAAGCACATGTTAAATGCAACACAGGTGTTGTGCATCACATGAGTGAGTACTCGAGTCATTTGTTGCTGTCTTCAGGTGGTTGTCTATGGGTGCAGAAATACGCCTTCCATATTAGTATGGAGGGGTACGGACGCGGTGCATATCCCTTTACGGGACTTTACAAGGTCGTGAGGTTCGCCGGTGATCCACCTAAGCATAAGCACAGCAATTTTATGACGAAAAAAAAAATTAGCCGGTCGTCTTCACTCCTGCCCATTGCAGCCTTAAAACCAAGCAGGAGTCCTCACGAAGGCTCCCACTAGCGATTGCCAACTAGGTTTACAAACTGAGTGCATGTGTTCTTTTTTTTTCTTTTTTTTTTTTTTTTTTGTAAGGAAATGACCGACTCGAGTTTACCGCGGCCGTCTGTCGCTATCGCACACCGTCAGCACAGCACGCGCTGATTGGTACCTGCGTGCGGAGACATCCGGAATTTGACTGGAGCGTGGCGCCATCTGTCGCCTGCGAGGTGATCTTCGCATGCGTGGTGCACGGCCGGTCTCGAGGGAGAGAGCGCGCTCTCTCCCTCGAGACCGGCCGTGGCGTGGTGACGCCCGCTTGGTAGCGGTAGACGATAGCCTCCAAGTCCCTTGATAATTTGAAAGTAGCGACACTCTCCTCCGCGCCGCGCTTTCCTCCTCGATTCTCCTCGCGCGGCGGCGGCGGCGAGCGCTGCGCACGACACGCTTTTTCCCCCTGACGCCCGCCGGCCGGCCGCAGCAGTGAGTGAAGCGCGAGCTTTTGGGCCAGGTCTGCGCTCCAGGAGTGCACAAAATTTTTGAAAAATTGCGAGAAAAGCATTGAGAATGCCGATAGTAAAGTTCATGAATTGATTGGTTTCTTCTTAGAACTGTTTGAATGGGGAATACTGATAAACAAAGCTTTCAGGCGAGTTCTGTGCTACAGACACTTTTTAAGTCTCATGATAAGGTTTTACTTTTTGTGCACTTAATCTAGTACTGCCTCTGACTTTGTGTTTGTTTTTTTTAGAGCGTGAAATCTGTCACCGCGGTAAAACTTCAGAAAACGATCCAGGCTGGTGCTTTGAGCTTCAAGATTAGAGAAGGTTAAAGCAGGACTTAGTCTATTTCGCTACTGCCAAGCTATCTCTCTAAGCATAGTATATGTCACGTGATCAACCATGAGATTGGATTATTGGTTAATTGTACATGTATTTCAATCAATTACTGGGCCAAATTAATTGATAGTTAGTAAATTGCAATTAAAATCTAAATTTTAGCTGCAACACCGAACCGTATACCGTTGGAAAGCTTAGGCCAAGTGTAATGGCACTGTGCTAGTTAGCGATCCGCGATATTCTGCGTTCATTAGTTAATTTTGTATAAAATCAAATTTTGAGCTGTTCCTTGCTGCTTCGAGGCAAGGAACAGGTTTGCCACGGCAGTCTTGATATGATGCTGATGGAGGAATTAAATAATTTTATGAGTACGTGGCCCCTCACTGACTTCGCGTGTGGTTAAAAGACAGCAGGGTACACTGGGAGAAGTGGTGGGCCCTATTGCCGATACACTGAAGTTCTGGGGCAAGCATGCTGTGGTCTCATGCGCTGTGTAAAAGAGATTGATTTCATTGAACGCAACAATCAAATAAAAAAATTACAAGGTGCACATAGGTCTTCAACGTGCGGAAATGAGAAAGCATATAACTGCCAATTCATTAACTATCGCTATCCTATCTATCACTATATCTACTAATGCCAGAGACCTATCGTAACTGTCACTATCCGCAACGAACACTATCACCTCACTATCCGGGCCTATTACTATAATTTACTATTATTATCCGTAACTGTCACCATCATTACCTATCACTATTCATAACCACCACTATTTAATCTGATGCCGTCCCATGACCCATTGATATACTTCAATTTTCATTGACTTACGTTGTCAGTCATATCTCTATTATCTCATAATATCTGACGAGACAACTATACATTGACTTTTAATTCTTATACTTTCTTGTTTTCTCATAAATGGAGGTGGGAAAAGAGCAAGCCACAGAAATAACTGACTACTATCAGCGCGAGGTTCATGTCTCTGTCGAGGAGGCTTCCTTTACTTCAGGACAGGTCGGTGAGAGAAAATTGATGGAACTGCGTTTGGTCTGTTTTTTTTTTTCGAGTTCGTGTAATATTGGCGGCTCAAACTGGTCTTCAGTGAAATGTAGCTAGAACATAGAGCGATGAGATAATTACTCAGGCTAGGTGAAAAAAAAAAATCTTGCATACAATTGAAATGAGTAATATGTTACAGTGTTAAGAATTGTTGCTCGCAAAATGTTCCCCTATTTTTACATAATAACTATAATCATCATTGATTGTTTAAGTTTCGTAAATACAGAAAATTGATGCAATGATTCCGGCTGATTTGACATCGATGGGATAACTTTTCTCGCAATAAATGAATACGCGGAATCGCGCTTTTAGAGCTCCAGCTTTCAAAGCGAAGGTAACCTGCCAACGCCTTGTAGTCATGGTCAAAGTGAAGCGTCTGTGATCATATGAACACCTCCTGCACGTTGGCCGTATCCCTGATAAAACGAACGCATATTTTTTAACCCACGCGTGCGTCGAAGCATGGCAAGACACATTCAAGAATTGAAAAAAAAAAAAAAATGCCATACGACCTAACTAGTGCAGATTACCCGCAATACCTCGGGTTTACTTGCCAAAGAGTTTTTCAGGGCCAGCATTCAATGCTCCCGAGTAACCGACGCACACTACAAGTAAAAGCTGGAAAGGCTAGCTCCTCTACAAGCCCGAATTTTGATTTTTAGTGAAGGAGGCCAGGGATCCTAGCATAATCGCGACAAATGCAATCGAGAGACTGTAATTTTCCAGTTATTTCTGACAGCAAAAAGCAGATTATAGCGCCCTGTTTCTCACTGTACAGAAGTCGAAGCGTGTTAAATGATGGAGCCTTGGAGCCTCGCAGAATATTCAGCATGCTGCAGAGGACAACCTTATTTTTATACAATGAACATGCTGCCGCCGCAAAAATATTGAGCAGCAAGCAGGAATAAAAAACGCAGCGTCAGGTGACGCGTTATTACGGGGAGTGAGAAAGGCACTCGACGTCGCAAACAACTCTGTTGTTTCTAGGAATAAGCGTCTTTCGACTAATCTTGTGAATCCATTCACTCGTGCGCAAGCCGTCACGCTTGCCTTGAGATATCATGAATACCGCATAACCATCTTCAGGTCGCTTGCTGCAGTTGTACGCGCAACAGCACGGCATAGAGCTTGCACGCTGCAATAAAAGCACAGCGCGCAATATTCGCTCGCCGAGAATAGGGGAAAAATGGCGCGAAGGAAAAAGAAAACACAAGGAAAACGCCGGACGCGCGTTGGTTTCCAAGGGCAACGGCAAGGAGACCAATCGTCGCTCAGGAAATCGGGCGGAGAGCCGGCCTTCAGCGAAGGGGCGCGCAAGGGGCGAGGAGGTAGCGCGGCGGCGGCAAAGTTCAATCGTTGGCGTAACTTTCAAAGTATCAAGGGGTTTTAGCCTCCCTTTCAACCTGTGGCTATTACTCGAAAACATAACTTATGTCGTCGGAGTTGGCAGAGAACAGTGCGCGTTTGCAACGAACGGGAATTAATGCAACTACGGCGGTCGCGCTTTTTTCGGGCGGCTTTCTTGCTGTCCTGTGTGTGTGAGAGCGGTGGTAAATATGGTCTGTGATCCTGGGTGCTGCGTGCGCGCACGCTTGCTTCTTTTCACATGCGTTGTTTTTGTGCTTTAATCGATCGCCAGGTAGCGCAGGAAGCGCGAGTTTTGTGTTGGCTTACTCAAAAGTGAGCGGGAATTGCTGATGTCGTAAAAATTGGAAATGTTTTGTTGTGTCTCGAGCGCTCTTCGAGAAATGCCTGCGCCCCGGACGGAATAGAGAGTTTCCGTGCTCTGTCTTCTTTCGTTACTTTTGTTCCTCTCAGCCTTTAGTGAGACATTGATCAGAAATTCTGCACTGGCCGTGCAACCGATGAAAATCAAGTGCGTTCAAGGCTAGAAGTTGCAGCCAATTGTAACAAAGTATGACACTTGTGTATTGGTTCTTGTGTAGTATTGGCCCTCGTGGGTCATGTAGGGTCTTATGCAACGCGATACGAAAAACACTGGAGTCGCCCGGAGAGAGGCCAGGAGATCTATTTCTCCCAGCGCAGCCTCTGGCTTCTTTGCACTCGCATTTTTCGCAGTATCCGCGGTGAGCCGATGAATTCTGTTCATTACTGCTGTTGGTTTCAGTAGTCATGTTTCGGCCCAGAGTGACCTGATACGTGATAAGTAGGATCGAAATCTTTACCACGCTGATCAATAATTGGTTTTGAGAAAATGAAATGTGCAATAAATGTTTGACTCCCCAGTGGGCGCTTCTAACTTAAAGACAGGCTCTTGAGGATTGCCTTTGAATGTCCATTTGTCTGGGGCTGTTTTCTTCCATGCTAGGAGAGTACTGTGATGTTAATGGGCCCAGGTCCGCTCGGGAGCTCTGGGCAGGTACCAGATCCGATTTACTGACGCACGCACGCATTTCCTTTCTTGACGACTACAAGTCACTAGCACACGAATACAGACTAGCTTAAGGTCTAATGGTGATCGTCCAAAAGCGTCTTACTGTTCGTTAGTCCGAGCGTGGAATCGACGCTGGTGCAGGCGAGCCCGACGGTGCTCTGAAGTCTTGTTGAGGCGACAGAGACCGGTGGCCGGGGTATGACACGGGCCCTGTTCACGCCCAGGCGTTTTTAGTACCAGGTAGCGCGGCAGGCCAATGTCCATGCGTCCCAGTGCTCGGTACTGCGGCAAGTTAGACTCAGGTGTCCCAGTGCCCAGGTACTGCGACTGTTCACTCCCGGGTACTGCGGCGGCACAAATGCGATGGTCAGGCGCGATGGTGCTGGCGGGATGCCTCCGGGAGTTGCCCACAGGATCTCGGAGCGCTGTGCGACACCAGACTATGGTGCCGCACAGCGGCAGGTGCTGGCAAACTGGCCTTTGATGCCAGGCTTAGAACGGGGAAGCAAAACGGCCCAGCGACGCTCTGGAACGTCCGTCCCGTTCCCTGCCTCGAACTCACGCGCACAGGCTCACCCCATACGCGGCCGCACTTCATTCCTTTTTCAAGGGCCACCCTCGCACTCGCAATCACCGTCATCACAAGTAAAACCATGGCAGCAAAATTTCGGGAACCGGAGCCTTTTTAAAGTAAACGCCTGTGGACAGCGCCACAAGTGTCTACGGCTTGTTGCAAAAGAAACAAAATTATGCGATATCAGTCCATGTTAAAGACCTGCAGGTAGTCAAGTCTATTCACTACAACACCTGTGTCTCTATTTTCTTTCTTTCGTTAATTTCTTCCTTCACGGCGCAGTTTAGTTGCTTGGTTGTTCAATGCAGTTTGCGCGTTCTCAGGATTTCCGTTACAAGGGAAGCCTTGAGCATAAATTATAGTAGTTAAGTCATAATACTGCAGTTAATCCGATATCTCCTTCTTTCGCTTGTTTAAAAAAAAAGAAAAAAAACGGCTTCGTATTTGCTTCAGAAAGGCATCGGTTTTCTGATAAGCTCAGTCCGTCCGAGGGCGGGGACATTTCTATAGACTGCGGGCGAGCAATGCGAGAGATAGCTGCCATTTTTATTTGTAAAGGCCTCTCTGCTTTCCCTCTCTGCAGGCGGCATCGAGATCTATGTTTTCTCGGTTTTGTGTTGTTGTTTTGTTCTCAGGTGTTCGGGGACCTGTTGGTTATAAATATTGTGCGTTAATGGGGCGAAAACGGTGCCTCGTCTGATATTTAAATGGTTAATGTAGTTGTCTTTGTAGGATTTCTTGTTTCTTTTCTGTGCTTTTAATTTAAGGGCTGTCGCTACAGCGCATTATTTTGTTTTTTATGTTTGATGCCAAACTGACTGCGCAGTTCGAGCGCGACTGAGCAATGGTTTTCAATGGCGACCTGAACACCTCTGTTAAAAATAAACATTTAACGAATTGCGTGGCCGTGTTTTGTCTGCATCCTTCTTGCTGTGACGGGTACTGAGATAGGTTTGGGTTTAAGGTCTCGGACCTGCCTTAGCTGTCTATACATGGCGCCGAGACTTTCTCTTCTTTTGCACAGATCTTTCAAACATTGCGCTTTTGAGCTCTACAGCGCTTCACACAACATCTGCATAATCAGGGCTTTTTTTTTTTTTGCTTGTGTGTTTCCTTTAGATTTTTTTTTTGTTTGTGCTGTTTGTGCGTGTCTCAGCGGTTTTCGTCAGGCGCTATGTTCTGCATACTATGAAGACAAGAGCTAGTACCATTTTATGCTGCAAAACCAGGGAAGGTGGAGGGGATGGAGTGTAGAGCAGGTGAGGTACGTGTGGGCAGAGTTGTTGAGGTGAGTGCAGTAAGGAAGTTTAATGAGGAATGGATGACATCACATATAGCAACGCCTTGGGCACCTTTGATGTGGCAAGGAATTTTAGCTCGTTCTTCATACATTTTCAAACGATCACTGCAGCGAGATTTACGCGATCTGCTAAGCTTTTTTTTTTTTTATTATACTTGGGAACTTTTTATTCAAAAGCGCGTCATCTTATCGGCTTATTTTTTTTATTTACGAATGACAATGGGTATTTGCATTTCTATATTATTTTCTGAACTGAAATCGGTGCCTGTTGTTGCATAGTATGTGAAAATATGTGTTACTTTGAACAGTTGTATATAATGTAGACATGCATTATATATAAAACTATAAACATCTTGTTGAACCATATTCACAAACTTCTGATAACGTAACAACATGTGAAATAATGAGCTTTCTTCTTTTTTAAATTATTTGCTTCCAATATTGCTGAGAACAAATGTGGTAAGCAATCTTTGTATTCTTGACTGCTGTTTTTTTTTTTTTTTTTCTCAATGCATGCAGGCGGCCACAATCATTTACGAAACACAAATTCATTGTTTTTTAATATACTTCAGTCACAACAGACCTTACATCAAGCTTCGATGGGACGAGCAGCTTACTGGTATCACTCAAGAGGAAAGTGTATAGCAGTTTCATCCTACCGGTACCGACCTATGGGGCTGAAAGATGGAGGTTAACGAAAAAGCTTCTACTTAAGTTGAGGACAACGCAGAAGGCCATGGAATGGAAAATGGTAGGTGTAACGTCAAGAGACAGGAAGCCTGTTGATTGGGTCAGAGAAACAACTTCAGTTACTGATATTCTAGTCGAGATCAAGAATAATAAAGGGGCTTGGGCAGGATATATAATTCGAAGAGAGGATAAGCGATTGTCTCTAAGAGTAATCAATTGGATTCCAAGGGAAGAAAAGCGTAGCAGGGGGCGGCAGAAAATTAGGTGGGTGGATGAGATTAAGAAATTTGCAGGGGTCAACTGAATGCAGCTAGAACAGGACCGGGTTAATTGGAGGAAAATGGGAGAGGCCTTCACAGCGCAGCGGGTATAGCCCGGCTGATGATGATGATGATGATGATGATAGATTAATCAAATTTTATCCACTTTTGAGCCCCCCCCCCCCCCCCCCCCAGCCTCCTTTTATCTAGATCCTCATCTAATGAATGGTCCGAAAGCAGATTTCTAATGCACAGTGTTATTGTTTCTAGCTCTGGTCCCAATTGTGAGTAAAGTAAGGTGCTAAATTACATTTGTAGATTTGCAGATTCCAGTATACATAGTGGTAAATACGTTCTATAAATGTAGCTAGAGCGGTAATTCATTTGATGTTTTGAATTGCAGCAGACCTTTACCTAAACTCTACTTCCAAGTTGGTGTAATTGCAATATTGTTCGATAATAGAGGCCTAATGACTCAGAGACCATGCCGTAGTATTGTCAATGTGCCATGCACTTCATAGGCAATATTATAATGAACTGATGAGTTGTGCAGGATATATCATTTCTATTTACCAGTTCTGCTTAGTTCACACGCTTATCACAAGTTAGCGATCATAGTTTGTTAATGCACAAATCATGTTACGCTTTTGAGATATTTTTAGTTCTTGATTACATTTATGACTGATTGCCAGACATTTGCTCAACTGAATTTATAACAGAGGTAAGTTGTGATGCTTTATATTTCAGTTTCCAATGACATGGTGATGAAGCTCTGGAAAAAAGTGAAAAGACTGGAAGCATAACTGGAATCTCCGAACATTGCCTCAACAAAGGTATAGCCCCTGCCATTTAGATACCAGATAGCTGTAAATGCTGAGATGATTTAGAGAAATGTTGCTAACTGTAGTTAGGTTTCAAATTTCTATCTAGTTTAATAGTTGGTGGTGCAGGCATGTCATGGCTACTATTTCATAATTGGCATAGCATATTCTCCACCACTAGTTACCAAAATCTCCCAAACACAGTCTGCATTAATGTCAACATAAAAAGCATTTTGATCTGCCTTGCAATACTTTGGTTAACAAGGTCTTTATGATTTACGACTAGTCGCTCAAGATCATATCCAATAGGAAGCATGTGTTGTGAAGGTTACTTTTTTGCTATTGTGTACAATTAATATGCCAGTGTTTCATAGTGAGGACATTTTCATTGTTTGCCTCTGCTACTGTGGTGGATTCAGGAATGCACATTCTCTTTGGTAGTGCAAGTATTTTTATGTGAAATTCAACTTGATATGTTTGGCAGCTAAAGCTGGTTTCATTAACCCAGACATTGAATAAGTGAGCTGTGAAATTAAAGGGAATTGATGTTGCCTTAAAGAAGTGGCATTTAGGTGTACCATAAATAATGTAATACCACTCTACAAGTTAAGGGAGCAGTGAAAGAGTAGGATGGAAAGAGTGTGCACACATCATAAACCACTAGTAAAAGAAATGTTTCAGGGCTTAGTTTCTTAATAAATGCCAAGCTTGAAAATGGTGTAGATAGCATGAAAATGAATATGTTTCTGTAGCACAAAATATCACTGCACTGCATGGTAAATGCTTAGTAGTTGTAAATTATCATGCAGCGTGTATGCTGGAGTGACAGGATTTTACACTGCAGACCTCACAGCAGGTGGGTTATATTTAAACAGTACAATAAATGATTAAATTTGCTTAGCCATAACAGTGATGCTACTTACATTTCAGAATTATATAAACAGATTTGGCTATTACAAATAGCTAGCTACAAATCTGTTTTTGGAACAAGGTGCCTAATTCTAATAACTCAATTCACAAATTTCATTAAAAATTAGTTAAGCAGCACACTAGCTCAGATGATTCGCTGTTTTTCTTGTGTATGCCAAAACTGGCATTACAATTCCGCAATGCGGTAGCACTACCCCAAAAATCCTTAATGTGTCGCATTAATTTTCTAATGCCCTGTGTATGGAATGTGTATATGGATTGAGTCTGCAGTGGCTGTGTAGCTTATATTGAGCAATATATTTTTAAATAACAAGTGTTATATTGTTGGACAGCTTTTGTTATGTATAACTGCCCTGGTAGAACTATAGGACGAAATTAATGGTAAGAAAATGGATAAATGTGATTATATTGAACATTAATTTATATCGCTATGTTGTATATCGCTGGATAGCTTATTCTGAGTATAGGTGCACTAAATTGTAGGACCTAATTAGAAACTGGTAATTGGATAATTTTGGTTAAAACTCAGCTTTAAGCTAACACCATCAAGTAATATATTGTTGGATAGCTTAACTCAAGTATAACTGCACAGTACCAATTGTAAGCCCTTATTATTTACTGTTAATTTGATAACTTTCATTAGAACTGAACTTTACGCTTCAACATGAAGTCATTTATTGTTGGAAAACTTATGTCATGTACAATTGCACTGAACTATTGCAGGTCGTAACTAGATGCTATTAATTGCTTTAACGAAGAATTGAACTTTATGATATAGCCTCAAGTTGTATATGATTGGATAGCTTATATCGAGTATGATTGCACTACAGTAATTGCTGGTTTTAGTTAACAAAGATTATGCAGTTAATGTAGTTAATAATAGAACTTCAGCCCACAATGCAACTCATATAGCATTGGAATGTTCTCAGTGAGTAAAATACAAAATCTAAACACCACAAAATTGAAACACTAGCCGTTACTGCTATGTAATCAACACTTAATCAAACTCGGCAACTTTGACACCACAGTGGTGCAAATGTCATCAATGGTTTCACGTGAAATTAAATAAAATGCGAAGTTTTGACTTCGGCTCCAAGTGGCTATCTGAAATTCGAACTACTTCAAAGCCTCCTGGGGTAATTGCAGTCTCAGTGACCATAAAAATTCTTCCACACTAATTCATAGGGTACACACTGGAATCTCTAGGAACATTAGAAGCACATCAAACAATACACATGATGACAATAGGCTGATGACAAAATGGATTCCGACATCTACATCAATTTTAATAAGAGAAGAGAAACAAGAGGCAAGCATAGCAAAACAATTGTGATGCCACAGGCTAAGACTAGCGCTTATCGCTTCTCGTTCTTCCCTCGAACTATAGCAGAGTGGAATGCCCTACCGCAAGAAGTCGCCAATATGACCTCGGTCGAATCCTTTGCGTCTGCTGTGCACTCTTTGCAATGAAGTATGTTAATTTTAGAGTGTCCAGTCTCCTGTTTTTGCAGTTTGCAGATGTGTGTGTGTGTGTGTTTTTTTTTTTTTTGTTCTTTTTAATGTTCTTTTTTGTAATTTTGTATAAGCTGCTTTTGCCCGCGCAATAATCTGTATTGCAAGTCATTTCCTTATGTTTTCTTGTCACTCACATTCTTGTTTACCTTGATTTGTAGTGCCGACTGTACTTACTCACTCCTGCTTGGACTGCCAAGAGGCAGTTGGCAGTATAAATAAATAAATAAATAAATAAATAAATAAATAAATAAATAGGCCTTCATGCATTAAGAGTTCAATAAAAATTCATGCGCTGAGAGTGCATCAGAAACATGGTGGCGTAATTGCTAATGAAACTCATTAAGAATGCATCAAGAAAATGTATATAAATGTTAATGGGCATGATGAGAAATGTAATCAACACTTAATCAAACTCACTAAGCTTTTTTGTAAGGGTTAACTAGTCCCCCATTGTGGGAGTGTTCCTTCAGAGTTCAGAGCCTGTCAGTCATTGACTTCGGTTTACGATATTGTTGTCGAACACTCTCGTGTGAAGAGGCGTAGCTACGGTCTCCTCATAAAATATCAGCCTGCCATGACATTTGAATTCACGTTACCCCTATGCCACGGGCAGGAGCTGCCAATTCGGGTCACTCGTTTCATATGGAAGGGTGGTATCAGAATCAGCCTGCCAGAACCGTTTGCATTCTAGTTACGCCTACGAAACGCAGGCACGTCCATACGGCTTGGTTGAAGCGTGACTTTATATGGGGGCTGGTAGCTTACGCTCTCACGTCATACCCTATAAGGATGAGCTTAAGTATCCCCAATATTGTTGCACCTTACACTGATAGGGCGTGATAGGGGAATAATGGAGCAGGCAAAAGAAGCTTCCGCCGTTACTTTCGCAATTCAACTAGGGTTGCTAAATCACAACTAATTTTTATAGTGAAAAAGTAATATAATAGCAAGTGTTAATTTTTATTACTACCGCGTTTTCCTAGCAAGTGCAAACAGTTGCCCTGACATTGCGTTGGACTGACTTTTGAGTGCTTGGTAAAATTTTTGTGCCATGTATTTAAAGCCATCTCCACAAATACTTCTCGATGCAGGGAAAAAGCAGCTGTTGGCATTTATTAAGCGCCACCAGCATCGTATATCGTGTCAGTACAGCGTGTCAGATATGGACCAGGGCTGCGTAAAAAGGTGCATTACGGTAATTTGCGGTTCTAATGATTGATGACTGATTGGTGTGTGATAGCCGATAGCAAGTTTTAAGATAATTGTAATTATTAGGTTAACTGATGAATTGAAGAAATGAAAAAAATTGGAGAAAAGTGGTTCAAAGCTGCCAAAATGCTCACAATTTAAAGCAAATGCTTGATAATGGCAATTAAAAAATGTGGGTGATTATAGCTTTAATAATTAAAAATTCCAATTTAGAAAAGGGGCTTCAGAATTGTCGATTTTCTCATAACGAACATGCAATGCTTGCTAATGCTAATTTAGAAAATATAGTGTGTGTAATTGATCAATTAACAAACTGAAATAGTCGAATTTTTTTAAGTTATAAAGGGTAGTTTAAAGGTGTAAAATTCTCAGAATGAAAAGCTAGTTCTCGATGATTCTAATTAAAAGTATTTAGAGCGTGTATTTGAAAAATAAATTTATTAAGATAATAAAATGAAAAACCGGAAAAGGGGGGACCAAAGATGTCAAAATGTTGAAAAGGAAAACCCAAGGCCTGATATTACGATTAAGAAAGCTTAAATTGTGTAATTGATCAAGTATCTGAAATAATTGAGAAAATGCAACATTCGTGAAAGTAGGATACAGTAGGCGTCAAAATGCTTAGAACGGAAAGCCAGTGTTTGCTGATGCTAGGTATTGGTGCAATAAAATATATAAATTGTATGTTTATATAAATTATATGTTGGTTTGTGGGGTTTAACGTCCCAAAGCGACTCAGGCTATGAGAGACGCCGTAATGGAGGACTCCGGAAATTTCGACATCGCACAGGACACGGGCGCCTTGCTTTTCGCCTTGATCGAAAAGCTACCGCTGAGGTTGGGATTCGATCCCGCGTCCTTGGGAACAGTAGTCGAGCGCCGTAACCACAGCGCCACCAATTGAAAAAGTTTTCCCTGTGTGTCAAATACTATTGCCTCATAGCAGGCATTGCATCGAATGCAAACAGCGCATTCCGAAGAACGCACACTTAGACGTATCAAGTTTCAAGAAGCGTCGTCCAAACTTAACCGGTGACGTCATCCGCCGGCCGGATACAAGCAAACATATTTCAATGGCATCCCCCCACCTCCCCACTCCGTAAATCAGCAGAGTGAAGATCGAAGAAAAAAAAATTGGCAAAGGGCAGTTGCGTTTCTTGTGTGTGTAACTCTTCTTGCTCGCCACATATGTACGCGCAGAGCTATCGTTCTGTCCAGACGGTGCCTTGAATCACTTTCGATGCGGCCTAATCAAGGTCTTGACGATGGAAAGAACAGAAGCCATACAGTCACGGTCACTTGCGATAAAGTGTACAGCCTTTGTCAAAAATGTAGAGCTCGGGGGGGTCTGCTTCTGAGCTGAATAGCGCTGATGTAGCAATAGTTGAGGTAATTCCTACTGAAGGAGGTAGGACAAAAATCTTCTTACCATCAACAAAGTCGGAATACTGGAAATTCAATACAAGCCGCAGTAAGTAGCTAAGAAGCAGACCCCCTGGACTCTAAACGTTTGACAAAGACTGTACGGGTGGACGCCTACGCGTGCATGCAGACACCCATCGGCGAGCCTGCGAGAGATTTCGCTTGCGTGTCGCGTGTTTAGGCAGCGGATAAATGGGCGGAAAATAATGCAAGCGACCTACAGGCAAGCCAACTAATGTCCGGCCCTCGTGTGTATGTGCAGAGCCGGGACTCGACAGCAGCTGCTATGATTCATCATGGGACAGCGGTACTTCTTCGGCGGCGGCGCCCAGGGCCGCGGTGCGGGTTGGCTGCCGGTGCGGCTTTAAGGGGAGGCAAACTTCGACCCAGCCAAGTGTGACCTGCCTCGTCCAGAGGTGGCCGTGCTACGCGGCGGGCAAAAGCTGCGCCCTATGCCGATGATGCCGAAATCCTACTGACAAAATTGCCCTAATTAAGAAGGAAACCAACCGGAAGTGTCTGGAGAGCCGACTTCCAGCAGCCTGAGGAACTCTATGTGCATATTGTCAAAGTGTGCAACAAATGATCTCTATAGTGATGCTCTCTTTTTGCTTAGAAAGCGACATTTTCATTTGTAAAGCAACTGGCCAAGTTGTCCGGTGAGACTGACCCCGACTGGGCACCGTCGCTTCTCCTGGGGTACAGTGCGAAACATACAGATTCGGCACGACATCAGCGCAACGAGAAACGACGCGCCGAGAAACGACGCGCCGAGAAACGACGCGCCGAGAAACGACGCGCCGAGAAACGACGCGCCGAGAAGCGGCAAGCCGACGCCGAAAAACGGGAAGCCGAAGCCCAAGAACTGCGTGCAGAAGCAAACGGTGACAGCGATCGAGCCGTGTGCCCATGAGTCCTTGTCGCCGCACCCGGTTGAAGAGATGGACGCTGACGAAAGCCATACAAGTGCGAGAAGTAGCCCTCTTTAAATTACTGTGCTCTCGAAAATGCAGGCATTTCGAAGCAGAAGGCGAAAAGGAGCCAGCCACAACGCGGAGAAAACGACTGTTTTGCGGATTCAGGCCGCGCGCGCGTCAGACAACCGCGGCATGCGGTTCGCAAGCATGGCGGCAGCAGCAGACGACCCGCGAAGGTGACGTCACGCGCAGGCTAACGAAAAGGTTCGAGCTTAAACTGCAGGTCAAATCCACGAGGGTTCGCTTTCTCTATCGCAGCCTCGCTCCATTGGCTGTGTGTCGTCACCGCTGGCAGTGACGTGAAATCACGGAGGAGGGACCACAGGTTTAGTAAACGTCATGAGACATGTCACTCATGTGGAAGCGTATACCCGTTGAGCTGCTGTGTGTGGAACCGCGGAAGCATGCTCGCTTCAGGGCGCGAAGCCTGCCTGTCTCTCTTGGCCGTCGTCCCTCTGTTCTTAGCAGTGTTGTTCAGTGAATGTGATGGCAGTTTAGGCGTTCGCGCGTTTGTGGCAATTTTTTCTACATGTCTGACAAAGCTTTCCAGAGGCACTTCAGGCTGTCGAAGGGGCTTGCACGCCGACTATGTGAATAGCTAAAAGAGCACTTTGGCCCAACAAGCATAACCACAACAGAGCGGAATGTGCTCTACGCGCTGCGAGAAACACAAAATTTACAAAATACATTTTATGCGTATTTTATGAGCTCTGAGTAAAACAAATTCAGAGTACTGCAGCCAAATACATTCATATAGATTTTAAAAACGCGCAGAAGTTAGCGTAAATATGCCCCTTAAATATACAGGCAACCGCTGTGGGTCCATTGGCTGTTGTGTGTTCTATCGTCCTCCCATAGTGTTTGCTCCCATCCCCTCTCCCCCATTCCTACGTCAAACTGACGTAACGACAAAGAGAACGCCTGTTGATGACGCCTTGGTCCAAATCAAGAAAGATAAATGGGTCGGACATCTATTGCGAAGGCAAACTGCAGCAGAAGGATACGAGGACGGATAAGAATGGGAAGCTTGTGGAGGTGGCCGCAGCTGGTATATAGGACAAGGCTGTGAGGGGGTTCCTTTTATGGCATAATTACCACCTTCTTCAGTCGCTTCTTTAAAAAAGAAATTAGAAAAAAAATACAGCTGCAGGTGAAACAAGCAAACAATGTATAAAACTTTATAACAAAATTTTACAACTTTCTGTTGCATCGGTCAGCGCTGTGTGTTGTGATTGCTAAAGTACTGAGAAGAAAAAAACGGCACAATTATTATGTCATCTAAAGCACTTTCTACAGGTACAGAGATAACACTAAATATCCGCCACACACTGAAAACCTTTTCGGTTTGTACTGCAAAAAGCTCATTGAATCCATGTGAAGAGGATGAAAAACGAGTCATGTTTTAAACAGGCCAGTCCTTCTCTGTTCTTAGGGTGACGTTATGCTTAGAGTGATAAGGTTGAAATGCAGCATTTTCGGGCACATTTGGTGGCGTGGCTAGATAAGAGAATATTCCTTGTGTATTTACTGAGAAATTACTTGCGGTTTCATTACTTTAATTGCATTTTGTAACAAGCGCTCCACTCGTGGTTACTGCCCATGATACAAGACTGTTTAAGGTAGTATTTGGTTGTTTTGATCAGCAGTAGTGGTGAGGAGGTAAAGCCGATAATTTAAACGCTTTCTTCCTACTCATGTATTTCAGTTTCGTGATCAGAACTCAATGCGGGATATATAATTCGCTTTTTTTTCAATGCTTGATAAAAATCAATCGCGTCTATGTGAATAATTACATGGAAATAGTGTCCGCATAGCGTATCAATAAATAAACATACCGTCGCAATCCATAACGTCCTCCTCCTCTTCTAGTCGTGCAGCATTGTCTATGGGAATTCGGCGCTCGAATGTTCACTGCTGTCCCCATTCTTGTGTGTTGCCAAAACCTCTGCGTGTGCGAAAGAGCTGGTACGACTTTTCGAGATCGCCTCTTTCACCTGGAATCGGATAGAGTGGTTACCACTTCAAAAACACTAAAACAAGGTCTTAACGAAGTTTGGGCATTATCTCAGAAAAGCGCAGAGCAGCTGCATATCACGGACACTGAAGCAGCGATTGTTGCGTAGCACAAACATCTGGTACGTAGCTAAGGCACGGCTCTACGGAACCCGGAAAAACATTCTCCGTCACAACTCTTACTGAATTGCTGTTTTGTTTTTTGGATGCGTTGCTTTAAATCCGCGGCCCATGCCTTGAAAAATTCCAGCATTCAAGCAAAAAGACCAACACAGCTGTGCGGACTGTGTCAAGTTTCAACATGAAACAACACTGCCGTGAGACATATTTTAAACAAAAATTGAAGCACAGTCCAAGTTGGTCCAGCTTGGACATTCCGCTGCTGCCGAAACCAGTTTGAGACGTTTTAAATAAATGCCTGAGCCCTCACTGACAAACAGGTCGAGGAAACGAAAGTCAGAGAAATGCCTGATTTACTTACGCGGCCGCTCCGTCAATCCCGGGAGCGATCGCCTTGCATCGCTAGGACGCACGGGAAGGTTGACGGACTGAGTGGTTTCTGGCAATAGCTATCTGTACACGTACCCTGATGATTACAAAAGAGACTAGTTGACAAACCGCACGTGAAAGCGTCGCTACACGGTTCACATAGCGTCGTGTACACCAGGTACAAGTCTTCCTCTATGAAGTGTTTGCTGCACACAACTGACGACGCCGACGGTTGCTTCTCCATTATTAACGTTATCGTCCGAACCTTCTTCATTTTGGAGGACTTTGGGCAGAAGTGGAAGCAGCTTACATCGGCTTCTTTCCGTGATTCGCACTGCGGAACTGAGCAATGAGTCACCATGATTACGCATTCGCGAGCGGAAACTAAAGAAAGGAGCCGGCATCGACCGGGAGGTCAGTAGCAGCTCGGCTGGCAGAGTACTTGCCATGACGTCACACTACGGAGATCGCAGCGGTGCCAGTGTTCGCTCTCGGTGGTAATACCAGTCATGTAGCTGCGTACCATAATTCGTTCTAATGAAAGGTTTCAAGGGTGTGATGTCTGAATGTGTAGTATAGGTACCTTCAATCTGGTTAAAAAAGTTCGTGATTTGCTTTCACCACCAGATAGATAATTTCCGAGGGTCACTATTAATATCGTTATGGACGAGGAAGAAGTGGGCACTCGCGCTAGGCCTGGCGCGATTCATTAAAAATCATCTCACTGTCATCGGACATCATCTCTCTATTCTCTGGGTTTATCGGCTTGCCGCCCCGTAACATTTTGGTTCATCATTACTCGTCATCTTGGCCCGGAGCAGGCTTCGGCGCCCGGTGTCTTCTTGCGCCGTAGGCAAAAGGTCTAGGAGGCATCGCTAGGCTGGTCCCCGACCTTTCCTTCCACCGTCCCGTACCCCGCCCCAACCACAACACACAACGAAGAGGAGACTGACCCGACCCGACACGCCACCACACAACCACAAGACACGGCGAGAGAACCGAACAACTATGTGACCATAATGACTCGATATGCCGACCTAAGACAGCGACCCAACACACCGCCACACATGAACACATCACCCCATGCCCATGCCATGCGGTGCGTGTCTTGGCCTCGGCCATCGGATCTTGGCGACCTGTGGCCCGAAAACGTCCTGGGCCACTCTTCGTCCGAGAGTCATCGTGATGATGATGATTATGACCTCAGTCATAATGGTATCCTGGTGGCAAGCCGTTGTCGTCTTCCTTTTTCCTCTTCTACTTTCAACCATCCGGTCACGCCCGTCGTCATGCCATGGATCTCATCGACATCGACAAACTCCCTCATTCACGATCGGGACGATCACTCAGTGGCCCCTGGAAATGTTACAGACGAGGAAGAAGCGCGCAGGGGCCTGGGTAGGAGCGCCCGCCGCGATTCATTAAAGATCATCTCACAGTCATCGGACATCACCTCTCTGTTATCTGTGTTCATTGGCTTGCAGCCCCGTATCAATATATGGCTTCAATATTCAGTATTCTACCCTATTCAAAGTATTTGGACGTGCGTCGTTAAGCAGATATATCATGAATGAATCTTAAACTGTTCTTTTGCATCACACATAATTTTTCAGTTAGATGCTGTAGTACCGCCTCATAAATATAGACGGAAAAACAATAAGGAGTGAATAACTCAAAAAATTGGTCGATATTCTAGGTTGTTTGAAAGGCAAGCTGGAATTTGACACAACAACACAAACATTTTAGCAATACTACCTTTTACTGAATGAGCATTGTCTGTGCACTTGGATTGTGTAGAGCAACACGAACGGTATGTATGCGATAGAGCCCAGTAATAAGGTATTTAACTAAAATTACCGAATGAACTTTTTATTTTTACTTTAATGGCTAACTTTGTATCTAAAAAATGAATGCCGGCAACGAAAAACTCAGTCCATTTTTTATACATTTTTTTTTTCGTTATCTCCGATGCAATTAGAAATATTGTCAAAAGTATGCATCTTAATCTCGTAAAACTGGCTCACCGCAATGCACACTTTCAAAATGGCGTCGCTTTCTCTATTTTATGCCGTAGAAGCAGTGCGCGTTTTCTTCGCCACAATACCATGAATAGCGACGCAATGCACTTCTTTAAGATGGCGTATTTTTTACATTAAATATTTCGAACTGCATTGCAGGTAATGAAAATTTAAAAACTGGACTGAGCTTTTTTGTTGGCGGCCTTTATTTTTTATAACATAATGTTGGTCCTTAAAGAATACAACGTTTATTAATTCATTTTAGTTAATTCCTTAACTACTGAGCTCTGTGATGTACAGAATGTCCGTCTTGCTGCACATTCCACGCGAACAGATTGCATCGGCGTGTCTCTGGCAGGATTTAAAAAAGACAATCTGTAAACAGTTGAAAACAAAAAAAAAAAAAAAAAAGAAAGAAAAAAAAACACGGTATGAGGTAGAATGTAGTGACGTCGTTGAGTCTGGGCCTCCAAGATCCAGGAAATTTCGATTAAACTCATTCGCAAGTCTTCAGCTGACTCAAAAATTGCTTACCTAATTTCATTTGGTTAGGTACCCCATTAGCAGATCGTCGCTATTCTTTTTTGTTTGTTTGTTTGTTTTTGCGGAGCAAAGCAAATACTAGCGAAAATATCAGTGTAATAACGCGTACAAAGCTTCTTCATATCAGCATCTAACCTATAATTCTGAATTCTAAACTATTTTATTACATTCTGTCTCTAGATAATATGAACTTTTCACAGTTCAATACAAGTTTGATTCTGCGCAGCAGGTTCTGAGTTACGTATGCACGGTTTCTTCATTTCTTGATATTCTTTTTTTTTATATAATATCAAAGAAACTGCGTTATCATCAAGTTTAATCATTTTTTTCAAGGAACTAGTTATAAAACGCATTTTGATATTCGAAATGTATAAGACAACTCTGTTCTACCGATGTTACTAACGGATCAAAATAAGTTAATATTATTTATTTATTTATTTATTTATTTATTTATTTATTTATTGCTCCGTGTGCTAATTACTGCATAGCCTATCCTATTTCGGCGTGAAGAAAAATGCGAAAGGAAATAAAACTTTGTCATGTGCTCATAATGTAGGGCCATAATAGTCATAATATCGTGGAGGTACGCGCTGTGCTGACAGATACGGTGAACGCTATGAGGGGCGGAGCGATATACAAGCGCGTACGCGCACGCTGATATACACGCGCGCAAGCGCCGTGCTTTGCTCCCAGCTGTATCTGGCGGCAGAGGGAATTGTTGAAGCTGCCGTCTGGCCACCCTGTCAACATCCGAGGGGACGCAGCTTATTTTTATGCCCATCGCCGGTGGGGATTATTTCCAGTGCTCGGGAATTCTCCACGATTCAAAGTATGTCTTGAGACACCTGTTTTGATCTGCAAATCTTCATTTACTATATAGCTGCTGAAATGTGCAACAAAAAAATTACGAACAAAATGCAGCTCCGTGTTCATCGCGCGATTATATTCACTGTAGGACAGGCTACGAGCAGCTGGTATACGTGTTGAAATAACCAAGGGAGTTCGCACTCCACGCTCGGCAAACTGAAAGATAAGCTTAGGACGCTCTACTTATCGCTATAGACCACATATATAGCTGATGTATTGCAAGTTTATAAAGCTCTGGTGGTATTCTCGTATTTCGTAACGGAAAAAAAAATTGTCACTTGGTTAGGAGTCAGTGTTACAATGTGAGGAGAGGCGTCTGCTATAAACCGAGCAGGAGACTGTTTCCAACCGTCGTTACTGTGGCAACGTCACGTCCCATGGTAGTTCGCGGTGGTCGCGCTCCACCTCTCTGTCGATACGGCGCGTCGCTTGAAAATTTTACCGAAGTGCACTGCAACACGTATCACTTCAGCATGTTGGATACTGATTGTAATATACGAGCTGTAAACAGGTGCGCATTATGCCTTCGTTAATTCATCATTCCTTAAATAATGTATTTTATTGGGCTACTTGGCTGGAGGCGGGGGGGGGGGGGGGGGGGGGGGGGCAAATATTATCAGCCTGTTCATCAGTGAAGCCTTGGTTAACGAACTCTGACGTTATATATTTAGCGAAGTAGAGCACACGAACTTTCATTTTAGCTTATAGTCTCGGAAATACCGCAAATAGCGTGAAGCATCGCGGAACGAGATGCCTTGAGTAAACGGGAGTGGGAGGGTGAACTCTGTTCTGTTATACTTGGCGAGGAAAGGAACATGATGTTAACGTATCTGCGTCTTTTTGGCATGATGAAGTAAGCTGTTGACCAGTTTTTTTTTTTTTTTTTCTTTCTTTTTTCTCTGCGCAGTGTCGGGTAAAAAGTACTCCTTCCTGGCCGAGTGGAACGACGCGAGCACCTACACTGTGAGGAACTTTATCCTCAACTTCTTCACCAGGGATTCAACAGTGGAAATGGTAAGCTCTTGTTTTGCATCATTCTTGGCACGGTCGACCGCACTGCTAGTTGAAGCTACCGTGTCAAGTCAATTTCGACCGCCTGGGGTTCTTTTACTTGCACTGGCATCGCATAGAACACGGGCGCGCTTGCTTTTTACCTCCATCGAAAAGAGGCCGCCGCGACCGGAATTCAATCCTAGCTGCATCTTTGGGCACTGCAGCCGAGCACCCTTTTAACCTCTACACCCCCGCGACAGGGCTATGCAGAGCAAGAATGCAAGCAAAAATAAGTATTTTAATACTGTGCTGGAGTTTCCAGCTTCGATCCCGACCGCCGGCGGCTGCGTTTCGAGGGAGAGGCGTCCGTGTTCTGTGCGACGTCAGTGCACGTTAAAAATCATCTACTCTGGAATTGCCCTGCTTTTTCTACTGGACGCTCCGAGATCGAACCATACCGCCTAAACTACCGCTCCCTTCTAGAAACGGATGCTGACACACAGATAATATTTGCCAAGTATGGCTCCCTTAGTGGCCTGGTCAGAGCAATATGATTTGAGTGACGACCTGTGCATACAATGAAGTTTATGCCTACTCCCCTTTACACCCATCCATGGCCATGAGCCTTCCTATCCAATAAGGGACGTTCAATCAATCAATCAATCCCCAGGTGGTCGAAATTACTCCGTAGCCCTCCACTACCGGTTCCCAATTCTCTCTTTCCAATTTCATTCACACCTTCCTCCTTTCTCTTACGGCACGGTTCAGGTGGCCACAGAACAAGTGCGACAGAAACTGCGCCTTTCCTTTCATATGAACCAATTATTAATTATTATTAATATGTCATGGTGGAAGCAAACATGAATGTAGCGCTGTAATAGAAAGCGAGGTCACAAAATGAAACAACAGCATGGAGAAGGCAGAAAAAAAAAAAGTCAGGTGACTCCACAACAAACTTTAATTGGCTTCGAGATCGAGCAGAGTCGCCACCTTGCGGCTCAGTGGCGAAACCTACTCAGTGTGGATGCGTTTTTGCGTCGCGTGCCAGCCCGCAGTGATTTACGCGCGCGTGCGGCGTGTACAGGAGTGTTCTTGTTTGTTTCGCGGTTCCTGTGAGCTTTTGCTTACCTATATGCCTCTTGCAAAATAAATATGAACAGTCTATAACCCCACGCTTCATTAAAAAAAATATACTTGTCCGTATCGAGCATGTCATGCTTGGATAAGGACATCATCCATCGTGGTCTTTGGCGCAATGTCTCAAACGAAGTGGTACTGTCGTTACCGCCGTGTCAAAGCAAAACAGGTCATTGCCGTCAATAAAAGTTAATGCAAACACTCAGAAATCGCATATTCCCGTTTCTGTTTGGAATACCACAGCTACTAAAAATATGCCACCGTAGACTGCTTCATATAGCAGAATGCAGTTTGAACAGACCACTCTATGCCTGCTATACCGTCTGTATGCACGATAGAGTTGTGTGAGTACTTCGTTTTTTTTTTTTTTTTTTTTTTTTTTTTTTTTTTTTTTTTTTTTTTTTTGCTTTTAAACTTATGTCGCGGTGTCTCAATGGTAAGGGCGCTCGACTGCTAGTTTCGAGAACGGGGGATTCAATTACAACAGTTTCGAAAGGCGTTCCTCTGCTGTGGGATTTGACTGCACAATAAACAATCCCACGGGGTAAATGTGGTGTTAATAACGAAAAAAAATTAAAACGACACCAAAACCAGCCTCTGCAATCATCCATCATAGCCGATGCTGCTTTCATGCGTTAAATCCGGGCCAATATGCATTTCTTTTTTTTTTTCTTTTGTTGTTAAAGGCTTCTGTGCATCCGTAAAGTTTTAGTGAGCACATTTTGCTTTAGAGAAATGCTCGAATGTTTGGGAAACATATTCCCTGCACCTAATTGTTACCCTAAATATTACATAATACACCTAGATCAATGTACTTTACTGGTAGCCTATTATAATCATTATAATCCCTTTTCGTCCAAGTGCTGTCTTCCGACAAAACTCGTCATTTCTGACAAGGGGAGTAAAACAGTTTCATTCGGGCTTAAATACCAGTGTTTAGTTGGGGAATAAATATATAGTCGCATGATAAGATGACATCCATTTCTTTCTGAATAGTTTTATATCCGGCATCTGTTTTGGAAGCAATCCTAATATTCTACTTCGCATAAGATTTAGTCACTGCTAAATAATTAGTGATAAAGAAATTTTCTGCCTGTAAAATTGCTTCCCAGAACATGACAGTGCCCATGCGCAGTTTATAACGATGTCTTCGCAGCGAGTAATTTGTAGCCTGCACTTTAACGTTCCTGAAAATTAATCGCTGATTATTGTAAATTCTGTCAAGTATGTAAAAGTTCTCTCACACGGTGAAATTTATTCGCATTGCAAAACAAAATAATTACACTACTAATTTACCGTTATATATTAATATCACACACATCGGAAATCCCTTATATTTTCCTCGGTTTCAGGAAATCATTTACAGCTAGTGGCGCATGCATTAATACACTATCACATTCTATGACAGTGGCCGCAAAAAGCATCTCGGCAAATTCAATCCACTCAGCGCTGTACACGTGAACAATCAGCTTTCCTGTGCGGCGAGGTTTCCTGTATGGTGTTGGCGTGATCTCATTTTTGGGGAATACTTGTGCGTGGTTGTCTGGGGGGCCAGAGTTGATGTGCACTCAGTCTAAAGCAACTCGCTATGCAGTGCGCTGCCAATTCTACATTTAACCTGCTTAATCCTCGAGTCAAGTACGATATAATGAACCAGGCTGCCTCGATTCAATCTAAATTACTGCAGGTCAGTGCACGAACCTTATATCTGCGTGGGCTTGACACTAAATTCGCCGGTCTCACTCGCATGAGACACGTGCAAACTGTTTAAAAGTCGATAAGAAAAACAAAGCTGTCATTAGGCAGGCCCAAGCATTAGGCACGTGAGCGCGGTACAGCGCAAGAAACGTGCAAAGTAAATCTAGAAGACTGGTGGTGGCGTGCTTTGTTGTCCTAAAATCTGCTCTTCTTCTGCTGCATTGGCGAAATCCTTGGATTTTTTTTCTGCAATATTGCAGAAATACTGCAGAAGACACGTTTTCATCGCCAACAAACCCGCCGTAAACTCGGAAGCAGGCCTACGCAGCGTGCGTTTCTGCGAGCGCCGCCGGCTGCCGATCCACACTGCCGGAGTGACGGTGGCGCCACCTCTAGGTCGATCTCGCGGCGAATACTAGTATGAAAATAGTCAAATCTAATAGAGACGCCATATCTGTGGGTTAAAGTTTTTGGATGCTTTTGGCAAGAATAATAAAAAAGAAAATGTGCTGTTTTTGCGGCGGTGACTAAGAGCATTGAGTCGGTAATCGATGTATGAGGAGAAGCAGTCCTATATCTCTTATGTAAAGACTTGTGGAAATAGGTTTTATGAAACAGACAACTGCGAAAACTGCGGCGAAATGGCAGACGCGGAAAAGCTAGAGTAAACCTTATCAACCTTGCACCGGCCGTTCAGTTATAATTGGAAAGCTCAACTTCAGACCGTCTGCAGACAACAGACAGACCACTGATAGTCAGCCTATTGGCAGCTTATCTTTCAAGCTGCAGCGTGTGTAGGCTAACCTGCAGATGAACGATCGACTCAGATCGACTTGAAGACACGTCGGGTGTTCCTGCGTCGTACCGAGTGCGAGAGCTGTGGTCTGCGCGATCTGTACGCGGGCAACGTGGTGGCAATTCTGTCCCGGCACCTTCGCATCGTGGGCTACGCGGACTCCCAGACAGCCGCCTTCCTGGGCCCCAAACACGAACGGTAAGAGTACACAGCGTATATACCGAAAGATACCTTTTTATTTTTTTTATTTATTTTTTTTTTTACTGTGGAAAAACAGGAAGACCTCGGTGTGGCTTGTGCAGGTGGGTCGTACAGCACGGAAAAGGTTAAGCCTTAATCATTAGATGAATAGTTAACTAATACTGACTAATCTACTTTATTTTTTTTTTTATTTCAAGTAGCATTATTATATTGAGAAATGGAAGGCTTTCGACATTAACGGTGCTTAGTTAGTTATATTGGGTTTTATGGCGCAAAGCGACCAAAGTTATAATAAAAAGTGCGTCAACTTTTTTTTTTTTTTTTTTTTAAATTTTGATTGGCAATCTCTCTCCGAATATAAAATGCCAAAATATGCATTTGAATGCTTGTTGGGTCGGCTATCGCGCTTTTCACGTTAATAAAACTGTTGGTCGCTGCCTGTGGTATTTTCGCCATAATTGTGGCGAGTATAAGACATCAAATACAGAAAGAGTGTCTGTACTTTATGCATGCGAAAGTGAAAGATCTTATTTTGTATCCTTGCAATGCGTGAAAGCCAACTAGACGACCGTTGAGATGCCCATTTTTGACATTTGATATTTCTAGCAACACTGCCGGTTAAGAAAATTTAAAACGGCAGACACATTTTATCTTGATGGCTTTCGATTTTGCAATATCATTTTTTCCCTTCAAATCAGAAATAAAAAGCTAATGAGTCTGTTCCATTAAAGGGCAATGATATTTCTCCGCTAAGCTTTGACCGCGGGAGTCCATTCACGCCATCTGCTGAAAGAATGATTGCGCCAACTCGCCGAGGTTCTTTGTGTCTCGAACTTGCAGGGACGCTTAGACTTCACTTCAGACATGTCATGTTTTGTTGATTTGTGGTCGTGACGGAAAGACGAATTGCCCGAGCAGAATTCGATATGATGTAGGCGCAAAACTGGAAGCTTCATGGTTGATGTCCACTGATATCGAAGTACAAGATAAATTCACAGGCAGTCGTGAGATTTGATCCCACAAATATATGAGATCGAAGCATTGCCTGTGCATTTCGCTTTTACGTTGGCTGCGCTTTCGCACTACGTCTTTGAATTTGATTTCGCTGTTGAAGCTTTCCCGGGAAAGAGGGTGGAGGAGGGTGGACCCAGTTATGGGTTGTCGATGGAGCCTCGTAGTTTGGACATGTGGACACACAGAGACAGGGTATGTTTTCAAAATGTTTCATTGCAAAAAGACAACTTGGAGGTGGTGAAGGGTGGCTGTTCCTGGCTCTACGGGGCTGGGACGGTAGGTCAACGCCGCTTGCGGTGGGGGCTAGCTAGCCGCCAAATTTTTATCTGTTGTAGGCCGTCATTGCACACGCCATCGTTTAGGTGGTGGACGACGGCGCGCGTCTTTCTCTCCCTCTTCATTTTCGTCCTTCTCTACTTTCTCTGCTCTGTCTGCACGAGGCAGCGGAGGTGGCTCAGCTACAGAGCCAGTAGCAGGCCCGTGCATTTTCATTTTCTTCTTCCTACAGCCACAACAACAACACAACTTACTTGTACTTCTTGTTGTTGCGACTGTAGGAAGAACGAAAAGAAAATGCACGGGCCATCTACTGGGTCTGCACTAATCATTTAAAACTTGAGCGGAGGATTTACCCACCCCCGGACAAGCAATTGGTGAAGGCGCAGGAATGCGTCTGGCGACGATTGCAGACTAGATGTTTCTTCAACCAATACGTGTTGAGCAAAATCTACCCGGGCATTCAGCCGGAGTGCAAATGGTGTCAGGAATTGGCAACCTATGACCCCATATTATGGAGCTGTAGCATAGCACCGCCACCGGCGGATATTATGCGTGATCCTTCCCTCGAGCAGTGGGAGGCCGTGTTGGCCAGCTCAGACCCGGTCGTCCAGACCAGGGCCGTGGAGTGGGCCACCCAGGTCGCCGTCAGCCATGGATTGATGGCCATCTAACGCGGAATCATCCACACATGCTCACTGACGAAAATAAAGCTTTTCCATGTATCCATGCAGCTGAGCCACCTTCGCTGCCTCGTGCGCACAGAGGAGAAAATAGAGAAAAAAAGAAAGGAAAAGAAGGGGGAAAGAGAAAGACGCGCTTCGCAACAGCCGTCGTCCGCTACCGAAGCGGTGGCGGATGCAATGACGGCCTACAACAGGTACAACCGTTGGTAGGCTAGCCCCCGCCTGTAGTGAACTAGAATCTAGTTCACTTACCCCCGCTGTTTGCGGCGGGGACTCACCAGTCCCAGCCCCGTAGGGCCAGCAGCGGCCATCCCTCCGTTGTCCATCATTTGTCCCTCACTCTACTTGGACTTGAACAAGCGCGGAATTCGATTAAACGCACGAGCACCTTAAAGAAAAAATGTCGCGCACATCAACACTTTGTTTTCGTGTACGGTGTATTCTTACACCGTGGTTCCAAGTAATGCTCTGCCTGTATGCTATAGCGCACTGCGTCTGTAGCATTGCAGTCATGTCTCCGAATTGCCATTCTCAACGGCGACTGCGAACGCAGCGCCGTGCTCGTGGTGAAACCGGTAGGCGTGCGGCGACTGGGGGACGTGTGGGCGGCCATCGAAGCCACGGATGCTACGGTATGCAAAGCACTGATGCTCCGGCTGACGCCACAGGACGCCAAGCTGCTCAGCGCAGACTCGCAAGAACCGTAAGTAATGCAAGCATTACGGCTCACTCTCGCCTTACCGTCTAACATGACTTGAAGGTTATCATATCAGGTATACCCGACTGGGAACAAAACAACTGCTTTAACTCTGTTTATTTTCGCCAAAACACTGCGCCGAATTTATGAACTTATTATCTAATCGAAGTAGCCCTCGATCCTGCACCAATACGCTTTGTCCGTTTCAGCAGAATGATCGTGATAACATTGGAATAGCGCTAGACAGTGCAGGTATATTCCTGGCGGTGAGACGCAAGCTCATCAAACGCTTGTCTTATAAACTGTTTCACTGCAGTTCAGTGTTCAGCCTTCCAACGAACGTTGGCCCCTCGAACAAGTAAAGATGTTGTGGAAGGTAACTGGATATACAGTATAATCTTGCAAACTATTTTTATACCCTGATGTATACCAAAGTATGATCAACCTCAACGTATTTAGGAGTCGTTTTACCTGCCGAAAAGATATATGGAGACAGAAGAAAAACAAAGTCGCTCAGTTCAGTAACAGGACAGGGCACATATACTATGTTTTCTGTGTATCGCCTTATGGCGCCAGACTTGTGAGCTTTTAACTCCCAGTCTGCCGGCAACGGTCCCTTATATGCCATGTGTTACGACGGAAGTAATGCATTCACTGAATTTAATTCGCCGAAAGAAGAGCTAAAATGATCCAAGTGAAAAGATGGACATCTCAAATGACGTTTCAGGGATCTTATACTGAGATGGAGAGGGTTAATACACTGGTGTATTATTCACTTCCTTGATTGATGCATTCCACATTTCGCTCGCTACAGCAGTCGTTCGATTGTTCCTATACGCCTACCACATGTATGGATAGAGATACGGAGCATGCGCGTCTTACTTTCGGTTAGCAGAAAATATTAAATTTTTCTTTGTTTGCTCTCCTCTTTTTCGTACTCAGAGTCGACTTGAGTGTCCTGGACTGTCCTGCAGTGTGCATTCAGCTGCTGGGAGAGAGGGTGCTCGCGCGTCTCAGAAGTCAGCCGGTGGCAAGAAAAGACGGCGACGTTGGGCAGGTGGAAGGTGCCGTTGCCCGCAGTAGTAATTACTACGTGGCTATTTATTTAATTGGGTTTAAAGCGACAGCAACGAGTACGAATTGAAGTCGGCGTACCATATGTCATCGTACTACGTCATTCGAACAACACACATGAAGCTACTCTCAACACAATGACGCCTTTATAAGCTACGCAACATTTACGAAAAAGCTAAATGCAGTTTTCGTCGTGTTGCGGCAATAAATTTAGGGCTCGGATCAGGTAGGAAATGCTACACCGTCAAATTAACAATGCTTGAATAGAATCGGTGACAGCGCCATACTCATGAAAACGGCGGCGAACATTCTTTCCCGGTGTAGGCGCTACGACTATGGAGTAAAATTTATTTGATTCCATTTTTTCCAGTCATAAATTCGCCTTTTTCTGCCGTATAAGTGTTATAGGACAACCATAAGAACCTTAGAATAAATTTTAACTCAGAATAGTAAATGCATGAAACGATCCTCAGTGTTTTCGCCTATGTAGACACTTCGGGTTGTGCGACACCCTGTTGCCACCCTGCATTTCTGCAGTTTATGCTTCACTCAATGGCTTTCATTTCTTACGATGCGTCAAAAGTATACTGTTTCTGTCCCCCCGTGTATACAATAGGCACGCTGCAAAGCCTGTGTTGGATCTCGAAGGACCAGTGCTCAGCCGAAAAGGTCAGTTTTTCCTTTTCATCTTGACACTAACTGAAATAAATAAAAAGAATCTTTTTTTTTTTTTTTTTGTCTTACCGCATGCCACTTGTACCGAAAATCCCCAGCTCCCAATATATTCCTACAACCGCAGTGAAGTCGGAGCTTCACTGTGACGCAGTTGCCAACGCTACTTCTAGGTTATGCAGTTATTTATTATTACAAGAAATTTTTCTGTTACGAGCCAATTATAGAAAGATTAATGAAGCCATTTTTCACAATACTCTGGAATCTAGCCTCATACGCTTTGTAGCCCGAAAACCTCTAGGCAGATGGTACGCGTTTTAAACTGCAATAAGGTGAGGTGCAATTGCCATCGCTATTGCATGTGATTCTACGAAGAAATATGCAAACCAATTACTAAACGTAAAGATCTGTGTATGAGCCCGAATCATATTTCCAGCAGTCGCAGTAACAAATAATTAAATGCTGCAAATAATGTGCCAGCGTGTATGTATACATCTAGTGAGTAATAACCTTATTTAGTCTCCGGCATGACTTAACGCGACCGGGAATATTAAAGTCTCTCAAGTGGGAACGTCGAGATCTTGTTTCTTCGCCGCCTTGAGGGCCTGCTGGACGGCCTAGAGTAGGTCGCTGATGCTGGAGCTCCGCAGAGCGGCGGGATTCGGCATTAACACTAGTCAGTTGTGCTTTACACTCCCAGAGTGTGTACTTAAGTGTGACTATATGTGTCTTGCAGACGTCTACAAAGGTGACTAAAATTTCTGCCTTCTTTCGGTGGCTGTTTACGAATTGAACGAATTTAAAAGTATAACCATAACAAAAGGCAGGAGTTCCCGTCATTTGTATGGTAATTTTAAGCCTCCTGACGTTTTGAAATAACAAATAGGACATAGCATAGTCATAGCATTCCAAGCAAAAGTTTATTTACTCATTAATCAGTGAATCAGCGGATGAATAAACTTTATCTTATTAATGTGTGACTAAGCTAAGTCAATTAGATCAACTGAACTAAGAAGGTTAGCCGTAGATAATACTAACGTTTATTATTTTTACTTGCACGTATACTACGAGTTATATATATATATATATATATATATATATATATATATATATATATATATATATATATATATAACGCTTTGGTCAAAGCCGGAGGAGCTTTGTAATTAAACGAGAGACACGAATAGAACAGGGCACCAAGCCACAAGGCATGCATTTACAGAAGCCCCAAAGCAAACTTTTCAGTTCCTCGTAAAATGCTTTCACTAAAATCCATTTGAGGGAGGACGTGTTACACTCCTCAACAGTCTTCGTGAAGAAAAAAGAACTTAACTTTAAACGGTTTGTCCGCGCTAAACACCGCGGCTAATAAAGGCTCATTTACATGTGTCACTGTATTCCAGTTCTTACCGGTTGTACATTAATTTGCAGATACGTTTCAAGGTGTCGAGGAATGCAACCGCGGAACGACACGAGATAGCTTACCTTCGTCCACAGTTTTAAAGTTGGATATATTGTTCGTTGTTTCACGTCAGTCCCAGAAATGTTCATGGTTGAAGTCCCCGATTCTTTTGAATTGGTATTGCATCACTCCTGGTGTGCGCACCTTCGTATAAGTTGTCGTTCTTCATTGATCTTCCTTTTCTTCAGGAGTCGGCTGTGCTCTTTGGAGGTCAATTCGAGCGGCGGTGCAACACCGCCGTCTTCGAGAACACCACGTGCTGCGTCATCAAGCCGCACGTCTTCAAAGACGGTTTGTCGGTTTTATAAGCCTTCGACGAAAAGTGCGAATAGATGTCTTGCCAAATGTCTCACCTTTCTATTCGCATAGCAAACGCTAAGAATAGTGTTAGTCGAAATATTTTATTTTTAAATGCAGAAACAATTAGGCTACCTTTTACAGTATCACCGTGCATCTGAGTAAAGAGGGAAGTTGAAACAAGGAGAGCTCTATATAAAAGAGACACCACTGTATCTGTTCATTCGGAGCTGTGCTTTTCTGCTTCCCCCATGGCCAGAAATTTTCAAAAATTTCTGAGAAAGAATTCTTGAACGTAATTTTTTTTTTCCCCATCGACGGTGTAAGTGCACCATAAAACTCAATATATTAGCACGTCTTCCCTTGGCAGGCTCGCAGTCTTACAGCCATTTATTTTCAAAACCGCGGCCAACTGGTTTTCTACGGCAATGCCAATGACCGTTGTGAACACAGGACAAAGTTCAGAAGCATAAAATTACTGGAGACACTTAAGCTCCGCCTTCAAGGGTATGATGCGAGAGCATTAATAGTTCCTGTCTGCCGGCTCCCCTACAGCTGCTCCTCGTTCTCGTACAGTGCTGGGCAAAAGTACAGACACCGTGCGAATTGACAAAACTGCATGTCATACGGCATTCTAGCGTTGCAGCACCTAGATTCAAGATCTGCATAGTGTATACCTCCAATGATATGCTTGCCTCCTTGTCCGAGCACATTTGTCAGGTGTGCATTTTTTTTTTTTTTTTATGCAGAAAAACAGAAATCGTAGCGGATCGCATGGTCTTTCCACTTGTGCGGAGCACTGCACATGTATATAGTCTTACACTCGCATAATGACTAAGTCCCTAGTTACTTAACGTGTGCCTCTAATACGTCATACATCCTTACTAGCGTGCACTCCAAAACTACCATGTTATTCAACTATCGACAGTAGGCGATCACTCGTTATGAATATAGCCAAGCCATACGAACGTGGCCCAGAACGTGGCCTGCCTGACTCGCCACCCAATTAAGAGCCCTGGAAGATTGACTACTATTGCACTCTACGAGCTCATATGGTCAAACCGAATGGGCAGCTCCTTCCAACCTAATGTTGTCACGTGATATCATTACCTCACATGCCCCATCGAAGAATTAGTGTTTGGCTTTATCACTTACCAATTACTAGCCGGGGCCATATATATTTCGCTCACAGTGACAACAGCGACAGATTTGTTGCAGAACGGAGCTTTGAACGTAATCGCATTAAAATTTTGTCACGTAGCCTTCAGCCACTTGCATCTATTTATCTTATAATGTTCCACAGTCACATCACAAATATTTCTTTTTTTTTCTTTTTTTAAAACGCGGTTCCTTAATTTTCCATAACGGTATCAGGAAATATTTCTTTACGTTGGAAGCGCCCACCGTTTCCATCACATGTGCACAGAAGTGTATTTGTAATTTTATTTGCATTTACCTAGTAGAAAAAAGACGGATACACATAATGGAGAGAGGTAACATTTAATACGTAACTTTTAATATCTCGTAGTTCTCTAACAATTAAAAGTACGCGTCCCAGAAAGTTTACCTTAGTGAGGAAGCCCGGTTCAGGGCCGATAATAAATAAGCATTCTTGTCGCGCTGCGCCGGCCAACCACGCTCATCATGTACAGCATACGCAGTGGGCGCACGACGTACCTGTCAAGGCGTCTACAGTACACGGAACAACGTTAGGTATATATAGCTCCTCTGTTGCGTGTTTGGCACCTTTCGGCTGTTGATAGATGGGCGCATATGCTGACGTTTCATTAGACGCCATGCAGCCGCATGCGACCGTCCGCACGTAGCGGAGAATTCGCTCCATAACACACCAGGTAACATATGTATCTGTGTGACTCTGTTACCCTAACTTGCCGAAACACAAAACGCGCTCGCGCAAGTGAGAAGACCATTAACAAGCTTTAGGTGTGAGTGCGATATGACGAAATTTATTTATTTATTTATTTATTTATTTATTTATTTATTTATTTATTTATTTATTTATTTATTTATTTATTTATTTATTTATTTATTTATTTATTTATTTATTTATTTATTTATTTATTTATTTATTTATTTATTTAGAATACACCTCAAAGGCCCCAGGAGTGGGTATTACATGAGGGATAGCGGCATAAAATCAAAGTTACACATTAGTTATCAAACATAAATTATGTTGTCTATGAACTTTTTAAAAGATTGCGGATTGGAGTGGAGCACGGCTTGAGGGGGAAGATCATTCCAGCCTTTCGCAGTCTGGATGAAAAATGAAAACAGATGCGCAGTAGTGTGGGCAGATGGTGGATAAACGCTTTTGTTGTGGCTGACACGTTGCGAAGTCCGGTGAGAGGGCAGAATGACGGAGTCGGATAGCTGTGAATGATAAAATTTATGAAAAAGGCAAAGTCGAAACATTTTGCGTCGAGAAGGGGTAAGTTAGCTTGAGACTTTAGATTAGATACACTAGTGAAGTAGCTTAGTTTGAGTAAACAAAGCGGATGGCTCGATTTTGTACTGATTCGAGAGTGTTAGCAAGGTACGATTGGTGCGGGTCCCAAATAGCGCATGCGTATTCTAATTTTGGTCTAACGAGGGTTAGGTAGGCCGTAAGTTTTACGGAGGGAGAGGCAAGTTTTAAATGACAGCGAAGGAAGCTAAGACAGCGGCTAGCATCGTTTGTGATTGCAGATATGTGGACACACCATGAAAGGTGGTGGGTTAAGTTAATTCCTAGGTATTTGCAGGAGGAAGCACAGGAGATTACTGAACCAAAAATTATGTAATTAGGCGGAGGGAAATATTGTTTTCGATGAAAATATATGAGAGATGTTTTGTTAGTATTGGTTGACATTAACCACTCGTTACACCAGGATTCAATGTGATTTAGATCGTTTTGTGATGCGGTTATGTCGGCAGTACTACTGATGGGGCGATAGATGGCACAGTCATCTGCGAATAAACGAATGTTAGATGATATATTATTTGACTTATTATTAATTAGATAAGGAAGAGTAATGGGCCAAGGACAGTACTTTGAGGCACTCCGGAGACGACCTGGGACTTCCTTCGCCCCTGAAGATGTAAATCTAGCCATGGTGGGACGAGGGGAAGCAGAACTTCCTTTCAATTTCAAGACAATTATTCAAAGGATAATTATGTTACGTATCGTCGTCATCATCATCAAAACTGCGCCCAATGCAATGCAATATCACTCCCGTTTACCTGGTTATGTAACCACCTTATACCTGAGAACTTCCTAAACCCCTTTTGCCCGCCTCACTCACTCACTCCCCCCCCCCCCCCTCCCCCCCCCCCTCCCCTTGCCAATTGTGTTCCGCATGCGATATATGACATTACTTGTGTCTTGAGGCATTGAAGCATCAGTTCGGAAACATGGCTTGTGAATCGCAGTGTCAATGCGTGCTTATCGCCATATAATATTTACACACGTGCAGTAATTTTGGGAAGTTGTTGAATCACTTACGCTACCTTTGTGGAATGGCTCAAAATGTAACGCGGAACTGATCAGGGACATTTCTCGGGGGCCTATATTGTGTCGGTGAGAGCGCGTAAACCCCTCGAAATCGAACTACTTGGCATTTAGGTTTCGTTTGTTTTTTGCAGGAAATATCAGCAGAGTGCTTCGGAAGATAATGAGCTCGGGTTTCGAAGTCATCGCTCTGCAAATGGTAAACACCGGACAAATGGGCTCCGTGCAATATCCTTCAATTTAAATGACATTTGCAGTATTTAGAATGACATAGGAGAGGAATCTGTGTGATTACAACCAGATTTTTTTTTTTTTTCATTAGCATGTCTATCCGACGCAGTTACATCTCCACCAGCAGAGATTAATACCGGAACTTTCGGAGCATAGCTATGTCGGAGCGTGCACCAAGCGACCGTGCGATGCGACTGCGTCTCATTTCAACTCGCCCTCGCATATGACCTATGTAACGCAGTTATTTTCCATCTACATCTCTTCGTGTATACTGGTTGGTGTCAACTGGAAAATTCAGGTGGACGCAGTGACACAGCAGTCGTATACAGGTGTGACCACAGGGGAGATCGGGAAGCTGTGTTATGACTTGTTTGGCACAGTAGGGGAAGTCGTGGCCTTGTGGGTAACCGGTAAGAAATCGTTTCTGTAAAAACAAAGGGGGAAGAAAAACTGATTGCCATTTTCAGCGCTCGCACACTTGGTGCTGCTTCCATTAATGGGTTTTTTTCGTTTAACTGAGATACGGATACAAAGGCGCGCCAAGACAGGTTATCAGTTTTCAGCCTAAGGGAAAGGTAAAAAAATACACCAGGAAATTTGTTTTTTTTTTATTTCATTATAAAAAAATAATGCCCAATTTCGATGAACAGAGCTATGCAGCGGTGAGATATGGAGCAGCGCCCGGTAGGGTATTTAAGCAATGGCGTCAAAATTTAAGCACGTGTACTGGAATATAGAATGGCACATGTTGCTTTCCTATTTTGTTCGCATTTTTTTCTTCCGAAAATAGATATGCTTAGGTCGGTACAATGTGTCTATTTCCTGGCATATCTATCAGCAGTAGCTGCAAATATTCTAGTTGGCGACACTTTTGTAGAGCATGAAAACCAAGGTTTTGTTCCTGTATTGTTCGCGGCATTTCCACTGCGTGGTATCCATTTTAAGCTATTCCTCCACGTCATTGTCTCTCATCTGTGCAAAAGCGATTATACAGCAAGTGGATAGAGAGGACTGATATCCGTGGACGAGGCCAACAACGACAACAACAACAACAATTTCATCTCATTGAGCTCACGTAGATCGGATCCGAATCAGTAGGTAGTTTATTGTTGGTTAGAGGATACTGAACAATCGGCTGTGTTCACTTTTCTTTCTGGCGTACTGGAATTAGGAATGTGAGAAGGTTTATCAATGTAAAAAAAAAAAAGCTACTTAGAACTTGGGAGGGTCTGTTTTATAACCAGAACTTCAAAATGGGATGCAGTACAAGTTATGCTAAGGGTCTTTTAAAAGAACATTTTACAAAAGCAAAAGAAGCATTTCACCAAAATTTGACTCCTTATCTATCCCCCCCCCCCCTTTTTTTTATATAGCAAATTAAAACAAAAACTTTATGCTGAAGCACTTGATGCTGCCCAAATAATTTGTTGAAGCCAACACTGTAAAAGTTGTTTACTTTTGGGGCTCTTTCTCAGTCTAACAATCGGAATGCAAATAAATGCGGTTTCGGAAACATTTCCCATCCACCTGGTGCGCTGTTTTTTTTTTATATTTTTCCCTCTATCAGCCGATTTCATAAGAAGAATGCTGAGAAGGTAGAGCTTCGCAGTTTCCCAGACAGTTTGGAGCGATGAAAAGAGGCAAGGAAACTTAAGAAAGGTTAGGGAAGATTGCAAGAAAGCTAGAAAATGTTACCTATTATTGTTTTGATGACTAGTGAACCATCTCTGAAACTGTGGAAAAATGAAACTTCAGTTTTCTCAAAGTTACATTTTATTTTTTTTTTTCATTTTAATGAAAAAAAAAACTGCTCTGAATTAATATTTCTCTCTCTCTCTCATTTTAATGTACTTATTAGAAACTGACTGTCCATGCGACTACATTGAAATTTCCTAGGTTATTTTGTGCTAAAACGTTTAAACTTAAACTTTAGAAACTTTAGAAAAAATAATAGGTTGAAATGTTCTATCTTGCAGCATATGAAAAGTGGCAGTATTAATTTTTTTTCTGCCCGGTGCGACTAAAATAATTTTTAAGGGACAGTTATAAGGAAGCTAACATGATTAATTCACGTTTAAAATAAAATTATACGTCATACTATTTTCGTGTCAATGAAAAGGTAACTTTACTCTTCGCCTATTGTTTTACTAGCGAGACTACGAAAGCAGAAAACAAGACTACAGTCGAGAAACTGTTTGCGTTTAAGCCTGCAAGCATTATATATAAATACAGACAAATTTCTAATCTATGTATGGAGTAATTTTTGAGATACAAACTTGAAACCAACAGTATATATTTATATTACTGTGTAATCTGCGCGCACTGTAGAATTATGGACTGCATTAAAGCAGCCCTTGAGTTAGCCTCGGATTCGTTGAATTGTAAAGCTTCATTTCATACGCAAACAAGTCTAACACTAGAGAACCGGCGTCGGCGACCTGTAATGCCTTTTTCATTACGTGCTACAGAATAGACGGTAAGTGGTCGGCAATATACGGACGTGTAGGCAGCATGATGACACGTGAAAGTTCGACGTTGAAACGTGACAAGTACACTTTATCACAAGCAGTGAGGGGTAGGACGCGCATGTGGCTTTGCAATATCCCATTCTCTATATTCCCACCTCTTTCTCCAACTTCCTTTTTTTTTTTTCTTCTTGAAACAGACCATGGTCTGCTCGCAGTAATTGCATGGCCGTTACTCGTTCAACAATGGCACATACTATGTCTATATTTGCACTCGTATTTCGGATTTCTCATTCAGTTCCACCTGGACTGTGCAAAAGCAGAAGAGTTCCTTCTCGTATACAAGGGCGTCGTCCCCAATTACACCGTAAGTCTGTAATTTATTTACTGGCTGTAGAGCGCGCCACTGCAAACTCATTTTCGAACCATGCATATCGCAACGCATATGTAGCAGCCGGCTTTGTACGTACAGTATTACCTGGTGAATCACCTGCTGTGAAAATTATATCTTCCTGCGCCTTTGTCGGAGCAGGTTTTAGGTTATTAATGGGTAAGCATTAAGTGTCTATGTTTGAAGTTTAGCGTCCCTAAAAGTTTTGCAGACGATTTCGTCGTAATCAAACGAGTCACCAAAAAAGGAATGTCTTTACTAAATAGAAGATGGAAAAAACTCGCCTGCGAAATTCTATGGGTAAAATTTAATAACCAGGTAATTAATTACAGCAAAAAGTTCATAAGTCAGATAGTATGGCGATGTTCGGATGTAACGTCACATTTCCGGTCACGTGATGTGTGGCAGTGTCACGTGGCGCGTGGCAAATGTTATGTGAGCGGAAGTATGGCGTGTCTGCGTGTGGGGCGTTTAAACAAAAAAAAAAAACAGAAATAAAAGATGTAAAATTCATCAGAAAATTTGTAAAGCGTCGTTTAATCGAATAGCAATAAAAAAAATAAAAAAACATACGCAGCTTGCTACAAGATGTCATTAATGCTTGCCCGTTTCTCCAGTGCGGGTACCGCAGTGATCTTTAATGTTTTTTTCCCAGTCGTTTCCTTTTATTGAGAAAGCAATACTACTCTAAGTTTCGAGCCTTCAGCGTAGCGCGGCCGATAGCCACATCTTACCCACGTGACGCTGTGACGTCACACCCCACGTGACACTAGGGTGAGAGCGGGGCTATCAACTCAAGCGGTCGGCAGGAGTTGCCAACTTGGGTCTCTCGTTTCACGTGGGACGGTTATATCAGAATCAGCCTGCTAGGACCCTGGCATTCACGTTACCCCTATAGGCCAATAAGGCACGTTCATACGGCTTGGTTAAAGCAGGGCTTTATTTGTGGGCTGAGGAAGAAGAAAAAGAGAAGAAGAACGCTCGATTACCCGCAGCTGATGCTTTCGCTCAATATTTGGTTCAGCAGCGTTGAACCCTTGTAATTTTTTTGTACTGTTACCGTACTTACCATACTTAGGTTCCATCTTATTTAAATGTGTAATTTTTAACGGGCTAAAATATACCTGCCTCTTTCCAGTCTTAGAAGCCGGTACTTGTCAAGCGACAATGTATTCTGGCGCGAACATAATCGAGCTAGTTAGGTATTGCTATACAATGGGGTATATGAAGAAAGGAAAGACGCAGAAAAGGTGTCGCTCGTGGTGGATCCGAACCGCGCCATGATGGCGGCGATCTAGAGAGTGGTGTAGCGAGAAAGAGCCACGAAACGAAAGTGCCTCAGATTAATTCCGATGCCTGCGGTTCTTTAGCACACACTGACGTATTTCGCACCTTCTCTCCGTCGATATGCGATCACCTGTGGCCAGGTTTAAATCAGGCGCACTCGTGCTCTGCAGTCGAACGTAAATCGGGTATATATTTTGCCTCATCCCCTTTTTCTCCACTCGTAGTTGAATTTTTTTTCCTGTATACCGCACCGCGTGCATGACCCCGCAGAACATGGTGCAGCAGATGTGCAGCGGCCCGTGCCTCGCCATGGAGGTCAAAGGACCGGATCCTGCAAACACAGCCCTCGACTTCAAGCAGCTCGTTGGTCCGGCAGACCCAGTGAGGACGATATCTTTTTTTTCCTGTTTACTGGTCGGGTCGTTCGTGGCGGGCATTGCTTGTCGAGGTGGAATATGCATAGTGGCTGTCTTGGAGACCGGTGAATGTGAAAAATTCATCGCGTGTTGCGCAGAAGGGGCGCTCAGCAACTAGGGGCAGGCTTATGCGCCACCGCCCACTCCCCAAGCGAGAAATTTTACATGAGAGAACCACGTTTAATCACATTATCATAATAAAAATTTCCAAAAGTACTTGGTTCATACAGTATATGAGAACGCCACGCCTCCTGCCCTATAGCCCCTTCCAAGAGCGACCCATAAATGAGGGTCTGGTAGCGACCGACGAAGCTATATTTCATCGCACGCGCTGTACGAACATTTGCCTAGATAAATTTTCATTTGTTTTATTTGGTTTGGTTTTTGGGGTTTAACGTCACAAAGCGACTCAGGCTATGAGAGACGCCATAGTGCATGGAGAGCTGTGGAAATTTCGACCACCTGGGGATCTTAACGCACACTGACATCGCTCAGTACACTGATGCCTTGCTTTTCGCCTCTACCGAAAAGTGGCCGCCGCGATCGGGATTCGATACGGCGACCTTGGGCACAGCAGTGGAGCGACGTAACCACTGCAGCACCTCGGCGTGCTTCCATTTGTTTTTCACGTGCTCGCCATGTGCACTACGTCCTGTACGCATGACCAATGCGTAATGGTCAGGATTTGTGTCGTAGGTACTATAACCAAGCGGCCTAACTTATTGCATGATGCATGATGTAATTACATAGTGTATACGCCGTTTGACAAGTTTTTTGCAGCAGGATAGGGCGATCTGTGTCATTGATTAGGGTGGCGCGCTATGACTGTGATCTTCTCCTGCTGTGTGGCCATCGGCAATCGGAGTGTTGGTAAGAGCACAATAATGTAGTGCGTGTCATCTTCATCAATGACACGGATCCCGCAAGTCTTTCGTAGTTCTGTAAAGATCTTTACAAACGAACTACAGTTCATCGCCCTGTAAATATTGCGTGTATGAAGATGCAAGCATAGCAGGGCCCTGCGTTAGCCGCATCATCTGTCAGGCATGAGTCTATTAGTTTTCTAATTTTACAACTCGTGAATTAATACGGGAAGGCCAAGAAATTAAAGTTCTGAAAAAACATTGGTACATTAGTGTTCTTTTCTTAAAAACAGTGGTTGTTTGCTTTTCTTTGGGTGCTTTAGAGTGAATCTTTTTGCTACGAATTCATATCTGAGCACGAAAAACAGGCCAAGAAACCTTAGGAAACAAAATTGTTTACAACAAAAAAGAAAGAAAGAAAAATCTCGTGCTCCTAAATAATTGAGAAATGTCTCCCAACGCCATCATACCGGTTTGGGGATCGCATTTGTACACTCCCTGCAATCAGTGTATTTCACTTAGGTATCAGACGTGCGTTCTTCTGAGAGTTTCCAGCTTAGTAGTAGTAGCATCATTGTTTAACATTGGACACTAATTTTCCTCTCTCGACAATTATGCTTCACTGCCACGTTGGCTGCTTTGCACGAGAAGGAGAGGAACAACGCGCGTACCGAACAACGCAGTACTTGGCTGCTATTTGGCTGCGCCACATACACAAGTACAGTCAACAGCGCCGCTGCCTGCTCCAATCCGAGGTTTTCTCTTTATCAGCGTGCTCAAGGCAAGACTTTTAATCCCCCTAGAAAGCACTAACCTTTCAACGCCACTGGCTAATCACGAGTTATTTTCCGCGCCTTTCTAAGCGGTACTCACTCTTCTCTCACTCAGCACACACAATTAAGACTGGGAGGGAAAATTCAGGTTACCAATTTCAACTCGTATGAGACAGAAACAGCCACAAATTATGACAAGCGAGGGCAAGAAAGAGCTGTAAAAGTAGAGGTTACAGGCCATTTAGGTGTGAATGAGCATGTAGACACGACTAAAAGGGGTTACTCTTCTTTTTCTTTTTTTTTTTTTTTCAATGAGGTTCTGGCGAGAAAGCTGTACCCGAACTCTCTACGGGCTCTCGTGGGAAGAGATCTGCACCGGAACGCCGTGCATTGCACCGACGTGCCGGAGGACTGCCGCATCGAGGTACGCGGGGCACCCTGTGCACATTTCATGTTGCTGTCTCTGAAATGTACACGCTCAGGGATTTTAGATTAAGGAAACCATGCCGACCCCTCGTTTTCGGACAAAGAATCATATATGCATGGTTTAAGTGCCATTGCCTGCCCCCCCCCCCCCCTCCCCCCGCCCCCTCCGGTTTCTCGTAATTATCCCAGAATACGCACAACTCTGCTTCTGATGACTTTCTTATATGGATTTCGCTTGCACAAAATGAAAAGGCAGCAGCTGTTAGCTTCTATTGTTTCTCTGCGCTACTGGCAGACAATGCTCCGCAAGTAATAGTTGTGCCATTCTGAGGGGTAGTTTTGCAGAAATCGCCTTAGCTGGCATGTGCAATAATGCCTGAACAGAGGCTTAAAGTATTAGCGTTTGTGTCAGCAATAGAATTCTGTCACGTGGGCTCTCAACTTTTTCTCTGCAAATGTGTACGATATAGCTACTGAGACAAAGTATTATCTATTAACTTTAGTTAATGAGAAGGGCATTCTGTTTACAATTTTTCCCTTACATTCTGTCCATCTGGCAATAACTTATGTGAGAAAAAAAAAACGTTATTCTCTTGTTGTTGCAAAGAGCGCAACTCCCATACTTTGCAAGAAGAAAGGACAAGGAACTCTTTGCATGTGGTCCTTTGTGATCGCCAGCTATACATATAAGCGCTGCCAGTGAAGAATGATGTTATTTTTGCCCTTGTTGCTGCCGGGGTTTTCTCTGAACTTAAAAAGCAATCCCCTCACTGTCCGTTGTGCTAGCCTTTCTTTCCCTACAAAGCGTGAGTAATATGTTGAAGCGAAAGTTTGACGGTGTTGAAAAGGCCCTGCAAACGAACAAAAACGAAGTTGCGGCATGACTCAATGCCTCAAGGAGGATGGCGGATCACATGCGCTCTCCCTCTTACTGTATTTTTCTTCCCTTCACAGGAGGTACAAGCACTATAGCACGACCGAAAGAAATGTACAACCATTGTTTCGTGAATGCAGAGCTAGTTGCTAGTGCAAGCACTGTAGTACCCCATCACATCAGCATCAAATTTTGTCTTTTCCTTTATGATGTGTCGTTTTCCTGTGAGCAAGCGTTCGTACCCCGTGCCAAAGCAATAGAACTCCAGTTTTCAATCAAGAGCTTTGCTCTATGACATTGGCCCGTCGTTCTTTTATCTAGTCCATTGTTTCTTGGGTGGATTCTGGAAAGCAAATAATGAGCTCATACCGTCTTCGTCAAAAAGCAATCTGGCTGCGTGCTCCGCTTGATAAGTCGAGTAGCAAAAAATTCATACCACTTCTGGAGCTGTAAACCTGTGCAAAGTAAAGGCGAGCTCCTTTCCCCATTTCTTGACAAGTTGCGATCTTCTGGGAAGCTATGTTGGCTTTAGAATACAAGCGAAAAGCAGAGCATGCAGCCTGATTACTTTTGACAAAGACGGTACATTGTACAGTATAGGGGGCGGCAGTTTTCACCTTGTTTCTTGCAGCAGTTCCTCCATTGCTCAGAGGAACGAGATATGCGTTGTTCAAAATAGATGAACAAATTGAAGCAATTTTCTGCACATCGATTGAAGTTACATGAGAATGCATTTAATAGAGCTTGCATCTGTTTTGCTCTTTGCTACGCTCACATGCCGACTCATGCATCCTGTTCTTCCCTGTCTGTTCCAATATGCATGTTATATCGCGACTCTTGAAAACGCATGAAAAGATTTATTCACGTTTACAAACTGTCGCACTAATCGCCTGCATTTGCTTTGCACAGTTAGTACCTTGAATTAATTCTTAGGCTGCAATATGTCGCTTCTTGTTACACGGACCAAATATCACGTTAATTCTTTTTTTTTTTTATTTCAGCTGGAATTCTTCTTTCACTCTGGAAAGACCTGAAGTCATGTAGAGACGAATAAATGTTTGACAGTCAGCCCGCGCGTCTCTCATTGGATGCTTTTACAATCGTTAGGATGGTACAGCATGAGTTTTCCATTGGAAATCGAGTCTTGTTTAGAGGTATACACTGGCTGGTCATCATTCGTTTTGCCGTAAACAAACGAGTAGCACAATTTATGTACTTGATGCAAGCCGAGAAGCGCAGTGCTCGTGGCATTAACGCATTGCTTGACACATTGTACGGGGATTTTGATTTCTCCATCTGCTGCATTTTAAAAGCGAAAGCTTTTACTACTCCTCTTTGTAGCTTCTTCGCCCTGTGCGCGCATTTGTCCTTAAACCGAGGAGAAACCACGTGGCAGCTATGACGTCACTCGGTCGACGCATCTGCCTAGTCACGTGACAATGATGACGTCACTCAACCGCAGCTACGCTGAAGCTGTGGCATTCGCTCTGTTAAGATAGCCTCCGCCAGCGCGTATTTCCAATCCCCTAAAACCGCAGCGACAGAACAAAACACAACAAAAAACAAGTGAATAAAGCCATGTGTTTTTTGAGTATACAATGGGGTATATAAACTAAAATTCATGCACAATAAAATAGTCTGTGGCGCAGTGGATTAGCAGTTCCTATCGCAGCATTAAAACATGTGTTCGAGTGATATGAGTGCGATTCTTTTAATTTTTTAATTTCGAAGCATTCCGATAAATTACTTATATCTTTCTTTGGGTGTGTTCCCCTTTAGATTGCATAATAGGATTTTTTTTTTTTTTAATTCATACTAGCCGCTGAACCAGCCGCGAACACAGCCAGGAGGTGACGGCATGGCAACGGTTGCACTGTGCAATTACCTTCATCGTAATCAATTTCTGCATGCCTTCAGTGAGTGTATGTCACATTTAGGTTGCGTTCAGAGAAACCTCTCAGCAACAATCGCCGTTTAACTCGCTGAGAAACAACCAGTGAGGAAAAAAGTTGCGGCACCTTACCGTTGAGAAAACGCGTAATAACGCTGCGCCAGTTTACTTATTCAACGTAGGAAAGATGGCGCTACGGACTTAGCCTATGTGTTATTCTCTTTACTGTAAGTACTTTTAATTCAGAAAACTATTTTATTGATAGCGCATTATCAGTTTGCGTACTGCGCTATATGCTGGAACAAAGCGTACGGCTTTATTCACTTGCTTTTTGTTGTGTTTTATTTTATTTTATTTTTTATTTTTTTTAGTCGCGTACCCGGCAGTTCTATTTTTGAGTGACGCACCCGACACTTTTGTTGCTACAGTTTTCGGGGAACGGCAATGCGCGTCAGCGCGGCCGATCGTAGCCAGTTGCCATTCGTCTCTGATTGTTGCTCCCTTGGGGAAGCAAATCCGGCTTCACTTTTGTATCACCTCTTGTATATAGTCAGTATAAAGTTCTCCGGTTCATTAAGAAGCTACTTCACCAAGTGTCATTTGTCACTGACGGATCCACCACTGCCGGGAAGCCCCTTTAACGTTTTTACTACTCGACATTAGGAGAAACCTATTTCTTTCTTCCTCTCTACATAGCCGACCATCACGCGTCGCGACAGCGCCGGCTGTGCGATTTCCTGAAAATTGCTGCACACAAGGGAAGACTCGACGCCCACGGCTGGAATTTTCGGCGCGGGCATTTTAGCTCGCTGATTAAGTTACACCCCCATCTCAGGTGGTAAGTTGAAGCCCTCCTTACGTAGCCTTCTTTACCTCGTGCATCTTTTATAGCTATTGTTAGCTCACTTTGTGCATAGCTTGTAAGGGTAATATAGAAAACTGTACAAGGGTTGACAGTCTCACTCCGCATCCCGAGCCAATATTTGGACAAGGAGACTTGTCTATACACGTAAATGGTGTAAAGGTAAAAAGTAACACAAGCGAAGACGCGTCACCCGCGGAGTAGAAACGAGAGTGACGCAGAGTGCTTCCCTTTCCTCAAAGTGCCAAGCCTCAGTGCAGGTTGTTTCTGGGCGTTGACCGCCTACCGTTTTCTTACAGACAGCGCCAACAGAAACATTGTATGAGCAGGGTTAAACGTCTAGAATCTGCACGTGCACAATGAGCAGCCTTGCATATTAATTCAAACCGCTTGCAATTATTTAGCTTAAGCTAATTAACATTCCATGGTATACGCAGGAGGCATTTGCACCACTTCTCTGTAGGAAAGCGTCCACCATGGCAGGATAGTTTCATTTCTACAATCAACTTTAGCCCAAGCATTAACTATGCTCTTCTGCATGAAACCCGTATAGTGAGCACCCACTTATCTATCAAATATTGCTTTTAAGGCTCCCAAAGCAACGCGCGGCGGCGCTGCTGGATGGATGAATAGAATATAGGAGCGTCCCCTTTGAAACGGGGTGGTAGCAGTTGCTATCATGCTCATTTTCCCCCTATATCTTAACTATTATTTCAGATTGGCTAACTATACCATCATTCTATTTATTGAACTTTTGTTTCTACATTACTAACATTATGTCACTTTTCTGCTTTTAAGCCACCAATCTTCCAATAGTTTTTTGCTAGCTTCCACCGCAGGTTCATTCACCCGGCCACTGGTATCTCTAAAACCCAGAGCTTCAGGAACAGTGATTGCGAATACATCAACTTCCGGATGGATACCATTACATTCGAGTATAATATGGTCAATTGCTTCACTGGAGTTACATACAGCTCATGCGTCATCTCCATTGTTAAATTTCTTTTTGTAGCTGCGTGTTCTAAGGCACCCTGATCTAGCTTCAAAATGTAGGTTACTGCCTCTTGAGTTATCCAAGAAATCTTCCTTTCTGATCTGCATCTTCCACTTTCGGTATAATTCCACACTATGTTTCTCTTCCATCGAATTTATCCAATTTTTACCTTCTGTGTTTTTCACCTGTTGATGAATGCTGTTTATTTCTCCATTCTTGTGACTAGCATATGCTGCTCCTGACGAGAAGCGTCATCTATGAAAAAAAAAAAAATAATAATAATAACTGGGAATATGGGGGCCGCGCCAGCCCCGCGTCCTCCTTGCACTGCCGCACTCCCGTTCCCTTCCGAGCACATGCAGAGCTCTCGCGCTGTATATTTGCGGCGCGTAGCAGAGTACCGTCAGCGGCGCGGCTTGATAAAAAGAAAAATCTGCTTGCAGGACTCTTATTTTCCGTAAATCGAACTTGAATAAGGTGGAAAAGTTCGTTGACAATATGTACTCTCTGAAGCGGATAGTAGACAACTATGATAAATACTTGACACTATGTGTGCTTCGGAAGTCAACGATCACATTGGAAACGCCGCGTTATTTGTGTTAGTGATTTTAAACGATAGCTTATACAACTCGTTCGCTCACCGACGTAGTAGTTGTAGTAGTAACCGCACCCCTGTTGGAAATATATAATCGAGGGCTCAGTAAAAAATATACAAAAATAATTTGTGGTTCGATTGATGATTTATTGACAGGCGATGAAGAGTTTATGAGATCAATGTAATTAATTGATGAATGAGAGAAATAAAAGAAATGAAAAAAATGGGGGTTCAAAAATGTCAAAATGGTCACAATGAAACACCAATACTTCGTGAGGCCACTTGAAAAATGTAATGCAAGTGTGAAAACGTGTGACTTATAATTAATTCAAGTAATATAGAAAGACGAAAAATGCATTCAAATGTGTCAAACTGCTCAGTATGGAAGGCCAGTGTTTGCCGATGCTAAGTATTGATGTATTAAATTAATAGTACATTTAAAATAAACAAATAAAAATAAAAAATAAGAGGTGTAAAACACCCTCCGTGTGTGGGTGAAACGCTATCGCGTCATACCCTTAACGGCGGAGCTTAATTGTTCCTAGTTTTTTATTAGTTGGTTTGGTTTATGGGCTTTAATGTGCCAAAGCGACTCAAGCTATGAGAAATGGCGTAATGGAAGGCTCCAAAAATTTCGACACCTGCTTTTTTTTTTTTTTAACATGCATTGACGTCGCACAGCACACGGGCACCTTGCATTTCTTTTCTCCTGCATCGAAAATCTAATCTTTAGTATATGCTCGAAATACTGACTGTTTTATAGGGAATACGAATCGAACCACTTGGTGGCGCACTCGGCCGATGTTCTGCGCTGTCGAATATGAAGATCACACTTTTTTGTTTTTATATGGCATCCTTGTATAAGTAAACCTCTTTGGAATGAAAGTTAACTGCGTGCATGGATACATTTTTCTGTGGCAGTGGTATCTATCAACTGAAAAGCCTGGGCAGGTATTAGACACGCGTTCTCCGAAGATTGAAATATCCCCCATTCAACTGTTCATGAGGCAGAGGAAAGCTTATGCACTGGAAAGGTAGGCTAGATTCGAAGCTAGACTGGGAAGCTATAGCTTTGAAGAAGCTTGTCTCATCTATTTCGGTTTTCACGCCGTGTTTAGACTTGGATTTTGTGAGATAACAGGCTACACTGGCGCGCAACTGGCTATGCAAACGCAGTGTGCGGTGCCGATGGGGCCAAACCAGTGTACGCAATGCACACGCGTAAAGAGCTAGAGTGCAAACACATGCGCAACGATGTTCAGGAAATTTATAACAAGTTTTAGTACTTTGTTTCTTTGTATCCGCTCCCTGACGATTGAACAGGGATGCAACAAGGTTAGCATTTGCCGAGGAACGTTTGGGAAGCTAATAGCATCATTAAGATAGCGATAAAAGTCAAGGCTAGCTCAAATTTGCTCATTCATAGTAGGCATGGTCATCCCATGAAAATTGAATTTTTTTCCCCTAGGCAAATGATGCCCTTGCAAAGCTTGAACTAATTACGCTTATTTCAAAACAAAGCTGCGGTGGGCTTCATTTAAATTATTACGAAGTAAACTTATGCACCAGTGGGGCAATAGCCAAGGTTTCGACCTCTTCGCCCGCGAATTGGAAAATCATTCATGCTATAAATGCAGTGCTTCGGTAAAATCAATGGGTCCATTCTGAACTCACGAGAAATGCTTTCTGGCGAGCAACCATTCATTTTTAATTTAATGGGCAGCTTCCACTGTCTGAACGACCCGTTAGCCTGTTCACCTCTCATTTCACCTTTCATAGCTGGAAATGAGACCACCATTCTTGAACCAATACCTTGTGGGGCCCTGCGCCACATATCTTTAGGGCCTGTGGCGCGCCGCGCATTCAAAGGCCGCGCCACATCCCAATACTCCCTGCGCGCTGCCTGTTTCCTTCTCCCCGCTCGTTCGGGGATAACCGGTCGGTTATCAGGAGACATTTGCACCACTCATCTGTCGGAAAGCGTCCATAATGGCAGGATAGCTTCATTTCTACGATCAACTTTAGCCTAAGCATTAACGATGTTTTTTTGCAGGAAACCCGTGTAGTAAGCACCCACTTACCGATAAAATATTGCTTTCACCGTAATGTTGTTGGACTTTCACAAACGATTATTTCGTTTCTCGCGGTATAAATTGTCCAGCGATCTACGTGGTACTATTGGAGAAAGAAGTTCAAGAGATATGCTTGTCACGAGAATGCAACTAAGAAGGAAAAGAAGATATGAGAAGCTTGGACGCCATCAGGCAAATCTCTACATCGACCAGCCGGCAGCTCACCTTCCGAAGTATACGACGCGGTTTCGGGGAAGTTCCGCTGATTTTCCAGGCTTTCTTCGCGGCCTTGGGAGCCATGACCGTCGTTGTCTACTTGGCGGAGGAAGAGACCCTGCCAGCGATGGTGGTCTTGGTCAACGACACCTTCTGCTGTGAGGAGGAGGCGTTCCGACTATTCAGCAACGCTGATTCCACTCGCGACCCCTGCGACAACTTCACGAGCTACGTCTGCGGCCCTGCACAAGGTGCACGGGATGTCAGCGCTTTGGACGGCGTTAAGATGCAATTAGAGGCTGAGATATTTCAGGGAACAAAGCGCAGAAGAAAAGGGAGAAGCAGCCATTTTCTTGCCACCCTGTACGACGGATGCGTGAATACCCTGTGGAACCACGATACCCTTTCGCGGCAATTCACCGAAGCCATCATCGACATGACGAATATCAGACCAGCTGAGAATGCAATGACGGTCTGGAACTACTTCTTTTTCGTCTCTTCGGTCGTGCAAGTACCCGCAGCAGTGAAAATTCTTCTCCGTGGAGACTCCCGGAAAAGGATAGTACAGATCAGTTACGCATCACAGTCCCTAGAAGGCACAGCTAGTCTCCGCCCAATTATGGATGCTTCGCTGCAGGTGTTCAATGCGAAATTCGAGACCAACGTGACGAACAACGACATTCTAGCATTCCACTCTTTGCTGGGTGGGGAAGACGCAGCCATTGGCTACCTAGCCGCTGTGGTGCCATCGGCTTATGTCAGTAACGTGCTACCTTCGTTAAATCTAACAGTGCTCAGAAGACTCCTCCTAAGGTACCGCGGAGCATACACTGATGGCGACGTGCACGTTATAGGTGCCATCAGCATTGAGGCTCTTTTTTCCGCCCTGAGAAGCGCTCCCGCAGCCGGCATCGCCTATCTCGTCACGCAGTGCGCGTCGTCCGCGGTGTATAGCCTCGTGTCAGACGGTTTTGACGAGCTTCGGTCCACCCGTTACTTCAAGAGATGTGAGGCCCTCTGTTACGAGATGTCCCTGACGTGGCACAGCCTTTATGCCGAACGACTGACCGACGCGGAGCGGGACGCGTACGTCGTTGACCTGTTTGAGACGGTACGCAGCGTCGTGATGAGCGATGTTTCAACCGGCGACGTTTTTCGCAAAGGCGAGAAACGCTTGGCTCTGGCGACGGTGAGCAACAAGCAGTTGCTTGTCCCATCGTACCTTCTCCTCAACGAGTTTCCGCTTCCAGAGGCCTCGTCCGGTCACTCTTTCGCGCGTAATTTCCTAGAAGGGCGGGACTACCAGCGCTCTGTGAACGCTTGGGCCAAACGGGAGTTTGGCATCGAGCAGCCGCACAACAGCAGCGCCCTCTTCAAGGCATTGGTCGACGTCAGCGTGAAGTACATCTACGCAGCCCCGCTCTACTACGGGACGCTGCACTTCGACAGGCCATCGGCCGGCCAGGTACTGGACATGGCGACGTATGGCCTCGAGATGGCCAGGGTCCTGTGGGAGGCGGCCCTGAACACCGTGATGTCCGAAAACGCCGCGAAACGCTGGCGCCGAGGTACACTGCGTAGGCTCTTCATGGATTGGTTTTGCTTGAGAGGAAACGACAGCCTGGCTGCGATGGCGTTGACACTGGCGGTCGCGTCGGTGCGCAGCGCTCTGGATAGGAACGACTGGCTCAGCCTGAAGAACTTTGATTCGCCGTGGGAGGTGTCGGAGGCTCGCCTCTTCTACATGCGACTGGCGCGTGCTCTCTGCACACGCACCGCCATTGGCCACGGCGTGAAAGACTTCATCGGCGCTGCACTGATGTTCGCCGGCGATTTTGGCGCCGCTTTTTCCTGCCCTCGGAGTTCGAAGATGATGCAGCCAAGAGAATGTTCTTCTCTGGGGAGAACAGAATAGTTGAGCGCTGATCCGAGACCGAGTGGTCTGATTTAAGGCATTGATTTCCGACCTCAGCCGACTGTAGGCCCACTGCTGGTGGCGTTTGGCTCGAAGGAAACAGTTGCGGACATTGATGCACCACGTACCCTGCCACTTCGCAGCTATTTGAAAAACTTTGAATTTTATTAATTGGGCTGTCGCCCCTTACCCGAGTGGGAATCACTGCATCATAGGACGTTCATTCTTTTCCGTTCTGTGCGTGCACGTTGTATGGGACATACCCAAGTTTTTCACCGCTTGCGTTACACCACAGCGAAGTAATTTTAGGACGTACGAAGTGCTCGTTTTGTGGGTTGCGCCCACTGGGAACTTTGACCTGGACATATCATATTGCTTCTGGTTACATGAACCGTTTATTTCAACAAGGGTGTTATTTCTTCGAGTATATAGCCTAAACCATATTTAAGGTAGGCACGGTTGTCGCTATTTGCTTTTGCGCACCTGTACTGCTGACCACGTTGCTGTAGTGCAGAATTCCTAACCATAATTGCCTCAACAAGAACAACCTCGGTTAGCACTTTTTTTTTTTTTTACACTGGCCGCATAATCCGCTGTTTAATCCGGCGACATACAATCGGCCAAAATTAAATGTGGTATTACTTTGAACCATGATTCTTATATGACCACCTGCTTCATGTGTTTGGGAACAATGACGGCATAGAGCTATGTATACGTATGTGTTCGTTTGGGATTCCATCGTCTTGACCAACAGGAGTTTTGGAGAAGTCTTCCCTTGTCAACATGCAGTAACTCGCCAGTATGCCGTTCATATGATCGCCTTCCGTTTTTATGGGTCAAGAGTAGAATACATGTACCAGAAATTAGATGCCCCCGTTTTAGTGCAAAACCGGATTTATCTGCTCCTTCAGGCTCGTGCAGAAGTGACGAGCATGTCTGTGCCAGCTGGGTGACGTAAAGAAGTCATGCCATGGCAGCTGAATGGGCAGCACCAAAATATATCTCTAAAAGCGAGTTCACCTTGACGAATACATCAACAAATAGAAAACTTATTCGCTGTCAGGGGCCATTAAGCGCGTTAGGCCGCTGTAGTGTCTCGGCTTCTTTTAGTCTCGTTATATTTCCGGTTAACCGGCTTCTTCGCATGCTAAATTTCCAGTCTCTGACGTTGCGTTTCGGACGTCATAGGTGAAAGCCTTTAATGGCTCATACTGTCTGCGTTCGTTCGTTCGGTCACTCTATATCTGTCATTCAAATGACGCCAACACCCGAAACCGAAACTAACATCATCAGGAAGTAAAGATTCGGTTTCCACCGGGAACCGAACCTCTAACTCTCGTACCCAAGCCGATCGAGCACTTTAACCAACTACCCCCCGCCCGTTTCTTTTCTTTTCTTTTTTATTTTATTGTTGATCAACAAAGCACCTATAGGCATAAAAATATCTAGCCATCCTTTGGCTGAAATGATATATTAAGGCTTTTTAATTATAATCAATCCGTCGACCACATCCATCCAATGAAGTTAATTGCTCAGGCCGACTAAGGAGAACATATCTGAGAAATTTTACACTTAATTTCAATGAAGTTGTCCCTAATACTATTTGACAGTCGGCTTAACCGGTATCTTCCTAACTTTATTTATGAAGTCTCGTCCGGGATCGTGAAACGCACATCATAATCGCACCTGCATTCCTCTGATTCCCAGCAGAGCACTTTAACCAACTGCGCCACGCCCGGGATCTTGAAACACACATCATAATTCTTCTTGTCTACAGTGAGGGTGATAGTAGCAATTACAATGACACTGCAATTTGTGATAATGACAATGATGGCATTAGCAATGAGAATACTGTATACTTAGTTGATAATGATAATGAGCGCAAACGGGACGCACCGTGTGTACCAGCAATGCTTAGGCTTTCGCATTTCTGCAGTGTGTAATTCCACAGTGCTCTCGGAAGTTCTTCATCGTCTCCATTTGCTATGAGAAACTTGCCGGAATGGGTGATATCCATTTTGAATGTTTAGCTGTAGTGAGACACCTGGCCTCTAGGTGGCGCATGAAGAGGCCGCGACGTCGTTGTCTGTACAAATTTTGCCTGCTTTCATGGACTAGCATGGAGTCTATACTCAGGCTAGTTCGGATAGTTTAAAGCAAAATATTACCGTGCTCGGCAAACGAAAATAGCAGCTAGCAAGACGATGACTAGCGAGACTCAGCGGATTCTATAAAGCCGGGACTCAGAGAGACAAAACAATGCTAAACCAGAGCAAGTGGTGCTACTGCACACTCCGCGCTTACCTATAGCTGAACCGTCTCTGGCTTTGTCTTTTCTTTTCGTTTCTAGACAGACGGGAAGGGTCAAGTTTCCACTGAAGAGAAATATAACGATTGATACAAAGACACCGGCCGTAGTTCATTTCACTTCTCAGTTTTCATGTCGCTTTGCTCTTGCTGTAGGTAAAACAAAATTATACTGTAAGATATACCGTATACGCCTATGATTGCGCGGGTCAATTGCGCACATTGTGCCTCTGAAAAATCTGCCACAACAGTAAAAAATCTTTCCTCGAATTGACCCAGTACCTTCGGCATTCGGATGCTGAACTGCAGGATCGTAAAGCCGATTTGTGGCCGCGGTGAGCACATTTCGATTAGGACTAAATTCGAACACGCGTGCATGTGCTGCGTGATGCCAGTGCACGTTACCGTAGGTGGCCTCCGGAGCACCGACCATGCGGCGTGCCTTATAAATATTAAGGTTAAACCTTTCACTTTAGGCCGAAAATGAATGATAAAAGCACGCCGAATCTGTTTTCGAAGCTCAGTTTTAACCAAAAAGGTAACAGTTCCTGGCATAAGGCGAACCTACTTGTTGAGTTCATTAGACTCGGTCAAACTTTAGAATGAAGGAAGCCAGAAGCCTGATGCGATGGCGGTCGATTAGATAACCATCGGATAGTTGTGCGGTTTGAGGGGTTCTCCGATAGCTTGCACGCGGACGGAGAAGCACCACATCGTCATCACCTGCTAGCTGAAAACGGATTTTTTTTCGTTCACTATGATCACATATTTAGAGCAGTCTTTCAAGTAAGTATACAGGTCTATCGGCTGCACCTATAGGACACTTACGAAAAGCGTGTTCCGCTTCCACGATGAGGCCACCGCTGCCATAGCGCGCCAATCCCTCAATTGGATGCCCCGTGCACCCTGCCGCTCAAACAAGCGCTGCGACTAAACCACATCTTTGGAGTAGACATATCCATGTGGCTCATTGGCTACTGGGCCGGATGAGCTGGATTGAATCTCGGTCGTGGATACCACGTTCCAGTATAAGACAAAAAGCAGAAGATAGCCGTCTGCTTCGCGTGAATCATGTCAGCGAACGTTAAACAACCACGGGGGTTCATTTGCACGTCGTCCTTCATGATCCATATGTCGCTTCAGGACTTCAAAACGATCAAACTCTTCGGATTAGGTAAATTTCTATCTGCGTTTTTGTATGCCAGATATCTTATTTAATTTGGGCTACTTATTTAATGACGATAGATATTCTTCTACAAGCACTGCTATCATTTGCAAGTAAGTTATTGGTAAATGAAATGTTTATGCTTATTACAACACGATTGCCTCTTAAATCATTACAGAAAGGATTCATTCATCGAAAATGATGCTCACCGAAAAAAAAAAAATGAAAAAGAATCGAAACTTGCATTATGCATTAAATACTCAGAAAATTCCGTCCGATATAAAAAAAAAATAAATAAAAATGAAGCATTCCAACCTCCATGTACGATCCGATCCGCCTTGTGCTTCAAAAAATGTCGAACTCCTCTTACTATACCTCACCATTTGTGAAAACCTTATTAGAAAACCAACAGTCACCGCATCGGAAACCATGAGAAAATAAAAATAATTCCACAGAAAATTAGCGGAGGAATAATTCCTCACCCGAAATATTTTTACGAGTGGAAATCACGCACCGATGGGTCACACCACTCTGAAATCGCTGAGCACCGCTTAGCCGCACAGCTCAACACTGAGTGTCGTTTTCATCCACACACCCAGACACTTCTTTCCTCACTTGCTGAATACCAGCATGCATGGTACACCAGATAACATTACCTCCGCCGCAGAAGCACAGTCCCGGTGCGTTCTATAGGTAAAAGAAGCAGGGCGTGAATAATATACGGCTTGAGTCGTGTCACATGCACAATGTCGGAAGCTTATGATGCAGAAGACTTCGGGTTCAAAGGTTCGATTTCATATGTGACGTCGGTGACTCGGCCCAAGATACGGTATAGGGGCCTGTGTAGCGTGGTAGAAGTTTTTCGCACAAGGCCACCCGGCGTGATGGGAGCCAGAGCAGAACGAGAGAGCTTGGGGCGTAGTGCACATCGCGATGGTGACTGTTATAACGGGATTGCTGGGAGCCTTGGGAGGCAAAGAGCCTGTCTAGAGCAATGTGGCGAACATCTTTGGCGCGGGAGATGGCATCACGAGCGTAAGTATACTAGTGGCGGCATCAGTAGTGGGTAGCGATGTATCAAAGGGGAGTAATGGGTGTCGGCCAAAGAGCAGATAAAAGGGAGAGTAGCCAGCGGTATCATGACGAGAAGAGTTGTAGGCAAATGTTACAAAGGGTAGATTAATGTCCCAATCTCGATGGTCGCCGGAGGCATACATCGATAACATATCTGTGAGCGTATACGGTTGAGGCGTTCTGTCATGCTGTTGGTCAGAGAATGATAGGCGGTGGTAAATTTGTGGCGGACGGTGCACACTCGAAGTAGCTCGTCAACCACTCTGGAGAGGAAGCAGCGACCACGATCCGTGAGTAGTTCACAAGGGGCACCGTGTTGTAGTATCACGTCGTGGAGGAGGAAATCAGCGACGTCTGTAGCGCAGCTGGTTGGAATCGCGCGCGTAGCATAGTCTGTCGCTACGGCGATCCATTTGTTGACCGACGCAGAGACCGGGAAGGGTCCAAGAAAATCAACACCAACACGAAAAACGGGTCAGTCAGGATGGATATTGGCTGTAGGTGTCCTGATGGCAATGCGGGTGGTTTTTTCCGACGCTGCCACAGCTCACATGCGGCCACATAATGCTGAACTGAGCGATAGAGGCCCGGCCAGTAAAAACGTCGGCGCACACTGTCATACGTGCGGGACACGCCAAGATGTCCAGTGGTGGAAGCATCATGAAATTGTTCCAGGATGGTGGAGCGCAGATGTTTCGGAACGACGAACAAGAGCTCAGCGCCATCAGGTCGCATATTGCGGCGCTATAATGCGTCCCCTTGGAGTACGAACATGGCGAGGGCAGGATGAAACTGGCCGGTAGTAAGACGGTCGATGATAGACCGGAACGCGGAGTCCAAGCTCTGTTCATCGCCTATGTGGGGAAATGCCGATAAAGACAGGACGCATGCGTCAATGTCACAGGCCATAGAGCTGGGAGTCGACAGGGTGGCGGGACAAGCAGTCTGCATCTTGGTGAAGCCGACCAGACTTAAAGACCACGGAAAAGGCGTATTCTTGCAATCTTAACGCCCAGCGTCCCAAACGTCCGGTAAGGTCTTTCAGTGAAGATAGCCTGCACAAGGCATGGTGGTCTGTGATAACAGTAAAGGGTCGTCCAAACAAATAAGGGCGGAATTTTGCAATAGCCCAAACAAGAGTTAGGCACTCCCTTTCTGTGATAGAGCAAATTTGTTCTGCCCTAGATAGTAGGCGGCTGGCATACGCAATTAAATAGGTAATAGCTAAGTAAATAATTAATCACTAATTAATAATTACCGATTAGTGGCAGTTGCGTAATTAATATATATTACTAATTATTGTCTCGACCACCACATTATGCTCGAATACGTGCCTTATATGGTCATATGACAATCAATTACTAATTAATGACTAATTATTACATGATTCCTAATTAGTGCCAGTTGTGTAATTAATTAGTTTATAGCCGGTAAAATCAACCACACAAAAGTAAACGTAGAACAACTGCGAAGATACAATGAGCGCGATCTCGTCGCTAATGAGCTGATGTCATCTCCCCGAAATGCTTGCACCAGAGGACGCGCAAATTTGGCGCAGCACTCAGGCTTCCGCCTTTCATCATTTGTTTTGACTCAACTTAACCCCTCTGCAGGAAGCATGTAAATGCGGTCGAGTTGAGTTTGGTTCAGGGGCGAAGTGAGCGAAGAGAACAGTACGGAAAACACTAGAGATGCGAGATTACGTGCCATCTGCTAGTTCTTCGCCTTGACGCGAGGTGCTGCCGTAATCGCCACTCGTCGTGTCGGGTTCATGTAAACCCGGTCGTGTAGAGTCCACTCATCTCAACTGCATGCTCAACTCGACCCCCGCTGTCAGGTCCATGTAAACAGGGCTTGGGAGGTCCTGCTGTTGTTTCTGGTCCCGACTTCGCAGCTCGCTGCAGTGACCCTGGCTGCCTACGTCATGAAGAAAAGGGACATGAATGTTTGACGTAGCGCAGGGCAGTGGGTAGCCCAGAGACCAGGGAGAGTCTAAAATTCATTTGCCCCAATAAAGTTTATTTCTCTCTCTCCAGATATAACAAAGAAAGTTCTCCAGATATAACAAAGAAAGTTAAGAAGTGCAAGCTACATGAAAGCATGTAGCTCGTGCCAAAAGTAAACGTGCATACATTGATAATTTAGAGGTCGACTCACAACTGTACTATTGTTGCCTCACATTAGTGAATTTTAATCGCGCCCTCCAGGACGGTTATGAGGAATGACAATGACCGTAAAACTGCGGCCCTTTTCCGGTAAAAAGAGATGTACGGAACTTTATGTAGTGCATAACCTTACAATATTTACAGAACCTAAAGCAAGGGTGGGCAAATTTAGATCTGGCTACCTCGGCTTAGCCGAAGATGCCGCACTAAACCATAGCTTAGGAGTCGGAACTCTTGAGTAGACCATCGAGCTCGGTTTTAATGCCTCGGTTACTTGCTGCTTACCCCATCCCTTCAACTTTACTGAAGGTTACCACCTTCTCCCAACGCATACATACAAGAAAAAAGAACAACAAAACAGTTAAAACATACAAATGGCAGTAACCCGAGCGACCATCCTTCCAGATAATTTCACCTTTACGGTTGCCAGTGCCAAATTGGGGTGTTCTAGTATGCTCCTACTCGGGATCCTGGTTTCAGCAGCCAGTCCTACAGATGCACCACTGCTTGCTCGCAACCAGGATCTCGATTTCTGCAGCCGGTCCTTATGACGTGCCACTGCTCGCTCCAAATCAAGATCTCGGTGTTCGTGCTACTGGTCCTTTCGACATGCCGCTGCACTCTTCACTTCAGGACCCTACCTTCAGCAGCCAGTCCATATGACGCGCTGCTGCTCGCCCCAGTGGTAACCTCCTACCAGCCGCTGTCCTTGCTGCTGCTTCTCGTGCTTACTCTCCAAAACTGTCGCTTCCCTCCTGCGTTTGCGTTGCAGGAGGGAAGCGACAGAGGGCAAGCGTCCTCTGCTTTCCGTGGCCATGCATCCTGTGCTTTCACAGGACCCTGTCGACTGCGCCAGCGAATTTTCTTGGATTTCTTCCGTAACGGTGGTGTGCGATGACGATATACGAAAGACGACGACTCTTGATGAGAGCTGAAATGGGCTGAAGTTTATACAAAAACTTTACAATATGTACAGCAAGGTTGTGTAAAAGATGAATCTGGCTACCTCGGCATAGCCAAAGATTTTGCGCTAAGCCACAGCTCAGAACTCTCGACTGGACCATCTAGCTCGGTTTTAATGCCCAGGGGCCCCCGCACGCACGCACGCACGCAAACACACACACACACACACACACACACACACACACACACACACACACACACACACACACACACACACACACACACACACACACACACACACACACACACACACACACACACACACACACACACACACACACACACACACACACACACACACACACACACACACACACACACACACACACACACACACACACACACACACACACACACACACACACACACACACACACACACACACACACACACACACACACACACACACACACACACACACACACACACACACACACACACACACACACACACACACACACACACACACACACACACACACACACACTAAATACTTAAACGCTTGCACTATATACTCAGTTTGCTAGAAAGCACACTGTGAAGAAGAAGATGGACTCCTTCGCTGGACGTTGACGAAGAAGAAGCAGTCGGTGGAATTGCTGTCACGCAGATTATCGTGCCGGTCTGAAAGCCCCGCTTCCTCGCCGACCTCGACGCCATCCCCAACAAGTAAATTAAATCTTCTCATATATTTTGTGGAGGTTCGGTTTGATACCCTTGCCTCACGCTGGAGCTTCGCACCCTATACGCTACCGGTAATTCGCATGGCCGAAGACGAACGCCCACCAACGCCCTGATGACCCCGTCGGTCGTCTACTCTGGCTCCTTACGCCAGCGAGACCCTGCGCTCTTCAGTGGGACTGACGACACCTACTGTGGCGACTGGCTTCCTTCATACGAGCGAGTGAGTTGGTACAATAAGTGGGACGACGCCACAAAGTTAACGAAAGTTATCTTTTATTCGATCGGAGTTGCCAACCTGTGGTATCGTAACCGCGAAGCCGATATCACAAACTGGGACTCGTTCAAGGCGAACCTTACCACCGTGTTTGGTCGTCCTGCTGTACGAAAGCTCCGCGCCGAACAACGCCTGCAGGATCGCTCACAGCGGCTCGGCGAGACATTTACTAGATACATTGAAGATGTGCTCCACCTATGCAGTCGCGTAAACGCTCAGATGTCCGAGCCACAAAAGATAAAGCACATCCTGAAGGGCATCGAATATGACGCCTTTCAAATGTTAAACTCCCGGGATTTGACTACTTTTGCTGAAGTTATAAACCTCTGCCAGAGCTACGATGAGCTTCGACAGCCTTCCGCGCCTGCGGAGTCACTTTCTGGCCTCTCCGCTACATCTGAGACCACCTCGCAGCTCCAGCAGCCCAAAGACTTCATCCGGAAGGAGGTTGCTCGTCAAATATCTCTGCTGCCCACAAACTGCGAGCTGTCCCGCAATTTGGCACCCCTTCGACAGGTCGTCGCCTACCGCGTGGCGGAGGCCCTTCCATCTCTCCTTCCGCCAGCGCCCAGACCGCGCCGGCCGTGGAGCTCCTCCGCACGTCCCTGTCTCTACACCAATCACATGCGCCACCGCTCCTGTCGTACCACTGACGTACCCGTCGCTGCCCGACCAAGGCCACCTAGCTACCCTTTGGTGTACGCTACGCCTCCAGGGCCTGCTCAGGAATTTGTTTATGCTCCACAGCCATTGCTTCCACATCGTCCGCAGATCCGCAATCCTTGGCGAACGAATGATAACCGTCTCATTTGTTACTCCTGTGGATTTGCTGGCCGTATTGCCAAGTACTGCCGAAATCGCGCTCCCGACGATTTTCTGCAGCGCCGAATGTCAGCTTCCTGGCAGCCGCCCCGAAATGAGTAAGCAGCCGCCAATCAATCTGCAAGTTCTATCGCAAACGGCCGTGCCACCTATTCTGCTCGCCGTTCAACTTCGCCGCGTCGCCGCCCCATATCTCCTCTGCGACGGCGTCCCAATCTTGCACAAGAGGAAGACTGAATGCTGCAGTTTTTGAGGCGAGAACTGCGCAACGAGCGAACTGTCAAAGGCCTCACTAATCTCCTGCAAATCTTCTTGAAGTTTCTGTTGAGGGCATTGTAGTATTGGCTCTGGTCGACACCGGCACTGCTGTTTCTGCCATGGCAGCAAGTCTTTGCCGTTCATTGCGCAAAGTGACGACACCTATTTCCGGATTCTGATTATGCATGGCAAGTGCCCAGCCTGTAGAGCCTATAGCGATGTGCACAGCTAGAGTCATCATTCAAGAAGTTGTATACGCAATAGACTTCGTAGTTTTGCCTTCCTGCTCTCATGATCCTGTCTTGGGTTGGGATTTTCTGTCATGCCATAATGCGGTGATCAACTGTGATCGTGCTGAACTGGAGTTTTTTGCGCTAGACGAACTGTCACCGGACGTTCCTTTTCTCAAAGTAGTCGTTGCCGAAGATACTGATCTCCCTGCGTGCTCTTCCGTTCTTGTGCCCACCGCTTGTGCTTTTTCCCGCAGTACCGATGTACTTTTCATACCATCGCCTACCTTTCTGAACCACAAAAATCTTCCTCTGCCTTATGCCGTACTTACTATATCTGCTGGCCTCATCGGGCTCTGGATTTCTAATCCGTTCTCATTTCCCGTATCCCTGCGTTGCGGTGAATGCTTGGGTACCATCCAGCTCATTGATCCTATTCTCACCGGTGACGCAACACCCGCTTCGCAGCCCGCTGACTTGGCTGTTCTCACACCGCCTGTTCTTGCGCTGGGTGAGTTCTCTGCCGACAGTTTCCTCCGCTCCATCGATACCAGTCTTCTTGGGCCTGAACGCTCTGAACTTCTCGCACTACTCCATCAGTTCGGTTCTTCATTTGACTCTCACCAGCCTGCTTTGAGCCGCACATCAACCGTTGCTCACCACATTAACACCGGTTCCAATGCTCCTTAGCGTCAGCGCCCTGATCGAGTGTCTGCCACCGAGCGCCTAATTATTGAACCCCAAGTAAACACTATGCTTCAGAATGACGTGATTTAGCCTTCTAACAGTCCCTGGTCCTCCCTTGTTGTCTTGGTGAGGAAAAAAGACGGTTCTAGTCGCTTCTGCGTTGGCTACCGCCGCCTAAACAAATCACGAGGAAAGACGTTTACCCCCTTCCGCGTAAAGATGATGCATTGGACTGTTTACAAGGTGCTGAACTCTTTTCTTCGCTCGATTTACGATTCGGTTACTGGCAGGTGCCCATGGCTGTGGAAGATCGCCCTAAAAAACGCATTTGTCACCCCCGATAACCTCTTTGAATTTACCGTCATGCCTTTCGGTCTTTGTAATGCCCCTGCTGCATTTGAGCGTATGATGGATACTATACTGCGTGGCCTGAAGTGGAAGACGTGCCTCTGTTACCTAGACGACATCGTGGTGTTCTCGCCGGACTATGCAACCCACCTCTCTCGCCTAAAGCAGGTCTTGACCTGCCTTGCAAACGCCGGTCTACAGCTCAACTTGAAGAAGTGTCATTTCGCTGCTCTTGAGTTGACTATTTTAGGCTACGTAGTGTCCAAGGAGGGTGTACGTCCTGATCCCACCAAACTTCGAGCTGTGAGTGAGTTTCCGAAGCCTACTACCATAAAGCAACTAAGGAGTTTTTTTGAGCTCATACTTTCGGCGTTTTATACGGAACTTTGCTTCCATTGTCGCCTCGCTGACTTTGCTCCTCGGCAATAAGTCAGATAGTTCGCTGCGGTCACCAGCATGCGACGACGCCTACAACACCTTGCGCCGTCTCCCCACAGCCCCGCCCATCCTGCGCCATATTGACACTCAGGCGCCCACCGAAGTGCACGGAGGTGCCAGTGGTGTCGGTCTCGGCGCTGTGCTTGCTCAGCGCCCCTCTGGCCTCGGTGAATACGTAGTCGCCTACGCCAGCCGTACTTTCACGAAAGTCAAAGCGAACTACTCTGGAACGGAAAAGGAGTGCTTGGCCATCATTGTATGCACACTCACAAAGCTTCGTCCTTACCTTTACGGCCGTTCTTTTGATGTAGTCAAAGACCATCATGCCCTATGCTGGCTTTCATCGCTTAAGGACCCCTCCGGTCGCTTGGCACGATGGGCTCTTAGTCTGCAAGACTATGACATCCATGTTATTTGCGGATCTGGTCGCAAACATAAAGACGCTGACGCTTTGTCTCGCTCGCCGTTTCCAGTCGACCTTGCGAGCCTCTCCGTCTTGGACTCCGCGGAGTCTTTGATCGACGTCAGTGACATGCCCGCCGACTGACATGCCCGCCGAACAATGAAAGGATCCATGGATCGCATCCCTTATTGACTACATTTCCAGCAATTAGCGATTGCCCCTTCACGCGCCCTTCGCCGTCAAGCTTCCCACTATAAAATTCGGGATCACCTCCTTTACAAGCGCAACTACAACTCAAGTGGACGGAAATGGCTCCTCGTGATCCCGCGCCATCTACGGACTCAAATATGTACAGCTTTTCACGCCTATCTGCAGTGCGGTCACGCCGGAGTTTTCAAGACGTACACTCGAATCCGTCTTAGCTACTATTGGCGCGGTATGTACAACTCGGTTCTTAGGTACGTTCGATCGTGCTTGACTTGCCAACGCCACAAAACTGCCTCTCACCTTTTGGCTGGTGAGTTACAGCCTCTCACATGTCCGCTTAGACCCTTCGACCACATTGGAATTGACCTCTATGGCCCTTTTCCGTACACAGCTGATGGCAATCGCTGGGCCATTGTCGCAGTCGACCACCTGACGCGATATGCCGAAACCGCCGCGCTCCCAGTAACAGCCCGAGATGTCGCCGGTGTCTTATTGAAGAACTTCATTCGCCGTCACGGTGCTCCTCGAGAATTGCTCAGCGACAGACGCCGTGCTTTCTTACCTGAGGTCGTTCAAGCCCTCCTCACTGAGTGCAAAATCATTCACCGGACTTGCACCGCCTACCTCCCGCAAACAAACGGCCTAGCTGAACGATGTAATCGCACCCTCAGTGACATGCTCGCGAAGTACGTCGGATCGAACCACATAAATTGGGACATTACCTTTCCTTATATCACCTACGCGTACAACACTGCTACGCAATCCAGCACGGGTTTCTCTCCGTTCTTTTTGCTTTACGGTCGGCATCCATCTGCTCCCCTTGATACTGTCCTCCCCTACAACCCTGACCCATCAGAATGTACTACAGTGACCGAAGCTGCACAGTACGCTGAAGAATGCTGCCAGATTGCCCGGACGTTCACGACCGGCTCTCAGTGGCGCCAAAAATATCGCCATGACACCGACCAGAAAAATGCACCCCACTTCTTCGCTGGACGTTGACGAAGAAGAAGCAGTCGTTGGAATTGCTGTCGCGCAGATCATCGTGCCGGTCTGAAAGCCCCGTTTCCTCGCCGACCTCGACGTGTAAATTAAACCTTCTCCTACAATACATACATTTGTCGCAATACTTGCTCCTTTTTTGCCTTGAATTCTTAGAATGATGTATATATTTATGAATTAAAGTTAAATGCGACATTAAAATGATTATTTCGCTATGCCGCTGCTTTGTGACTTCAAATCAACTGGTACGACCCGCCAAAACAACACATTTAGAAACGCAAGCTAGATGGCGCCACGCAAGCCTTCGTTATCATATTGTTTTTCTCGCCGTTGGCCGCTGTCTGCAAGGAACGCTGTGGCAAAATGCTCAAGACTTGCAGCTAACCACTGTGGAACATGATATGTATATAATAAAACAGCACATACCTGTCGAAATAAGTGACAGATGAGCGAACACAGTTAAAATGTGTTCCGAGCGCCTGTGTGGCGTCTGCTGTTTTGTAGTGCCGTCATCTGACGATAATGAAGTGATGTTGAATGTGTTAAGACTGGTGTGCTAGCGACCGTTGCTTCAAGAAGCGTGAACAGCCAACTTAAAGCAAAGCCAAACTTTTGAGAGCCAAACTCAGTCCTTACGGAAAACCAGAGCGTTCCAAGAACTACTTGACGCACGCCGACAGTGGCGCCACTTCTCTCACTGCGGATACTCGCGCGCGGAGCTCTCTTGCTCGCCTCTTCTGCCACGTCGGGCAACGCTGGGCATTGTTGAGCTGAGGAGGGAAGCGCGCGCTCCTCTCCCGTTCGCATTTGTTCGTGCGGGTGCGTTCTGTGTGGGATGTTGTGCTCCGTTCAAAGGCCCTGATTGTTATTCACGAGGGTGTCTGGTGGCGATCGCTGCCGAAAGCAAGGCGACCGCTCCGAGTTCACCGCGACGAAGGGAGCCTGCTATGGGATACGCCAGGACTAGGTAGCGGTTCTCTTCAACATCTCCAACTGTCTCGGCCGCGCGGCACTTGTGTCGGACACGCGCGCTCTCTCCGCTGGCCCCTCGCGCACCGCTTGCAAGACGCCGACCCGCGCCCAGCAATGGGGAAGACGAACACGTATCCCGGCTGCCTCCTCCTCGTCGTTGCAACCGCTCTGGTTGCGAACCCGTGGCTCTCCGAAGCGCAGAGCAGTGAGCCCGGCTGTTCGGGAGTCAAGTATGCCTTTCAGGGGAAAGGATTCGAAAACGACGTCCCTTCGCGGGCCATCTCAGGTGAGCCAAAGCGCATGACCGTTGTCCTGTTCCCCCCTTTCCTCCGGCACGCGTTCGTTCGCCGCTGTCAAGGAAAGCGCCTGCGTCCGCAAAGCTCGCCTGAAGCGCGGGTTGTGCGATTTATTTCATGAGCGACGACTCGAGAGACATTTTGTTCTGCGCACTCTATAAAGCAAAATTGGCCTGCTAGTTTCCAGGCGATGCTGGCATTCTAAACACGACGCCGGGCACATCGTATGCATGTGCTCTTCTCATCTGACATCTGGAATAACGCACATCGCTATGAAAAGAACTACGGAAGATATTCTTAATTCAGTGGTGTGACAGTTGTACGCATAATGTGGCTTCTGACATGGAGCGCTGTTTAAAAAGCAGAAGACAGTTTCTGTTTGTTCTCTGAAATGCTCGACGACGTAAGGAACTGATGGTAGAAAAAAAAAGAAAAAAAAAATCCCATTACATTAAAAGAAAGGGTAACTGAAGCAGCGGTTCAAATGGGCTGTCCCATTCCTTGTGATCGCAGTAGCGGACGAGGCAACGGCGCAGGAACGGCTGCAAAGCCATGCTTGCGGCTACAGTATCTATAAGGGTAAATGAAGCTTCATTGCATACGCATTCTCCCGTTCAGTTTTTTCGCTAATCACTAAGTGGCGTGCATTGCTCTTTTTTTATTTTTTTTTTATTGCGAAAGCATGCTTTACATCATGATGTTTGCTCGAAATAGAGATACAGGCCTGATTCTTTAACAAAATCTTGTGCTGCCACTGAGCGCGTGCTTGCACGTAGCATCGTTCGAATCGATGCTTGGAGATCGGGAGTTCTGCTAGAGTTGTCGGTGCCGCGAACCGTTCAGCGGGCTCCTTGCCCTTTGTCACTTTTCCGACCACTTGCAGTCCACCTTGTTCCATCAACAGGAGCCGGATGTGCACTGAATCTCAACACGCGTGACTCGGGCTGAGCAGCTGCTTGAGAGGGAACATTTATGAAGGTGCTTCTTATGACGAAATAAAATAAAATTTTTGGAATAAATGGACCTCGTTCGCAACATACCACGCATTGATACTGAAAGCCGAAAACTTTTATTAATGTTTTTGCACTGCGCTGGGAACTACTGACACACACACACAAGCAAACGATGAGGCACGGTGTCAGTACGCATATCAAAGAAGCTTCAGACACGGTTGTCATCTTCATCAGCAATCCAGTGCACTTTAGCGGAACCCGTCTCCAACTGCCTCACCCTAGACAAGCCGTATTGAGTTAAAGCTCTATGTCGGTTGGCAATGTGTAGTCTGAGCGGCATAATGTGCTCACGTTTGCACATTTTTGTGTGCTGTTGGACTGTTAGCGCAGTTAAAGATGCGCGCCTTTGTGTTTCGTTTCCGTTAGAGTCATTGGAATGCATGCAACGTCCTTGAACGCAAGAGTCTTACTTGCAGCAAATGGCTTGTTCAAGAAATACTGAGGGTTTCGGCATTAGCACGTTGTACAGGGCCGATTGTTCCCTTTTAGTTTGAACATGAGCTCTGTCTTTAAAACGGCATTTCGCTCGAGGCACGTCGAAGCAAAGTAATGTAACCGCAGATGCAGGTGGTGGTGGTGGTCCTGGAGGCATTTCTTCGCAAGGCCTGCCACTTTGCTTCTTTGCGCTGCCGGGACAGACGCAATGGCGCCACGATTGCCGTTAAGTGAAAAGTGTTCGCACTAAGAGTGGACGACCCTGTACATTGGCTTGGCGTGATCAATTGCATTAGTCGGTTTAATGTGAAGAACGGATCTTTAATTATTAACTTTGGTTAGTGTAGGCATTGTAAAGCTCTGAAGGCGCGCGTGTAGCTCTCTAGTGACCCATATATATCTTGGCCATTTTCCCTTGCATTAGCGATATTGCGATCTCGACATTTCCCAATTCGATTAACAAACTTCTCGTAAGCTTCTCATTGGACAGTGCCATTTCCTTTTTTCTGGTCTTACGGGTTAGTTGGTGGTTAATCGTAATGAAGTACATTGAAAATGAGGCCTGTCGCGGCCTAACCTGATTGATGTAGTCAACTCCTTTTGGTAGTTTTCTCTGTTCATCATTTTGTACGATGCTCTGTTATCCAAAGAACATTTGACCCGAATTTTTAGAGAAAGAATTCATTGAATTTGTATCATTCTCATTGTAGCCTTGCTTTCTATGCGGAACCGTAGCTCCCAGCGTTAGTGTCCATCAATTCTCGTGACTGTAATACACGTATTCGAATAGCCGGTATTCCTTGTATAGTGATGTGTTGTTCGATAAATAGTACCGGTGGCGTCCGCTCGCATCGAGCAAGAACAAATTAAATTTTGCAGCAGGTCGCACCATTTTCCTCGGACCAAAATTTCTTTCAGGAAACCTCATTGGCCCAAATTCTTTTTTTTTTTTTTTTTTTTTTTTTTTGCACCTGGAAATGTTCGTTGTGCACGAAGCTCTACCGCTTTCTAGCCCTGCCGGTCCCTCTGAGAGTTAGTTGCCTTTAGATACGCCCCCGATCACCAAAATAATATGCATGCTCTCTATCTGTAGTAAAACGTGACGCAGGTGCGAAGGCTGAAAGGTCAAACTATGACAACTTTCAGGTATATGTCTCATCCTGTTTTCTTTTATTATCCTGAACTTCGCGAATTCGACGCCCGCTTGGACTCGGCGTCCCTCGCTGTGGCATTTTAATTAAACAAGAGAGGTGCACCGACCGTGAAGGCCTTTGGCGCTAGCTGGTCGACCACTGCGCGCTTATTCTGCACGCACGACACATTGCGGCCGGCGCACACTATACGTGCGCCGCGAACTAAATTGGCCCAGCGTCCCAGGAAAGGATAGCACGCTGGCTGGTGGACATTGAGACATAGCCCAAGTCTCTGCACTTCCGGAGCACGACGCCGGGACATTTGCGCAGACTGTCTTGTTTGCTTTGCAGACTCTTTTTCGCGTTCTGCGCGCGTGACGCGCTGTTTGCGGGAATGCGGCCTATTACACTAATGGCGGAGCGCTTTAGAAATCGGGCGTCGCTGCCCTGTTTTAACGCTTTACATGAGCCGGAACCACTCCCTGGAAATGCGTTGTTGTCGGACACTTTGCGTGAAGGCCGCCCCCCTCCCTGTGCCATTCGGGATCCCCTGTTCGGTTGTCGTATTTCTGTCGCGCTGTTAACGAACGACCTCTCGTCTGGGTAGGAATGGTGTCGGTGGTTGTAATCGGGTTGCCCAGTGACAACTGGCTGGTGCTTCCGGACGTCTTCTAAGCGAGCGATTAAGCCCTGCTGTGCAGGGTTAGCAGCCGCGCGTGCTACAAATACCAAAGCCGGCGTGGAAGTCGTCGTGACGTCCGGGAAATGCGACGGCCTAATTTTATAGCAATCGTAAAAGTAGCCTTTGCGGTTCGCGTCCGTAAGCTCCGTGTTTTTCTCGTGAGGGTAATTCAGGCTTCTTCCGAACGATACAAGACTGTAGATTTTTGTTGCACTTTGTTTTTTAGTACGACTTGCGCAGCATGCCTCAAAATATACAAGGGGAAGAAAAATTGATCAGGTATGGAAAGAACGAGGCTGTACAAAGGTAGAGGAGGCAGAATAGAAAGAAAACAAGCGGAACTTGGGAGCGCGAGCAGCGACAGAAGTTTTTTTAGTTCTAAGGCCTGGTTCGAACCTCTTTTCGAATTTTGCGTTACAGTTTGGTGCTCCCAGTGCTAACCTTCCCCAGGCCAGAGAGAATACAAGGGTAAATAACAGAAAACGAAGGCGGTACTCGGGCATACGCGAAATCGGGCGGCATCACAGGGCTCGGAGGGCAGGCGCTGACGTTCCTCTTCACACAGTAGCGAATTACACGGAACAGCGGCGCGAAACAACGGCAGGAGCACCAGCCAGCCACGTCTCCGGAATTCTTCCCATTCCTTCGCGCACTCACGTGTGCGCACTGGTGAAAAACTTTGCAATTGGAGGCAAACCGGGCGTACACGCGCGCGCTCCGTGCCATAGCCCCGGAGTGCGCATGTAGCCCCGCGCTCAAAAAAAAAAAAAAAATAAATAAATAAATAAAAAAATAAAAAAAGGCACTCGCGAGATAAAGATAATAAGTAGAAGAGAAGAAGAGATGGAGGAGAGGCCAAGGCAATCATGGCCGTGGACTGTAAAGACTTTTTAGAGAAACAAAAGCTTCGAAGCAATCGCCCGCGAGGAGCAGGCAGGCGAGGTACGGCGACGAGTGGCCAAAAAAAGCGGGATCGCCCGCATTCGCTGCTGTGTCGGAAAGAATAAAAGCGAATGAGAGGGTACAGAGGAGGCGGCAGGACGCGCAGAAAGGAAGAATCGGCGAGCGCGAAAGGAGGAGCATTTATTACCTCGCAGCGGCGCGCAAGGAAAAGGAGAGATTTTTCTATTACATCTCCATCCAATTATCTCCTCGCTTTTCCCCCGAGCGCTTCCAGTGTTTGCGATCCGCTGGCACTGCCGCCTTTTTTCTGCTTCTACGGCGGGACAGCAGCGCAGCGTCCGGGCAGCTTGAGCTGCCCGTTTGAAAAACAAAAGGAGAGAAACGGTGAGGAGGAATACGGTATTGGCTCAGGAGAGCAATAATACGTTTCCGTTTCGGCGGCTGCCTGTCCACCGGCAAATTAGGCATCGATTCCTGTTCAAGACGGCGGCAGGAGGGCGGGGGGACATGACACGGCGGAACCGTGTTGGGGAATTAGAGAGTGCGCGGCGAAGGCAGGCGTGAGGAGCAGGAAGGGCGTCTACTCGAGAGGAATCTTTCGCTCAGAGTGTGATGAGGTCCGGCCCGGTGCGGACACGAGGTGTTGTGGAGAGGCTGTTGCTCTTATCGCCCGCGGAGGACGAGGAGCATGAGCTATAGAGAGGATCTAGCGCTGTGCTGCCGTTATGCAGGAGACGAGACATAACGATCTCGCTCTGCAGTTGCGCTGTCGTTTCCGAGCGCCGTCTGTGAATCGCACGTATTGCGACACATTGTTCATCAAGTGTGGCGAGCTTTATGGCCTAAATCTGCGTGCGCGTACCATCTGTGTGGGGAGATTCCAACGAAATGGCAGGTGGACTGCTGGGATATTTAGCGAGGCTTATCCTTTTCGTGTCGTGACGGTGTACCCGAGTACCAGATACATTTCCCCTCATTCTGGCGTGGTCCTGAATCAAACCTGGAGGCTTTGAAAAAGAGCCGTTTGTCTCCTTCGCCTTGCGCATCCGTTTACGGGGGCAGTCATCAACGCTCTTGTTCGTCGCGGCACTGTTCCCACTTTCTCTTTGCAGAGGCCAATTGACACCGGCTCTTCTTGCGAGCGCATTTCAGGCCTAACAGTGTTCCCAACATAGTCTACGGCATTTGCACCTGGCGTAGGTACGCTATGGTATATCGGTACGCATTCCTCTCAGCTCGACAAAATTGGATCCTCAGCGCTGTAGAAAGTATATACACTGCGACAGTTAATCTTTCGGCAAGGGTGCGTATGTGTCTATTGTTTCCCTGCACTGCTTTTCTTTTCTTCATTTTTCCGAAAACGTGCGCGATCACCGGCACCACGGTGTCGCCATCGGCATCGTACGTCGTGCCTGGCAAGGCTATGTCGGGGAAGGGGGAGTAGAACGGTTGAGCGCGCGGAACCAACGAAGGCAATTTTGTACGATACCGGAGAGACACATTAATCATCACGCCGCGGCAGTAGTGTAGCTGTGCACAGTCTGCCGACTGTGTATCTCACTCACTCTCTCCTTCCGTGTGTCTGTATACGGTCTGTACTCGGATGGGCGCTCGGGCGAAGCACCCGAACGCCTCTAGCAGTATTAGCTCTTGCTCACGCCCGCGAGCCAAGTTTGTCGTGTGCACCGAAGATCGAGCTGTCTCGACTTTACTCCCCGTTGTACTTACACTGCAGCGTGCTCCGGCCGGAAGTTATTGAGGAAACGGGTGTCACATACACACGCGCAAAACAATACGGCCCGTTGTTGGAGCGAGCTTGTACGGGGAGAGCGGGTCAAACTATTGGTCCGTATATAGGCGGGGGAAGAAGGGGAGCACAACAGGAAATTTGTCGCCTGTCCGTAGCAGCACTTTTATATCCTATCTCACTATCACTGCCTCCCCATCGCAGCGGGAGTTGGTCGCTTCGATTAAAGTGTTCGCTGTATTGCTTCGACCCGCATCGCAGATATATAGGGAACGTATACACTCGCACGCTCTCTCGAGCTCGCAGCCCTTCGCACTGCGAGCTTTTTTGTCTCAGACAAAATTGAAATCGATTGGGTGCGCGAGTGCACTTGTCCTCTTCATATTTCTTTCTTCCTCTTTGGCTTAAACGAAAGGTGCTGCCGCTGCTGTCACGACATTGTGCAAAAGGATGAAAAGCAGGAATCTTGAAGACCGTGGAGGGGAAAGGAAGAGCTGGAAAAAGGTACACCGTGGGCTGCGCTGTGTCTAGAGTATATGCGCCGGTTACAGGACGAAGGACAACCGCGTAAGCGCCCCGAGATTGCTTGTAGTTTTTTTTTTTTTTTGTTGTTGTTTTTCAGTGGAAGATTGAAAACGAGCGCATAAATAGTGAGACGGCGACGAACATATCTTTGCGGTTTTTCAGGGAAGGCGGTCGCTTTGAGCCAGTATAATGGCAGTCTACACTGCGAGTAGACCTATGCTGACGTCGGTGTACATTTCTCGTCAAACGCAGCAAAGTGAGAGCGGGCCCGTTCAGCGGGCAGCACCTTCCTCCGCTGCCTGTCTTGTCAGAAACAGGGCCGCTATGCGGGACTTCTTAGTTTCTCCTCGTCCGTTCTGATGTGTGTAGTGCATGTGTCGTTGTCCTTGTTTGCTTTCTTCTTACGGAGCTTGGTAACTTGTTCTAACCTATGTTGCTCTGACTGCCTGGGCTTCGTGTGGCGCGCATGTATATATGTATATATATGTATGGTTCCTTCTTTGAACATACTACTTTTAATCAGTTGCCTTGAAAACGTTTGATATCATATATATATTTGCATAATGTACGTTTTGAACTTTAAAAAGGGGGAGGGGTGTGGGGGGGATTCAGGTCTGCTTGGAAGCGGTGCGAGTGGAGGTATATACGATGCCGTTAGTGCGTTTTACGAGCGGATTCCTCCCTTCATTCTTTATTTCTTTTTCTTTCTATTTCCTTTTGACCACAGACGCTCCGGAGCGGTAGGCTCCGCTCACGATCGCGTGCAGACTGTGTGGGCCCGGGATATTTGTGTGCTTAGCTCTCTGCACGATTCCTTCTGCTGCTCGGGCTTACAGCTTCGCCTCAAAGCTGCGTCTTCTTTAGGTGGTCCATGTCTCCTAGGGGTTTATTTTGACCCTCCCCTCACCCCCTTTTTTTTTTTCTTTAGCTGCTTTCTTCGTGCTTTGGTCTTCCGCCTCACGTCCGCTTCGAGCTCGCTCATATATGTTGTGCCGAACAAGATATAAGATATATATAAGCGACGGTCGAGAACGGCCATAGACGGAATTGGATTTCCCCCGGGATGTGTGGGTGTGTGCGCGCTCGCGGTGGTGTTTTCTCTTCTTCTCAGGCCGGCAGCCCAAATCTCATCGTCGTGTTCGTCGTCGTCGAGGCGGCACCGCTTCGGTCTGCATGTCTTTCCGCCGCAGCCGCCTCCTATTCCTCAGATTTCGATCGCCCCCGCTGGCAAGATTGGTCTTCGCGTGTGGCGTGTCCCCGCAACGTTGAGGGTGGAGCGGTGTAAAGCTTGCGCCTGCTGTTCAGTTTCGCGCGGATGCTCAGAAATAGGAGCGTAAAACGGCCGGGTAACGGCCGATAGAAGCGAGGGTGGGGAGTATGGAGTTGTGTCCCTAAAGCCGGCGAATGCCGCTGGAACAGAGGTTTTGAAATTATTGAATGGGAGCGATATTCGTCGGCGGCGCTGCAGTTTTGTGCATTTGGCAGTCTCCTTTTTTACTTTCTCTTCTCTCTCTCTCTCTCTCTCTGCTTTTTATTTTCTTCACAGCCCCCCTCCTCCTCCAGTCTGTGCACCCCCTTCGTAAACCTATCGTGTTTTGTGCCGATCGGCTCGAGAGAAAGGGGAACTTCCTCCTGCACCGTTTGATGGCGAGTTCCCAAGTTTTATATATCCTCCTTTTTGCCTCTTCCTTGCCCGGCCGCGGGCTTGCTCTGTCTCGCGGAACTCGCTCGTGTGTATGAAGGCGGCCGCCTGGCCGTTACTTGAATCATTTAGTGCTGCGTCCGACGCGTTCCGCGGTGGCCCCCATCATTCCCTCTTTACGATGACATAGCGTACACACGGGGTGCAGTCAACTCCGCGCGGAGTGCTCATCTGTGTGCTCGGATTTGCCGCGGAGGCATTCCCGTCTTTGAAGAGGGCCTGCTTTTTCTTTCTTTCTTTCTTTCTTTCTTTCTTTCTTTCTTTCTTTCTTTCTTTCTTTCTTTCTTTCTTTCTTTCTTTCTTTCTTTCTTTCTTTCTTTATGGGAGGTGAACAAAGAAAGAGATGAAAGAAGGCGAGCTCATTTGCGATTTTTCAGGGAGTGCGCACTCGGAAAGATATACGCATTTCGGAGCCTGCCTAGGAAATGTCGAAATAGTGCTTGTTTCCCTGAAACTGAAAGTAACTTATATACGCCCGGAAGTGGAAAGAAAGAAAAACTACTGGAGCCAAAGGAGAAGATGTCGACCAAAGGAAGGTGATGCGGAGCAGTACGGCTGATGAATAAATGCCAGCGTATATAGCGGCGAGAAATACTTTGCTACAACATACCATATATAGGAGAGAGGGAGAAGAGAGGTTGTGTCTGTGTCTCTCTCTGTGTGTGTGTGTGTGTGTGTGTGTGTGTGTGTGTGTGTGTGTGTGTGTGTGTGTGTGTGTGTGTGTGTGTGTGTGTGTGTGTGTGTGTGTGTGTGTGTGTGTGTGTGTGTGTGTGTGTGTGTGTGTGTGTGTGTGTGTGTGTGTGTGTGTGTGTGTGTGTGTGTAAGTGCGTCTGCTTGCGTGTGTGTGTGTAAGTGCGTCTGCTTGCGTGTGTTAAGGTATTTCCTTTTCTCCGTTCACATTCAGGAATGACGACGTGAAAGCAGTGAAATGCACATGCTGTTGTCTGTTCCTTCTTTTTAATGTGTATGACCTGATTCGAGCATGATGGCAGGGCAGTGGTGTGTACTGCATATGTCATATTTATTGAAGCGTACTTTTTGGAAGACTACTTCGGAGAATCCTTTGCACACGCCAACTTCTCTGAAGGTTGCCCATGCAAACCGTATATGCGCGCACGCTCGCACACGCGATCCTTTGAAGGCGCGCCTCGAACAAGCACCTCGTCCTCCGCCTGAGCCAACAAGCGCCTGACTCGTGCCATATTCACCGCAGCGGTTTGCACGCGCGCGTGTAACGGGTAGCCTTGACCCCCCCTCCAGCCGTCTCTCGTACGCGTATACATTGGCAACGTTAGCAGCAGGCAAGAACAGGTGCCTCGTGGACAATCGTTTAGACGTGGTATAACGCACAAGACTCAGTGCGGACCCCCCGGAAACTCTTTTTCGGTGTACAGTTCAGTTCTGATTGAGACGCAACCAAAAGTTGTCGGGCCACTTCGGTTCCTGAATCTAGTCCCAAACTCATTTGCTCAAAATAAAGTTTTGTCCATCCATCCCAGCCTCAGTATTGAGAAATGACTTCTTTTCCTCACCGGGCAAAATGCGTGTAGCTGGGTTTTAGGTAGTTAAGGGTCTGTCCTGTTTCCTTGTGTATGTCGGTTGCGTCCTAAACTTTTGTTTGTGTTCCTTTATCTCTGCGTATACAATAACTTGGCGCTAAGAGGTTATTCTGTCCGAGAAATTTGCCCTTGACAGTAGCACGACAATGCCTTCCTTATGGCGATTTCCACTGGTCGCTCCGGATCACGTTTTCTTGCTCTGGGATGACGATTTTGAATTCCACTGGTCGACCAAGATAGGTTGCGTGTGTTCAACTGGTGGTTTGGAGCAACTCGGGGTGCTCTAGCTCAATCCGCTGACTAGAGTCAGACCTCGCCGAAAGTTGTAGTCGCTGATGTGGTCACTTCCGGAGGATGTTGGATTCTTTTGGCTGTTTTTGGCCGTTTCAGCGATATCGGCTAATGACACTGAACATTACCGTTATTTTCGCGCGAATATGTCGAAGTGCGTCTATCGGAAAACGTCTAATAGTGCGAAAGCAAGCAGAGGGCCGCACTTCTGCCTATTTATCAACCGCAAAAATTTTGGCGCTGGTAGGCGACTGGAGAAATTGGAGAAATATGGGAGAGGCCTTCGCCCTGCAGTGGGTATAGTCAGGCTGATGATGATGATGGTGATGCGACTTCAACTCTCAGAACCGCCCCAGCAATACTTCCGCGGCGCGGTCTACACGTTCCGCTGGTCGACCAAGGCTGATTCACTCTGTGGCGCTTTAGGTCGGTTCTTCGGGCGCCCAGCTCCGATCGACCAGTGGAAATCGCCATTAAGTTCACTAGAGAGTCGTGCTTACTCGCTAGCTACATGCTCAACGAATGTGCTCACTTGGTGCAGTTTTCTACGCCCCCCGTGTGGCGTTTATGTTCGTTATTCTTATATGTGAACGAGTAATATGCAATTCGGGGTGAATGTAGGAGGAGAGTGCTAAGGGCTCTAGTTGTAGTTAACTTAGCTCTCCAGCGTAGTGCAAGGCGATCTTTCAGCGTGGTGCACGCACGCAGGTTTAGGCCACTGCACCTGTTGCGCCTGCAGGTGAAGGAAACAAGGGTGCTGACTCCTCAGCAGTGCTCACGGCGGGCAATCCTCGGGTGGCGCAATCCCGGCGTTGCACTGGGGTGGCCGCCGGGCAAGTGTGCGTAGTGGCGGGGAGGGGGGGATAGACCCCGTCTGTCTGGAGCGCGTTTTGGTGCTGTCGGCGGCGTTTGATGTGCGTGACGGCCGCGCTATCTCTTGGATAAGCGCCAAGCGGCCTCTGCGCTTTGAGTGTATGTACCACGCACCGGGGCGTCGAGAGGAGGTCGTGCGTCGGCGGGGTCTCTGTAGAGTGCTCCGACTGGGCCCGGCTTGCACGGAGGAGATGCCGATACAAGCCTCGTTCGCGCGTCGCTTTGCGCGCGTAGGGATGTCGTCGATGGCTGGCCAGAGAAGAGAGAACGGTGGTCCTAGCTTTGGCCGACGTGTGTCACTCGGAAGGAACGGGAAAGAATACGCACATAATGACGGCTGTGCGTTCAAACCCCTCGTTTCTCGCGCGGGAAGTTTGAGTACTCCCTGTTCGCGAAAGCTCACGCGAACGCGTTGGCGGCACGCGCCCCGCGAACAGATATGTGTCGCTTTTCTCGTCGCTCGTATCTGCCGAAATAGAGAATTTCGCTCGTTCGCCCGGAAGTGCATGCGCGATCAGCCAACAGCATGGACACGAAGCGTATACTTCACTGCCGCTCATTTCGCGCGCTTTCTTTTTTTTTTTTTTTTCGGCAGTGTTGCGTTGTGATTGTGAATTGTTGCGAAAATTCCTCGCTTTGTACGAACAATGTTGCATATACAAGGATTCAAAGAACGTCTAATCGCAACCAGATAAGACAAAAGGTCGCGTGGCTACTTGTACAGCGCAAGTTAACACATGTTAAACGCATCAATTTCGATACGGTATGTTGTGAAGGGATTTATTTTGCATGATGGTCGCAAAACATTTCAATTCTTGCATTTTTTTTTTACGCAAGCTATTTGCAAATACAACAACAGTCGTAACAATCCTTGCAATTGTGAACGATGATCGCTTACGCCGCGCCGCCTTGTCGCCTCGCTTTCATTTTCGCTCACATGTAGCCCAGTCTCGATTGATTTACCAGTAAGTGAACGAGATAGATGACGCCAGCTGCCATTTACATCGAATATACTCAACTGCGCATTTTCCTCTTTAAAAAGGGAATCATCGAAAATGAGTTGCTTGTCTCCGACTCAAATCTATGTTCATTATACCAGCACCGACGACTGAATAGTGATTAGGCCCTTTCTAGTATGGCGTGTGTACCTTCAGTGGGATTTGCCGATATCAATAATTAGGGTTCCCAGGTCTGGTACTGAGCCGCTGAATTGTTATATACATGACACCCCATTTTTGAAAATGACATTTGTCACCGTGCTGCGCTGTTTGCTTGGTGGTAACGCGGACAACAGCGGCTGCAGATGGGGTCCTAAATTACCCCACCCACGTATCCCCACCCTCCCTAATGTCCCAGTAAAGGTTTTTCAGTCAGTTGTATTCGATACGAGGACCATCGGCGTTGCTGAGGACCGCTCTGGTCGCATCGCTCGAAACTGCCTCCGCGAGTGCTGTTGCTTTCTTGCCTCATACTGTATACGGAAGAACTTAATGGTAAAGGTGGTGGTTAAATTCGAAATAGCCCGAAATTTTATATATCGAACTTAACGCTTTCTTAAAAATAAATCATTTCCAAATATTTTCTGCTTAACTTTTTCCTCTCAGTCAAGTCAAATCGAATTCAGCTTCATTTGTTGCATGCGTTATTGCTTGCTGTTGAGCCTATAAGGACAGATCGCTTTTTTGCGTTGTCCAGACATCATGGTAAGCTATCGAATGTGTACAGAAAAAATTCGCCGCGAGACCTGGAACTAAGATGTCAGAGAGTACTTACTGATGCATGTTCAGTCACTTCGCGCGATGTGCTGCTGAAGCAGTCACCGGATTCAGGTGTCGCCTTTGGTGCGGAGGCAGACCTGCATGATGCAGGCTGCTAACGAGCGTACTATTCTACATACCGTGCGTGTTTCTGTGTGTGCGCGCGCGCACGGCTGCTGTCAGGTCAGTGCGGGCGGCGTCCAAACGTAGAAATAAAAAAGACGAAATGGTGACAGAGATCGGGGAAATGAATGCAGTCTCTTCTGCCGTCGCCGCCACCGCGTTCCTTATCCGTCGTGTGCCGCCGCTTCTTATGTGGGCGCTTCTCCTCCTCCTCAGCAGATGCGGGGCTACGGCTCGTTAATCATTAACGGGAGAGAAAGACACAGCGGCCCCGAGGATCTCATTTTTCTCCCCCGGACCTCGCTCTGATTACCCTCCGGACCTGCCGGCTGTCGGGCTCTCTTTTGGTGCTGGCGCTGCGTGTGCGCCCCTGGCGGCAGCATGGAGCGAGCGAGGATTTGGATCTCTTTCCTTTCGCCCACCTCAAGATTAGAAAGGAAGTGGGAGAGGAGAACGGAGCATTTATACGGCACGTTTCTGCCTGGGTGGCTCCTATGTGCAAACTGGCGGTGTGAAGCTCGTGGGATTAAGCGGCAGTTTCGCGCGCTTTTCTGATGTGGCGCGCACAGACTCGATTGGTCCGCTTTGGCTTCTGCGCGTACATTCGCCTCGTTGTCAGCACCGGGCAGAGCCTCATTTTAAGCGAGTTGAGCAGAATAGAAAATTTTCAGCCTGGTGCAGACTTATTACCGTACATGCCTCCTGCGCATGCGTGACCAAATTCGGATGTTGTTTTATGTCTCTGTCTCCCTTTCATGGGAAATTTCGTACTAAACGCTTGCCGATGGTACCTATAGAGAGGATGTCCTTGGCTGTGTACACGCAACGTCTCGTGAATTAGTAGACCGCAGCGAGCCGCTGCACTCTTGAGGCCTAAAATAACCGGTCGGTTACCCGCCGGTTTGCCCTAATGAATACAAGGCATGGCCCTGCCTATATTGTACTCGACTTTCTTTGGTGCGCGGCTTGCAAGAAGAGCTTACGCGCTTCCAGATCCCGCCATAGTGTGGCTTGGAACAGGTTTCGGTTTCGTGGTGTCATGGTGTAGGACCACTCGGCGTATAGACCACTGCGGAATCTCACGAACCGCGTAGACCTGGAAAGGGCCGGCCTTTCGTTGCGAATGGTGTTCTTGCCTCGTTTGTTCTGTGTTCGATGCTTTGCGCGCTTGCACCTTCTCTCGGACAGGTAGGGAGACACGTCGACGTCGTCGAGAGAGGAGCGAAAGAAAGGGCTTCCCGGGGAGGCCGGGGTTTACCAAGCGGAACTTGCTGTCTATTCCGGGAACGAAGAATGCTGGCAGGCGAAGAAGGCAGGCAGGCAGCGGTAAAAGGGAACACTCATCCTGACGTCGGTGAAATTGGCGCGGCGTTTTGTCGTTCGATGGCTGCCGCTGCGGCGGCGACGTATAGTACCTTCCCACTGGCGTAGCCCTCCTTCCCCGGCCCGGCCCGCTTTTCTCCATCGTTCCTCTTCATCCGTCACTCGGCGGCGCGTCTCTGCAAGGCGGCCTTGTTTGGCCTTTTCATCCTTTTCCTTGGCCGCTATGCACGTTTCCTGGAAACCGCGTGTTTGGGAGACGAAGGAACCGGTGGCGGGCTCTTTCTCCGGCGAGTAGAGGCACGCAGCGTCACTGGCCGTGCTTTCTTGTGTGTGTGCGCACACGCGCGTACAACTTTGCGCTTACCGAACGCGACAAGGAGAGAGAGAGGATGGGGTAAAGATTGGGCTCTAGCCGGATCATCCACGCCGGTGGCATCTCGGTCCTCTTCAGCTTGCTTCACGCTGCGCTCGCACCTGCGTCTTGAGGACCGAGGAATACAAAAGGGCCCCGCCTGAAAGGGGTTCGAACGAAAAGGGGCTTCGGCGGCTCTCGCGCTCGGTGTGTGCTCGGGTTGAGTGGAAAACAGGAAGGGGCGTCGGCGAACGCTGTGTCAGCGGTGGCTAATGGCAGCGAGGGATGATTTTCGTCGAACGTCTTTTGCAGCGTGCAAATCCACCGTTGAAGAGTATTGCTCCCGCGTACGAAGTCCTCAGCTGTCGACAAGGGAGAAAGGGAAACGGAGAAGAATCGGCGAGGGCCTAATGATGCAGGAAACTGCGGGATTCGTACGCGACGGTCAAGGTAGGCTTAGCTCGAGGGGATCGTCTCGAGGCGCTACAGCTCCTCCTCCTCCTCCTCGGTTCCCTTTAGTTGCCGAGATTCGTTCCCATCTCTACTGAATGAAGCCTCGGCGGCACAGCGAAAGACCAACAAGACCCGCGCCGCGTGCTCCACAACACGTACTCTGCCTTGATTTGTGACGCTTGGTGACACCTCCCCACTTCCCGCTAAATTTGGACGGACGCCGTTAGCCACCCCCTGTGCGCGTGCTACTCCCCCTTTTCTCTATGTCTCTCGCGTTTCTCTCTTTTTTTTTTCGGACGCGTTGTTTTTTTCCGCGAGGTGCGAGGGGATGGAAGTGCTAACGAAGAAATCTTGTGAGCAGCCCCTCTTGTCACTGTGCGTATAAAAGGTACCCCTGCGCCATGTCGCACCTCGTTTTGTGGCTCTTCCAACTGCCGTTCAAAAGCGGCGCTGTTCTTGAGAGCGGCTGCAAGAAGGTGCGCCAAACGAACGGTGCGCGTGATGCGACGAAGAGGCCTTTTTCGTTGCCCGTGTTCCTCCCTGGAGAAGTTGGGGGAAGACTAGAAGCGTTTCCCCCCTTTGGGAGGAGGGATTAAAACGTACCCGGGCAAAAGGAGACGAGGGAAGAGCAGGAAGGCGACGGGAAGAAAGGAAGAGGATTTCGGGCGATGTATAATCAATGAGCTTGCGACGTGAGCGCGGCGGTAGCAGCGGGGGCACACGCTGCCATTGGCGCAGTCCTCCCTCGTGTGTTTCATTTTTTCCTGCGCTAGGAATTTATCCTGGCGGGTGGTGCCACCTCCTCTTCTTCTGCGCTCTTTCTAGCCTTTCTGCGAACTGAATATATTTCTTAACGCACACTGAAACGCGTTCATCGCCATGCTCTCTGTGTACATCTTGGCTAGATCTCTTCTCTTCCTGAACACTAGCTTGCAGTCTGCGTAATTAGTTTTTATTCAGTTCCCTCGCCATTCAGGGATATTGAAAGGATATTTCGCCCAATTAGCGTCCCCGCTCTCCCCTGTTCCAGCTTCCTTTTTTTTTTTCCTTGCGCCTGGCTTAAGCAGCTCGCACGGCACGAACGTCTCTGTGACGTCGGTTGTTTGATTGGGGCGAGGATGTCTCCGGTACCTAACGAGGCGCACTCTTATTAGCGGCTCATTTGCGTCTGTCTTCGAGCTGACAGGCGCGCTGAAAAGTGTTCAGTTCTTGAAAAAGGCGCGGGAACACCACAGGGAACCTCGCTCACAGGAGTCACTTTAGGGAAACCCCCGCGGGAGATCGGCCTTCTTGCTGTGCGAACCTTTTCGTTCTCTTGCTAACTAGGACGTGTAATTCTTTTCTTTCTTGCTGAACGTGATCTTTCTTTTCTGTCCATGTCTACATTACTGGCGCGCGAGCCTCATAATGTAGTTTAATATCGGGTGATGTCGCTGGGCCGTTGATATGTCATATGATGGCTACACTGCCGCCGTATCTGCAGCTGCCAAGAGGGAGATAGGGGTATTAAGCAAGAGTCGATCGCACCACGAAAGAGACCCGTGATATGGACACGTTTCGAATTTATAAGAGGTCTACATGTTACCCCCAATGCTAGCGTCTCCGGAAGTCTGTTTCGATGGGAAATGCGGGGAGTTGGTTGCAGCTAAGCTCCCTGTATTGACAGGTGACAGAAGTAATTCTCCCTCCCTCCTAGCAGAAAATAGTAAGGACAGGGCCGACCGCTCATCCCGCCCCTTCACCTGTTCCGGAGTTGGCCTGGTGCTGTACTGTCAGGCGCATCAAGAGGGAGACGGCAGCCCGGCTCTTGTTTATCGCACTTTCTGTTTCTCCTTTCTTCGAAGAAACGCGTTCGGTTCCCGTTAGTGCGTCGCGAAAAAGTAGAGCTGCACGGTGGCCGATATACAAAACAAAATCGGCCAAAGGCTGGGAGACATCGGAGGAGTCGTAAGCGTGACAGCGACGCAGGATGTCTCGCCGATACCGCTGTCACAGAAGAGGAGCCGGCTCCTTTGTTACTCCACAACAGCTTTCACATTTCTGTCTCGTCGCTGGCGAGTATTATCGTCGCTTCCGTCGCGACGTCAGTCGAGGCGTGCCCGCGAATAACGCGCGTTTGGCGAGTCGGCACAACGCGCGCAGCCTCCTTTATCGCCCTTCCATATGCTGCTGGCTCTCGCTTTCCTCTCTTTTCCAGCGACGCACGGTTAGACGGCTCCGTTTGTTCGCCTGCGTGCAGGTCTCGGGAAGAAAGGGCCTCAAAATTTACACTGGGAAGGAAACGTATTGTTTACGACCCCGCTCAAGTTCTTTCGCTCGCGCACGTTTTCTTCGCTTTGCGCGCGATCTGTCTGAACTCCTGAACCGCGTGCTGTGGCCGCGGTCCCTTATCGAGGCGACGGTTTTGTGTTCACCAACGTGACAACGGTCTTCGTGCTTAGCGGCAACCTTTTTCGAGAAAATCCTGGGCAGGTTGATGGAGCCTGTCGCTGGTGTCTAGGTTCTCTTCGCCCTCACAGTTTCGCGCTGCGTCCCCCAGTCATCACCCTCGCTCTTCTGTTCTCCACCAACTGTGATTGTAAATGGCGTCCACGTTATGTGCTTCTTTCCCGTATTTTGTGCATGCGTGTTACTCGCCGCAATGGGTCGGTGGTTAAGGCGAAATGTAAAAAAAGGCATCTGTGTTTTGTGAGATGTCAGCGCGCGCTGAAGAACTCATGTCGCCTGAATATATTGCGGAGGCCTTCGCTACGGCGTCCGTCATCTATATAGGTGGTGTGTGCGTCGGTTCGGGGCATTGAGCTCCGCAACTTAGTTTTTTTTTTTTATTTGTATATGTGTATGATCTCGCGGGGGTGCTGGAGTAGCGCATATATATATGACACACACACACACACACACACACACACACACACACACACACACACACACACACACACACACACACACACACACACACACACACACACACACACACACACACACACACATATATATATATATATATATATATATATATATATATCGTAGCAAAGCGGGACCGGCGCAGTTCGTCGTATCGAAAAATTACTGCTAAATTCGATCCTTTTCCTGGCCGATAAGAGTTGTCCAGGTGGACGGCTGGCGTTAGAGAGAGAGTGATTTCAATGATCTGATCATTTCATACTACGGTCATAGGGCGAGAAATGGCTCAGAACCGCCCCTCTCTCTCCTCGTTTTCTTCCGCTTCGCTCTCTTGCCTCCGACCCGGGAGCAAAAAAGTGTTTACAAGAAGGAACGGTTATGTCGAACCGGGATTCTGGAAAAGAGTCGGCAGTAGGTGTCGCGCTACTTGAGGGCTTTTTGATAGGCACGCATCTGCTTTTGGAATAATGGCAGAGCCATAGCTCTTGACTCCTTTCATTTACTTTAGATGAAGGTGAAAAGTCACGAGTTGCTTTCTCATTACTGCACAATGTGCACATCTTGGTACAGTACTGCACGTCCGCATTTCTCCGGTCTTCCAAGCCGTTCAATCGAAAAGCTTCCCCTCATCACTGCGCGTAAGGCCTTCGACGTATACTGCTCTTCTGCCCCACTCTATCGCGCGGCGGCGACACGCGGAGAGTACTTTCAAAGCAAGCAAATGAAAACAGCTGGCTGTAGGAGCAGTTCGATATATCGCGCGTTGAAATCGTATCTTAGTACGCGCTTTGAAGAGAAACAGATGGTACTGGCGTCAGCCAGACACCAGTGCGATGGCCTCGGTAAAATAAGTCCGCACATTTATAGGTAACAGTTGTGGAGGGGCCAACGCAACCCCCATTTGGTTTTCGCGAGAGTGCACATTCAAGCGCGAAGAGCGCCTCTATAATAGCATTGCGCAAAGAAGGAGACCTTCCGCGGGTGGGGGTGACGGGTTGAGCTCTCGCACGCCCGCCCTGCTCGCCGGTAGCGGTGAGTCGCATTTCGATGACGTCGGTTGCATACTTTGCGCGAAGCCTGCGGGTATTTGTCGCCATGACGACGTATATGCTTTTCTCCGATTCACGCGCGATCGGTTTAGGGCTAGCCGCATAAAAAAATAATAACAATAAAGTTGGGATGGGGGGCGGGACGGCGTCCTGCAGCCCGTGTGGTCCGTGGATTTCGTGGGAGCCAAAGTATAGCTTGGCTTCCTCCTTTGATTTCTGAACTTTGATTTTTAAGTTCTCAATCGTCTTTCTGTCTTTGCGTCGCATTTGCGCGAGGAAAATCGAAGCTGAGTTCACTGGCCTGGCGCACAGATTTGGGGCTTCTTTTGGGTTTTCTATAAATTATTTGCAGCAGGAAGGGGGTGTGGGGGGGAGGCGGGGAACTAGCCAGCGGAAACTTTCTTATGCACTCCCTTCGCTATGTCCTTTCCGTTTTCTTTCGTCAGACAGGCGTGGCGTGCCTGCATGCTTGCGAGTCTATGCGGTGTAATTCTCTTTCTGAGACGTTATTGATTTGGTTCAGCTAGGAGAAACGCCAGTGAAGATGTTTTCCTCGTTTGCTTATTGTGCAAAGCCTAAGTTTTGCAGTAAGTCAGCCCCTATTTGCACATTTTTCTTGTGTTGATCGTGGTGCCTATAGCTCTTTTCATTGCCTTCGCTTTCATTTTATTTGAATGTTCTCGATGATTCAGTCTTGCTCGGGCGCTGCTTTTTGCGCACCAAGAAACTGCAATTACGCCCGCCAGCGTCTTATCGCTGTTCTTGCATTTCTTTTTGCGACTTTCTCTCTTCCTTTACCATGCTTGCTGAAGCCGCTCAGGAGCGGTTTTCCTTGAACGGAGAAAAATCACTCTTTCCATCTTTATCTTTCCTTAGTTAAGGGCAACTATCATCGCGCTGTGGTTCTGCGATGCTCTCCTGCTGCCCTCCTTCTCATATTTCCTTCTTTCGATATTTCTTCCTTACTTTCGCCGTAATTCCCCCTGCCCCCCCCCCCCCCCCCCCCCCCCCTCCTTTCACGCACACACTCTGAACCGCGCTTACTTAATTTCTTCTGTTTGCTCGCTCCTTTGAGGTTGCTTTTCCATGTCTCTTTTTTATCTTCTTTTTTTTTTTTCAGCCCCTACTCGGCCCTCATGAACCCTAGTGGAGCCATCAAATCCTTTTCAGGCCGTTCTTTTTCATCCCTGTTTCGGATGCAAAAGTCGGTGCACAACTCGCGCGTTTTTCTGATTTCTTTATCCCCGGAGCGATTAGCGTAGTTTGTTTTCTTGGTGCGTCTCGGCTGCAGCCGGAGCACGCCTGCGGAGGCTGCTCGTGCACAACTCGTATGCGCATCATGAGTCGACGTAGTTGCCTGCTCTGGTGTAGAGTCTGCTGCGCGTGTGTTTCGTCCGCTGGTGATAAAAACCTGACGTTGTGCTGTTGCAGCTTCATCTTACGGTTGTTGCTCCTCTCTTTCATGTCCGGCGGTGGCTGTTTGTAACGGTCTACTAAAAGGAGTCAACTAATAGCCGCGTTTGCGGGCAGAAGCTGTGTCTTCTCGTGCAGCGGGGCGCCTTTCTCCGCCGCAGACCTGCACGGAATAGTGTGTGCATGCAGAAGCCATAACGGCGGCGCCGCGTAGTCACTGCTGCCTGTACACCGAAAGCTTAATGTAGAGAGAGAGCAGTTTCAGCTCCGTAAGAAGAGGTCACGGGAGAGAGAGGGAGAGAGAGTTGCGGTTGTTTGGTTTCGCGGGCGTTGATCCGGTGCTGGCGTCGCCTTACTGAGGGTGCTTTTAGCTCCGAAACCACCACCTGTGTATACCTTTTCTTGTTTATTTACTCTGCTATGAGCACTGCGTGGAAACGTTTTCCTTTCCGTTCTTTTTTATTTTTTGTTTTGCTTGTTGAATATATTCTCGAGATACTAGCTGAGTATCCGGCGCCTTTGAGAAGCCGAGCTAAGCCTGGACCTTTTTCTATTTTCGAGCAGCGGACTTGGCAACGAACCTATAGCTCTTCATTTCTTTTCCTTCTGATGCGGATCCATAAACCGCAGCCCTACGTATATGCGCTTGTGAATTATTTAGAGTTCTGCGCGCAGACCGCCGTCTGCCGTCGAAAGGTGCAAAAGGAAGAAAAAGATATAAACGATAATCAGTCGACGTGGCGTGGTGGCGACTGCGGCAGTCGAGCTGTGTTCGCGAGCGTCTGGGCAAGTTTCTCCATCCCAGCTTTTCCGAGCACGTGTATATTTTATAAATGCCACTCCGTGTTCTCTGTTATGTGCACAACCAGTGAGACAACAAAAGAGCATGAAATTTCGGGCAGGAAATGAGAGCGAGCAGCTTGGTACACCAACCTAATACTGGTTCTTCCTTTATGCGCGTTAGCTTAACTAAGTGTTAGGTTCACCTTCACGACGTCGTTCGTCACTCTGGGCGAGTGGCTGACCTCGCGCATCGCTGCCACCCGTGGGATTCGATTTTATAAGGCGGAAAACTCTCACGAATAGTAGTACTACGGTACTACTTACTCCGTTCTACCTCCCTCTTTCCTTTTGCCGTCGCAGCATTGAGCCGACTGTGCGCTGTACTCGACCGAGCACGTCGAGTTATGGCTTCTGAATAAGCGCAGAGAGAGAGAGAGAGAAAAATCTTTAGTGGGGCAATTCTTGTTTCGGGCGTGCTTTCTGGAGTCTCCGTCGCATACGTATTTGTAAAATGCTGCAGCGGGAGGTTGACTTGGGCAGAATGGAGGAGGGTAGCTTTCGTCTAACGTGTGCTTTGTGGAAGTCTTTTTTTTCTTGCGCGTGCTGCACCACTGTAGTTGAAGTCGCCGCCTTGAAGCGGAGAGAAAGCGGCTCGCGCGGCCTGGCGTGACCGCCAGGATTTTTGACGCCTCATTACGCGCTGCAACTCGCTGCACGGGCGAAGGACGGATGAGGTGGGAACCTTGGTTGGCAAAAGAAGAAAAAGAAGAGCGGGTCCTCTTTGCCGTCTGCTTCTGCAGGACGAATCCCAGATAGTTGTAGTAGTAGTAGTAGTAGTAGTAGTATACTAGTTCTGCTGGCACCGCATACCCACTCGCTATTCTTCCCTTCTCCTCTCTGCTCCTTTTCCTCTTGCTTTCTTGCCTACTTCCCGTAGTTCGTTCTTTACTTCTGCTTCCCTACGCTTCGGTCACGACCCGTTAGTCCTGTTGCGGCGTCTCCTACTCGTCGCTACTGGCCCATCCTTCCTGTTTGCTTCTACGCCCGACGCGCCCTTTCTCCCCCCTCCCCTTTTTCTTTTTTTGTCTTTGTTTACTGTTTTGTCCGCTCGCTGTGCGTGCAGAGACGAGGGCCCGCGATTTCAAGTGCAGCTGCGGACTCCGGACGCAGTATGTGTGTGCTCGCACACACGCCGCTACTTTTGCGGAGAGGTGTGCCTCACTCCCCCGCCCTGCTGTTCGCGCATGTAATATGTGTTCTTTGCGTGGTCCTTCACCGCGTTGGACGGGTCGATTGCCCGTGTGGAGGAGCGCGTATGGAACGCTTCCGGTTTCGCTCCCTCTGATGACTTCCGGCGGCGGCGCGCTGCAAGCGCCGTCGTCTTCGTCTGCGCGCGCGCTCTTCCTTCCTCTTGCGGGGACTAAGCGGGGACCGTCTTGCGCTGTCTCCACGATTTATGCCCCAGTACGTCTCGGAGGACGCCGAGAGAGCAAGCGCAGTCATAATACGATTCAGTTCCTGCGTTTATCTTCTTTTTTGTTGTTGTTTATGCAGCGTCGCTAAAGGGTTATTCGAAGAAAGAAACGGTTTATCTATTTATTAAAAGAAAGAAAGAACGGTCTCCTGATTAGTTTATACTTGTTCTCCTGTGCCCGATTTGTTTGCTGCTTTATGTGAGCGCAATGCGTACACGTTGCTGCGTGCGCACATAAGTGCTTGTTCGTTTCTTTTACTGGCGTCCTCTCTCGCTACTGTTTTTCCTCTCTGGTCGCTGGAAACGAGGGCGAAAAGCAACCGACAACGGGAGACGGGCCACCTTAGGGCAACAAGCGCCCTCAATCGCTGTGACGCGGAACGACGTTGCGCTTGCATGAAAACGTCTTTTCGCGCGTGTCTTCCCGCGACGTTGTGTTGTCGCGCGCTGTCGAGTGTCAGCGCAGAGGGGACCCTTCGTAAATTGGCCGCGGTTTCCGTGCCTGCTGCTGTTCGGACTGAAAAGCGGGAGGAGGCTAGTTTCGAAACGCGCTGGATCGACGCGGCCTCGCGGCTGGCGCTCTTGGTGGGAAAGAGTTATCGCTGTCGTCCTCTTTGTAGCCGCCGGTGCGTTCGTTTCTCCCCGCCGCGGTTGATCGCGCGCGCGCGCGAATTGTCGCCCATCGGATGAGTTGTTGCGTCACGCTCGTAAGGAGACTTTCCTTTTCAGGCGAAGTGTGCTTCTTCGAACCGCTCACGGAATAAATAAAATACGCGGTGCAGAGCTTCCTCGTTCGTGTTTCATTACCTGGGGATTTTCGAGAACGTTGTCGTGACAAACCACCGAACTGAATGACGGGATACGGACTGAGTTGAGGGCTCAGGGAAAACACACACACACACACACACACACACACACACACACACACACACACACACACACACACACACACACACACACACACACACACACACACACACACACACACACACACACACACACACACACACACACACACACACACACACACACACACACACACACACAGCGGAAGTGAGCACTTCCTTGCTGTTCGTTGAGCTGGGTGCACCACCTGCCTCGATGCTTTGTAGGAACAAGGAGCGCGCGGCGCGCTGATTGCACGGGAGGGGTAGTTCATTGCTCGCAAACTGTCGATCGATCACGCGTTGACCTGCTCCCTAATTTCAGGGCACAAGTACGAAAACCGGCAGCGGCAGTCATCATTATTTTCGGGGGCCAAGTGCTCTCCGACTACTACAGGTCCGTTGCTTCCAGCACGCGCCTATTAGGGAGCTCGCATCCGTTCGGCGGCGCAGTCAAGGCAGTGAGAGCCACCGGCGGCTTCTCCGTGTTGCCTCTTTCAGTGAGGCACTGTAGTCCCAAGCAGCGCATATGGCCGGCGGTTGAATCGCTGCGCATTCAACTAGTGCCGCTGCTATGATCCTTGCGGTCTTCTTCGCACGATTCTCTTCCTGCACTCCGGAAGAAGGCTCTCCTCCTCCTCCTGCTCCGTCTTCTGGGCGTGTCTTGCTACGACGGCTGCTCCGCTTTTCGTCGCTTCCGTTGCCGCTGACTTGCTTGCCACGGGAGAGCAGCGGAAAACATCTGGCCACATATGACGTGTGCGTGCGTGTGACCGGGCGTCTCCCGCATGTTGTTACGACGCGTGGAACACGTGCGTAGCGCGTTGCCGTGCGCGTGCGAGTGCACCCGAGTGAGACGGTGTCTGTTGCGTCTTCTGCGCTGCAAGTTGTGTAATGGACGGCCGGTGGGCGGAAGGTCCGTGCCTTCCCCGGCCAGGTGTGAAATCGGGGCTGCTTGCGGCGGACGGAGCAGCGTACAGGGTCAGTGCAGATCAGGCGCGGGATGAGGCCGTGCCCGGGGCCCCTCTGAGGTCACTGCCTAACAGCCGCGCGGACGCAGGTGATAAAGGCCTATTCCGGGGCGGGAGAGTGTCCGCTGTTTCGAGCGGGCCAGAAAACAGAACTCGTACGTCCCACGCTTCTCCCAAACCGCGGCAGGTGTCCTCCGCTGGAGGGGCGCGTCGTTACAAGCCCCTCCAGGCTTCTTTCGTCCTCTGCCTGCGGCTTATTGCTGCCGCTGCTACTCGACCGAGAATCGTTCACTTGCCTTCCGCGTCTTTTGTTTGAACTGTTCTTTTTCCGGCCTACGGTGGGCGTCCCCGACACCTCTCGTAGCGGTCGCTCGGGCCCTTTCCCGCTCTCCTCGTTTGTCGCGTCCGTCGGGTCAGTCATTGTCCGCACTTTTATGGCGGGAACGTGCTTTCCGCGCGTCTACCACGCACTCCTGACTCCTGTCTTTCTTTTTGTGTGGGGCTGCTGAGACTAGTAGAGTTGGAGCATATCGCCTGTGCACACGAATCGATGATGTTCGCGGACACACCCCCCTCTACTGCACGCGGCCCGGACTTTCTGGCGCGTCGCTTGCCGAAGAGCAACAACGATAATGCAGAAAAAAAAAAAAAAGAAAACAGTGGCTTCATCGGGAAATAGGGCAGCCTGGAGCGCGCGCTTCTGGCCTAACGTGCCCGTTCTCTCGACGCCAGAGGAGGTCGTCAGCGCCATCTTGCAGGCCGTGCGCGTTGCTGTCTGCTCATACATGGGCGTTTGTATCATTCTACGCTTGTTAAGTGTCACTTTTTTCCCCTGCTTCACCTGCGATTGGGATTCTGCTGGTCCTTGCATGGCCGCAAGCTCGGCTACTTATGCAACAGCATTGCCATTAGTAGCAGCGATGACCGTGTTGTGTTCGTGCTTCAGTAATGTCCCATTTGCTGCGGATAGTAACATTGCAGTCCAGTATGGAAATGACAGGAATATCGATGCCCCTCGTTGATGAGGCAACGGCCGCTGTTGCGTGTCAGTTCCTTGGCACCGAAGGAATGACGGTCACTCTGCTGCGCCTGCGTTTGTTATAGGCACACTAATAGTTCATTCTCACTTCTCGGAGACATGAATGTGCTGCTCTTAAGGGAGGCTTTCAGAGTTCCATTCATGGCCTGACAGCTCGCGCGTAAGTGATGGCTGAAAATAATTCGAACACAAGCATTAAATGGGAACGAGACGAGTATACGCTCTGGTGAATTTTGGAGGGGTTCTTTTTAATCGGGGTGACAAAGAAGGGAGGCAAAACATTGCCGAGTGACGCATACTAGGCGCAGCTACGGAATGTAAATAATTGCGTATTTGCACAGACCTAGCATTTCGCGGTAGCAGTTATTTGATGGTCAGAGAATACTGGGGCAACAGTAACTCTCTTGGAAGGCAGCTATTCTAACTACTACCACTGACTGAAACTGCTCACTGCTCGGAAGCACAGAGATAGAGTTGAAGAAAAATAGTGTAGTTCTTTTCTCCCAAGTTAGGAGAGGTATCCTTCTTTTTTACTTGGTATCAACGGCAGAGCGAACACGGTATTTGCTTTCCGCGCCAGCACGCCCTTCCGGCTGGCCGAGTGTGTGCGCCGATGTGTTCATGAATGCCATCTGCTATTGCGCGAGGTGCTCAGATGGCTCGTCGTCATCCGGGCAGCGCGAACAACAACAAAGGGACATGGAGTCGCGCGCAGCAGCCGGACGCGTGTAACGCGATCCCCAATCGAAGAAGAGACGGCTGTCGTGGTCGGCAAAGAGAAGCAGCAGCACTCGTCTGCGTTCCGTCGCACGAGGCATGTGATCCCAGAGTCCTTGCTGCGCCTGCCGCCTGCGTGTCCCTGCTGTCGTCTCCGCGCAGCTCAGCTGCTGTGCGGTGTTGCTGCTATTTCTTTTCCGGTGACGCTATCATGGCCCTGATGAGAAGCGGCGCGCACCAGGCTGCTTTCCTGTGCGGCAGCTCTGCTCTTGCCGGAAAGCAGGAGAGGTGGGACGGTGTTGCCTTCCCCCTCGCGGCCCGGCTGGGATCGTGTTCCCCGCAACGCGGTCGCGGTCTTCTCGCGCTTTCTGCCTGTGTTTCGTGGTGGGCGCGAGAAAGGCGTTAGAGCTTTGGCCTCTTTGTTCGTTTGGCGTAAGGCGGTCCGTGGTCCGTGGGATACAGCACAAGCTGGACCGACTCATCCCGCTGATTGGTGGACTGGAGAAAAGGGGTAACCTATGATCAGGCAGCCGGCTTCAACTTTGCTTCTGCCACACACCGTGGGCGGACCTCGCGTCGGGAAGTTTGCGCTTGAAAGAGAGAGAGAGAGAGAGAGAGAGAGAGAGAGAGAGAGAGAGAGAGAGAGAGATAGGGGGGGGGGGGTCGCCGGTGTGGAAGAGGGAAGGGGGATCGCCGGTGTGGCTAAAAGCTTTCGCTCCGAGCGACTAATAAATTCACCGTCGTCATCAATAATTACAATCTCCGCTCCTTTCATTCGCAGGAAACTGGCAGAACAATGTGCACCGCATTCGCACTCCCCCGTTTGCAGCGTCGGCTATTGCGACACATTGGTGGCATATAGCGAGTCACATGATCAACTAAACCTTTTCAACAACGGCCACCTTAAAGAGCGTGACATAATGCGCGAAACTCCTGCTCGGTGTCGTCCGCGTCTCTCTTAACGTTTTGAGAGAAGCCTTCGAGCGAGCCGTGCGTTGCGCTCCATGCCGGGCGACTTTCGGGGCTTAAGCGAGTGTGTTTGCACTCGGGGCAGGGATGCGGCGCTATCGTCATCACCATTGTAGAGCCTGGTTGAGAAGTAGGGCCCCAGCGGACGCATATCGCGCCCGGCCAGGCGCTGTTGAGTCAGCCGTGCGAGCTGCTTGCCTCTGTCAATGAGCCAGGCGGGCGCCTTCGCTAAATTCAGCCGGTGGAGGATGATGCTGCGGCATGGTTTCGCGTTGCTTGCGTTGAGACCGTGGCGATGGCCGATGCCCGAGTCCGAGATTATCCAGGCTTTGATCGCCACAAGCTGCTTCGTTGGCAGCGTACACTAGCGTTCCAGATGGAACGCGCCTAAACTAACTAATGGCGATCCCGCGAATATTCGTTCGAAGGTTGATTCGCGAAACAGAAAACAGGATGGAAGTGAACGAACAGTTTGAAAGGACAGGGGCCTAATAGTACATTGGAAGGAGACATCTTATACAGCTTCATTGGTCGCCCGGTCGACTGCAGCCAATAAAGGGTGCAAAGCGAACCACGTCGACAGCCGATACTAATGCGCTGTCGAAGTATTTCTATTCCAGATACCTTTCTCACTTTTCTGAAGTCGGCTTCGCCATACCCCTTCGCTGCCGAGACTCCGTCCCATCTGACCTCCCGAACTTAGCCTGCCGTGGTTCTCTACAGACCCTGTTTGAATGATGGCGGTCACTCTCCGTGAATGAAACCGCGCGGCTACGCGCCTTTCGGAGCGCATTAGCGCATTGTGTGCGATGATCTGCAGCTGCTTTGGGGGGAAGCCACCTCCGCGTTTCCTTTTTTTTTTTTTTTTTTTGGAAATAGTGGTTGTCTCCATTGAATGGCGGTGCAAGTGAGGTCATCTCGAGTGGTCGCACTTTGCGCGGCTTCCACGCGGGCACTGCGCACTCAGGGGGGAGGGCGGGAGGATGGTCGCGTTAGCGATCGAAGCATGCCGCAGAGGAGAAATCGTTCGTCTCCGCAGAGGCAATACGCTGTGGCATCCGCCCTGGCGGCTTTTCAATTCTCGCGGACGGCGTTGGCCTGGCGCGCCGCTTGCGTGTGCGGTGGAGTGAGGCAGAGCGGGGGAAAGATGCGAGGAACAATGGGCCACGCTGATTGAAAGGGGTCGGCGCTAAAGGGCCCGCATCACTCTTCCTCGCGGGCGCCGGCACCTGACGTTATCAAGAGCGGGTAGGCGTCCAGGGGTGGATCCCGGGCTTTCTTTCCAACATGTTCTTTTTATTTTTCTGCGACCATCTTTCTTCCCACTCCTGTCAGCGGAAAGATCGCGGCTTCTTTTTCTCTTCAGCGTGGAACGTCTGTGCGCAGATGGCTCGACGCCGTTCTAGCTCCCCGAACACTGCGGCCCTATAACACCGATGGCAATGGCGTCCTTGACATAGGAATGTCGACGAAATTGGTTGCATAAACCTTATGCGTTTCTTTCTTCCTTATATCTGTTCTTTTTGCAGCATTTGTCCAGCACATTAGATCGAGGGTTGCTTCGCTGTGGCGCGGGGTGGTTTCAGCTATCTCCTCTCAACTTTGGATTGGCGACGAACTGGCGACAAATTGGTCGCTACAAGAGACCGGTGGTAGAAGATATGACGTGAATGTTGTCGTCGCTGGCGTTTCCGAAGGAAGGCGATCACGCGTCGATTGGGTTGGATGGGTCTGCACGAAGCTGCAGTGCGTCCAACGCAGTGCGCAAGTTCCGAATGACGGAGCGTGGCACATGCCGCGGGAGCGAAATGAGTCGCGCAGCGTGTGGCCCGGCTCATTTGGGCAAGAGCGACTGGGAGAGAGTGAATGGCAGGGACTCGCCCGCAGCGTTTACCCAAACACCGGCCTTCGAAGCGGAACCGAGAATTGAACACGCGCCGCATCGGTCCGGGACAAACAGCATTTTTCGAGCTTCGCCGTGCAGGCAGGCAGGCAGGCAAATCGAGCCCGCGGTGTTGTAGATGTGTCGAGACCACCTGTTTCGATATACAGCTTTTCTCACTAGTCGGTGCGCACCCTTCTGTTCCAGCAGCGCGCGGCCTGCGCGTACCCGTTGTTATCGGGAACGGCGGAATGCCTTGGAAAAACAGCCGGGAGGAGAAGGAGAGGAGGAGAGGAAATTGGAAGAGTGGTGCAACCCGGGGAGCAGGCATGCGTGACGGAGAAGCTCGCCTCGAGGGGATTTTATGCGTGCTGTAAAACGCGTGCAACACTGGTAATGCTACTACTACTCCATTAGCGCGCGCGGTGCCCCGTTTGATGCCCCCTAGTGTGCCGTACTTCCTCCCCTTACGTTTCTAGCGGCACGCTTCGCCAGTGCGGGGAAACGGGGTGTTCCATGGACGAGGTGCGGAGAAACCCACTTCTCAGGGGAGAAGTTTGCTGCCCGTTGTTAGTGTCATCGTGTGCATTACTCGTAGGCAGCACGCGCGCCCCTTCAGCCGCCTTGCGCGGTTGGTTAATTGTGCAGTTCAGCAAGATGCGTTGAGATACGATGCCAAGCATGTGTAGCTTACCCAACATCGGCGTGGCGGCTGCGACAGGTGGAAGCGTACGTTGTAGGTCCGGTATTCCTGTTTCGGGAAATCTCCATTGGGTGTCAACACTCTGTCCGTGGGGTGTATACTATACTATAAGACTCGGCAGCCTATTCGCGGAAGGCTGAGTAGGGAGCTGACGTAAACCGAATCACGGCCACTTGGGGGACGACGCGCTTCGGCCGTCCCGGGCCGAGATAAGCGGTCTTGGAACGGACCATTAAACGGGCTTTGAGCGTGAGAGTGCTCAAATGAGTGTACATTTTATTTTTGTGCCCGGTATAAATTCTTTCGAGATTTTACGAGCTGTAGTTCTTTTCTGGCTTCCTGCTAGACTGGGTAGTGGAAGCAAATTTTAGCGCACCTTTCCGCCCGCCGTTTTATGAAAGCTCCCTGATGAATTTAACCATATACACTTACAGGGTATTCTGCGCAGCACAGACACACACAAGAAAGAGGATACCACGTGTCCTCAAGTAATTTAACTATACCTTGGAAAAGAGTGGCACAGGTGGTGAATGATTGAAGTATGAACTTCATTCATTCATTCATTTCGATTTTTATTCCTGCTCTCTGCTGTTCCTTTCGCACCCACTAGACGTCTCGAAAACGCCGGAGGAGTTTGAGGGCAGCCATCATTGTGGCTAGTTCCCATGTACACTCTCTGTATAAGAGCTGCGCATCGCAGTCTTCATCGTACGCACCCACGGCATCGTTGTTCATTCTGTGCATGGCCCCCGTGGGGGCGGCAGGTGGTACGAAGAAACTGCCGCAGTCGAGCGCCGCCTGACCGCAGCCGTAGTAGTACACTCACTCCACACGCGTTCTTCGTCGCTCGACCGCTCTCAGCGCCGATGCCATGGGCGGCGGCTAACTTTCGGGACTACGAGGCCGCGAAGAAGGGCAGCGCCTGCCAACACGCCGTCTCCTCTGCCGCGCCTTTTTTATTCGTCTTTCTTTTTGAACCGTCCCTGTCTTTTCTCCTCACCTCTGCCCGCAGCCCGTTCTCACAGCGCCTCGTAGTAGTGCCGGGAGGGCGCGCTTGTTTCCTCTCTTGTCTCGCGGCTCGTTTGTGGACGCGTTCGCCGGCGGCCCATTGAAGCCGCCGTGGCCATTCATTAAGATTCCGATCGGACTCCGGATAAGAGCGGCCGAGGTGCCGGGCCCCGGCGACGGCGCCTCTTTAGCCCGCGCCTGCCTTCATCGCCCACTTCCTCCCGGCGGCGTGCACAACGACGCCACCTTTCTCTTGCTCGTTTTCTGATCGGCGGCGGCGGCGGCAAAGAACGGCGCCCGCCCAGACGTGTCGTCGTTCGGTGTGCTGCCGGCGTTGCCCCGAAACGGATCTGGGCGAGCGGCAGGCCGTGCTTAAGCGAGATATATAGCCTCACCTCGCCCCCCCCCACCCCCCCCCCCCCCCCCACACACACACACACTTTACACAGCGCCCTAGCCTTCCTTTTAGCCAAAGTCAGCGTGAGAGTTCCGCGCTTTCTCGACGCGGTGCAGGCCGAGCTTGTGTGCGTGTGTATGTACTGCGTTCTTTTGCGAGCTGTTCCCACGTGACGCGAGGCGAGTTTATTAAACGGAGGTATTTATTTTACGCGGCGCCGGCAGAATCGAGCGAGCGCTGAGGTTTATTCGGCGATAAATATATGCCTTCTCTGGCACATCGCGCAGTAATTTTCATGTGTGCGTTGATTACACTCATCGTGTCAATTAATTAATCGATGAACCCTTTAGCCGTACGGCAGAGTCACAGTGTATTTTCGCTGTCTTCGCAACGCGGGGAGGACGGGGAAATCTGAACGGCGAGGAGTTTCGGGGGTTTACCGTGTTCACAGACTCGTATTTCTCGGTATGGCCTGAATTCCACGTGTGCCCTTGGCAGTGGTCTGTTTTTATTTTGATTTTAATTTCGTGCACATGGTATTGAGGGAAGTGCGTTTAGCTGAACGTTTTATATATGCAAACAACGGAATTTGCTCTATATCAACTATCGAAGGAAACTAAATTCACGCGATTTAGGAACAATCGCCAGACGCACAAGCTGTGAAGTCCGGCTCGCTCACTCGTTGTACCGTTCACTCACTTTCCCCGTTATCTTGTTCACTTGCTCGGTTGCTTGCTCGGTCAGTGCGTTTGTACAGCCATCAAATTACTGTCGTGCTCGCTTGTTGTGGCGTTAGGCTTAGCTGAGACCAGCCTTGCTGGACCAGTGCGGTTTGTAGAAAGAGAAAAATAGTTTTGTTTGAGGTCGAACTAGATGCAAAGGGGCGAATATTTCTCGTCCACGCATATGCCATGCACAAAATGATCCAGCGTAGCAGCACTCGATAAAACATCCGCCGTTCTTCTTTGCTTGTTCTTTCCCGGAAGCCGGCCGGGGCCCGTTCGTAGAGTGTCTCTTTCTCCCGCCTGAGAGCCGATTGGTACGCCCCAGAATTTGCCCGTGGGTTGCGGGGTGACTCTAGGCGCCAGGGCACGAACCGGACGCGCGAAGAAGTGGAATGGAAGTGGGGGGGAGTCAGACAGCGGCAGCCGTCGCTAGCTCCGCTTGCATACATACGGTGTGGGGAGATCGAAGGCGTTATAGTGTGCGGTCTAATTAGTGCGCCATCGACTGCTGCTGCCGTTGAACTCTCTCTCCCCTTTCACATCTTCACCTCGCTCTGCTGCGGTGAAGCCGAGAGGGGGAGGAGGGCCGCTGCACGCACGGGAACGAGTGCATGCGGCAATCGTCGACGTGGAAATGATGGTCGCCGCCGCGCCCTCCACGCGCGGCCACTAATTTTCGGAGCTGTCAGAAGCAGCCTCGTTATAATTGTGCCTGCACAGTGCATGAGCGTGCGTGTATGTACTATATACGAATATAATATACACTAAGGGTGTGGTATAGAGTACTACTTCAGCTATAGGGCTCGTTTGTCTGCGGCGCCGGATAAAGCAATAGAATAAAAAGTATCTTCTCCCCTGTTGCTTTTTCTTTTCTTTAGGTTTTTCTTTCGGTGCTTCACGCTTATGAAGAGTGAAACAGAACGACAGTTCGATCGACTTCCCTTTTGTGCCATATTCGCACGAGGCGAGTTATTGTAGACTCGTCGCAATTTTTGTTGAATGGATGGAGTGGGTGGAGAATGGAATGGGAGTGGGAGGGAGTCAGACAGCGGCATCTGTCGCTCTTCTTGCATACATACGGTGAGGGGAGATTAATTCTGAAATCCCCATCAGCGCGCACCAGCTTGCTCCGAGGCTGTCAATGCTTGGTGCTGCCGCTCGCGAGATTCGCTTTCAGCTCTCGTTGTACGTAATCCGTCCGAGACCAAATTGACGGCGGGAATTCGGCGTCGGTGCAGTCGAGTCCACTCAGCCGAGTTTATTAACCGCGCTGGTTGTGAAATCTCGAATCAAAAATCAGGCTTAACTTTGTGACCGCGGTTTTTGGATGGTATATGACGCCCGCCAACTACCACTAGGGCAGTCGGCTGTTCGTTTATATTTTACTTTTTTTTTTTCCCTGCCATAATATTGTCTAGAGCGGCTGTGGGAAGTTCTGAAAGTCTCAGGTGGCCTCACTGTCGGCTGACCTCTGAATTTGGCATCGCGTGGAGTTCAGCACTTTGATATATATGGCGCTCGAGATGAGTTTCCCAAACGGCATACAAGTTCGGTGAACTCCACTCCGGTTATCGGTGTATTTTCGCCCTTCTCGCGCTAGCCCTCAGGAGCCTCGTTAATATTTTGAGTGAGAGGGTGGGAGGAAGAAGGAGTAGCAAGGAAGGGGAGATCAGCCGTCATCTTCGAATAAATCTCCACATACTGCAGTGGCGTATGTCTCCTTAGCACTCGCGCAGGCGCTTTGGTCATCGCGCGCGCACTTCTCTCCGGCATCGAAAATGCAGCTTCTTTGACCGCCGGTTCCTTACGTATAGTCGCCGGATGGCGCTCTCCTTTCCGGCGCCGTTAGTGTGTCCATTTCGTGCATGGTTGCATAAATGCATACCTAAGTGGAGGTATAGCAGTTCTCGTTGCTGCGCAAGCACATGTGCCGCAGTGCGCAGTCCGTGCTCGGTGTGGGGCATATTTCGCCGCGTACATTTCTTAGCGTCATCTTTCCACCGACTGTGTTGGCCGCTCTCTCTTTTCTCCCTCTTCGAGGTCACACACTCGCACAAAGGGCATCGAGCAGTGGACGGCGGGAACACTGCCAGGCATCGATTGGCGCCGCCGCCACATTACACGCCTGCGCTGCGGATTCATGTATGCATGCAGTGCGGGTAACGGAGGTGATCGCCAAGAGTGGCCCCCCGGAGCTGAGAAAATCGTCTTGAGCTGGATCGACGATGCTCCCATCGCATCCCTATGGATTCGTTGCACTACGCGTGTTCTGTTTCGTTACACCGTTCGATTTTGTTTAGGAAGGTCCCTCACTATTCTGCATTCTCTGTTCGACGCCTTCCGACAGCACCGCGGTGCGTTGCCAATTTCGCTGCTGGTTTGTTTGAAGAGCGATGTCCTGTTTTCAGTGTTTCTGTTGTCCCTGTTTTCCTGCGCCAGGCCTCCATCCAGCAAATTCATGCGCCAACTAGCCTGCAAGAATGTCCTGGCAAGTTCAAACTGCTCTAGTAATAGCGAAGCGATCACTTCCCAACTATGATTCGGGTAAAACAGAAAAAAAAAAAAGACGTTTGGAAGAATGCATTGTGACCACTTCGAAGTTCGTACTCAGCCCCGCGACTCCAAACACACACGCGTCGTGCGCTGCCGCGCCAACGTCGCGCGTGTCAGCCGAAACCGGCCTGCGCATGCGCGCGGTACCTGACGCGTGCATCGCGAGTGCTGACGCTCCGATATCTGTCCCTGCCAGATATTTGGCGCGTCAGCGCGCGCTCTACGCGCGTCGGAAACTAGCGAGGGGACCGTGCGGCTGTCCTCCACTCCTTTTTTCACCACTCAGCTCCCCCTGCTTCTTTTCTTCACAGACTCGGGGCCTTCCAGCTCTCCCCTGTTCTTTTCTTCACGGTCTTCAAATTTTATTTAGACCGCGCGAGTGGATGAGCGAGCCAGGACCGCGGACATGCACGTGCATTCCCCTTTTGCGACGCTTGCCAGGACTCCGGAGTTGGCGTCGTGGCGCGTGCTTTGGAGTCTCCGCTTTACAGTAGCCATGTGGAGAGAGCGTTGGGAACTCCATCTTATTAATTGGCTACGCGTATCTTTTGTTCTCCCCTCGTTGTTTTCGCGTCGTATTTATCTTCCCGAATTCTTTTCCTCCGCTCCCCGTTGTCTTTCGTGCCAGAAGAGCTCCTTTGCACTGTGTGTATATAATACGTATTCGAGTGACCGCTTATGCTCTCTCAAACGGCCCGAAGCCATAGTGCCGATTTGCTGGTGCGGGAAGAGCACTTTCCCATTTCCCCAGATCGCGCGTCTCGAGACGGGCTGCAGCGGCAGCGCGCAGAATCCAGCAGGCACGCCGCTGGTTGCGCCTAATACAGATCGAAGCCATTAGGGGGAGAAGGGAGCGGCTGCCGACCGTGTGCGTGTCTGCCGGCGGCTTCCCTATCTCGGTCGGCATACGGGAGAGCCGGGGATAGCGCCGGTCATTTCCCCCCTCTTTCCGCGCCTAGCAAACTGGCCCCATTCTTCCCCCGCCCGCGATTCCTCCTCCCTTTTGTGCCTTTTATTTCGCCTCGAGATCTGCAACGTCGTAAAAGCGCAGCAAGGAGCTACTGCTGTGTTGCCTTTGAAGTTATTTTATTTTAAAGCGTGGTATATATATTACATTGCACAACACGCGCTCCCCCTCCGGTACCGTCAGGAATCTGGCCACCTCTACCCGGAGGCTGTGAAGAAGGCAGCTGCTTCCCTTTGGATGCCCTGTCGCGTTTCATTCTTCTTGTTTTCTCGGCAGGTTTGTTTATCTTCTCGTTGCCGTTTCCTCAGCTCTCGAGCAGCGCATTTCCTATCTCTGGTTCTGTGTGAGCCCTGAGTGCTCGCTTACTTCGTGGCGCACATTTGCCTTCAGTTCAGATTTTCGTTTCCCGCCGCGTAAATTTCTCCTAGCACACAGATTGCAAATAGCGATGCCTTGTTTTCTCCCCCCTTTTGCGCAGTATTTGGCGGACGTGCTATGCGTCCCTTTTCACGTAATTGGCTTCACTCCTCATGTAACAAGCGCTGCTGAGAAAGTATACAGCTAATTAGTAATCAGCCTGAGTGGAAGATAGTGCTCATGATCCTCGAAATGCGCGTTCAGCTAATGTTCTTTCGTGTTGATTCTGACACGCTTCAAACAGCCGTTGCCTCCTTCGTCGCTTTTCTTGGCAGTTTATCACGCGAACACGTCATGCTATCATCATCTCTAGCATGTATACTGTCGCTCCATGTTTAACAACGCGTCACGTAGTTATTGCTTTGGTTATATTTATCGCAAACTGACGTTTCTTTCCTGAACGTAGGGAAATAATAAAAATTTAGGACTTGAGGAGGGAGTTGTTGGCGAGACATCTCCTCCTTGCCATCACTCCCTCCGCACCTTAGCGGAAAATACAGGTAGAGAGACAAAGGAAGGGGCCACGCTTCTTTTATGTTTTCTTCTCCCTGAGAAACATTTCCTGCCTTAAGAATATTTTTCTCCCGCGATCTTCGCATTTCTTTCGTTTCTACTCGCACTCCATCATCGGGCTGTGGTTGTCTCGGTTTACTTTTCTTTTTTTTTTTTTTTTTTTAATATTTCGTCGAATCCTTCGTGGCGCTGTTTGCCCACGCACAGTGGGTGGAGCACTTTATCCCGCTTCTCAGCATCGCTCCTTAGCTGATATCTCGATGTTTTCTTCTTTTATCCCTTTTCGCGAGTCAAGCGGCGGCGATCGTCTCCGCGTGGATGAGCTTTGCGCTTTATCTGGCGGGATATACGCTGTTCGCAGTGTGTACCCGCTGCTGCCGCACGCTTTTCGCGCGCGGCCGCTGCTGTTTCATCTTGCCCCGCTTCTCATTGATCGCCAGTTCTGCGAGACGGCGACGGTACCTGGCACTGCTGCATCGACCATGCCTCCCGAAGCGCCGATGAGTGCCAGCCGCCGCCGCCAAAGCTTTTCCTTCTTTCGGATTTTTATTTTTCTATGTACGCTTTTATTTTATTTTATTATTATTTTTTTTTTTTGCGTTCGGGGGTATTTTGATTGTGTACACAAGTAGTGCATACGAAAGTCGTTCGTGCCGTCGCTTCCACTGCCAAACTTGGTACCCACTTTGTATGTTCTTTCATAAGTGTAGCCGGGGCTTTTTATTTTTTTTTTTCCCCTGTCCACGCAGCTTTCCGTTTTGAAATTCCGCTCTCTTTCGTCTCCTGTACTCTCCCACTCCGAGTCCATATGCATTTCGTTTCGTCCATTTTATCGCTTCCCTCGCCATTGTTCTATAGCAGCGATTTTTCCAGTCCGTTCTCTTCTAGGTGTTGCAATCCGTGCTTCGAATGTTTCAACCGGCACTCTATACAATATACCGCTGCAGCACATCTTCGACGGAGTTTTAACGTTCTGCTTCATGTATATATAGACCTGCAAGAATTGACGGCGATGACGCTTTTTTTTGTCTTTCTTTCTTTTTCCGGTCCTCTATCGCCGGTCACTCGCGAAGCGAGCTGGGCAGACACGCATAGCTTTTTTTTCTTTTCTTTTGTTTTGTCTCATTGCTGTACATATATATGTTCTTCGTTCTTTCCTTATTCCTCGCGTACAATGTGCGAACGACGGGGAGCGCGCTTTTACGATCGGCCCGTTATGTTTTCCCTGCCTGATTGGGCTGCGCCTCTCGGTGTAGTCGAGGGTTGAGGAGGAAATGACTTTCGCGCCTGAGTGCATAATTCGTGGAGGACACAGCAGATGTGTGTGCGTGCGCCCTCTTCGGATGTCGGTGTGCGGTCCTCGTGCTTGCGTTTCTGCGAGAGTTTGTATCGAGCGCGGCCTTTTGCGAGCTCGGTGTCACCGCGATTCCTGACTTAGTTTAAAAAACCCTTTTTTTCTCTTTTTCTCGGCCTGTGCTGATTCTCGCCCGGATATGCGCGTGCGCAGTGTGCACAGGGTGCAAAATTTTTCTCGCCTCTTTTGTGAGACGCTGTGGACGAAGGAGGAGCTTCTCTTTGCCCGCACGAAACGAAATCGAATTTTGATGCCTCGCTTCCTCTTGCCCTTATCGCCGCCCTATATTTTCTTTTTCTCTGCCCTTCCCACTCAAATGCAATCACGAGAAACGACTTTAGCCCACGTCTGTCTTGTTTGTGTTGTAGCATGAATTTTGCTATTTCGCTCGGGGGGCCGCTTGACGCTTCAGTCTTCTTTTTTTTGTGTGTGTGTGTTTGACCGCCTCCATGTTGGTGGTTTATCTAACCCATCACTCCCATTATGCATGGTCTTTATTTTGCTACTGGTGGTTGACTCCAATTGGAGGGTTATATTGTTTAGTGTTAAGCATCGAAAGAAGACTACATGCAATGCGGGGGACAATAAGCCAGAGGTCAGTACCCTCGTCCGTTTTTATTTCGTTTGGCCTGGACACAGAGGAGGAGAAGGAGGATGGGGGGTGCATCGTTTCTGCTCGGGAGTTTCCTTTACTTAGGCGAGCAGCTGCTCTTCTACAGACATTGCTGCTTGTTCTCAAGTGCTCTTTCCATATTGCGGTCAATGTTATGCTCCCTGTTTATTAGTACCTACCTATTTGAGTTCCTCTAGAACCGAAAGTAAAAAAAAAAAAAAAAACAAGAAAGAAAAGTATGATGAGCAAGATCGAAACACAGATATTCTGTTATACGAGTCTCACCACTTGCATTGTTTGTGGTCGTCACTGAGTGTATAAATACACTCCGACGCAGTTTTCTCGTGTCTCTAACACGCACGATTAATGCCGCCTTTTTACCTGTACTATGCGCAAAAGCGATAATTTCTTCGACGCACGGCCCTAGCTGCTACTTTACCTATCTTTGGCATATTTCAGCGCTCGCTGTTCAACACTCAGGCGCGTATTTAGCGACGTCGGCCATTTCTCTACGTGCACGGCGGACGCTCAGGTACAGGCCCGTAATTATCGGTTACTTTCTGGCTTATGCATCGGGCGCCTCAAGCCTCGCGATTCTCCCACGGACTCCTTTGCACCCGGCGCAGTGCGTACTCCGGCGGCATACATGGTCTCGCGCATTTTTCCGGCGTTTTGACATCCCAAATTCCGCTCACATTTTTTTTTTTCGCAGTGGCCGGCTGGTCATCACAGCTTTATTCTTTTTTTTTTTTTTTTGTTCCTGTCTTCTTTGCTTTTTATTTGCCTAATTCGCCAAGGCCGCATTCCATCCCGGGCGGTGCTCGCTGGGCTGGATCCGGTTGACCTGCTGGAGGGCTGCCGTGCGTTTCTTTTCCTTTTTTTTCCCCCTTCTCCCCTACAGTGCAGTGTTGCGTTGTTGCTGCGGCACCGAAGGCTTCCTCGCCTGTACCCCTTCGCACCCTTTGTCTCGAACCGGCCGACTCGAAGCTGTCCGACGGAGTTAATTGCCTTCACACGTGGCCTCCGCGAGACGAGAGCCGCTGAGCGGTCGATTAGCCCCCCCCCCCCCCCCCCCCCCGCCCCTCGCTTATGCTGTTGCTGCTTCTGACTCCGTAGGGAGGAGGAAGGAGAAAGCTTGGTGGGTGAATAATAATGCGGCTAGGTGTTTGCTGTTGTCGTTGCGTTCTAGGCGCGTGCTTTTGGGCGATGTTCAGACCTCCGCCGCCTCGCGCGAGCCAGATATCGAGGCTAGGATCCGCTGAACTGCGGCCACGTATAACTTGCCTTCGTTTCCCAGAGTTGTTTGTGTGCGTGTTTTATAGCTGCGACGAGGCTGTTCTGGTCCGTTGCCGAGTTTGTGCGTGTTTGTCGCGAGCAGTATTTACTTCATGTAGCACTGGCTCTCTTTTTATGAAAGCCCTTAGCGAGGGCTTTGTAACGAGGTTATTTGGATTTAATTATGCATGCGCCGTCGCTCCGCGCACTGTGGCTCATTATGCATGCCAAAACGGCACTAGTCTGTGTGGCTCGGCTCGTGCAAACATCCCTTTGTGGGTGCAAACATCCCCCCCCCCCCCCTCCTTCACTTTGCTGTGCTTTTCTGGCTGCCGGAGCTTTCGTTTTCAAATGTTAGCAGTCCTGATAAGAGCTTTTGTTGCGGTTATACGCGGCATCGTGTGAACACTTTGCCTCATGGATGTTTTGTGTCTGGTTTACTTATACCCCATTAACTGAAACTTATAAGCCATCCTCATCCCACCAGCACGCAAAATGTTTCACGTAAGGGGGAAGGGGGCGCACAAAAAGCACTCAAACCGTAATAGTTCTTAACAGGCGGGATACGCTTAGAACGTAGTGCTTAATCCGGTGCTATACAGCGTGGTATTCCTGGGCCACCAAATTTGTAATCTCTGCCATCGCATGCGTGATACCGGTTATGTGAGCGCCAGGCCTAAACGACAAGCACCGGAGATATTTGCTTGTGCACTTCAGTATACGCGCACATGTCAGTGCGCATATGCAAAAGAAAACTATGTCGGGCAGACGGAAAGCTTCTTTCGCATATACTTGGGGCTGCCGGCTGCACAAGGTATTGAACCGGGCTACCGCGCGGCAACGGATTCACGGGGATTAACGATAGTGTCTACGGCTCGGCGCTGCAGGGATTAACGAGCGATGCTCCAGGCGCTCCTGAAGGATTAGCCAGAGCTCCAGCTTTGCCGTTTTCTCTCTCTTTTTTTTCTTCTTTCTGTTTAGCTCTTCTTTAGAGCTGCAGGTTAGGTTGAGCGAAGAGAGCGTTGCCTTTAAGCGGCGCGTTTAATTGGCTCGCTTATTGGGTGACTGCGGCAGAATCGGCCCTGATCGGCAAAGCTGGCCAGCGACGAGATATAAAGGCCGTTCATTGCACCATACGGAGTGCGCTGCGCTAATTAACTATAGACGCATTTTGCTCTGTCATGTTGAACTTCACGAAAAGGTCCAGGATGACATGTGCCAGTTGTTCGACACTCGTAGGCGATTGATCTTTTGTTCTTTTATTTTACAACAAGCTGGAACATTCACTTTCAAGGTATATATAATGAAAGTTAAGACTGTGCTAAGTTAAGTGGCGTCCTATAATGGCGCCTCCTGGGGCTTTTCCTTTGGCAGTTCCAGACATATTCTATCGAAGCTCGATTCGTGAATCCGTGAGGTGCGATGAAGTACTTAAGCAGTAGGCGCTTATTTTAGGATAATATGTTTCTCTTTTGGCAGGTCGCGTTGTTTAAAAGCTGGGCCACTTAAATTCGATTTCAATTTGCTTGCTTTTATGACTCGCTGATGATTGTCTCAAGGCGTTTGCTGCATTTACGACTTGCTTTGTTTTCGGCTGACGTTATGTCTGGTTAATATTTTTTTTCTTTTTTTTTTTTTTCTTTGTTTTACATTCCTTGCATTTCTGCACACTTCGCTTTGACTGGAGCATCTGGTCGCATGAGCTGATGACGCGCGCTCGCTTTTCCTGTCTTCGCACTCACCGGGCCGTCCGCCCCTCGTACACCTCTGGTCGTTGCAGGCGCCGGAGGCTTCACTCAGCGGCCACGCAGAGGTACACTGCGTCATTTGTGCCATGCTGTTAATCCACTAAATCAATAAGAACGCGACATCAGGCATGATCAGACACAAATCGAGATTATAGATATTCATTGGCAGATAGGGGTAGTGTGAGTGTGCTGAACAGCATAGCATGTGAAGCCGCGATTTTGGGTGAAGGGAAGGCGGGAGCGGGAGGCGGTTGCGCACGAGATTAGGAAGCGTGCGGGGTTGAAAGAGGGCGGGGTTACCTCGATGACGATAATGACGCGCATTGTTTTTTTTATCGTAATATCTCGTTCACTGCTGGCTGTCGCGAATTGAGAACGAGCACCCCTCACCGTCACTGACACTACTGCTGCTGTGATCGACCACCACCTCACCCTGTAACGAATGTTGCGCCTGTAGGGATCTTGCAGAGGCCACGGAATATCGAGCACTTCGGCCTCGTTAAATAAGGAAAGTCAGTGCTGCTGCAAGGTCGCACCCTCTACTCTCAACTCGAGCGCTGTGGCCGAAGAAGAATGGTACGCTTAATTGAAAGCGCAAACAACCTACAGCGCCTGCCTCTCGAGCTGCACCGAAGATGCCTGGCTCCGTGACGCGGTGTCCCGATCGATCTTTCCTGTCACCGGGAGCTCTTCGTTTCGTTAACGTTTGCCGCCTCTCATTCGTGCACTGGGCACTGGTTTTCGCCGGTTGTAACTGCTTTTGGGCTGCACTCGCTGGGCCTCGGACCGTAGGCGTCGATTGACCAAGAGGACGGGGAAGTGCAAGTCGTGGCCCCGGTATATCGCCTCGCAGACTATGGAGCGCGGCTGGTGGCGAGAAAATAAGTCAATAAATAAAAGCGGCAGGAGCAGCGGCGGGCACGGAATGAACGGTAGGCGGCGTCGGCACCCCGTGCGATTAGACCATAGGGTGCCTGGATGCTCTCTCTCGCCCCCGCTCCGTTCAGGGTGGGGACATTCTTAGAAGGAGCTGTCGCCGCCTCGACCGGTTTTCGTAGCCGCTGTCCGCCATTGCATAGCCCAGTCCCCACGGAAGCAGCACGTGTGAACTTTGCGCGGCCGCCTGGCTGCGGTTTTCGGCGCAGAATGCCTGGTTGCTGCGTGCCGTTGTGCACGAACCACTCCAGAAATGGTTGGAGAATGTTTCATTTTCCAACAGAACCGAAAAGAAGGCTCCTGTGGATTGTGAAAGTCAAGCGCGACAAGTGGCAGCCGACAAAGGGATCGTGCGTATGCCAAGTGAGTATTGTGCCTTTGTTTTTCGTGTCTACAACTTATTGCCGTGCACGTGTAGTAACCGCTATTGGAGTCTGTCCGTTTGTGCTGTGCAATGTGTGACGCCTGGCAGCCTGTGCACTAAAACGCAATAAAAATGCTGTCATGTAACGAATGAGTTTTCTATGCCTGCATCATGAAACTGTACAACGCCGGAATCTTTCGAGGGTGCTAAATATGTTGCATGCGAACCAAGTACTGAAAGAAATATGCGTTGATGATCCATATCGATATTATATTAAAAGCTTCCCTCATTATGTCCCGGTTCTGACATTGCCTGCAGGCCCACTTTGAAGAGAACAACTTCGAACAAAATCGGGCCGACGGCTGGAAGAAGTTGAAACCAAATGCTGTGCCAACCGTATTTCCATTTAACGGTAAGTACATACAATACTTTGACATCAGCGTTGCATTCATAAGGCCGCTTGTCGTTGTCGTATTTTGACGAATGTCAACGGCACTAATGTGCTAGCGCTTGCAATTCCAGGCTTAAATCTAATTCCGGCAACGGGCATTCTTATTTGCACCTTCAACTTGTTCATTATTATTATTATTTATTTATTTTTACTTTACTAATATTATTATTTTTTTTTTTTTTTTTTTTTTTTTTTTTTTTTTTTTTTTTTTTTTTTTTTTTTTGCTGTTGTAGCCTTGCCGCGGCAGAGGAAGCCACCGAAAGAAAGGATGCGACCTCCTGTGTCATCCGTGGCATGTGAAGATGAATCTTCACTAACAGCTGCCGCCTCATCACCTGAAAGCAAGGAAGCAGCTTCAGCGTCCCTCAAAAGCAGCAATGAACTACCTCCAGGACATAACTGCAACCCAAAAGCAGCCAGCCTGAGCCTTTCGCCAAGTGACAGAAACAACGCGCAAAGCTCGGCTTCTGCTGTGCTGTCTACTGGAGTTCATGACCAACAATATGCTAATAGCTCCTGCGCAGAGTTAAATAAGCAACTGGCAGATATGACGAGAAAATATAACCAGCTCCATGAAGCGCACAGCAAGGCAAATACAACCATTCAAGGCCTTAAAAAAAAAGTGAATAAGCTGGAAAATAACTTAGAAAATGTTGGAAAGCGCATGAAGTTCTTGAACAACGATCAAGTGGAAGCACTTTCACGAAACAGTAACCAGGGGAGCACATGGTCACCACAAACAATCCGGCAAGCACTTCAGATTAAATTTGCATGTGGAACCTCGGGTTATGAAACAGTTAGGAGACTTGGGTACCCACTTCCGTCCAGTAGAACTCTTGCGCGTCGCCTACAGGGTCTGAAGTTTACGCCGGGGATCCTAGCTGAGGTGGTCGACTTGCTAAAGATGAAGGCAGAAGGCATGGAAGACGTTGAGAAAGACTGTGCCCTTTTTCTTGATGAAATGGAGATCGCCGAGGGATACGAACTTGATCGTGCTGGAGATGTTGTGTATGGGGGAAAAACTTTGCCACTGAAGCCAGATGAGCCTGCACACCATGCCCTCGTATTCATGGTGGGTGGCCTCACTCAGAGATGGAAGCAAGTAATTGCATATCATTTCACTGGAAGCCACGTCGATGGCTTGACCCTCAAGGAGTGCGTTCTGCAGATTGTTGAACTTTGTGCCGACATTTCGCTGAGAATCCGCGTCGTGACTTCGGACATGGGAGCTTCAAACCGGGCGATGTGGCGGGAGCTTGGATTTGCGAGTCACAGAAATTCTCATATTGTTTGCACAATATCACATCCTTGCCTGGAAGGTAAGGAGCTTTTTTTTACTGCAGATGCAGCACATGTTCTAAAAAATATCAGGGGACAACTTCTGAATTCATCTGTGTTTACTTTAAGTGATGCAACTGTATGTGAACATGGCTTGCCATCTAACGAAGTAAGAATAGATCATGTACGCGCTGTAGTACAGTATGACAGTGACAAAGAACTTAAAGTAGCTCCAAAGCTCTCAGAGGCGCATGTTACTGCCGGCCACTTCACTAAAATGAAAGTAGGAGTAGCTGTACAGTTTTTCAGAGAGGCTCCATCCGCAATCCGGTATCTGGTGAGGCATCAAATTCTGGGCCCGGAAGCCGAGACAACCGCGTGGTTTCTGGAACTCATTTCTAAATGGTACACGATTATGTCTTCACGACACCCATCAACGGCCCTAAGCCTTCAAAACATGGAGAAATACCATTCAGCTATCAGCACACTTATGCTGGCACTTGATACCATTCAAGGTATGAAAGCAGGCAACACGCCTCAGTGGAAGCCATCTCAAGCAGGTCTTATGATTTCTACAACCGTCGTTCTTCGACTCCAGGACACGCTCTTGAAGGGAGAAGGCTACAAATTTTTTTTGACTAGTAGAATACTCCAGGACTGCCTGGAAAACCTATTTTCCGTCGTACGTCTCAGGAAACCGGTTCCGAATGCCTACGACATGAAGTGTGCATTGAAGCTTGTTTGTGTGAGCCAGTTTTTGCACACACCAACGACAACAAACTATGAAATCGACGATGGCCAATACCTTGTTGACATGCTGTCGAAAGGCCTGAAAGAGCAGGCTGAAGCAGAAGTAGAAGGCATTGACGACGCGGAGATATTTTTCATTGAGGAGCTACAATCAGCTGATTGCGCTATTCTTTTCCACATTGGTGGGTTTCTTGTCAAAAGCATTGTCAAAGCGTTTGACTCCTGCGAACAGTGCAAGACTGCAGTCTTGGGATCCAACAGCAGTGAGCATGCATATTTAACAGCGCTGAAAGAATATGTTAGCGATGGGAACAACCTTCACTATCCAAGCGGTCCAGTCATGAGCACCCTAAAGTCTTGCGAAGAGCATTTCCGCGGCATCACCACTTGGACTGATAGCGCACTCACCATTAAATCGCCAGTGCAGGCAATAACAGCATATCTGAGCAAGATGTTGCGATTCAATCTGGAAACATGCGAACAGCACAAGGAAGCAGTTCAGAAGATGCTCGTTTCAAGCTACGCGAGACTGCGGTTACGCATACACCTTCGTCAAATTGGGGCAAGAACAATTAATGGAAATGCAAGTAAGACATGTGCAGGAGTCAACCTGCCATAAGCTCAGAAAGTGTCATGTTTTTCTATGTACATAGCCAGATTATATGTTCCTCCATTTTGGTTTAGGAATAGTGTTTCAATGTTGTCTGCTTCTGTCAATTTGGGATTCTCGTCATGCTACACATTTTCTATTGTTTTTTTTTTCTGTAATTATTTGCATTTTATACTCAGCTCATTTCCCCTTCTGGCTCACTATCTGTTAAACGAATAAAAGCTTTCAAAACATTGCTCTGTACGCCTGTTCTTTTAAACTACGGGTGTATCCGGAACTAGCATGATAATAGCTGCTGAAGTATATTCCCCAACACTGATGTCAATACCAGTATTTACATCTATTAGGATTTCTTTTATTCATACAATTCAAATTAGCATTTTGATGCTTCGTAATGGCACTTCAGTAAAAATTTAAAGAATTCAGCCAGTTTGCTTTGGGAACGTGTAACATCTAGAGTTCGCCTATGCTACAGGGAACAAGTCCACACCATGTCAATAAGGATCATCTGCCATGCGCGGCGCGAGAACACAGCGATTCACGTCTCGTACTTTCTACGCGAGCATTTCCTACCTGGAAGCAAAAAAAAAAAAAAAAAAACACGCCTCGTTTATAGGACAACGCTTTGCAACATAGGTTGAGCAAAACTATACCATCAAAAAATGAGCCTCCCTGATCTATTATTATGGCCTGCCACCTCTTCAAGGGTCTTTGTCAGCGCGAAACGCGCTTGCGGATGAAAATTTAGTGGTACATTCGTGTGCTTGGAGCGCGCTACCCGAGTGACGGGCTACGCAATGGCGGACGCCGTAGCAGACGACGCGGTTGTCCTCACCCTGAACGGAGCGGGGGCGAGAGAGAGCATCCAGGCACCCTATTAGACCAGGGAGACGCGCGCCTCTCCCGAAACGGCGCTGCCTTAATCCGGTCGCCTAATGGACGCGTCCCAAAAGTGCCGCCGGTGGCCGTCCGGTTGCGCTCGTACAGTTGCGTGCAGCGCCGCTAGAGACTCGAAAAAACGCGCCCAAGCACGTAACCACTGAGCGGTCAGACTCATGCAGCGATTTCCAACCCTTTTTCTTTTTATTGCCTGACTTTTGCAAGACAACACAAACACACACAAGACATTGACATAATAAGCCTGCCAGGGGCTGGCTTCGTCGTTCTAAAGTTCCTTAGATCCATCAAAGGTTCTACCTTTGGCGACCACTCAGGATTATTATCGACAAACTTCAGAATCCCGATAAACCAATGGAGAGCCTCGCGGAAAAAAATTCGTGCAGGACGTGCATCAGGATCACAGTGATATCCTGCCATGCGTGAACGCCATATACTGTTGAGGCCCATTGTGTGTGCGTTGGGGAGTGGAGACGATCTAACTTGGATTTGCTAGCTCCATACGCTGCTGGGGTGAAAGCTTGAATTGGTTGGTTTGTGGGGTTTAACGTCCCGAAGCGACTCAGGCGATGAGAGACGCCGTAGTGGAGGACTCTGGAAATTTCAACCACCTGGGGTTCTTTAACGTGCACTGACATCGCACAGCACACGGCCACCTTGCTTTTCGCCTCCATCGAAAAGCGGCCACCGAGGCCGGGATTCGATCCCGCGCCCTTGGGAACAGTAGTCGAGCGCCGTAACCACTGCGCCACCCCGGCGGGTTAACTGGGGTGAGGTGAAAGCGCGCGCTGTTTTAGAGGTTCCGACCGGTTCATGCTTGGCGATGCGCGTGTAGTTGGCTTGAAGCGATGTGCGGCAGTGTTGGAACGAAGCCCTTTTCTCGACGCTCGTCTATCGCTTCCCTTGGCCGCAGTTTTCGCTGCGCTGCACCTAAGTGAACCAAAGGCCCGAGTCCCGGTGCGAAGCGGTCCCTGTGTAGCGAGCCACCGTATAGCTGTGCTCGTCAGATGGAATCAAGGGCGGCGAGGGGCTGCCTTCCGAACAAGGCAGGGAGCAGAGCCGGTAATGGAGACAAAGTGACGCGTTTCGACGGAAGGCCCGCTCAATCGAGGCGTCGCTGCCGATGTGCTGTGGGGTGTATCGCTGGCGGATGCCATTGAGACGGACATGGCTAAAGGCTGCCGCAGACCTGTACGAGCCTGAGCCGTGGTGCGCTGTCGACTTGGATATTGGCTGTGGCAGCGTAGGATGGAGATGTGTAAGGCATGGGGCCATGTTCTTTCCCGGTTCTTTTCCACCGACTTATTATATTACTCTAGCGATATTGACCACTGGAGCCTGTGACGTCATTCAGTGGGCAACGTAATGCATTTCCGTGTCTTGGGCGATGCTGACGAAAGGAAAAGACACCGAGAGATAAATAGAGTGTTGAGTCTGCACAAAATACGCCGTCTGGCGTTTAGGAGTGTAGAAGTCTCCCTAATTGATCGGTGCTGCCTGTGTTTATCGTGCTATGTGTCTGCAGGCTTATCCTTGAAGTGCGATGGGGATCAGAGTAATGCGCCCAATGACTCTGAACAACATAGCGGATTAGCTTTTTGGCGAAGGGATTGCAGGAATTAATGTGCCATTGAATTCTTGTCAAGGACGAGCGTAACGAGAGGCATGATCGCATAAATAAACCCGTTCGCATTGGGTCAAGTGTAAGGAAAGGACCGCGCCGCCAGAACAGTGTTTCTCGGGCTCGGATATGCTCCGAACCGAGCTTATAGGAAAGTTAGCTTATACTGTTAGCCTTTTCATGTCATTCCATTGCTGCAGATACCGGATATACCGGATAAATGGGAGCAGCCAGGCTACGTGCGCGGGTGCATTACCGTTAGAAAATAAATAAAAAGCGAAACGCGATCTCAGGCGAGGGGATCATTTTGCCAAAACAGCGGCCAAATTTATCTTCGAAAAGGTCAGAAATGCGCCCTACTTGTTATTTTATAGCTGCGCTATTTTGACATTTGCTTTTAATTGTTTTGTTATTTGTGTCTTCAAACAGGCGACTGCGCCGGATTAACGAATACCGCAGTTCCTATTCCTGTGGTTGTCGGATCAGCTTCCCGCGGTCCATTTTAGCAACAATCGAAACAGCGACAAACTGAAGCGCACACCGTCCACCACTGGTGTATTTGTCTTTCTCCTCTTGCTGCCGCGGCCCGAGCCGTGTACCGCTGGCTATTTCCTGACCCGTTGTTTCCCAACTGGCTCGTGAAAAGGAAGGAGGCAGGGGAGTGGCAACCAAGTTGGGGCGCTTTCTCCTTTTATTTTGCTCTCTCTACATGCCCGGCCGATTGAAGCCGAGCAGTGACAGCCGATCACCAAAAGAGAAGAAAGACAAGAAAATGGGAGGAAATGCAGTGGGCCCTCTTCACGCACCGCGGCTTGTTTGTCCGTTTGGGTCGTGTGTCACATTGACAGGCCATTCCTTCGGAGAAAAGAAGGGGGGGGGGGGGGGGGTTCTTCCCTCATCGCCATGGCCGTCACGTATCGGCCAATAAAGCAGCTCCCCACATGGTCGTCGTGGCCGGTGCGCGGTCGAAGCCAACGGGAAAAGAAAAAGGACCAGCGCTGCTCTGTCGTCGTCTCCTCCCTCTTCCTTCCTGCTTCTTGTATGGCGGTGCAAAGCAGTGCATCCATAGCACAAGAAGAGTAAAAGACGTGGTGAACTTAGTAGCAAACGGCGAATGCCGCTTAAACCATGACGACAGTCGTGTAGCAACTGTAGGCAGCGACGCGTGAAATCGCTAATGCGCGACCGCACTTCTCGATGCCCCTGAAACCCGTTTTCAGCCACGGGAATGCGGTCTTGTTCTCCAAAAAGGCTTGACTGTCTTCTCGCTGCGGCCTGCCTGTGCGTTTTCACATTAACATGGAGGTGTCAAGCTAACGTCCCTCAGTGTGGCTGAATTGTAGCGTACTACGCACGGATTCTCTCCTGATAAACAGAGGTTCAGAGGCGGCCGTGCACTGTTGACGTATCATATCTTTTCCAACATGTTTGATTTGATTGAACTCACTGATATTCTTCATTCATTCGTGTTGTGGCTTGTTCAGACGATTGTAGCAGTAAGGAAAGTACTCTGGACGATGTGCTTTCGCCTTGGGTATTTCAAGGGCTGCAAATTTCGAGTGATTTCACATACTGTAAGCTTCGTTGTATTGCATTCGAGGCAAAAAGTAATGACGTCATTATGTTGCGGTAAATAAGCATGCACTATGCCGACGGCAAGCAGGTGTCACATTGCGCGCGTGGTTTTAGTTCCCGGAAGCTTCTCCAAAATAGACTAACGTCGTAAGACGTTGCTGAGCGAGAGAGAGCGAACGAGACGTAATTGTGAGACCGGCAGAAATAGCACTGGCTTTTGTAACGGGTGGGTGGACGACAGCGGGGAGGGGGGGGGGGGGGGGGCATCCGCCCTCACATTTATTCAGGAGCGGGGAAGTGAGGCTCCGCAGCAGAAATAAACGGGAAAAGAACAGTCGCGGAGGCAATTCGACCGCGCAGTGTTCATCTCACTGTACGGGGCCCAGCGTTGGCGCACAGCGCGGGAAGAAAAAGAAAGCTCATTAAGCCGGCTCTGAAACTGAGAAGCTCCCACGGTGTGTAGGCGCCGGCCACAACGCTCGTGCGTTGGAGAGGATATAACACGATTACGGTTGACGGCGACAGCGCTCGCGGATCTCGGCGGAGGAAAGAGTACAAAAGAAGGAGAGCAAAGCTCAAGTTCGCCACGAAATGTCGCGCAGCGCAAACATAACATCTCGCCCGCGCGCTCGCGTTGCTTCGCCTGTATCCGCCTCGGGAAGTTGAGCAAGCACGGCAAATAAAAGGAAAACGGGGACGCGGCGGGGGAAGCATGGTTGCGACGCCAACGAAAAGAATGGAGGGACGCCAAGGGAGGAGAAATAGAAGGAGCTAAAAGAAAGACAAGAATGGAGAGAAACCGTGCGAAGTGCTCAGCAGCTTCGGGCCCCTGTGGGCGCTGTGCGGCTGGAGCTGCTCTAAACGAGACGCTGCCTGCGACGCCTTGCCGAGGTTTGTTCTCTCGCGGGTTCGCTTTCTCTCCTCCTGTTCCCTTTCGTTGTTTTGCTTTTCTTCCCCCTCTGCGGCTCAGTGTTCTTCCCCAAGGCGACGCCAGCGCGACAGCGAGCTGTTGTCACTTTAGATTGGCTCGTGTTTCCTCCTTCCTTCTTCTTACCGCGGCAGATTTGTGTGTCGCGGCTTTGTTTCTTTCCCCAGAGTGCGCTCTTCATCCTCAACCTCCCCGTGTACGTTCTTCCCGAATCCCTTTGTCTCCATTCTTCTTTCCCGGCGTACTTTTCCTTCTTCATATACTGGCCCTCTGTCGTGTTCCTCAAAGATTACGCACAGGCACCGAGCCCCATCGGAGGACTTTACTTCTTATTGTGCCCATTAACTCACTTTCAGTTTTGCTAAATCCTTGGCCTCGCCTTTTTAGGGACAGGACAAAACAGTGGTTAAAAGCTTTTATTTCTCTTTTTTTTCTGTTTGCCTGAATCCGTTCAAGCATTTCCACCTTTCGTGTATTACATACATGTATAGCGGCTTCTTGAGTTGCGTTTTTCAATATGAACACACACACACACACACACACACACACACACACACACACACACACACACACACACACACACACACACACACACACACACACACACACACACACACACACACACACACACACACACACACACACACACACACACACACACACACACACACTATACAGCGCTGTCTGCAGAATACTTAATCTGGAGGGGATAACAACGTCGCTTCCTGATCAACGCTTTTCTTGCTTACTGTTAGGGATGCAGACAATATAGTTCACTAGTTTTGTTAAGAATATTCGCGTTGATTGTGAAACGCCTGAATCCTAGCGAACGGCCGCAGAAGCTCCGTTCACACACTGTACGCGCGCCGCACAGGAAAGTGTCTGGCCGGACATTCGATCGGCGCGTTATTTTCGGTCACGAAAGCGGAAACTCTTCCTCTCTTTTCCCTCGCGTTAGCGATGGGCTCTCCGTGTACGCCGCTAATGGGAATAGCGTCGATGGCCTGATTGATGTGCGAAATGAATTGGCTCCCACCCCGTTTTCTTCTTATTCTTCTTTTTTTTTTTTTTTTTCTTGCTGCCGTAGTGGCGTCTCTCCATGACGCCGTCGTCGTCCTTATCCTGGGCCGATCGCCGGTCTCCTCCGTTTTTCTTCCGCTCTGTGCACCATCGCTGGCGATGTAGTACCTGCCATACGTTTGAGAGCGCGATTTTGTCTGGGCAGTCCTCCGACGACGTATCTTCTCGTTCTTTTTACTCGACGAGCTGCCACCACTCTCAACCATTGTCCGTTTCCTACGCCTGAAATCAAGAGAGAAAAAAAAAGTACCATCCCTTTGTTCACGGTGTACACCTACGATAAGCGCATTTGCTGCTATCGCTCTCGGCTCTGTGCGTATTGACGACGTGTAGATCGTTTGTTGTGCACTGGAAGGAACAGACGAACAAAAAAGCGGGATCGCTGTCTAAAGACAGAGAAGGGAGACAACGTGCACTCCGATCCGTATCCTTCGCTCACTGTTACCGGGAAGCCCTGCGGGCGAAATCAGTGGGGACGCGTTTAGCGAGCTATCCCCGTCGATGCCCGGCTCGGCCGGCCACCGTTGCCGTTTGCTGCTGTTGCGGACGATGCCCGCGGGCTACGACGCCGGGCCCGCCTTTTTCGTCCCCATAAGATGCGTTTGCCGTTCCCTATCGTGTTCCTTTTCTTTCCCGTTTCTTTTTCGTTTTTGGTTTTGTTCTGCAGTTATAACATGCGCAGGCATGCCACACCAGCGTCAAAATGTTTCCCATGGGAATAGGAGCCCTTCCCGGGGCTAATGGCGGTTTTGTTTTTACCTTTTTTTCTTCCCTTCCTTTTTATTCCGATGCCTGTCTCATGTAACGTCTCTTGCGAGCCATCCTTGTAATTCTCTCTCTGTTTTCTTCTCTTTTCTTTTTCACATTAGTGGACTCGAAGTATTTTTTTTTTCTTTTCTTTTTCGTCTTGTGTGCATTCCAGTCATCGGGGTTGTTTGTGCGTCCCACCCCCGAGGACAGCCTCGTTTCTGGACGTCCCCAAATATATGTACATACTATACACAACTCCACCGCGGGGCATCAGTTTGTATATTGTCGCAGGTTTTCCCTTTTTCCTTTTCCCCTTTCATCATTCTCTCATTTCGTCACTCGTCTTCTATTACCTTTCCCTCTGCGGTTTCAGTATAGCATACCTTTGCTATACGCATTTGGCACTGATATATGCGCCTTCTGCCCGTGTTGTTCTTGCGTGCGCAGAAAATTGTTCATAGTCGACTCACTCCGAGTGCGCTCTTGCGCTCTGCCGCGTCTTCCGCGAACCGAATGCGCCCCTCTGGGATTTTTTTCTTCGATCTCCCCTTTCACGGCCCGTTAATGCGACGGCGCTTTGATGGATGTATGATCGCCGCCACCTCACTATGACTCTTCAGCTGCTCTACCCTGTGAGCTGCGTGTGTTTTGTTTTGGCTCCGCGCGTACCGTGGGCCTCTCCAGTTTCCCACTATGTACAACTACATGCCCCACTTCATCAGTCATACCTTCGTGCGTCTCCGCACTTTTTTTTCGAAGCAAGCATCTCTTATGACGGCCGTATTTGTTACATTCTTTTCTCTTTTCCTTGCTAGGAAGCTTGAGATGCTAACTTTCCTCCGTTAGTCTTCCGTTATAGTTAGCAGTCGCGTTTCCCAGCTACGTGTTCTCCCTACATTTTCGACCCAAGTACAACGTCACAGCGTTCTTTTCTAGCCGATCTCGACACTTCTTTTCTTCTTTGCTGTTTTTAGAGGTTGCTTTTTATTCACAGAGTTTCAGCAGCACCCGTTACATGCAACTCCAGAACGCGCCTCGGGCTTTCTTCATTTTATTTCTCATTTCATTTCATGCTGCTCGTCTCGCAGTGGGCACAATACGCGTGTTTCTTCTTCTGGTTGTTACTGTTTTTGCCCGAGTTAATTTATAATCGTGTATGCGGCGACGGCGAACTAGTTAATTCGCGCGGACTGCCGAAAAGCCAGAAGCGAGATTGCGATGGTTAATGTTTCTGGCTACACACTATATTATATGAACGCGGCGGAAACTTAATATCCCACCATGAGTTGACGTTCCTTCCGCGTCCGCAAGGAGAGACGTTGGGAGAGGCGGAAAGCACGCGGATGGAAGTGGCTAAAATTACATGGACATCAGTATCCAGTTCCCTGTGTGGCACTTTATCACCGCGCGTAATGTGCGCGTACGGTTTAATTTATGTAGATTCAGAATGGAAAGAACGGTGGTACAGTGTCACATCATTTTATGATTGCATGCTTTTCTGCTGCAAACGCACGCGTGCGAAAGTAAGCAACTTCTGTCGTCGTCGCAGGCAGTTCTCTCCTTTATAATTTCGCCCCCCCCCCCCTTTTTCTTTTTCTTTGACTGGTTACTGTAATTCATCAGGCTGTCAGAACGAAAGTACCGTTAGCTCGTATAGCGTGGACGGTGGACGTGACTTGACGAATGACATTCGTGGCGGAAGACGGATGGGCGCTTAACTAATGCATCATTCCTTCGCGGTGTGCATTGGTCTTGTAATAACAGTCAGCCGACTTTTTTTTTTTTTTTTTCTCTGTTATTTTGCTGGTTGTTGCGAGAGGTGTCACTGGAGAGGGACAGTCCCCGGTGGTCACGGTAGCGGAGGCGCTGCGTGTGTGCTTTTGATCTCTCATTGTGTTTTGAATTTTACTTTGTATTTTCTTCGGGTTGCTTCAGTTTTATAGCTGTGTTTCGTTCTCTTCTGCGCTAGCCTCAATGATAGTGGACGTCATCTTCTCTGCTGCCCACCGTTGCGTATTATGACACTGCATAATGACGCTTCGAAGCGTTTTGGGTGGATTAGGGTGGCCGCCATCTTGGGCGGCACCACGTGATCTGTGGTTGCCGCCATCTTAGGTGGCATAACGTGACCTAGAGTGGCCGCTATCTTGGGTGGGCAGGGTGGCAACCCACAGTGGTGAACATGGTGAACGCTACTTCGGACTAGAGAAATTATTACTCAAGCCCTTGGTGGTCACGTGTTAGACCCGGACAAGCCGAAGCGAAATCGCCAAACGTGAGAAGAGCTAACACTCTTTAACTTCTGGTATGAAGTTTACTTACTCATTGGATGCCTTACGTTGCGTCATTCACGTCTCCAAGGCCGCAGCGATGGCCTCGCTTCGGGTAAGCGGAGCAAGGACAGAATCGGGGCCAGAGAGCGGGCGCCGCACTGCTCATTTGTCGTGTAAATCTCTCCGCGCGCAGATTACATCATGATGCAAGCTGCGTCGAGTGTCCTTCGCCCTGTCCCAGTGAGGGGAAAGGAAGGGGGGAGGGTAGTTATCCCTTGTTTGCGGCCTTTGCTCTTGATTCCTTATCCTCCTCTCCTGCTCGACTTTAGCTCGTTGGCTGGCGGGCTTCGAATCGCCACGGATTTCCGTGGAATGCGGTTTCGGTTGCTCCTCCATTTTTCTTCTTTTTTCTTATTCCTTAACTTCCTCTCCTTCTTTTATTTCGTATTTCCTTTTACTCATGTCACCTTATCCGGCATTGTTATCGTCGTTTTTTTTTTTTTTGCGTTTCCGTTTTTATCTGTTGGTAGTACCAACGAGATGGATGCACGGGTGTGGGGGCCACGGCTTGCGGATGTGAGCAGGTCCTTTTCAGCCCCATACTGGCAGCCGCCTGCCTCCCTTGTGGAATCGAGCGCCGAGGCGGTGCGTCGTTTGGGATCGTTTGCCACATGCACCGCGAGAAAACGCCGCCGCGCGCGATCTCCTGCACTCTGCGTCTTCCGCTAGACAAACAGGGGGAGAGGGGCTCAGGTGGCAGGAAACAATTTCTTTGAGCCCTGAAAGCCGGAGAAGGGAGAGATGCCTCCGCTGCCCCACACACGCGCGCCATACTTGCGTGTTTTTGTTTTCCTCGCAAGGTCTCTGGGCTCCTCCCGCCTCTACCATAAGATCGAGGAGGTCGCAGGAGTGGAGGAAACCACCCGAGAGAGAGAGAGAAACGATGCTGCCGTCTGCGCAACTTCGGCGCTCAGTCTTCCTGCCACCCCTCAGGATCGTTTTATTTGGCCGAGTGGGTGTCTGTCTGTCAGTTCATTTTGCGCGGCGTCGAGGATGCGTGTGAACGCGTCAACTTTCTTTGCAGGGGTTCTCCGCCGCCCCTCGCCGCTTGGTCGCGCCTTGTTTTGCGCATACGTTTATCATACGCTTGCCGGGACTGTGTCTATAAAAGCTCCTAAGAATGAGCAAGCTCCCTTACGTCGTATCCCGGCCTCCTTCTTCTCCTGTGCTCCGTTTCGCCTACTTCGATGCTCTGTAGGCCGATTTCGCGCGTTTTCTATCCTATTTATTTATATATAAACTCACGGTGTGAGAGCGATGGGCGCTCGGCTCGCCGAGTGGATGGAGGATTCATTCCGCGACTGGCAGGTCGTTCCCTCGCCTCTGGCTGTCCGTATGCATTGCTCCGCGGGTTACCGCGCTCCTCTCTTCGTTTCGTTTAATCGTTTTTTGTTGTTCGCTGCGTTTTATTTTTATTTTTTTTCATTATTATTTTTGCGTGCGAGCGAGCGCGTCGCATTTTTCGAAATCCGTCTACTCCGAAGCGTATCGCCCGCACATCGCCGTCTGACAAACGAGGGTGGTACGCACAACTTTGAAGAGGAGAAGGAAAAAAAAAAAAAAAAAAAAAAACTCGGCTGAATTGGTTGCAACTGCGCATGCCGCTCATTCCAGGGTTCCTTCTGGCTTAAAGGTGAGGTTGGTACTATTGGCATTGTATCGGTACTATCCCCTCCTCGCGCGTGGTTCAGTTTGGTCTCTTCGGTTCGCTCTCTTTTCTCCTTTTCCGCGTAAACCGAGGTGGAGGTGCCGTCCTCCTCTTTCTCTTCCCCGCTCCTTTCTGGCGGCGAGACGCCGCCGCCGTCCGGGAGCAGGGGATCATTAATCATCGTGAGCAGCGCGAAAAGGTATGCCGGACCTTGTTCGCCGCTCAGGTTTGGACGCGAAAGGAATGCCCCGGTCTCCCTTGCGCGCTCGCATTGTGGCGAAGATGGCCCTCATGCGGCTGTGCATCAGCGTGGCTTCCTCGCTCTCTCTAACTGTAACGCCCTACTCGTTTTCTCGTGCCTGTCCGCACTGTGGGGCTGGAGCGCGCGGTTCCTTTCCGGTGCGAAGAGAGAACGAGGATCCTTCTGCTCGTAGTGGCGTCACTGAACTTTCTCGGCCGGGCTTGGCTGGGTACGTCTAGGCAAGTCGTATTTCTCTGTTTGAACAGAGAGAGGAAAACGAAAAAAAAAAAAATTACTTCGAATTCATCGTTCGAAAAGTGAAAGGAGCCGGTCTTCACGTGGCTGTTGGTTCACCCAGTCAGATTTTAGAATTTACTGAACGAGGAGGCCAAGACGGAGGTATGGTTGGATAAGCTGCGCTGTTGTGCGATTTGTTTACCCACTATATGGACGACACTGACCCGAAACTGTGCGTGGGCGACACGATTAAGTATCACATGTTGGCTACGCGACTGCTGAGAGGCAGTGTCATCCGCATCGCTGTGCAACAAGCACACAAACCAACTGATGCACCACCCTTTCGCTCAGCCGAACATGCAAAGCTGGTTTTTAATTTCCACTTGCGTTTTTGTCTGCCGGCTATGTGAGTTAAGTCCCTTTACTTTGTGCTGACGATAACAATTCCTTATATAGAAGCAACAGTATGCAATGCTACCATCTACACTTTATTTCGAGGAAAATGATCGATCTGTTCATCGTGGGGACAAAAACAGCTGATATAAAATATAAGTTATTTGAGAAAACAGAGAATTGCCTCATGAAACCACCGAAAGGATTTCGTAACTAGTTTGTCGAGAATCGCAAAAAAGAAAAAGAAAATAGTTGGGGTTTATCTTTAGTTAAACCCGGTATGTGGCGTAAGCAAAGCCGATGTAGCTTCTCTTTTTGTTCTTTCTCTCTTCTTCTTCTTGTTTCTCTTTTTCTTTTTTTTCTTCTTTTCCTTCTTCTTCTTCTTCTTTTCTTTTTCTTCTACTGCCTTTTCTTTTTTTTTTTTTAGTCGATATTTATTGCCTCAGGGCATCAGTAGGTTATGAGATGAAGGATGAATAAATGATTAAATGAATGGAAAAAGGTTGGCTAAAAGTCAAAGGTCAAACGTGGCTACCGGCTGGGTTTACACGACGGGCTGAAACCTCGCGTAGTATTGCTTACGCAATAAAAAAAAAAAAAATAGAAACCCGCGTTTTGAACTAAACACCGAAAACTGTTTACCAAATTTTCAAACTCTAAAGAACGAGAAGTCCAACCCCAAGTATATGTTATAGGTCGTCTGTGGTTTCACTTGCGTTACGATCGGTCTAAAATGGACAATTATTCGTAATATTGTTATCGTAAATCATGATAATAGTCGGCATTATTATTATTATTATTATTATTATATTGCCAGTAGCAGTAGTATTGTCTTGATGTCATGCGTGCTGATGAAAGGAGAGGGAAGAGGAAGAACATGCGCTGTTGCATATATAGCTTTGTTGCTGTTGTTTCTGCTGCTCACCACCGAATAACGAGCCTGCAGCCGCTTAATCAACGGAGAGACTCTTTATTCGAGTGCTTGAATACACGGCTGCATTATTAGTGAGTTTCCCTTGCGCGACCCTTTATGCGTTCCTCTCTCTCCTGCCTTGCTAAGCTAAGCGGCTCGACTCCATGGCATTCGCGGATCGCCTTGCAATCTGCTGTAAAAAATAAATATCCACCAACTGCGGCCCGCTCTTGCGCAGCACGAACGAGGTAACCAAGCGGCGCGGAATCAGTGCTAACGAACTGCGCGCCGTGCTAATTGCGTCCCTTGAAGAAATCCCCGAGTAATTGCACTCATGCGAGGCGTGCGCCGCCGCGAATAGAGTCTCCGCTTCTGCCGGCAAATGAATCTGACCCCGACTGTCTTCCTTCCACACGCCCACCTTCACTCCCCGCGGCTGCAGACGAGGCAGCGCACGAAGAATGCGTTTTAAACGGCATTGTCACGAGCGTGGACAGCAGTGCTGCCAGACGGCTTTGTTACTGCGAAAGCAATGTAGCAGTGTCAAGGTGCGAAAAAATTTCTGGGACGCACTTTAGCCTCCTCACGTGCGTCAGTCCGAAAGCGTTTCTCTACTGGACATGCAGTGGCGCCACCGCTGTTACTTTTTGGCAGTGGCTGGCGTGGTCAGACATGTCTGGGGATTCGGTGGCGCCATGTTGTACTGCTATGACGTCATGTACTGTAACCGTGGCCGTGATAAAGTTAAAGCGTGACTATGACTGATTATGAATATGACTAACCATGACTAGACGTACTAGTGCAGTCATAATTATCATGATTGATTTTCAGTGATTGATTTGATTATTTTCGATCTTTGAATGATTGACAGGTGCGAAGGACATTTTCTGGTCGGTAGGTAGTCGAAGTGTGAAGAAGCCTTCAGCAGCTACCCCTCCAGCACCATTGGCCCAAGTGAGACTCGAAGCTAGTGGTGCGAGACGCTTTCTGCAAGCGCGGATCTGTAGTGGCTCGACATTTTTTTAAATGTCGACCTGGTGCTTAGGAGTGTGCGTCCACTCCTCTCGAGCAGCCGGATATAGATGCTCAGAGGCGGTTCTGTGTCGCATGCACCACCGGTCATGTGGGCGCGCGAAACGCTGGACGCCGGTTTGTGGGCAATTAACGCGCGCGGGCAGCGGCCGCGCGCTTATTCCGCCTCGCTGACCCGTCACGTGACAGGTCAGGAATGCCATGATGCACCCGTCCGGAGCTTCTGCGGCAGCCGCTTTTGTCGGGGCCATTGTCCTGTTGGCGGGAAGAGTTCAGGGACCGTGCAAATGGTTCGAAGATGTTACTCGTCAGTACTGCGTGCATTTGCCAGTAGAGTGAACCTTCGCTGCGGTTCTGTGGATGTTTCAAGAAGCAAACGTTCAAATACGCTTCGTCCCACCATTTCCTCTCCCTCTCTCTTGCGGGAGACGTGAGAACGGCCGAACAGCGAGCGATGCGTACTTTAATCCACGCCGAAGCGTTCAAACTAAAGCTTAAACCTTTGCGATGGCCTCCAGGAACGGGTTGCTCAGATGGTAGGGAGAGAAAAAAAGAAAAAAAAAAGAAAACTATGCTTGCTGATGCGTTGTCAGGGGTTTTCTTTCTGCATCCTATACATAGCGTTCTTTTTTTTTTTTTTTTTTCGTTGCCATATATGCACGCTCGCTGTCGCGAGTAGCGGTGACAGTTCCGCGCGTTCCTTCATTCACTAGCGCTCCGAAGCTTTTCCGCGGGCTTAGCATATGATTAGCATATAATGCCGAGTCAAGTTTCTGCTCTGCTTCTGGTGTCTTCGCGTTGTATTCCGCCGAGTTCTGTTGAAGGGGCTGTAACAGAGTGTCGCCGGAGAGGCTTACGCGAAGCTAGTCGGGAACAAACGTCAAGCACTCTGTGGAGAAAGCGGGCTTATCCGGCATCTTTGCTTCTGTTTTGTACACTCATGTTAGGTGCAGTGGGCGTGCCGAGCAAGAACTCAGTCGGGAGATCCTGTGGCGCGCACCTTTGTCGCCAAAAAGCGACGAGCTGCGGTGTGCGCGTTCCTTTGTACTGGCCCCTGCACGTGTAGGGTATGGCAGTTGCTCCGTTAACGAGTGATCAACCGCGGTGCCTTCTATTCGATAATGTAATGGCACCACGGGATTCGTGCCTGTCGGCTAGCAGCGGCGAAGGCCCAACCCGCGGTGTACGCAGCAAACCGCTCGTTGTCACTCGGCCCGCTTCGCCTTTCGGGTGTGCGCCCTTGTTGTCGCAGTCATCATCATCCACGTGTCAGTGCTCCGCTGCGTCAAAACATGTGTGTTTAGCAGATTTGCAATAATCGCAATAGGCAGCGATAACGTAAGACTGGCGGCCTTGTTTCTAAGACAACGAATCAGAAACTCGATTATCTCATAGCTGCTTCCGGTTCTGTACGACGCTTGGAACTTGGAATTATATGTTTCCGGCCAATTATGGGTCATTGCAAGCAAACTGTTAGCTTCGAAGGAATCCCTGCGACTCTTAAGCCTAATGCTCTTTTAAGCGTGCCTTTATTGCCAGCACCACGTGGAAACAATCATCGCAGCACAACTGCTTCAAGTGACAAGTTTCGCTACTTTTTTTAGTTCTCTTTATTGTCGTTGTCGTTGCTTTTTCGTTCTGAATATCGAAACATGCGAAAGCGACGCGTCCTTTGATTTACCGAAGTATGATTTTATGCTTATTTTACTTTTTGTCTGCCAACCGGGCTGAACCGACTTCTCAACAAAGTCGCCTCGAAAATTCTCGAGCTACGGTGGAACGCCCTTGGTCGGGCACGCGCTCTCCAGGGGTTAAAAAAAATCCCCGAGCGCGTCGCCAAAGTTTGTCTTTCGCTTTGGCGCCCTGTATAGTATCTCGATACGACAGACGTTTGATCCGCACGACAGAGTAGCGGCGGTGTTGATCTAGTTTCGAAACTTAGCGTTGCCTGTCTTGGTATCCTTGCACTTTGTCTCTCCTTTTTTTTTTTTCTTCTGTTTCGTAACGTGCGGAAATCATTGCGTCCACAGGCCAAGTTGTCTTTGCGCAATGTGGCCTCGCCATAAGTGCGCACTCCCTTGCGGTATCTATTGGATTCTATCAGACCGATGTTTACTTTGAGTGGTGGAGGTTTTGAAAAAGATGAGTATACGAAGCTACCACTTTCTCATGTTCTCCATGTAATATATCAGATACGAAAGAACACATTTGATTTAGCGCTGAGGTCTGACAACGCCGCTTTCTGCGATCGGTGTCTGTATAGACCCCAGGGGTATCGGTGATGGATGGTGGAACCACGGCAGAGTCGCAAACATACCCTTTTTATGTTCTGCGTTATGACGACATCCCGTGCTGCTTGAAACAGTCCTCTAGACAGCAGATCAAATGGGCGCCTTCTAAGTAAGATTCAGCGAGCAAAGCCACTCAAAGATGGCTTGTTCTCGGGGATCAAACCTCTTTGTAGTAATCCGGGAACACGAGTGTTTATTTCTTTTCGCTTGCGAACTTCGTTCTGTACCGGTGAAGGAACAACTATTATGGATATCCGCTACGAGCACGTGTATTCTGTGAACATGGCCACTTTTTTCTTCTCCGTATTCGTGGAACGTTCGCGAGGATAGGATAAACCCCTCGTGAAACGCAGCTCTCCCCCCGCGCCGGCTCTTCTTGCAGTATACCCAAACCCTTACAGTGTCCTCTGCTCTGAACTATGTCGCTGTTTCGCAAAGCACGCCACGTTTGGGGACTTTATTGAGTCGGCTCTCCCCGGCTATCTGCGCCTGCTCGCATACGCATTGCACAAGTACCTGGCGGTTTTCTTTCATTCGGTCTTCCCTCTGTCGGCTCCACTCCGCTCTCGAAGCTTGTTATTCCGTGGAGCTCCTACCCTCGGCGTACAGCATGCGATAGGACGGGAATGTGTCGTCTCCTTGGCGGTGCGTATATGTATGCGTGTATGTATGTATGTATATAAGGACGCGGTAGCGGATCGGCAGTGCTTACGCTTTATTTTTATTTGATCTGCTTCCTTCAGAGGAGATAGACGTACGCCAGCACTAAAGCTCCCGGACTGTGTGGCACTCATAAAAACGACCGTACTCGGAACCGTTCGGGGAGAGTTTGTGTGCAGAACGGATAGCTGTATACTCTTCGAAATAAGTTCTTCTTAGCATAGCTCTTACTTTTTATTTCGTTTTTGTCCCTGTGCGTTTGATAGGGGAGTGAGAGCCAAGCCCCATAATGATCGCCTTCACCTCCCTCGATCTTACAGAGTTCACCGTCTACTGCCTGCCTGCGATCTCGGTGGCGCTTGCAAACTACTTTTGGTATGTTCACTCGTTCTGTTCTAGTTCAGTTCGTGGACCTTTTTTATTTCGTGGGCGTGACGTTATATATATACATCGGTGGCGGATGCCCCCATGGGAACTCGTCTCGCTTATGTTCTGAGCAAAGTCGGGAAATCGATAGAAGTAGCTCCCTTCCGCGGTCGTTAAAGGGGTTTTGGTGCAGACTTTCGAAATATAGGGATTTCTCTGCGGTTTTGGATCACGAAAAAAAAAAAGGGGGGGGGGGGGCACTTTTCAGGAGACTTCGACATTGACGTTGGGCATTATATGTTTCCCTTAAGCACGCGTTTGGTTATAACTTTGGATGTCGTGGATCGAAAAGGTTTTGCCCGTGCTCCCTTAAAAATGTTTTGCGTCTGAACAGTGCCGAGATAGGTGGCAAAGTACATCAGTGGCACAGCAAGAAATATTTTTCAGGGGGCGGTATATACGTCGATGGTCGAAAAGAAAAAGGGGGAGAAAAAAAGAAAAAGGCTGAAGGGAGGTGTATATATATATATATATATATATATATATATATATATATATATATATATATATATATATATATATATATATATATATATATATATATATATATTGTCGTGACGCTGGGGCTATGGCGACCCGGCCTTCACTTGGTAGCGTGCAGAGACTCCGGGTTGAAGAAGGACTGAATCTTCGAAGTTGGTAAAATATGTACAAGCAGGTTTACTGGCACTTTGAGAAAACGTATTTACAAGAATATTTACATGAAGAAGAAGGGTACATCAGCAAAATGACAAGCGTTAAGAGTTCATAGCGAGAAGCGACTGGATGAGCCGTTTACCCAGGGCCCAGAGCGACATTTCGTGCTCTGCAGCGTCCTTAAAACCCCCCCTATGTCCAGCCCCTCTCTGAAGATGTTGACCAACCAAATCCAGGGCACGCCCCTCAGGTATCGGCATCCAATCGAACACATCACTGCACTGATGGTCTGAAGCACTGACTGGCCCGGCATTCATTCGTTGGGCGTGATCACTTGTTGGCGGGAAAAACTTGGGAACGGCGAGGAGAGGAGGTACATTTCTATTCTTCAACAAAGAAACCACAGGCTGGTTCTGAAAAGGGGTTTTACTTCTCAGAAACCCGAGTGCACGTGGCGCCGCATAGGGCTCCCAACATTGTCCCTTTTCGACAATTGCAAATCTTTCCTGCATTCCCGGGAAATCACTTAATGGCCGTATGAGTCATGCTCCTTTCTTGTCCTGCACGTCAGCGGACATGTCACTCTGTCGTCTCCTTTGGATAGGAGGCATTCATCACTGGAGGATAGCACTTCTCGACTGGAAGGGTGAACAAAAGAAAGAAAGCACTTCCTGCTATTTCCCTCAGGGGGACGTTTCTTTGTGTTTTTCCAGATGTTCTCTTGACAGGGTCAATTTGGCATTTGCAGGTTGTCCACAAAGCAAAACATGCTTACAAAACAGGATTCCTGGAAACAGGCTCACTTAGAGCCATTGGACCATCACCACATATTCACAATACTTTTCCATGCCCACAGGCGAACAATAGAGCGCGCAATTGCGGATGCTTGGTCGTAACAGCCTCCTCCCCCGCCAGAAGAGTCTCGGAGGGCAGCAGTCCCAGCTGCTGCATGAAGAGACGACTTAATGGCCTGCACGTGAACGCTTGAAGCTCGCTGTTGCTTGTCGCGTTGTCTTGATTGTTGTAGGCCAAATTGCTCGAGCTGTCTGAAACTCAACCACATGTCGAAGCAAGCACTCGGCTCCCGTCTGAAGAGACCAGGTCAAAAGAAAACTGCCATTGTTGTTCGAGAAAAGCCCACTCTCAAGACGTTCAGGACCCACGTATTCCTAGAAAACCAAACGTGCTGCTTTACATAGTCACACATATACAAGCGCACGAAAAAAAAAACCTGATTATCAATTTGGATACATGGTGAGGAACATCTCGGACCGCTTAGAAAGAGCGGCTAAGCGCGTCCGCATTCCCATTTAACTTCCCCTTTTTGTATCTTATTTCAAAATTGTACTGCTGTAAAATCAAGCTCCACCTAAGAAGGCGACTGTTCTTTGATGTCGCAGTTTGCAGCCAAGCCAGGGGACAATGGTCCGTCTCTACGGTGAATTTGGCCCCTCCAAGATAGCACTGCAATTTTTGAATGGCCCATACAATGCAAGCGCACTCTTTCTCTGACGCGCAATAAGCCCTCTCTCTAGAACTCAGTTTTCTGCTCAGGTAGAGCACAGGGTGCTCATTACCGTCGTCATCTCTCTGGCAGAGAACAGCACCTAACCCTCGATCACTGGCATCACACTGGACCGTGAATTCTCGGTCATAGTCTGGAGCTCGCAATACCGGACGGCTAATCAGCACAGCCTTCAGGTTTACGAAGGAGGCTTCCTTTTGTTCGTCCCAGACTACATTTGTCGGTTCTGTCTTGCGGAGAGCGTCGGTCAGAGGGCTAGCCAAAGCTGAATAGTTAGGGATGTAGTGATTGTAGTATCCCGTCAGACCCAGGAATGCTCGAATTTCCGTCTTCGTGCTCGTCCGCGGGTAGTCTGCTACCGCAGAAATCTTAATCTCGCTGGGTTTCCTGAAACCCTGACCTACATTGTGACCCAAGTAGTCCACGGTCGCCCTTGTCAGGCAACATTTCTCGGCCTTTACGGTTAGTCCAGCTTGACGCAAAAGGCTCAGTACAGCTCTTAGATGTACCATATGGTCCGCCCATGAGTCGGAAAAAACCGCAATGTCGTCTAAATAAGGCACCGCGAATGTTTCACACCCCTTTAAAACCCTATCCATGAGTCGGGAAAAACAAAATGGAGCATTTTTGAGCCCGAAACTCATCATTGTTGGCTGGTAGCTGCCCGTCGGAGTGACGAAAGCCGCGTATCTGCTGGCGCGTTCAGTGAGCGGTACTTGCCAGTATCCTCGAGTAAGGTCCAGCGTAGTCACATATGCCGCTCTACTGACCTGTTCTACTCTCTCCTCAATATTCGGAATAGGATACACTTGATCCCTGGTGAGAGAATTTAGCTTTCGGTAGTCTACCACAGGCCTAGGGTCTTTACCTGGAGCTTCTACTAAGATCAGAGGCGAAGCATAATCGCTTTCCGAGGGTTTTATTACTCCTAATTCCAGCATGCGAGTTACTTCCCTATCCAGAATTTCTCTTTGCCTTGGAGAAAATCGATAGCACCTTGATCGCACTGGCACGTCTGAAATCAGCTCAATATCGTGCTCAGTCAAATCAGTCCTGCCTGGCCTGTCCACGAAGCAGGCCTCAAACTCTGTTATTATCTCGCCCAGATCGGACAGCTGGGATTTCTTTAGTTCTCCTATCTGCTCCGTCCTTTTGAGAAGCTCCTGTATCTTAGGATCATTGGCTTGCTCCATAGCTAAGTCCTCACGGGTTCCACTTAAACGTCTCGTGAGATTATTAGACACTGGCGGCAAGAGGTTATTCTCAAGAACGTCCTCATTCCGCGTCTCATCAAGCTCACTTTCAAGTTGACTTATTTCAGATGCCTCGCTCTCAAAGTTTTCTGACCCGCTATTTTCCGCATCGACCACTGTTTTAACTGCAGTTTCCTCCGCTGTTGATTTTTCTGAAATGAGCAGTGTAGCTAGTTCTCGCGCCTTTGAACGTGTTAAGGCTTGCACAACTCTGTCTCCGAAAAGGATGCCCCTCTTTCGCAGCAGCATGTCCGATTTGTTGGAGAACAAATACGGATAGCACTTAGGAAGCTTTCCTGAAACGGCAGCCTCGGTTGTTAATTCGCCGAAAGGGCCCTCGATGACCACGTTCGCGATCGGCAAGCACACACTCTGTTCCTCAACTACCTGTCGGATCCATGCACACTGTCCTGTATAGTCGGAAGGCGATACATACGCCGGATGGACAACATCCATCGTTGCGGCCGAATCGCGCAGTACCTTGCAAGGCTTCCCGTTGACTACTAGGTCATGCAGGTAGGGTTCTAAAAGCTGCATATTTTCATCGCAGTCCCTGACATACGAGAAAGCAATCTTTTCTTTCCGGCAGTTGACGGCAATGTGACCCTGCTCATTACACCTAAAGCATGTGAGTGGCTTCCTAGCCTCAAGCTTATTCTTTGTGTTCTGCACGTTGGTCACTTCCCCACTTTTCTCACTGCCGTCCTTTCTAGGGAATTTGCCTGAAGAAACCTTCATTTCTTCGTTTCCAACTCTAGTAAAGTGCCTTTCCTGACGGTTATTCACTCTCAACTTGGGATTGCGGGGCCTATCCACTGCTGGGTTGCTGAATTGTCGGCGCGAAGCATACTCCTCAATGACTTCGGCAGCTTCAGTTGCCGACTTAATGTCGCCTCGGTCCTGTAACCAATTTCTTTCTTTTTCTGGGAGGCAGCTATAAAACTGCTCCAAAAGAATTCGCTCGACTACAGCGTCCCTATCACTGTAGGAATCAGTGCTCTTTAGCCACTCGCCCAAATTAACTCTTAAATTGTACAGGAATTCAGGGTAACTCTCGTCCCTGGACTTAGTAGCGTTCCGAAAACGTTGTCTGAACGCCTCGGCGCTAAGCCTATACTTTCTCAGAAGGCAAGATTTGACCTTCTCGTAGTTGTCCGCGTCCTCCTTGCTTAGCCGCGCGACAACCTCCGCTGCCTCGCAGGGCAGAACCGTCAATAATCTCTGAGACCACGTGTCTCGCTGGAAGGACAGTTTTTCGCAAGTTCGCTCAAAGTTAGCCAGATACAGACCGATATCCCCTGATATCACATATGGCTGCATGTACTTTGACATCTTGAAATCTGCCTCCTTGTTGAGACGAGGTACCGCTAGCTGGGGACAATCGCCCGACCTCTTGCTCAACTCTAGTTCTAATTTCCGGAGCTCAATTTCTAGCTCCAGCTTTTTTGCTTCTCTTTCAATTTCACGCTCTTTCTGCTGTCTGAGCTGTTCCTTTTTTTGACCGATGAGGTTCCATGCTTCACTGAGCTCCTCATCATCGGTTCCCAGATCAGTGATTGCCTTTATAATCAAGGGTTTTCGTGCCAAACCACTTGTATCAATTCCCAATTCCTCACACAATAGCAACAGGTCCGGTTTCTGCAGCTTTTGTAGGTCCATGATCGCTCCGAGTGTCGGCTACTTCCAAAACAACTGTGCAAACTACCAACCTAAAGGCGTTTCCACACTCTCTTTACCAGTTCTAAAATCTAACCCTGTTCTAGAACCTGGTCCACATCAGAAGAAAAGCCAAGCACTCACCCACACATGCGATCGATGTTCCGAGCTGCTCTCTTGTTGACCGATTGTTGCGCCTGCTTGTTACTTGAGATGCCACCTCCGATCACCAGATGTTGTGGCTTGTAGCTTCAGATCCACCTCCAATCACCAGATGTTGTGGCTTGTAGATTCAGATCCACCTCCAATCACCAGATGTTGTGGCTTGTAGATTCAGATCCCAACGCTGGTCACCAGTGTTGGGGCTTGTAGATTCAGATCCTACCGCTGATCACCAGTTGTCGTGACGCTGGGGCTATGGCGACCCGGCCTTCACTTGGTAGCGTGCAGAGACTCCGGGTTGAAGAAGGACTGAATCTTCGAAGTTGGTAAAATATGTACAAGCAGGTTTACTGGCACTTTGAGAAAACGTATTTACAAGAATATTTACATGAAGAAGAAGGGTACATCAGCAAAATGACAAGCGTTAAGAGTTCATAGCGAGAAGCGACTGGATGAGCCGTTTACCCAGGGCCCAGAGCGACATTTCGTGCTCTGCAGCGTCCTTAAAACCCCCCCTATGTCCAGCCCCTCTCTGAAGATGTTGACCAACCAAATCCAGGGCACGCCCCTCAGGTATCGGCATCCAATCGAACACATCACTGCACTGATGGTCTGAAGCACTGACTGGTCCGGCATTCATTCGTTGGGCGTGATCACTTGTTGGCGGGAAAAACTTGGGAACGGCGAGGAGAGGAGGTACATTTCTATTCTTCAACAAAGAAACCACAGGCTGGTTCTGAAAAGGGGTTTTACTTCTCAGAAACCCGAGTGCACGTGGCGCCGCATAGGGCTCCCAACATTGTCCCTTTTCGACAATTGCAAATCTTTCCTGCATTCCCGGGAAATCACTTAATGGCCGTATGAGTCATGCTCCTTTCTTGTCCTGCACGTCAGCGGACATGTCACTCTGTCGTCTCCTTTGGATAGGAGGCATTCATCACTGGAGGATAGCACTTCTCGACTGGAAGGGTGAACAAAAGAAAGAAAGCACTTCCTGCTATTTCCCTCAGGGGGACGTTTCTTTGTGTTTTTCCAGACGTTCTCTTGACAGGGTCAATTTGGCATTTGCAGGTTGTCCACAAAGCAAAACATGCTTACAAAACAGGATTCCTGGAAACAGGCTCACTTAGAGCCATTGGACCATCACCACATATTCACAATACTTTTCCATGCCCACAGGCGAACAATAGAGCGCGCAATTGCGGATGCTTGGTCGTAACAATATATATATATATATATATATATATATATTTTTTTTTTTCACGTATCGTGAAACTGTACCGTAACGACCGCTCTCTATCCGCCGATCCTTCCTCGGTATGATTGTGGCTTTTTATGCTTATTCCCAAAAATGACAGTCCAAATTACCCGTTCTCAGTGCAGAACAAAATTTTGAAGCGAAATACTGCTACGTATCCGAGGCTTACACCATTTTTGTCTATATGTTCACAAACGTTTCTTACAATATTCGACAGCTGCTTGGGTGGTGGTGAAAACGTTTATTAAAAAGATAGAGTTACATGGAGGTGAGGGTCAGGCTCAGTACCCTTCCCCTCACAAATACTAGGTGGAGTCTCTAGTACGGGACCCCAGTGCCTGAGGATTATTTTTAAAAACCCAGCGCATTGGTTCAGGTACAATTGAATGGTGCCCCTGGATTTGATCACGCACAAGAATAAATACTGCAACAGGAAACGTACTCCAGACCTGCATGCGTGAAAAAGGGCTGCTCGTTAATTTTCGCAGCCCCCCTTCCGATCTCTCCGTGAGTGGTTTTGCTGCGGACTCTCCCTTAGGTAATTACATCATTCCCTCACTGATTAAAATCCGAGCGCGTATCGGGATGGCGCTTGTGAACGCCGAAGTTCAATTCCCAATTTCCGAAAGCTCGCTTGCTGGCTGTCCGAAACAATCGAGCTAACCGAGCACTGAATGTGTTTCCCGTCTGTCGTTAGCTGCACTGTTTCTACGTCATAGGATTCTCCTCCAGAGGAGTAGAGACTGTCTTGCGGGCAGCGGCGTTTTACTGTCCATTAGAGCGCTTTCAAGATGCGTGCACGAAGCCTTGCCGGAAAAAGGAAGGAGAGTTCTACGCTATCTCCCACTGGGACGAACATTGAGAGAGAAGAAGAAAGAGACAAAAAAGGGGGGAAGGAGAACGACTGCGCGAAATTGTCTTGGAGGCACTTATGTAAACGGCAATGGAAGGAGGGGTCGCTTTCTATTCTTGCCCGACGTGCGTAGTCAAAGAAGCAGCAAAGAATGTGCGCGGGCTGGCGTAAAAGAAAAGGATGAGAGCCTCTGCGAATGCGCTAAAGCGTGCGTGTGGAGATAGAGAGAGATAGAAAAGGAGGGGAGGAGGCGTCCTTCGGGAATGCTCGGTCGCACGCTACGCTGCTGTCGTCGCGCGGCAGCCTTCTCATCGTCCGCCGCTTTTAAAAGCGGCAGTCTCTTTTGTACGAGACAGCTAAACAGCTATTTGGCGGGCGATATGTGTATGCACACGCTCGGTAAGGTAGCTGCGGGGTTTTCTTGGGCTCGACTCGGAGACGTTCCACGCCAGGACGTCCAGAGTGGCCGCTGCTTGCCGCCGCGTAGGTTGATAAGGAAACGCACCGCAAATATTGATAAAGTGGGCAGTCCCTGTCGTTTTTAGCAGTCCCTAATTTCCAGATAGCTGTCGTCGAGGTCTTCCACATTCGTATTGGCGTCGTCTAGCTCAGCCTGTGCCCCCTGTGCCATGCTCAGAGGGTGAGGGGTATAGCTCTGTTTCTATGCGGCTTTGGTTAGCATCTCTTCGCTTCATCGAGGCAAAAGTCACTCACCCGGGCTTACTGCTGCACGCAACCTCGTGTCACGTCTTTCTTCTCGTTGGCTATTTATTTTTATTTATTTATTTTTTAATTTTGTTTTTGCGTGATGAATCAACTAGCTCAGATTCAGATGCTTCTACTGGCAGTGTTGGCGGGGGTGCATTTCATCACGAGCCAACTGTCAGCGCGGTCGCTGTTCCTGCACTCGGACCGCAATGCAGTATCCCGCTAACAAAGAAACGCGCAGTCGGCGCATTAACGTCGTCCCGTTCGTGATGAGCCCGCACAAAGAGAGCCCGACAGGATGTCCGCCTTCCCCCGCTGCGCCTCCTGTCGCTGTTCGCCCTCTCTCTTTCCGGGCATTCCGCGGATGCCTTCTACGGTCGAGCCCGCGACGTCGACAGGTGGTGACTGGGCACCAGTTCTTTTCTTTTCTCTTCGCCCGCGCCGGGGCTCCTCCTGGTCATCTTTCTTCCAAATGTGAGGCGTGCTGCCCGCAAAGAAGTTGGGTCGTTTAAAGCGTCCGGACCTTCTTCCAGCTGGGTGGCGTCGAAGCGTCCGGACCTTCTTCCAGCTGGGTGGCGTCGACGGGCGGTCAAGTCCGGCAAGAAGATTGCCCCCCCCCCCCCCCCCCCCCCCCCCCCCTTTTTCTTCCGCTTTTCGTTTTGCCGCTGCGCTATGTTTCGGCTCGAAGACGCGACTCGCCTGCACGCTGCCCGCAGAGGCGGAGCTACGGCTCCCCCGTGTCACTTCGTGTCGTGATCCGGGATCGAGAGGGCAGGGCAAAGGAACGCGCAGAGGATGGACAGTCGGCTCCCCTGCATCCGCTCTCTTCGGTGATAGTAAACTGGAGCGAGTTGAACATCTTGGCAGGGTGTGCGCACAAATATGCGCCCTCCATCTGCCTGCCGGGCACGGTTCCGTTCCTAGAAGATGTGCCTGCCGTAGGCAACACCTTTTTCTCTGGCATTGTGCAGAGCTTTGCGGGTTTCCACATAAAGGAAAGGTTAATAGCGCAAAAAGACACAAATAGGCAGAAATAAACACACGGACTTCTTTTCGCGCTATTAACCTTTCCTTTGTGTGACTATGCACCAACTAACCCAGCAATCAGTTTTAATTTGTGGGTTTTCCCTGCTTCATTCTTAGCAGGGAATAGTGCTAACTGAGGGGTTCAGAAGAGCGTGTTGTCGGGCTAGTTGGTTCTACACAGTATATAAGAGAAAAGCGCAACAACTTAGGACACAGGAAGAAACACATACAACAGTTCACGAGCGAGGAGGGGTGCTGATCGCAACTAAATGTTGGCTCGGTACGCATATCCTGCATATAGGATCGAAAGAATGAAGATGATGTGGGAAATAGACACCATCATCATGAGCCGGACCATACCCAGAACTCCAGGGCGAATTCTCCCCTATTCCTCCAGCCAACCCGGTCCCGTGCTAGCTACGTTCACTTATTTAAGGGGTTAGTTTCTTGCTTGCCAGTCTTCATCTGATCACCAGTTTCTCGCCCTTGTCGACCATCCCCGTTCCTTCGCCCTTTCTTTTTCTCTCTCTCCATAGATTAGTAAATAAATGCACGCGAACATCCAGATGAACTGCGCCAAAGCGAACCATTAGAATAAAAGGGAGCAGGCGCGGATTTTTACAGCTTCTACATTGCAGATAAATTTAGGGCGCCCGGAATAGTTGTACGGCCAATGCGCGGAGAATGCACTGAAGCTTTCTTGCTATTGCTTTCAGTCTTCTTGTTCTACTCCACATTTGTCTTTGCTGTTGTTTTTTCTTTTTTTTTTCTAATAATGATTATCGTTGTGCTCCGTGTCTTTCCATCTTCTTATCACTGCGTGTAAACTATATGCCAACGGAGGTGACTTTGGTATTGCTGTGTGTAAAGGTGGTAACGTTCACCTTCCAAGTAGCCGTAAGATAGCGTGTGGCCCCTCGGTGCTGCATCCTTTTGTTAGGGGGGGGGGGGGGGGGGGGGGGGATTTTAGGCAAAGACAATACGCAAGGACACAAAACACGACACGTGGTACTCGGAGCTCTGTGCAGTCTTTAGTGTCCCGACTCGTCGTTCAGTCGATTCACGCGCTCAACATGACCTTCATGGAGTTGGATCCGATACAGCGCAGCTTCCTGACGCCTTTGGGTGGTGGTGGTAATGGTCTATTATTATTAAACAATCAAAAAGAAGGAAAAGAGTTGCCGACCACTGCAACTGCTATCTAATCATCTGACGCACCTGAGCGGCGGCCGGCGGGAAAGAAAAGGGGGATAGGGAGAGGATAGCGAGGGCAAGTATATGGGAGTGATACGAAGAAAGGACAGGGGGAGCTTTTTACATTATTTACAAAATGCAAAAACGGTCAACGAGTTCTCGTCGCACGCGCGCAAGTGTCCGAGCACTGTCCACAAATGCCTGCGCGCGAGCGGCCCACTGCGAATCTCCCATAATCTCGACAGAAAGAAGCAGTAAAAAAGAAAAAGCGAAGAAAAACAGATAAGCGTGAAGTTTCTTCACACACACAAGGAGATCCGACCTTGGCCCAAGCGGCTGTAATGTCCCTGAGCCTCCCCCACAAGCCTTCCGGCGAAAGAAACTGAAAACTCCTTCGGATTATCTTGTCCATTCGTGGATTATGTCTAATCCGAGATCCGTGGGCTTGGCTGGAACAACAGTGCCTGGTAGATGGCAATCGCTCCGTCGCGAAACCTCTTTTTTCGTCTTTCTTGTAGCTACTTTTCCTCGATCGAACATTTCCTGCAGTGACGTGCGTGAAAAAAAAAAAAAAAAAAAGAAAAAAGAAAAGAAAAGAAAAAAAAGAAGAAAGAAAAAAAAAAGTGAAGAGAAAGATAAATTTTGAAAACCAACTGTGAGCGAAAAGAGGGAAAATGAAAACGGCTAAGGCTAATCCTTCGGGGGCCTACTGTTATGCGCAATGGCCTTGAATAAAGAAGGCATTCCGCAAGGCCAGTGCCGTCTCCGCTCGGTTGGACATGACCGCCTTCCCTCTCTCTCACACGCACGCACTCCCCGCCTTCCTACCGCGCCCAACCCCTCTTTTCCTCGCTACATCAGAGGTCGCCGATGTTAATCGCGGTTAGTCGCTGTGTGGCCCCACAAAAACCACACACATAGAGGAAAATTCGTGCCGCGTGAAGTCAGTAGCCTCCTGCGATGTGGCGGGACGTCATCTCACGGAAGGATCGCTCTTCCATTGTTCGTCGCTCAGATGGGACGAGACGAGAGCGTGACCTCGCGCGCTGTCCCCAGTGGGGACCGGTGCGGCTTTCGGCCTGTGCGGAGAGCGTTGAACTCCGAGTTGTGTCCCAGCTACCTTTTTGTCGTGGGTCCATTTGTTCATCGGTGTATAGTTTTCTTGGCGCGCGGCCGGGGACTGCGCAGCGCGCAGGTCAAGGATCTTGGCATCGAATGTCTCCCGAGACCTCTTTATAGGGGAGTAAAAGTCGTCCAACAATAATGGACCTGTTCAGGCAGGAATAAAACAACGAACTGAAGGTGCATCGTGGTAGGAAGAAAGGTGATAACAAAGAGAACAAATCATGAAGAAAACAGCGGCATACAGCGTCGCCGTACAGGATCGTACAAAAAAAAAAAAAAAAAAAACACCCGAATTTTGCTTTCGTCTTTCGTCAGCGACGCAGTATAAGACGAGGCATTCGTCATCTTATCGTTTATGTATATTTAGCTTTCGTTCCAAGAAAGTGTGCCCGCTTTAGGGCTAATCAGCGCGAAACACAAGGCAAGGTCGTAAAACGCGTCGGGCGTCTGACGAGATTTGCCGCCTGGTTTGGCGTCTCGCAACAGCGTCGGGCCTCGCCGTGTTCCGAGAGAGAAGAGGCGGCACTTGGGACGCCGACAGATGCCGATATTTACGCGCGTCAGGCGGAATTAGCCGTGCCGAGCGTTAAGCCAGACGAGCGACCTGACGCCGCGGCCTCATCCGAATCACCCTCTCAGCCCTCCGGATGATCCTTTTGTTCTTCGCCGCATCCTCCGACAGCGCGTCGGCCGTGTGTCGGCTTTCGCGTAGGGGCTGTGAAGACGCCCGTGTTCGTGGCGACTGACTGCCAAAAATAAAAGGCAAACGAGGAGTGGTTGTCAGCTTAGACGGACTCATCCCATCCGGTAGGCTGCACTCAGCTTCTCGTGTGGGCTTTTTTTCCGCAACAATAACGCCAGCATTTCACCTTACAACTTCGAAACCTCGTTTTACTTGAAAGGGATTTATTGAGATATCAGGGTTAGGCTTAGGATGAATGCCGGCTAATCTCTGTTGGGAACACCTCGAGACAGAGAACTTGTAAAGGTGGTTCGAATGAAAGGACAACCCGAAAAGGCCCCCTCGCCGACTAGACGCATATACTGGCTTCCCATTTTTGGGGAGCAAAAGCCCTTCCGGGCACGTCGCTGGCTGTTATTCTGCCCGCACCCTCACGAGCTGCCACTCGCAGAGGAGCCTCGACAGTGCATTCCAGCTATGGCGCTCACGTACGCATAGTGAGCGGCCTCCTTTGCCGCTTATCTCCGACGCATTCCTGCGAGCGCGATGCCATTATGCGCGCGCCAAACAGAAAAACGATCCTCTCTCAGCGAAGACTGGAGGCGCCCGGAAGCGGTTGCCGCCGCGGTGGGGGTGACGGATTCCGCTGGCAACGCGCCACACATCTCTCGACGTCTGGTAGGTAGCAGTGGACGAGGCGGGCAGTGGCCGTGCTGGCAAGCTTTCTCGGGTCAGAGAGCGCACGCTCTCGGAGGGCACAACAATGGGCCCTTCTTTGTTGCCTCCGCTCGGTGCATGGCAGAGCAGAGCGCGGATAGGTGGCATTTAAGGTGGCGCACACGGGAGCGCCTTTTCCGCGCGCAGGGGCGCGGCTGCGGTGCAAGGCCGCTGTTGTGGTCGTCGCAGAACAGCTGCTGACCCCCTCCATGCCTTCGTTTCCAACGGAGATGGCGTTTGTGTTCTCATGTGTATGCGAATGCTATGTTCGTCGGTGCTGAGCGAGCAGAGAGATGGCGGGCGGTGTTGTCGGCGTAAGTGGTTTGACAGCGCTGTATGCAAGCGAGTTGATGTCTGTACGCGACAATCTTCTTTTTTTTTTTTTTTTTTTTTTTTTTTTTTTTTTTTTTTTTTTTTTTTAACCAGCGCTATGACAGCGTTTGTAGATTCCTGCATGCCATTAGAGTGCGGCGTCTATATAAAAGCACATCCCTCCAAGCTTACTTTGAGAGTTGGTGGTCACCGCCCGTGGTCCGTGAGGTGTCTTGGCGATGTCTATTGTTCGGGCAGCTGAATGATCTGGTTATATGAAGACTGAATGCGTGTTTGTGGAATGCGGAGAAAAATAGGCTATCCACGACACACCACTATAAGGCTTTGGACTGGTCAATTCAGGAGTCTCGTAACTCTTTCCCTGAAAGTTGGTGCTGCGCTGACAACGTTGAAAAATAACATCAGTGATAATGGCGTATTCAAATTGCCGAAGAAGCTGTGCTCATTCGGGTCCAATCAGAACTGAGGGTTTTATTCGCCCATAACACATGCTTTTCTATTTCGCGGGGCTGGAAAAGTTGCTTCGGAGCGCCGATTGGAATGCGCCATAAGAACTGCGAGAGCGGTCCAAGGTAGAGGTGTATACCATAGCTTGAAATGAACCTTTCGTGAATGATCGGAGCGGCCCCGTTTCTACAACTTGAATGGAATACGCTGTGGAACAGCACTTCAGGCAGTAAGATGGTAATGTGCAGCATGTTGTTATTATTATTATTATTATTATTATTATTATTATTATTATTATTATTATTATTATTATTATTATTATTATTATTATTATTATCATTATTGTACTAGAGTGATTAATATTTCAACGTTTCGGTTTCGCTCTGTCAAAAGTTCCTATGATGTACGTAATTTGGCGCCGAGTCACGTGGTGGTTCTCCGAACAGCTGCACAAAACAACTGCCCAACCGCAGTAAAGGACAGATATCTGCTCGCGATCCTGCCAACACTAATGCTCGAGGGAAGTTCATTAGAGCCATTTTTTTTTTCTAACCTCTTGTCTGGAACGCTTCTGTAGTTTGCAGGCTTCACTGCACTCCTTTATAGACGTGAGGAGTCGACCGTGTACACCGTATAATGATCCACGAATGAGGCAGGCCTCCACACAATCGATCGAATCGAGGGAAGGGAGCTGGCGCAATCCACGTGTCAGTGCGGGAAGCTCGTATATATACGCGTGTTCCTAAAGTGGAAGCCATTTTCCGTGCGGGCGAAGCAGTGAATGGCACTTTTCAGCGTAATTGCGCGGTATGGGCGGGAGGCTGGCGAGACTGCGTGCGAGCCCGCTCATTAGTTCTAATTGGGTCCCGACGAGAAACCGACTTGCAAGGCGGCGGTCAGCGGAACGGAACGCTGGGAACAAAGCCAGGTGAAGTCTACGCGCTACTATATCAGTGTGTTCAGACAGGGCGAAATCGGATATGTGCGCCCCGCGGAAGCACGCTTGTTGCCCCCGATGGCTTTACCCAGAGATGCCGAGGTAGGAGGATCGAGGGGGGGCCCCCCCACAGAATCCTGATATAATGCAGGACTGGCGTGAAGCACCTCCATCCCTACTCGCAGCTCCCGTCAAAGTAGCTGGTTTCTACGGATTTGTCGAGAATCCTGGTGGGATCGATGGGCGTGAGTATGGATAACCTTAAGCATGGAAGCATGGAGAACCGTTAGAACACCTTGGCCTGCAGAGAGGCTTGCCCCAAAGTCGGAAATGTTGAGTTTGGTCGTGATCGCATGGGATCCTGATCTCCAGTTGAAATTAGGCGTAGGCTGTTGACAAGCGGGTTGCTACTCGCTCAGCACATTCAGGAGCCCCCATCCATGGTTGCTCTGCAAGCAGCGCAGGCGTGTTCCCGCGCGCGTCAGTCGACGCACGCGCACGATCTTACGATTGGAGTACGTAGATGGTCATCGTTCCCCCGGAGTCTGAAACAACGGTCACCGCGATTTCGTTTTCTTCATGTCGATGTTCTGAAGCGGCAAGTAATGAAAAGGGTGCGAGACACGCCAGGGCATAGATCGGGCCCAAGACTTATTTGAAACTCGCTGATCATCTCGGAAAAGTTCAGTTACGTCCGCTCGTTTTCTTCTGGTCAAGAAAAAAAAAATAAAAATAAACGGACGAAGAATAAACACGCACGCGACTCGAAAACTGCACACATGTGTCGCTCGCATTCGTGCGCTTCAGTGCGCGTGCAGAAGCGGCACCCTCTGTTGTGATGCCACCAATGGCACGTCACGTGATCTGCGATTTACGAGTCTTTGAGCGCTCGCGTCGTGCGTATGCCAGCTACGTACCGTTCCCGCGGCCGGGGGAGAGGTGGGGGAGGTCATCGCTTTATGCGCGGCGACGGTGTGCCCTTCGCACGCCGCGGAATGTCCCCCTGGCTGCCGAGTGCTGCTGGTTCGTGCACATAAATGCTGCCGGCACTGCGGGAGCCGATTGGAGGACTTGTCGCTTCCCCTAGGGAGTACTGTGCACGCAGAGACGCGTCCAGACTCGTTCGTGCAATGCGGCTTGCCCGTCTCTCGGTGCCGGTCCCTGGCGGCTGCGTGATGAACTCGTCTCGGCAGGGTGTAACGGCTTTCCCCATCTCTCTTACCTCCAGCGTGGGCCCAGAGTTCTTGTTAATTTTTATTTGTTGTCAGTGGCATGTGCAAATTCTCTTGACAGGGGAGGCGAACTAGGGACGTGATGGAATGCTGAGGGGTGTTCGCAAGGGAGGGGGCGGTGGGTTTCGCACGGGACGAACGAGGACCGTGAAATATGGCCGGTGTTGTGTGGTCCATGGTGTATTGGCACTCTCACCGTTACGTTGTAGTGCGGTAGCGCTGGTGGAGAGAGAAATCATAGCAGCTAAAAGATGAAGCCCCTAGCTCGTGTGTGATGAATTTGCTTTGCCTAGGTACTACTAGAGGAAGGTTGGCGTTACATTGGGCGAATGCTGGTATTGGTGGGAAGAAAATGTGCGACTGCTTGCCCATTGGCGCTATGCTATCGCCGTACGTTGATGGAGCAACGGGTGACGTTGGCGTGGACATGCTTCTCTTGCCCTCTTAGCCGTGACTTACACTTGAGTTTCGAACCCTTAAATGGATAAAGATGAGAATGTTGTTGCAACAAACTGTTAAGAAAAGGGGAATTACGATATACAATCTCTTACTTTGTAATATGTTGTGAAACTCTGTAAGGACAACGCGCTGATGCTGATTCTGAAAGGCGCGGGGGCGCGGTACGAGAGGCCGCGCGTCCGGTGGTCGCTCTGGGCGATGTCGGCCTCTGACAAAGAGAGTTGAGTCATGCTCCTCCCTCGGAGGCAGCTGGCCTCTGCCTTCGCGCAATTACACGGCGCGTCGCCGCACACGCGCCGGGCCACCGTCAAAGCGGAGGCCGAGGGGATGCTCTTCGGCCCATTTCGTCGCCGTTCTTTCGGCGATGGTGATTAGTAGGATCCGCGCGCGTGCGGTGTTCGTGCGTGGTACGCTGTAGTGCTCGGTGTGCTTTCTTTGCCGGTTGGTAGCAGGGAAGAGGCGCATGCGCCGACAGAGTCGTAACTGCCCAGTGCCGCGCCACCACCTGCCGCCTCCTGGAATGCGCCCGCGAAGGTAGGGGAAAAAAATAAATAAATATATACGGAATGGAGGCCCGAAAACTGGGCAAACCAAGCCGTGCCGCCGTCGACGGGTGTGTAATTCGTGCGGAGTGCGTCTAATAGAGAGGGAGAGGGCCGTGCGGGTGGGCAAACAAAAGGACGACGACGAGCCTACGCCACCACCATGGACGTACGCCGTTCTCTTTCGGGGTAGTTGGTGGCGAGTGCGCGTGTGCGTAATGGTTGGAGCGGCAGTGATGCGCCCGGCATTGAGGCGGTTTTCTCAGCCGATGATGCGCTCAAGCTTTTGTACCTAATGTCGGGACGGCTGAGAAAGTAGGGAGAGAAAGACCTCCGGCGAAAGAAACCGACCCCGAGCTCAGTGAAGACGACCACCTCGTAGTCGTGAATCTTGGGGCTTGCTCGCATCGTTCGCGGGGCGTGCGGGCATTCGGGCCAGCTGCGGAATGGTGATGGTGCTCAGTTTTGTGCTGCGTTCATTATCCAAACCCGTGATGGACCATCGCTTTCTCTTTTTTTTCAAACTAGCGCCTGTCCCATCTTCGCATCTGCACCGCATTTTATGTCGTGTCTTATTACTTATGAGGGCACTTGGTCTTCGGCGAGCGAGTTGGGAAAACGGGGAGGCGGAGAGGGATGTTTGACCCTTGCTCGCGCATTCGCTGCACCTTCGTATTCGCACCCACAGGGACGGAATGGAATGGTCATTGGGTGTTGCCGAAAGTTGGCGTTCCGCGACTTCCAGCCGCGAACGATCTAGGAGCGACACGGAGGCTTCTGCGTTGCTTTCGTCGTTCGTGAGGGCGAAGGAGATGAGGTCACGAAGCAGCCTTGACCACCTCGTCGCTTTCTTTGTCTCTACTTTCGCGGCGCAGCTGTCTACAAAGGAACATACAAATCGCTTTCCGAGTCCGGTATCTCACGACAGAGAGATCGTCGCCCCAGCGGACTGCGAAAGAATCTAGTGTTTCGCCGCAGCCACCGCTTGTGTATGCCGGAACGATTTCAAATTGTCGTACGCGCATGGAATTTGTTCGAGCACTAAAAATAAACACGCACTCAAAAAAAAAAAAAAAAACGCCAACCAAAAGTAAGCGTGCGGAACCAGTCGGGCGCCGGCGAGCAGCGTTTTCTTGGCGGCGAGAATAAAAAGAGGCGTATGCGATAAGCGAAGGTGGGCACCCCAGGGGCGGGAAGTGGATAGGGGGTCAAGCGATGTTGGAACGCCGGTCGTGGAACGCGCCTGATACCGATCTCTGCACTGTCTCTCAACGATACCGGCGGCGGCGGGCTTTTGGTCGCTGCTGTACACGGTGTACCTCCTCACTCTTCAACGAGCTCTTACGACGAGCCGCCTCTTGCAGCGTTCTCACACCACGGTGCGCGCGCAGAACCGGTGTCGAATCGAAATGCGTGGACGGGAGATGTATTCCAGATGCGACTAAGCCTTCGGGTCTCTATCTGCCTCGGGGCTCGAGCAAATGATGACGCTACACATGGCGGAGAACTCATTCTGGTTGCAAGAAAGGGAACCGCGACCGAACGCCGAGCTGTGCTTTGACAGTGTGGCGCCGTGAATGAATGAATAAATTTATTGAATTAAGACAAAAACAAAGATAACGTAAGCGTGCACGGAGCTCGCTTCCGAATCGTGTCAAGTTTGTGCGCTATACCATCGTCTTAGGCTTTACTCGCTTCTTGGATAATAATGTGTAGACGTTTGATTTCGTGTTACTCGAAGCGAATCGATAAGTGCTGCCTTTCTTTGCAGTGGTAATGAACTCACTCAACACGCAGTTGGGAACTCGGTGAAAATAGGTACCGACGGTAAACTTCATGCTCTCACATGCTTTGCGTGGCTTTGTTAGACACTGGATACGCAGCGGTCCTTTCTCACTCTCTCTCTCTCTTTGCAGCGCGTAACTACTAGCATCCCTTTTACACACACACACACACACACACACACACACACACACACACACACACACACACACACACACACACACACACACACACACACACACACACACACACACACACACACACACACACACACACACACACACACACACACACACACACACACACACACACACACATCTCGGTGGCCGTGTGCCCACTGAGCACGTGACCTTTCACCGGACGACCGGCCACTGGCCGTTTCTCTTCGCCGTGCGCGTGTGTGTGCTGCTCAGCCGCCGTCGTCCGTCGACCCCCGCAGCGGCGGCGCCAATATCGGCAGGTCGGCATCTCCGTCTTTGAGCGAAGTTGCTCGCCGGTCGCTGCTGACGGTGCGTGCGTGTGTTGGAGGTTGCAGGTATGCGCGCTGCGAGACGGGCCCCACCGCCGCTCCGTGGCCCTTGGCCGCCGCTTCATGGGTGGTTAGCCCCGGCATTGGCGACGACGTGGAGGATCTCGACGGCGATGAGCCTCCGTGCATTCCTTCTCGCTCCTTCTCACGCTTTCTTCTCGCGCGCGACCTGCCCTCCCGTGCTGCGCGGTAGTCGTGGCCGTCTACTAACCGGCGCTGGCGTTTATCCGTCGTGCTTTCTGCACGGGAAAGTGGCGGATGTAATTAGTTCGTTTATTGTGGCCCCAATCAGCTAACTCACCTCGGTTCAGTTGGCGGTGAGAAGCCGTTGCGTTTGAATATGAGCTGGAGATTGATCATGAAATCGAAAGAACAGTTTTAACGAAGGGCAGGGGAACGTCCGAGTTGGGCAGAAGCGTGTGCGAGATGGTTTTGTTTGGTGGTTTAGCAATGAGGGACGGAAAAGAGACTGGCAGTGTTAGTCGGTTCGAATCCCTGTCGCAGACTTGATTCGGAGATCAATGATCAGTAGAGAGAGAAATTGTATGATACAACTCTACGCTACAGAGAGAGCGGTTGTGTGACAGTTTCGATACGAAAAAGGTAACACCTATGCCACATGAAGGGTCATTAGTGATGACGACATATACATTAATAGCGTGCAAAGGGCGATAGGCCAGCTACTGCGGGAGTAGCCGTTGTGAATGTCATCATCCCATTCGCCGCTCTTTGACAACGGCTGGCGTCAGTTCCTATGGCAATCTGCGAGGCAGCAGCAATATTCTTGCTTCGCTATATGGGGACCGTGCGAGTGATTTCGCACTATATATTGGGCGGCTACGCGCAAGTAACTCCGGCTGAACCAACGTGATTTCATGAGCGGTAAAGGTCAGTGCTGGCAGCTTCCCAGGATTGTCTTAATCGGACGAAGCTCGTAACTCCCTGGTGTAAATCTGCCTTTGCTCTTCTGTGGTAACGTTAAAAATGCCCAAAGAATCCGCTGACGCCATCGATATCTTGGCTGCGTCGGCAGGAAAGCCGTGCACGTTACCCGGCATCACATTTCGCGGCCGTGCGGGGCGGCTCCGCCACAATAACCGGCATCTTGCCTCACGCGGACCTCTGAGGCACCGCATCATTCTTCGTCGCGGGGCATTTGACGTGCGCTCGTTGGTTTAGTTCCGAACTCAATCGTGCGCGGCGGGAGCGCACGGGGCAACCGGCGTTTTCGCCTCAGGTATGCGGAGGAAGAAAGGGGCCGCCTTCCTTCTCATTTACTCGGCGCCGCTGGTGGCGGCTCTCTCGGCTACCACACTACAGCCTTTCTTTCTCGACTCCGATCGGGTCCTTCTCAGGAGGCGGCGTGTTCGCGAGAGCCGTCAGAGGACGTGTTTGCTGTTGGCCTCTTTTAAAGACACGCCGTCTTCTTCTTCGGCGGCCTTTGTGCCGCCTCCTCCCGGCGGGCATGTCGATGGTCGGCGCGGCGGTGCGTTGCCGTTGCTGCCTCCCCCGGGGGCCCGAGACCAAGCCGTCCTTCCCTCCTCACTCTGTTCGATGAAAGCTTGGAAGGCGCGGCTAAGTGCGTCCCGACAGCGTGGAAGGTGCGCCGCGCTGAGCGGGGCGTCCGAATAACTCACCGGTCAGCACGTTTTCCCCTCCTCCGTACCTTTGCATACACCTTCGGGTGGTGTGTGTGCGCAACGAGGAGGTCGTCCAGTGCGGCGGCTTCGGTCGGGTTGGCACGGGTGTGGCCACAGCGCACACTCTCCCCATGTGTTGCCCCCGGTGGCGTTCTTTCACGGCGGGCATGTTTGGATGTGTCCGGAATTTGTTGGCTCGTTTCGCGTCCCTACATTTGCCTCTCTGGCGTAGTTGCCCTCTTCATTCATGCCTTCGCGGAGAGAACGAGAGGTTGGGAAGGTGAGCCTCGTGACTGGCGCCGGATGTAGTACAACGTGGCACGGGGTGCTGTGGATGTGGTGTTCGGGGTTGATGAAGCGCCCTTGCGCGGTCTTCCACTGTGGGGCAGTTGATAACGCAGCACTTAACGTAGTGCTACAAAATACACCCACACAGATGAAGAATTAAATTAAAAAATAATGCTTGCACTGGTGGCTATCCGTGGCGCATTTTTTTTTTTTTTTGTTCTAATTGCGCGTGAAGCGCGAAAGCAAAATTCTACATACCAGAAACCAAACTCCCATGAAATGCGTGGTTAAAAATAGACCCTCTTCCACCTCCTGCCGCCTACCCCAAGGAGTGAGCGACCCGTTAATCTGCCTTGCTTGACATTGACAGCAGGTGAACGCGGATGTTTTCGCCTAGGACACCTAACGTCGACAATGCTAACGGCGATGCTATAGTTTGCTTCCGGTCTAATGAAGTTCAGAAAACCACTTTGAAACGGCACAAGCTTTCATCAGGGAGAACATCCTGCCAACAGCGGCTGGCAATCTCAGCTTCTCGTATACAGTGGTTTCCGAGAAAGTGAAGGGCCTTTTATTGGAGCAATCCTCCGCTGAGGAGGTGGGGATCGTACTGTGGATTAGCGCAGACAAACAGAGAGTGGCGCTGAAAATAACCGGGTTCCTTGTTTAGCGGAGCCGATAGAGTGTGCGGTAAAGGCTCCTGACCGATAACGGTGTACTGAGTATGACCAGCGAGCGTGTGAAGGCGTGCTTCGTGTTTCTCGCAAGCTTCTCTTTCAGCTCGCTCTATCAGCGGCGCAGTCCACACTGTCCTGCGTCTTTTGAGGGAGAATTCAGCCCATCCGCACTGTATGTTCGTATGTTCACGCTGCATTCCCATTTTGTCGCTTTCCCTCCCTCCTCCTGTTAGTTTTTTTTTTTTTTCCACGGTAAACTAAATGGAATGTGCAGAAAAAAAAAGCTATTCCTCACGTGTTCGGGGTTAAAAAAGAAAAAAAAAAACAACTTTCCTATTTGTCCCGAGAATCATCATCCTGCACCGCCAAATGCCATCTTTTCAGCTGGTTCGCTTCCCCTTCACTCTTCGCGCCCTCTTTCGCGTCCCACCACCGGCTGCTGTCCGCATTCTTTGCGCTACATTTGGCGTTGGCCTTTAGCTTTGCGCTATAAAGTACGCGGGTTGGTGAATGCCAAATAGACCAGTAAGCAGTTTTCCTGAGCATTTGTTTGCAGTTTGTAGGAACCAGGTGTATTAATGCGAAAGAAAGTACAATTAGGGGTCCCACAGAGGCAAAAACTGTGTGTCGTGTGTCTGTAGCATCTGGTTTGGTTTGGTTGCGGGGGTACGTCCCAAAGCGACCCAGGCTAGATAGAAAGACGCCGCATGGGCACCGTGCAGAAACCCAGGGGGCGGCACATGGATGGATGGATGGAATATAGGAGCGTCCCCATTGAAACGGGGTGGTAGCAGCTGCTATCATGCTCATTTTTTCCCCTATATCTGAAGTATTGTTTTAGATTGGTTAACTATACCATCATCGTATTTATTGAATTTTTGTTTATACATTACTAACAATGTCACTTTTCTGCTTTTTAACCACCAATCTTCCGATCGGTTTTTGCTAGCTTCCACCGGAGGTTCATTCACCCGGCCACTTGTATCTCTAAACCTCAGAGCTTCAGGAAGAGTGACTGCGCCTGCATTGACTTCCGGATAGATACCATTATATTCGAGTACAATATGGTTAATTGTTTCTGTTGATTTACTACATACTGTACATGTGTCATCTTCATGGTGAAATTTCTTTTTGTAACTGCGTATTGTAAGACATCCTGATGTAGCTTCAAAACGTAGGGCACTGCCTCTTGAGTTATCAAAGAAAGCTTCCTTCCTGATCTGCCTTTTCCACTTCAGGTATATTTCCCCATTCTGTTTATATTCCATAGAATTTATCCAATTTTTACTTTCTGTGTTTTTCACCTGTTGCTTAACGCTCTTTATTTCTTCGTCCTTGCGACCAGCATACTTACTGGCTAGTTTCCTAGTTCTTTTCCTCCATTGTGAATCAACGCTTTTTAGGTATAGATATTTAAATACTTTAGCTACCCATCTGTTACTGTCCAATTTCCTCAAGCGTTCTTCATATAATATTTTACTTTGAACTTCCCGTCCTTCGAAAGATGTCCAGCCTATATCTCCCTGTACCGCCTCATTTGTGGTTTTGCCGTGGGCACCAAGTGCTAATGGTCCGACGGCTCTCTCATTTATTTCTAATATCGACTGTACCTCTGATTTTAGTCACAAAACCGCATTTCTGAAAGTAAGTACGGGCGCCATAATTCCTTTCCAAATACCCCTCAACACCTGATACCTGTTGTGTCCCAACAATGTGGCCAACGCTTCATTATCCCGGCATTTCTTCGTCATTTTGCGGTAAATAGGCAGCGCTACCAGTGCCGCAGGAGTTTGTCCGGTATATAGCTTGGCAGTCTGAGCGGGCTTCTGAAATTTGGAGCACCTGGGGTTCTTTAACGTACACTGACATCGAGAGACGAAAGACTCGGATGTAGCGAAAGATCGGATATAACGAAAGGCTCGTATACAGCGAAGTTTTTAGTGTGCTTCTCAATACTAAATGAGCGGAGTCGAAAAGGCGTGTGCTTTGTCACGACCGTTGCCTTGCTCAAAGGGATCGCCCCCCCCCCCCCCCTTTTTTTTTTTTTGTCGCTCTTCTTTACATGGCTAGAGAACACGGCCGTCGGAGACACGACCAGTTGAGGGATGATCATCTTGATTAGTAAAGGAGAAAGAGCATTTCAATCGATTTTAGGAGGTTTATAACGTTCGGAAACAATTGAGGGACGCCGTTGTGGATGGCTCCGGAAATTGAAACCACCCGGGATTCTTCAGCACTTACACTGGCATATATATATATATATATATATATATATATATATATATATATATATATATATATATATATAATATTCAAATGCCTCACGGGCTCCGACCGAAGTATTGTGTGATGGGGGTTACATGACTGGGGTGCGAAACAGAAGCAAGTATAGAAGATGTTTATTTTAACATCGTTATTTTCAAATCGTGCTGTACATCGCACTGTACACGGCTACCTTTCTTTTCGTTTAAATCGAAAAGCGGCCGCCGCACCGGCGCTCGCAATCGCTTCCTCGGGAAAGAGGAAGTTAAGCTGACGTAAACTGGGAATTGATAACCGTCGGAACAAAAATCGTCAAAAATTGGCTGTTTGACTTTGGCCCACTTTGCATTTGTTGCTTGAGTGACGAGGTACGGAAAAAAGGCGTGCCTCGAGCATTCATGTAAACATGCTCAAATGAAGATGATTGGAGCTCGAGCTTGACATGACAAATGTCGTGAGCAAATCTGATTTCACTGTAGAAGCGGGAGCTGGCTTTTTCTTTGCATTTCTTCCCTGCTTCGGTGATGCCTTGGCTTGCATGAAACATGTTTCTAGCGCGCTGTTGCGGTGCGTTGCTCGAGGCGCGTGCAGTGAGACTTCGCCAGATGCCAGCCGTTATCGCTCGAAAGGGGAAGGGCCAAGCTTGCGTAAAGAGCTGTTTAGGTTTGTAGCTAACGTTGTAACAGTTTATGAACTAGACGGCAGTCTTCGATTTTCAGGCCATCCATGTACGCATGCGCTCTTACATCTCAAAGAAAAAGTAAAGATGTGCTAAGCCGCGTTCACTGTGTTCCGCCAACGCGCAAAGATTGAGCGTGCACTGAGGCGGAGCTAGCTTTTGCGTTCTATACTTGTGAAATGTAGGGTTCCTAAGCTCTTGGTGAGCTAAGGATGTTTGGCGTGGTTTTTACCAGCTCTGGCGCTACCCGCGGCGTTACGGAGAGAGCCTGCGGCTCTTCCATGTTCTGAACAGTGGTAATAGTTAAAAATACAACTGAATAGACGCCGTCCGCGCTAAATGCATTCACGGACACATAAAGGTATACAAGGCCTCTAGGCTGGGTGACGTGATCACTATGCCCACGCACAAGCACACTCTTTGGCTTGGCGGGAAAGAGAGAGCACTCCTCTCACGAGAGTGTGTTTACACGGCGAGGCCCATGCACGATAACTGGGGTGCGGCGGTCTTCGCAGCAGCAAGGAGCCTGATTTACGGGCCTCGTCAGTCGTAAACACGGCGTGGTGGTCTCGACGAAGGTGAAACGGAAGGAGGGCAACGCCAAAAGCGCCGCCGCCGACCGACCGAAGAGGAGAGAGACAGCATCCGTCTACAGCATCCGTGTACAGTGGCCCGCGTGTGTATGCGCACACACACACCGCGTATTCAGCTGCTGGCCCGGTAGGAGTGCGCAGGACCGAGCACTGCGACGATGGTCGCATGCGTGGACGGAGGAGGGCCATTCTTGGGTCCACTGCTGCAACACGCGCGCTCTCTCAATGGTGTGCCGCGGTCGAGTTGAGCCGCAATGAAGACGTCTCCCTCTTTCTTTTTCATCTTCCCTCTTCGTGGTCAAAGCTCGCTGGTTATGGCTCGCAATCCTGCCCTCATCCTCCCACCTCCTCCCACCACCTCCTCTTCTTTCTGCTTTTTATTAACTTCGATCTAGCTGATGGTATTCTTACTGTAGGCCTTTCTGAGAGTCTCTTTCTTGCTTTCACTATTTCTTGCCCTACTTTCGCTGTTCTTACTATTGCAGGATCGCGCTCACCCACGTTACATTGCCATCTCTGCCGTCTCCCGTCTCAACCGGAACAGAAGCGTTAATTGATCTCGTAGCAGTGATAGGCTTACTAGGAAATATTTCATGTTGTCTGGTGGCATATATAAAGGTTGTTTATCAAAATTGCGATCCCAGCGGCGCGCAGTTCTCTTTTGTTTGGAACCGCTGCCCGAATAAATATTTCGAAATCACTGTAGCATGTATCGGCCGTCTGATCTACACACCAAAAAATTGCATAGTGTGCCGCGGGCTAACACCCTACTCGAAAAATGGCAAGGGCAAGGCACGGCGGTTAGCAATCAGGGGTTAACCCGGTTGGCTACCCTGGGTTGTGTAAAGTGAAAGAAAGGCATACAAGAAACAGCGGAAGAGAGAAATGCGGTCTGAAAGCCAAAAATAGCTGCAGCAGTGTCCCAAACACTGCGCGCTGCGGCCTCAACAGAACACAGCATCCGCTACTCGACGCGAAACAAATGACATTTGCTCGACGAAGGATGTTACACGGTGAACCAGTACGGGCTGCTCTATTCATAGGATGTTAGCCCGGGGACAGCGTTACAGGCCCTCCTTCAAGCAGCGGGAATGCATCATGGTGCAGGGAACTGGCTCTTGTGCAGTTCTAAACTGGCATGTATGTCCTACAAGTCCACGCTGGCTCTTATCCACATACCATGCATTAAAGTAGTTGTTTTGTTGTTGTTTTTGCTTTCGGTGTCTGGTGCTTCGGCATTTGAAACCTTCAGACTGCCCTGATACCCTTTTTACCTTCGAGTCATTTCGTATAGGCGTGAAGTTGTGCGCTTTCTCCCAACTTAGTCGATAGCTGCTTCCGGCCGACCTTCCTTCCTTCTCTTATCGTTTGCTTGTTCAGTATTCACCCACCCGCGCTCCGTTTAGGAAGCTGATCCATTTTACATATCGCGAAAACAACAACCGCTCCTCCCTTAAGTGCGGCTGATGTGAACTGCGACAGAGATACGACTTTTCCTCGTCGATAAGAGCTTGCTTCTCTTTCGTTGTGTCTTCCCTTTTTTGCTCTGTGTTTGCGAGTAGTGTAATTATTACCGAGTGCAAGCAACTACGAGGCCTGAGTGATACGCTAATGGACGACGTGTGTAACGGGTCCCAGTATAGCCGCAGAACTGCTGGATCGGAAGTACACCGCTGAAAGCGATAACCTATAACCGGTGAAGTTTGTTTTCGACATCCTGGCCGGTGACTTGCTGATATATATGGTGCATGTAAGGTGCTCTATCTCTTCCCCCCCATTTACCGCTGTCACTTGCTTCTGTTTTTTTTTTTTTTTTTTTTTTTTTTTTTTTTTTTGCTCTTTCGCACGTCTAATAGGGATGAATATGCCTTCGGTTTATAACTTTAATATTGCGACGAGTTGTTTGTTCAGGTTATTTCACACTGCCAGGCTAATGAATAACACGAGCGTAGGCCTTCTTCGATACTTCGATTGGCGCGAGTGCTTTTGTGCTACTTGACAGTGCGTTCATGCACCCAGAAAGGAGAAACTGCAAGACGCGAGGGAAATGTCAGCTCATAATTCCGCTCGGCGATGGTATAATAACGGTCCTGACTGCGCGGTAGCTCTCTTCCGCGTCGTCGCTTATGCGTTGTAGAAATGATAGCCTCGTCGATATCGCGGGGACAAATAGTAGCGGAAAGTCGCTTTGAGAGTTGGTGATGGTGGTCGATGTACACACAGATAATAACCTCAGGCAAAATGCACTATTTTCACGGAAAATAACAGCAGTAACTTACTGAGCGTATATTACATGGCTGGTTTTAGACGGCGGCAATAAATGGGTCGCAGGTTGAAATGGCGACGCAATCATGTCTCGAATATATTTCTGACCACGATCGGGTCTGCGGCAGGCGCGCTCCACAAGAGCGTGCGAGTTTGTATGGTTCTTAGCGGTGTCTAGAGTGTAATTAAGGAACCGCCTTTGATTTGATATGCAGTGCGACACGTGGCAAGAGTAAGCAAACGCCTAATCGTCATGGGAGTAATTAATAAGTTAATAATTACCTTCTGAGCTTTCTTCCCACGCGCCGCCCCCAGCTTCGCGCCGTCACGCGAGCTAAGGGAAGAACTATATAAACACGATTTCGTCGCCGTTCACCCCCTCTCTCTAGCTCTTCTCCTCATAAATTCTGCACAGCCAAAGTAAATTCCTCGAGAATGCGGGTACCCGGTTCCCGGGGGAGAAACGGCGGAGACCGGGGAGGTAGTAAATTAATAACGACCGGCCTAAATCCATTTTGGCGCCCCTCAAAAACTTCCCTCTTTCGAGCTCTGGGCCTCTTCTTATCTTTTCCTCTTCGAAGCCCGCCTTTCGCGGATGCTTATGCATTCGAGTGCTACGTACGCTAGCTGTCCCCGGGTGCGCGGCAAATTTGCGGCGATAATTATTCCCGGAGAAAGTGAGGGCAGCTCGCACGCGAACGCTACTGCTGGCGGCCTCTCGTGGCCCTCTCCGGGCAAGCTGGAAGTGCTCTTGCTGCTGCACTAAATGGTGCTCTCTCTCTCTCTCTCTCTCTCTCTCTCTCTCTCTCTCTCTCTCTCTCTCCTAACTGCTCATCATATTAATTACTCAGTACTCTGCCACCGGCTGTTGTTTTTCTTTATATACGCGTAAAAAAGAATGAAGTTTTTGTTTCTCTGATTTCTTCGAAGACGGAGTATCCAGCTTTTCTCGCGTTTTTCTTTTCCTCTTTTCACCCCTTTTTCCCATGCACAGCAGTCAGTCTTACGACCATCTAGCCAGGCAGGAGTAACGCTTCGTGGTTTTTTTATCCCGTTCGTGTGCTTCTCCCTCCGTCCCAGACAAGCGCAGTTTAGGGACTCCTCCCCCCGTCTCGCTCTTTAACCCATATATATTCGTTTCTTCGCTGTACACGTTCGAGTTTTCCTCATTTCGACTTTTCCGTACACAACTCCGCCAAGTTTTCAGAAAGTTCGGGCTGTTACGAGGAAATAGGGATAGAGAGGGGGAATTAGGGGCACGCCGGTAAAAGAAGCATCTGCCAGTGACAGGCACTGCCGCCTGCTTTGCTCCCCTCCTTTTATTCGAGTCTGTGCAGTCGCCTTTCCCATCTGACCTCTCAGGGTCCCGTTTCGCCTTTCTTTTCGTGGCGTATTTCTCGGAACCCATTTCGGGAAGCCCATTCCAGCAAGTGCCTGTCGGTAATGCATGTGTGTGTGTGTGGGTGTGTGTGCTTGTGCATTTCGCGGCTGGGACTGACTAGCTCGATACGTTCCCTGGTATGCCTGAAGGCACTGAACCATGTTGGTTTAAAGGTGATGGCGAATAAGGAAAAAAAGGAACGAGAAAGAAATAAGAGAGGGGAGAAAAGGTACCCCTACCCACCGGCGGGCGGTCGTCCGTAAACGTCGCCGCTTGCTCTTCGATGGACGGTGGAACGACGCCGGAGTATCTTTTAAAAGTCCCGCTAATGGCATATTGATCGCCCGCCATCGACTACGACGCGGCGGACTGATAAGCGAAAGGATCTGCGCGCTGGTCGTATGCGCTAGGGAAAAGAAAGCGGTTCTGAAGTAAGGCGAGGGAAAAAAAAAAAGGAAAATGGTTCTCTTCTAGAGCCGGCTCCTGTTCGGCTCCGTCCCTATTCACTCTGCGGGATGCATAATTTAACCGTCCTACGCAAGCCTTCCTCGCTTTCTAATATGGCCGAACGCGGCTGCATTTCAGTGAAAAGCCCATTTCTCTCTCCGCTTATTCTTTCCGTGATTCGTAAAGCCGGGATAGAATCCCCTTTTTCCCCATTTCCCTTCGGTTTATAAAGCTCCTGTTTCGCAAAGCCGGAGGATTCCATATTGTGTATTGTGGGCACGTTAGCGCCCGTCCGGGCGGTCGTCCCGACGCATTTTCCATACGCGCTCTCGGCATCACGCAGGCGATGACTTGCATACAACAAGGGAAGATTTGTTGTGTTGGCTAAACACTGCCTTTGTGTCCATCGTACATTTGCGTGCCACTACATCTCGGCACTTTGTTTTTCAATTTTGCAATGTAGCTGTGCAATGAGTCCGTGCGAATGCAGCCCCCGTGCACAATTAACGAACATGAAAAAAATGAAAAAAAAAAACCCTTTCTCGCAGGATTACCGTAAGGCGCTCGTCGAATTTAATTTATTGTAGATTCCTTTATTACACAGTGCGGTAAGTGGAAGAGACGACTGTACTCTGAGGCAGGCTTATGGAAAGGAAAGAACAAAGTAAAAGGGAACGTTTGAGATAATGAAACTAGTTATTGACTCAACGCGTATATAGGTATAATATAGTCCCTGCCGGCGGTCGTTAGTGCTTCTCGCCTGAGTGGTATATACGCGTCTCCATAGCTGCATCATGCGTGGTTGGAAGCTCACAAACGAGGCAATGAAAGACGCATTATGGTACGGAGCGCACGCCCCGTCAGCACTTATGAGGACATCACTGCGCGGGGGAGGGCGGGGTCGTTGTAGTCGCTGTGATTACGGGGAAGGCGTCGTCGTCGTCATTATGTGCAGGAACAAACACGGAACACGCGTGTGCCTATACTCCTCCTCCGCCCCCTCTTCTTCTTTTCCTAACGGACATTTTTGTGTTTATTTTGCCTCCAATTTGAACTGCCGTCAGCCGCGAAGACTCTTCGCAGGGAGATAATCAAAAACAAGGAAACGAATGAGGAGCTGGTGAGCTGAGCATGGAAGAAAGGGAGTTGTGTTCTGGCACCGCTTATAAGCCTAATAAAGGCTGAGCAACGCCCGCCGCTGAGAATCCAGGACGGCGCCATGCCGTTAGAGGGTACTCATTACTTTCCCACGAGCGCACCCCGCGCAACAAGTGTACGCACAAGTGTTCTCTTTTTTTCTTTAACTTTTTTTTTTTCGAAAAGTCTTTTTTTTTTTTTTTTTTTTCACTATTAGTTCCTGTATAGCGCTCGTTTAGTATGCTACTGGTTTCAGTCATGCTCGCTCATGCTTACAGCAGTCCTGTCGTGATGCTGCAGGTAAGGAGTCAGTGCCATTCAGAGGGGAACTTGGGTGAGTAAGCTCAGCTCTAGTGCAGTTTGCTCACTTTAAGGTCACAAATAAAAGGTCTCTGCTTGTTCACGACTGGCTGACATGTTGATCGCATCCATATTTAGTTCCATGCCGAATTCTTAACTGCCCGCGCATATGTCACATGACAAAGCGAAGGAGTTCTAGCAGCTATAGAAGAAAAAATCGGCGAATTCGTGAAAATTTCAAGTTTGTCAGAGAGCAAGTGAGCAGGAGAGTAAGTGAAGGTATATTACCTTCAGTAATAGAATGGGACTTTGGGAATTTGATAGCGCGGCGCGTCATAACACTGATCGGCTGAAGACACAGTTCATCAATCAATTTAACAACGCAATCAACATTTGCGGGCGAAGAGTAGTACTAATGCACTCAGCAGGTTATACGCGTGGTAGTCTGTGCCGCAGGTCTGTTCTCGGAGGGAAGAAAAAAAAAAAGCACGTTTTGTACAAGTTTGCCATGGTCTATTTGCACTGTTCCTCCACAATCTCATTAAAGTCCTCGTATCAAGCAGACTTCTCTTGCTTCAAAAAAGTGCCGATGTCACGCCCGCCTAATCGTAAGTTGACCAGTTTTGTCCTGTTGCCATCTTAAGAAGAAATATTGTTTGGCATTCCTCTTCCAGCTTCTGCGCAGACCGCCTTGAATAATGGTACTGATCTTATCTGATGATGGTATATACCGCCTTGCGTGCGTAATCTGATAGCGTTTACGCGCTGCTGACCGTGCAAAAGCTGTTAACAAAGCGCCCAGCGTCGATCATGCACGCAGCTGGCCTCGCAATGACTCACTATCTGGGCCTTTCTCGGTACGATGAGCCTGCGGAATTCGTTTTATAACCATGCATAGTCGCCGCACGGGCGCTCAATCAGCTGCGTGAGTTTGCTATGTTTGGGCGGCCTGTAATTTTGCCGGTCTCTGCGCACAACGTGTTCGTTATCACCCACCCTCTCTCCTTTCGCGCGCAAATGAGTGCCGGTAATAGTGTCGTCACTGTTCGTAACTGCTGTGAAATAAGCGGGAAAGCACGGTTTACTGTTATAGTAAGGTGGCAACTAGCGTTACTATCGAACATAATAAGCACGCATTTCTCGCGCTCCGTGGTCGGCGTGTTGTAAACGTACTGTAAAGACGGCGTGTTTTCGTTTTTTTGTTTTGTTTTCTGCGTTTCTTCACGCAAGGTTAGTACTCCGCGGGATTTTTTATGTCGCCTGCTTGTTCAACCATCTTTTCTGCATTAACGGTGTCTTGTTCCGTGCAGCAGACCGACGCCTAACGGCGCGACGAAAATATAGGCGCCTGTAGCGCGTTTTTCATGCAGGCGGCTTACTTATACCTTTGACAACCTGCATACACGGCTGGTAAATTCCGCGTTAGTTGAGTTTCCCCTTCAGGTGGCCAGGTGAGGAAACACTTGAAGAAACATCGTAACAATATCGATGTTCTTGATAATTTGAAGATTCAGACTCGCAACAATCACGTTACTTGTTGGCACGACAGAAAGATTAACTATTTATTTACACATGAATAAAACAAGAAGACACAAGTAACAGAAAACTATTTACATGACTGACCCGTTGGTCGGACGAAATCAACCCTGGCTTAACCAAGAGCGCCTACTTTTAAGCCATCTGTCTCCGCCCTTGGCGGGGATAGCAACCAATAACCAATAAGGCAACATTTCTCATCAATCAACGACTGGGGAAAGGATATTAACTAACAACACTTGGGCTAGGAGAGGTCCCAAGCAAACATACGAACGGCCCTGACGTCATTGCATTCCGAACCTCTGCTTTCCTTTGTTTTCCTTTTCGCATACATGCATGCGAGACCAACGTATGTCGCGCGAACAAGAGCTGAAGTTCTTTATAAAAGAAAGAACAAAAAAAAAAAAAAAAACAAAGCTGTCAGTGAGGGCTCAAACGCTACGTGGAAATTCCAACTTGACCAAGCCCTTCTCTTGAGCACCCGCAGCTCAATGACCCATTGCGCTTCAACGCGCACCGGTCAGCCACCGTGCACCTGTTACCCCACAAAGGCTGTATGCATATCAGCAGAAGGAAAGACGCGCACGTAGCAGTACGAGAATAATGCATACAAAAGAAAACCTCCACTAGTCCCCGATATGACATTCAACACTGTACACTACACAAAGCTGCTCGCTGGAGTGACAGCTATGGTAGGATGTCAAGACTAGAAGGAAATGAGTGCTTTGCAGCCTCCGGCAACAATAGAGGTGCAACCGCGCCTGTGTCGTGTGTCCGTGGTTCCACCAATTTGGTAACCCTTCGGCCGGGGACAGGTGCACATCTCAGAGTATCTACCTCGGTTCGTACGCTCTGCGAGAAACCGAATGGCGCGAAAGTTCACCGAACTTCACAGTGTTCTAAACGGTGGTCTCCGAAATCAGCGGTAAGCGGCTTAGCTCAGTTCTCCAGATATTCATTCCGTCATTCATTTTCGGCATTCTGGCATCGTTTTAGCGTGATTTAGATGCGTTAAAAAAAAAAAAAAAAAAAAAAACGTGTGGATACAGCTACTGTGAAACGCTGCGCTCAGCTATTACAGAAGCGCACCCCCCACCGACGATTGCACCTTCAATAACATGGTGACCATTTCGGCTAGTTTGTGCGAATCTAACATATCTAACAATAGAAAGACACAGAAACACGAGGACAGAAGTACACGGGGCATCTACCGCGTTTTATATCCTCCCTCTTTGAACATTGCCACTTGAGACTTTGAGGTTGTAATAAACGATGATGACGATTTGCTGTTAAGACATCACCGCGCCCGGGCCTTTCCCGTGACCGTCTTATAGAAGCTCCGATAGAACCATATACGTCATCCGTCGAAGCTTTGCTTATTCTTCGTCTACTACGTATTCCCTTCTTCCAGGCTGATTAGCATATGCAATCTGTCCTCCTATGTTTTGCGGCCGTGTTTACATGCGTGGCCACAAATATGCAGTGCACTAGCTCTTATGAAAACGGGAGCGCGTGCTGTAATGCAGGCGAGTCACGCAGCGCAGTCGTTAAATGTCGGTCGGCGAAAATATCGCATACAAGTGCTAAAATGCCCCCCTTATTTATGTACTTATTGAAGTGGTGCTCGTAATAAAACAAAATAAATTGAGATGGACCGCTGCCCCCGCAGCCTTGGCCCCCGGCGAGCCTCTGAGGCGGGCCTCCTCCGTGAATCGGTGACCCAATGGAATGGTCGCATGGAAGGAACTCACGGAATGCGAAGCTTTCAAGGCCGCTCTCTGCGGGAGCTAGTCCTGCATCGTAGCTATCTCTGCGCTGTGCGTGTGTATCTCATCTGCGGGTGCTTCTTTGATACTCCGGCCTCCGTAACAGCCTGTCATTGCCCAAATAGATTCCAAGGGCGGCTGTCTCCATCCGTCCATTGGGGCCTCTTCTTCTTCTTCTCCTTTTTTTTTTTTTTTTTTTTCTTGTTTAGCGGAGATATGCACCTACTCGGCAGTGTGACAGAGTTAAGCGTGTGAAGGGGGGGGGGGGGGGGGGGATGCGCCGAAGGGCCTTAAAAAGGAGACTTGCTTCAGTTATAGTTTTTGTTATTTTATTCCTCTCTCTATTTAACGGATCAGTGATTGAAGTATAGCGTTTGTGAAGCGGGAGTGAGCGTGTGTTTAGAATATATTCCATGATTACTGAATAGAACCCGCGGCCTGCGAGCTCGCCGTTTGCTGTCGACTGCTGTAAACTTTGTGAGGATCATGAGAAAAACAACAACAATAATTTAAGAAACTCCGTATCCTTAGCGAATGCTTCAGACTCTCTGCGAGCTTGATGCAGGCAGGTTGCAGCTCTGTCGTCGCTACCATTGAAACCCGACTGGGTCTTGTCGCTCTCGGATATATCCGATGCGGCACAGAACAATGTAGTGCATAAAGCGGATTTGCTGAGGAAATCCGCTCTTTTACTCGTACTTTTTTTAGCGTTCTTTTTTTCTAGACAACCTTCCACTCTCGTCCAGATGCAAAGCTGCACACGCCCGAATCTCTATGTATGCAGAAGCAACCACACAATCTTCGAGGAGCTTTCTTTGTTAATCTTTTTAAAGATGGAGGGGGGGGGGGGGGGGTATTTTCCAGTCGGCCGCGCATTCATATAAGCGGCGGGACCGCTTAGCACGCGCTATGCCTCGCGAACAGTCGTTCCAGTTCACACGCTCGCGCCTTTGCGGTTTCGCTTGTAGTACCGGCATCGCAGTGCGGCGTTGTGTCGCGCACGGCTGATTGCGTATCAGCAAGAAGCGGTAGCTTTCCTCATGGCTTGACGGACGAGCCGAGCTTGCAACACGCGGCGCCTCTTTGGAAGGTGCGTCCGTGTGCGCGCACACAGGAAGATCGGTGTGCGGCGGACTGCGTTGTTGCGGGGCGCAGAGAGAGAGAGAGAGAGAGAGAGAGAGAGAGAGAGAGAGAGAGAGAGAGAGAGAGAGAGAGAGAGAGAGAGAGAGAGCTCCCGTGTTCCCAGCGGGGATTAGAACCCCTCGTCTCGGGGCTGGCCCCGTCCATCCCTGCCCGGTATCTCCCCTTGCCGCACCGGGGGTTAAGGTGCGCGACTCTCGCCCCCTGTCTCGTTCCTCTGTGAAGGAAAGAGGCTGGAGGACTGACTGGTTGTCGGCAGGAGGAGCGGGATGGGGAGAAGCAGCGGCGCCTGGAAAAGATGGATGACGTCATGTCTCGGCTGGAAGCGAGAGAAGGAAGCTTTGCGGATGGAATGACACATCGCTTTTCTATTCACCAGTGCCCGGACAAATTCGCCCTGTCTCCCCCTCCCCCCCTCTGCCGCTGCCTCACCTTCGCGGTGGGAGGCACCGCTGTGTGCGGCGGAGTGATGCGGAGAGAAGGGGGAGAGTCTGGCGCTGGGCGGCGGCTGATGGCTTTGAAACGACTCTCAGCGCAATAGCAGAAACCCTGCCTTCTCTCGAAAGTAATATCGCTTCGGGGGCCGCACTCTTGCGCCTGTGTATCTAGCATGACGACCGAATCCCCACTTTATTGTTGTTTTTTTTTTTTAATTCTACCTTTTTATTTGTGTCTCGAAACTCAGAGGATTTGTTTCCGCGCTAAGCGCGCTTGTTCCTAGCTCCCTTGCGCTTGCGGGATTGATGCTACGTTTTGCATGGTTTTACTTCTCTTGCCTACATTTACCTGCTTCCTATCCTTCCCTTTCTCTCTCGTTTTGCTCGTAGTTCGTCTTTACTCAGATCGAAGCCGCTTGGCGCGCTCAGGGTTAATCTGAAAGGAAGCATTGGGCTGAAAGGGAATTGTCACAAGTGGATGACGCACGCTATAGACTGTGCGAGTACCCCAGTGCCTCCTTTATAGTCGGTGACGCCGCCTTGTCTTTGACACGCGCAGTAGTTCTCTGCCTTCAAGCCCCCGCATGCAGTTGGAGCAGGCGGTCACTGCCCCAATCCATTTTACGCGACTACTTCGCAGAAAAACTTATCCGATTTGCCGCTCCACTTGCTCGCGAGCTAAAGGACGCGGACAGGGGCGGGTGGAACAAGCGTGCAATATGGGCGCCGGCAATTTCATACTTTAGCTGAAGCGTGTGCGCGCGTGCGTGTCAAATGCCATAAGCGAGTCTAACGAGCCTTGCAAACCGAACAACGGTAAAAACTTCGGACACTCCATTATGCCTCTCATCGTCGCCCCTGTCTCCCCTCCCACTACCCGCTCCTGTTCTTCCCTTACATCTGGCTACGATGGAGCTTGGCCAGCCGTTTCTTGTACCCACTGCGAAGCTCTTAAGAGCTTGACATAAAGCGAAGCGACGGGCAGCCTGTGCTTTCTCTCTCTCTCTCTCTTTTTTTTTAAGCGTTATTCGGCGCTCGAATCTCAAAAGTGCCGCTCTCTCCTCTCGCAGCGGTCGCAGATTGGGGCGGATTGTGCGCACCCTGCAGTGGTGCTCCACTTGGCTCGCCATTAATGCATTTCAGTGCGCATTTACGTCGCGTTGACGGCTCCCCGGGGATGCGTTCCGAGACCCGCGCCTCCCGCCGTCGTGTCGAGTGGCGAGAGCGGGGAGGCAGGTCTCGGTGCACGTGTGGAAATCCCCCCTGTTGATCGCGTCACGCCCCAGCTGCGAACCAGCCGAGCGCTCCCGATGAAATCAGCCCCCTTCCCCCCACTCCCCGCTCGACTCCTCTTCCTTGACGCGACTTCTCCCTCGTGACACATCTTCCTTTCGACGACGCCGCATGAATTGCGTGCACAGTCCTCGCCCGTGTGGTTTGTGGAGCGGCGCGACGGGCATGCCAGTATCCTGACGGAGTTGGGGACCGCTGAACATCGTTGCTGCTCGCGAACTGAAAAGTGAAAATGGCAATGAGTCCCTTCGGCACGGTTGAGCCTGTTGGGACACTTCGGTGTTGGTCTCGTTCGTGAGTGATCATCTGGGATAAATGAATGCAGCGTCGTGATGCGGATCTCCAAGGCCCGCGACTTGTTACGTCACTCGGTTGACTCCAGATTTCGCCACGCTGCCTTGAATTACGAAGGTGCACAACGACAGGTATATCGCCGAGTGCTGACTGAAGAGTCGAGCGTTTGCAGCCGGCTCCGCGTGGAGCGGCACGGAAGCGAGAGACTTTCGCGACGCGACAAGACAGATGACATCCCGCACCACGTATGCGCGCGTCTTATATGTCCCCTCAATTTGTCGCCGGGAGTGCGCCTCAGGGATACGGGAAATGTCGCACCATTCACGCGCAGTGAAGTGTACTACAACCGCACTCATGTGCTCTGGTTTAAGTCGGCGGCAAAGTGTATTACACACACACACACACACACACACACACACACACACACACACACACACACACACACACACACACACACACACACACACACACACACACACACACACACACACACACACACACACACACACACACACACACACACACACACACACACACACACACACACACACACACACACACACACACACACACACACACCGGGTAATTGGAAAGCTGAATAAAAATGAACGTTTCCTTTTTTGTTTTTTCTTCCGGTTGACGGATTTGGTGGCAGAGCCGTCGATAGTCGCTTGTCTTGTGCTGTCGTACGGCGGCGTTCAGTAGTTTATGCGACATTAAATGCGACGCCTCTCAGCGCATCGGCTCGTCGAGTGGTAGCGCTCAGGTAACAAAACATGAATGACATATCATGTGTATCTTTATCGCAACTACGAATTGAGTTTTGTGCGTGCGTGCGTGCGTGTGCGTGCGTGCGCGCGCGCGCGCGCGCGTGTGTGTGTGTGTGTGTGTGTGTGTGTGTGTGTGTGTGTGTGTGTGTGTGTGTGTGTGTGTGTGTGTGTGTGTGTGTGTGTGTGTGGAGATTAATGTCTGTCCTTGTAAAAAGTATGTTTTAGGGAATCCATGAAGTGGGGCATAAAATGTTGATGGATGCTTGAATCAGAGCATCTTTCGTGGAAAGTGTTCGTTAAATGATGATTTGGTTGTTAGTTTTTAATTATATTTCGTTATCAATAAAAGACTCACCACACACACACACACACACACACAGACAAACAAAAATTCATGGTCCTGGCTCTGAAGCCTCCGACTCCCACATCGATTGGTACGCGGAACAGCCACCAGCCACGATTGATAGGTGTCAAAACGAAGAGGACATCTCCACTTTCCTTTGGTAAGGGAGAGGCGGGGGAGGAGAAGTACTCCGATATAATGGAAGACTTGGATATAATGCAAAACTTTCACGGGTAGAACTGATCGCCCCAAAATTCAAGAATTCGAAAAAAGTTTACGACACACGGACAAAAAAAAAAAACAAAAAAAAAACAATTCGCTATCACAACTTGAATTGTTTCAAAATCTCATCGCCGCTTGTACATTAATAACTATACTTGTCGCCCCAGCGTTATGCACTGAGTTCCGCATTTGCCCGAAAATTATGCGCTCAGTGTACAACCGGATTGGGGGCAACGGCCCGCCCGCGCTGTTTATGAAGAGACGCTCCGATCGCGAAACAAAACGGCGCGCTCAAAATGAACCGTTTGACCGCTTCCGCTCCCGCAGGCTTCTCCGTATACCGGCGCCTGAGATGCAACAAAAGCAAACTCTAAAACTCAACTCTCTTCTCTTTCAGTATTAGAGCCCCCTCTTTCAATTTATCCTTCTCTCTGTCTCTCTGTGTACCTTCGAACGCGATGAGGAGCGGACTCTTCATCCTTCCCTCACGGATACCTTTGCCACGCTGATTAAGTTCAGTTTCCCGATACTGCTTTGAAGTTAGTGTGCGCAGTCGCCCGGAAGGAGACGGAGGATGGGGAGCATCCTTTATTCGCTCAGTCGTCTTTTGCGTCCCACAGGCGCCGCTCTCGGATCCGCTTCCGACGGCGTATTTGCCGACGCCTATATGCGCTAAGGCGTGGCCTATCGTCCTCTCATCTCTTTCTCTCTGATCCCCGACAGAACCACGGGCAAGCTGCGCTTTAGAATTGAGGAAAATTGGAACCGTGGATCGTAGTACTTTTGGGGACCCTTATCGACTATTTCTCTCTCTCTCTTTTTTTTTTTTTATTCTCCCGCGACTTCCCTAATGCAGTATACACCGGCAAGGGAGAAGAAACGTGACAGAGAGAGATGGAAAAAAAAAAAAAAGGCTCTCTTTCAAGACGTGCCGGGTTCAAAGGATGGCTCGGGGAATTCGTTTATACGAGCGGCCGCGGCTCTTCCATTTCTCGTGTGTTGGCTTTCGCGCGCGACCGCGACCTGTCTTAAAAAGGGTCCTTTTACCGCGTATGTTCGTATTGGGCTTTTGTCGAAGGCACATTTAATTGTTAGTATGTCCGCAGTAGTGCGCAGACCACCGAACCGAGCGATGTTTTGAAGATGATCGCCCTGCGGCGGCGGACAGGGCCTACTTGTTCTTGAAAGTCCCTCGGGTGCGCTCTGTTTTATTTATTTGTTTAGATCGCTACCCTACGACCCGAGGGAATTAGAAATGACTTATGGTTTACACTACAGGAGAGGGAACTGCGAAAAATTACAAACACAAATATAGATGAGGCTCGTGAGAGTTAGAGCATGTTCTAACAAGTAATGCAAATGAACAGTATTGAGTACAATGTTCGGACAGTCTAAGGGGGAAAATATAACAAGTGACAAGGCGTAAAGTTAAATTTTTAATCACATCAAAAGGACTTCAAAAACCTGAAAGAGAAAATAAAGAACAGTGCCTGTCCTTAACTGATATATTTGCTGTGAGCGAGCGTGCGACCACACGTAATGACGGGCGTTAACTTCCAATATTCTATCCGATGGAGAAAAGAAATTTGTCAAACATATTTCTGAAGTATTTTGATGGACTTCACGGAATTTCATGGAAAAATATAGGCGAAAATTACCTTCCTGGAGTTCTGTGAATAGGCGAAATGTGCTTAAAAGGGGTGCTTTTTTTATGGCTATTTTTCCATTGCAAACCTCGTAGAACTATTGCAAACACACACATACACATAATAAATTCTGGCACGAGGCAGACGGGACCGTGAGGCTTGTTGACAACAAGACCTCTTCATTTTTATTACTCATTTTGGTCAGAGACTTGCATGCGCTTAATTCGTAGCTACGCACATTCGTCTCTTCAGAGGAGTCGCTACAGTGCACACGACCGTGGTGCAGACTTTCCTTTCCACGAGCACCCTCCCTCTCCTTACCATTCGTCAAGCATCGCTTTCGTAACTTCGCACCTTATTCATTTACCCCCATCTTGTTCCCTTCCCTCCCGGCGCGATTGTGGTGTCCATCGGGAACCGATGCTTTTATTGATCTTTTTTATTTCCCCGAAAACCAGTTTTTTTTCTTCTTCTTCGTCGCCACCGTCACCGTCGCGATTTCCATCCGCGCAAGTGTGTGTCGTCTTCACACACACTACGCCGGTGCCATTTTCTCGTATTCGCAACCCTCGGAAACGGTGGTGCGCACCCTCTGGACTTTTTTTCTTTCGTTTACCTCCCTTGCCCCGAAGACCCACGCGTCTACGGGCTAGTCCCGTGTGCGCTCGCACTTTGGGCCGTTCGCGCGACTGCTAATCTGGAGCGTTTCCGGTCGCTGCGCTCGCCCTCTCGCCCGCTTCTCCTCGGGGCCTCCCCAGCGGCCGGGGTCGCCGGCATCGGTCGCTTCGAGAGCGTCGCCACCGAGCCGTGCGCGTGTCGCGTGGTGGTGCTGAACCCTCGCTGCATCCCGCCCCCGCGCGACCCCCGACCCACCGTTGTCGCGCCGGAGAAGAACGGCCAGGCTTTTCATCCGGTTTCAATCTGCCGCCCACCTTCCATCATCGCGCTCGGCCGGCACCGCCCGGACACTAAACTCCGTTTCTCGCCCTCCTTCTCTCGCGTACACCCTTCACTTCTTCGTGCGTCTCTCTCCCGCTTCAGCTCCCACCCACCTCCCTCCTCTATACAGCGCCCACTCGTTTCTTTTCTCGTTTCCATTTTATCCCTCTCCCCCACTGCTATCCTCTCCCTGAGCATTTCGGAGTTGGTGTTCGCAGTTTTCACGCCGGCCTCACCGCTTTATATTTTGCTGCCACTGAGGAAGAGCCTGACGATTCTATTACGAGCCGTCCTCGCAAACCGTAGTGTTCTCTTCTTTACATTGTTTTCTTTTTTCCTTCTGTAACTTTTACGCCTAGCCTAAAGGTGTCCCTTCTGCTTCTTTTTTGTTTTTCGTCGAATGCTTGGTTCATCTCATGCCTTCACCTTCTGTCCCTTGCGGGTGGAATTTCTTGCTTTTCTTAATTCTCTCTTTTTTGCCTCGTCATCGTGTCGTTATCGCCTCCGATGTTGCCTTCAGCCATCGGTCCCTGCTTACGTTGGTGGCTTGCATATCGGACGGCGCCACGCTAGCTGCTTTCGGGCGACGGTAGCGTCGCGCTACGGGGGAGTCCCTTATTCCTCATTCTTTCAAATTTTTATTCCTTGTTTCTGCTTCTGTTGGGCCACGCTGCCGCCAGCGCCTTGGTCCCCAGCGCGACAAGCAAAGGCGAACGCGCAAGTGCATTCAAACGAACACGCAACCTGCGCGGGCCGTTGACGTGCATAGGGACTCGAAAAAGGCAGGCTCACCGGGAAGATGGGGACCGCGGCTTCTTCTGCTTGTACCGAAGGGAGAGAGGGCGGTGGGGAGGCGAACACCGCCGGAATGTCCTTTCAAATCGAGAAAGGGGTGCTCGCGCGCGCGCTCTTCGAATTGAAATCTCGGCGCGCGCATCGGGAAAAAAGGGGAGATGGCGGCGTCCTGCGCTTTCATCACGGCGCTTCACCACATTTTCCCCGTTGCTGTCGTACTTTTTTTGCTTCCTTTACCTTCACTCCTTTCTTACGGCGTATTGCGCCTTCTCAGTCTTTCTTCTGTCGTGTTTGCAGTGGCCGACCCTATGGAGACGACGACGTCTGTGCCGACGTTCCTCTGCTTCTTAGGAATTTCTGTTCTTCACCCTCGGCCTGACATCTTGGCGCCTCGCAGCAGATTTCCGCCGCGGCTGTCGTGCTGTGCGTGTCGGCCAGCCTGCTTTCCTCTTCTTATTTCTCTTTTTTGTTTGTTTTGCGTCTGTTTCGTTGTCGTAGAAGACAGGCCTGCAGCTGGGACCAGGGTGCCTGCCCTGTCGGAGTGTTCTCTTTCCCCCCGCTCTTTTATTTCGCGTACCTCTTATTTCACCCCCTCCCTCTGTCTTCTTCTTCCTGTGCCCGCGGAATAAATTTGCGCGTCAAACTTAATTTCGCGGCGAAACGGGACCACCTCGCTTGGCCCTTTTGTTCAGTGGCTGCCACGGTGCACTGCGTCGGCTGAACTCTTTGAAGGCGCTTCTCGCGAGCGCAGGTGGCGGCACGTTGTGCATGTGGCGAGGCAGCTCTGTCTGTATGTATGGTGTGCGGTCGCGTCGCCTGACAAAGTGATGCGGGGTCGTGGCCGCCGCTGCACCCTTTCGCTTTGCAGTCCCTGCAGATGCCTCTTCTCAGCCCTTGTTTTGGTCGTTGCCTCGCCTTGAGTCGAAAACAGCAAAAAAAAAAAAAAAAAAAAAAAAATGGTGTGGTTCTCGCCTTTGTTATTTCGAAGTATATATTCAACTTTCATATCGCTTTGTCCTGTCCCCCGTGGCATTTCGCGAAGCCCTTCTGGGCGCCCTCGGAGTCGTCGTTAATTACGCACCGAATGCGCCTGCCTGTGCTCGTCGCCTGCACGCCACGCCTGGCTGATTGGCGTCGTTCCGTGGGCAATTTTTGTTTGTCGTGCTGCAAGGGTACGCCGAATGTTGCCCAGACGCACGTCTGGAATTTCGGCGTGCCGCCTGCCGTGCGGTGTGTTTGTGTTCTCCTTTTGCTTGCTTGCTTTTTCTCGGTTTGTCTGTCTTGTAATTCCTTCCAGCTTTAATTAAGGTGGGCAGCGAGACCCTTCGTCAAAGAGCTGTCGCAGTTGAACCTTCGTTCAAAGAGACCCCTGGTCCTTTGTGTAGAAGGCGGAGGAAATCGGCTGACTACTCTTTGGCAGCTTAACTCGCAAGGACAATTGTACATTGATGCTTCGTCGTTTTTTCTTTGTTTTTTTTTTTTTGCGTATTTATTCATTAGTACGTTAGTTGGTCGCTGGTACGCCGCTGATGAGTTGACTTGTTTAATGCGCTCCAGCCGGAGTTTGAGACTGCACTGCACTTCGGATGCATATCTGAAGTTTATAAGAAAAGCCGTGGAAATGCGGTGAATGTAGCGAAATTTTTGAAAACTGAAACGTCGACATAATGAAAATTTCAGATAAAACTTGTTTGCTTCTCTATATGGCGTCCTGTCTTCAACAACGTGACCTGATGTTTAGCGCACCGACCTGTTGTAGTAACTCGGGCATATACATATAGCTCTACACTTAGTTCGAAGCCCGCTGAGAACTAAAAAATGAAAATAATTTAATGTATAGCCTGAGACTGAGCGTAATATATTGATAGCGGATTAAAATTTGAACTTGCGCACGCTTATCACCAGTGGCATTATAAGCACGCGGCAGCTGTATATTAATATAGGCAAGTGTATAATGGTGCACCTTATAACACACGACTTATCTGACCTAGGCAAATGACGCCGTGTGAACTTCTGGCTGGTTCGTTTTCGTAGTTTTGCTCATTTTCTCACAACGTTCTTCGTTACAAACTTACAAGATGCGCGACAGTGCTGGCACGCGGTCAATTCACACTAGTCGGGCACAGCGCTCTGGCGGGTTCAGTTTGTATCGCTGTGACTGTTTGCCTCGCCTACATTGGTGATGTTGAATTGAACAGTGCGACAGAGACAAGAGCCGAAATTTGATTACCGCAGTCTACATATAGTTTTGTTGCTGAATGAAAGATTCATTAATTATACTAGTAATTAGTTGTTGGCACTTAAATTGCTTATCGCGGTACTGAGACAGCGTGTGCAGTAATAACGCGTGTTATTTGTTTCCCACGCAGGAGAGCACCTGCAGATCTGCGAGCGCTCGCTGACGTGCTGCACCCAGGAGATGGAGCACCTGCTCAGCGCCCAGAGCCGCGAGGAATTCGAGCGAGTGCTCCGCGACGAGATCGGCAAGGTCCGCGCAAAGTTCGCCGCCCGCATGCAGAGGTTCGACGGTAAGTGTGACCCCCGTGGTAGCTTTCATGATCGTCCTTCACGATCGTCTCCCTAGACGACGGGCATATTTTGCGGGGAAGGTAGAAAAGGTGCTCTTCTTGTGTCATATAGAGGTGCTCGTCGGACTCTGTGCATGCCCCGACATCTGTAGCATACAAGTATATATGTGAACACTCTAAGCCAAAAACGACGGCAGCTGATAGTTCTCGCGACAAACAAGTTGCCCGTGACGAAAGCCACGAGGAGGGTTTTGTCTCTTGTGGAGTTTGCCAATGTCTTAAGGAGTTAACCACAGAGGGTCTGATGGTCGTAGCAACGCACCTGGTCCCTAAAAGGGCCGAGGACTCCGAACTCAGTTATTTCATAACTCACTTTGAGTCCGCTTTGGCTTTGATTGCACACGCGCTCTCCCCACGTACTCTTCAGGACTTCTGAACAGCACTGAAGCCCAGAATGACGAAGCAGGTTCAGATATACGCTTTCAATGCGCTCTCTTGGGTCTACAAATCGTCTCCAGGATGCGTATTGTAATCCGGGCGAAAGGGAGAGTGAATTCCTTGAACGTTTTGGGCAAATGTTATGCCCGCATGCCCGCACTGGAGTACGGAATCTGAGCCTAGTTAAGCGAATATGTGCCTATGCGTTACACCTGACGGTCCTGATAGCGTCTAGACGGTCAGCACACTGCATCAGCAACAGGGCAGCTCAGCAGATTTCTGTATGTAAAGAGGAGCGTGCAGGAGTTGGTCGTCAAGAATTTCGAACATGTATAGCGTCTCTGTTAGGCAGAGTATTAGGTTTAGTGCTCGCACCGATAGGTGGTTTGAGAAGGTTGTTCTTAAGCAACGAAACGACGCTTGATGCAACTAACATCAAACTAACGTATACATAGCTAAACTCCTTCCTCCCAGCCTGTGAGCGTCGCGTTGCATGTTGCACCTGATCAGGAAGCCAATCTCCATGCCATTCTTCGAGCTTCGCCAGCACTGTCACGCTGCACAGCTCGCGCACTTTCACGCGCGTACTACCGGCCGTGGTTCGGTAAAGAAGACGTCATCCTCTGCTTTCAGCCTCGTCGCGTCGCTTCTCATTTCTACCGGTCGCGTTCGCATTCCCTGTGCGCCATGAACACAGCCGCGGCTGCAATTTCCGGTGCCCGCGACCGCTTCTGCCGCAATCAAGGGGCCGAGGCAGTGGCCGCCAGCCTGTCTATTTGTACGAAGCCGTGCCTTCAATTACTACCAGTCCTGCCGAAGCACTGGCGGCGCCGAATTCGCCATGCATGATTCGAGATCGAACAAGCAATCTGTTCTCTCCCCCGATTCCGGCGCACGCCTATCTGTATACGTGTATATGCGGAGACACAACTTTTTAATGACCCCCATTCCCTCCCTCCCGCCCACTCACCTAACTTATGTGAGGTCGTCTTCATCGCCGTGCGCGTTCCCCCGCGGGGCTCCTCCGGCGTCTTTGCGGGGACTGATTGCACGCGAGAGGCGTCTTCGTCTCGCAGGTTTGCAAAAACGCGCGGGTCGTGGGAGAGAGAACGGGCGAGCGCCGTCTCCGGTCCAGGCCGAGACCATTGTCGTGTTGTCTTTGCATGCCGAGCTGTGCGCAACCTTTTGCATAATGATGATAATAGCTTCGCGCTGCGCGGGAGCCCGTGCATAATAAATACGTCGCCTGTTGTCCGTGGGCGGTGCCCCATTTTTCGGCCTTGACGTCTTACTCACGAGAACAGAAAGATGCGGCCCCCAATGACTGGGTATTGCGATTTATTTAGTTAGTCTCCGCAGCATGCTGGTTGAGCAGGCAAGGAGCCCCCTAGCGCGCAACTGGCAATTTTGCAGCGGCGTCGTCATGAGAGGCGGGACATTATGCTCGCAACAGTTACTGCAGATCGATGGCGGAATGGTCGTCTCTCTCTGTCTCCTTTTATTCAGGGTAAGAACAGAGTGAGTTTTGACGTTTCTTTTCAGTGGAAGCTTGTCGAACTTTCTCTTCTTTGCCCTCATTATTACGCACTGGTGCACCCATCGAACAGCCCTGGTTTACTTATACGTCGATACAAATGCGCCCTCTCCCGCTAACTTCCGGATAAAGCATAATTCGAGAGTGATACATCTACTGTCCTCGTAGCAATCTGTTTATTATTATTATTATTATTATTATTATTATTATTATTATTATTATTATTATTATTATTATTATTATTATTATTATTATTACTATTATTATTATGAAGCCGGTCGTGGGACCGAACTATAACAGCAAATTTCCTTCATGTCGTCCACCCACCTAAATCCCTGGCGTTTCCGGCCAGCATTTCCTGCCTTTGTTGATTTTTAGCTTGTTTGCGTGATCTCCGCGTGGAATTTCTTGAAAGAACGCCCTCACAGTGAACCGTTGTTACGCGCGGTAACCGCTTTGTCGTTCGCGCATAGCCCTGCTTTACAAATTTAGCAGCCACGGGGAGGCTCTCGTGTGCTGAGCCTTGCCCTCAGGGAAAACTGTTGCTCTCGGGAGCAACGAGAACCCAATTTCGCGGAAGACACCGAGTGCCGCCGTATAACTTATACATAATGAATACGATTGTTTCCGCTTCCATATTGTTGTTCATGTCTTTTTTTTTTTTTTGTTTACCCTTGGTCGTCTCGTGCGATGATCTTTCGCTTCCATTTCGCTAAATAAAGTCCGACGAGGCTCCTGGAAGAAAGAGGGGGGAGAAAGGGGAAAATAGGGACGCAGGGGATGCGGGCGAGTTTCTAAATTGTGTGTTCGCTCCCAGGCTTCAGGGCCGGCCCATATAACATGCGTTCGCAGCGGCTTCGCTGCTGGAGACGCCTGGCGTACATCCGCGCGAGATTACGTTTCCTGTTTTTATTTTTTTTTTCTCGGCTGATCCTTCCCTTTGCTACAGATTCCCTCTTTCTCCTTTCTCTGCGCGGGAAAGCAACTGCTCGCAGCGGGGCAAAAGGGAGCAGCCTCCCCGCTGCGTTCCCTAAATGATGCAGGACCGAGGCTTGAGCCGCTGTCCGAACAGTTGGCCGCAGCGTGAGGCTAATACGAACGTTGTGGCGCTCCCTGCACCTCGCACTAAAGGACGTGGCAGCTCCGCGCACGCTAGATGACCTTGTAAGGAGGGCCACCGTCTGTTTCTTCCCAAGTTCCGCAGGCATGCAAGCACTCGACGCTTGACGGCTGCCGGCCGCCAGCTACACCCCGCGTCCCTCTTCGCTGAGACAAGACAGGCGCAAATGACCGGAAAGGGTGGAGCTAAGGGAAGGGTGAGAAGACAGGCAGAAGACGCGGCTTCCGAGAGTCATCTCGGCCGCGTTGTACTCGTCGGACAGTCGTACGCGTGGCCTCCAACGTGCTGCATGGAAGTGCCCCACCAAGACGGATTACGAGGTTGCCGCTCCTCTTCTGCCGATTCGGCCGATGCCGAAGGCACCCCCGTCTTTGAGTCTAGCGTAACCCCGCCCCCGCTTTCCTATCTCTCGTTCTAGTTCCCCCTTTCTTTCAGAATAACCTGTCTCTCGTTCAGTCAATTGGCCTGTTCGCGTGCACCGCCTTAGCGTTCTGTGTAGTGGGCATTGTTTTTTTTTTTTTTTTTCCTTTCGTAGCTTCGCTAGGGAGAGCAGTGCTGTCTCCGCTGTTCGCCATCATCTGACCCGCTTCCGTGTATAGCCGCGCCCCATTCGGAAACGTCAGGCAGAGAAGATCGGCGTGCATCGCGGGGGTTTGCGTGCGCACCGCAGCCGCCGCGAAGGTTCTGCTGTGTCCCCAGCAGGCGTGCGTGTGCCCTCTTGCTGCATTGCGCAGTGGGTGCATGTTGTAGACTATATGGGGGCATACACACGCACATGCATGCGGCTTTGGCTTCCGCTTCCTGAACGAATCCATCCAGCGGCTTCTGTCACGTCAGCAATGAAGTCAGACTCGGACGCGCGTTCTGTTTGCGCCAGAGGTCCACTGCAAAAAGCAAATCTTGTTGCCCGTGCACTGGTGTCTGTATACCCTATACTTATAGAACACACCGAGTAAGCATTTGGAATTTGCAAATGTGGGCGTAACAGTTTTAACACCTCTTGTTCCCCCGGGTGGACAGCAAGAGTGGTTTTTTTAAGCCCCGCGCGGGCTTAGGGCGTGTAATGCCCACCTTACTCCTAAAAACTCGTTGAAAACCTTTGTCGAATTCGTAACTGTAAATGCAACAAAATACGCTTTGATCCAACTGGAACTGGGCGTTGTAAACAATGTCAGTTAGTTCCACCGTACTGGAAAAGAAGGCAGGGTTAAAGGGAAGACTGATCACATGCAGTATCTATACTATTACATACCATTCTTTTCTGTTCTGTTCATAAATCTTCCGCCACGCACACATGATTTGAGTCGTGCATCTGTTTCGGCGACCGCCATCGCTGTCATGTGTATCGCACGTACCGCAAGAGCTCTTATCTCGCATCCTTGGCCTTACCCCAGTCGTGCGGCTTAAGCAGCTGACAACGCGGTACACCTATCCAACCCAAGGCTCATTACAACCCTGCCCGCGTTGTCTCCCTCCGCTCGTTTCGTGCGACCACCTCGCCTCCTCCGACTGTTTTCCTTTTCCTATGGTATAGTGCTCGGATCGCTCTTGCATCCCAGCGCCAAACATAAAGCCGGCCTCCAGTGGAGAAGACTCCGCACTGGGAAGGGAAACAGCGGGATGGTCGAAGAATGCGGGTAGCTGGTTGCTCGATGCCTCGTTCGTGGTGCATGCATGCATTGCGGCCGTTGCGGAGTGTGACGATCGCTCGTCACGAGTGCCGCTGCTCTCAGAGGCACGTTCGTGCCATTTCTTCTTGGACCGCGCCGGCGTTGTTCCTGTTCTTTCCGCGCTCGCTCGTTTGTGGTACCCGTCGCGGTGCCCGCGCCCACCATGGTGATCTGCACACACGCATAAGTGTTACACACAGGCATGGGTGCGTGTACGCACAGCTTTCGTGTTCTTTTCTCACATAGCTCCGCTCCTCCTCCCCGACACTCGTTATTGCAGCCGTGGCGATTCGCTGGGAATTAACGGAGCATTGCTGGGACTTCTCCCAAAGCCACCCTCCCCGCGTTCGGCTGCCCACCGGTTCATTTGTCCGGCAGGTATACTCGCAGGTACTGGGCGCACTACCGCGCGCTAAGTTGGCGGCGCTGTTGCTATCGTAATGGCGATTCGGGAGCCGGCCGTTCTTTTATTGCGCCCCGTCAAGTGACTGCGGTGATCAAGGCGCGAGTAAAAATGCTTTGAGCACGGGGATCGCTGCTGAATAAATAACGAGGGAGCAGCAAGGGGGTGAGGAGGAGCAGGAGGACGAAGAGCTGTAGGGGGTGTGTGCAGGAAGCCATGTTCTTTGCTGGGCACAATAGTTCTCTTGCGGTGGCTCATTGTTTCTCGGGAGGGTTAATGGCGCATCGCGGTTGGTCGGCACCTCGCTTCCTCGCCTGTTCCGGGACGTCGCATGCGCTTCGAATGCAGCCGCGATATTGGCTAATGCGTTGTGCTGCCCCGTGGAACTAGAACAAAGGATTTAATTACCCGCTAGCGCGACCGCGCGTGAGCCATCGCTATTCCGCGGTCGCACACTGAAACCTTCCTTCTCCCTAATGAAGGGTCTTCTGTTTATATATATATATATATATATATATATATATATATATATATATATATATATATATATATATATATATATATATATATATATATGCTCTCCTCCTTCGGCCGCGTTCTGGCCGCCGTCGCAATCCAACAAAGGAGACAAAAAGAAACAAACCTGGAAGTAAAAAATGACAGCGCACTTTTTCGCAAAACTTGTGTGGTAAACGGTAACGGGGTGGTTGTTGGCCTTTTTTTTTAATTATTATTCTTAAAATATCTCGTACCGCTCGTATCTCGCACCGCTGTTTGCCCTTGGCGGTGCCGCAGCGGCCATCGTGGAACCGAGTCGGCCTCAAACAAGAGATATGTCAATCCTGCTATCCTCATACGCGATCCTGCTTCGGGAGCTTAAAACTGCGCAGTCGCTAGAGAAGATAAATGAAGTAGGGATTGCACAGAGTATAGGACTAAGAAGACAAAGGTTTCCGCGGAGACATGTCCCCGTCTGCATGGAAAGTCATTTCCTCGCTCTTCGTCTGGTGGAGAGAAAGAAAACTGCCGAATGAATGGCATGCCTCGGCTTCTGGTGAATAACCCAGGTCGTCAGGAACCAGTGATCGTTAAATGTAGATAGGTCACCGATTTCGGACAGCAGCGCCGAAGCAGCTAACTTCCCCTGGCCGCTGTCGGCAATGCCAAAGGTTCGTTTTTGTGTTCTGTTTTGTGCCATTGCAAGGAAAACGTCAAAAACGCGCCAAAGACAGGCACCGCGACGCCTGGTAACATCCTGTGTTGTCGTCACCCTGCTGAAGTGAATAGGTCATCGTAGATAGCAACTCTGTCGGGGGGATAACTAAAACGTCTGTCACGAAAGAGTTGAATGGGCCCCTTTCAAGTGACCGGTCACAAAGGGAAGGAAGCTCCGGGAGCAGTCGTCGCTGCGTACGCACGCTTATCAATGATTCTCCACGAGAAGGCTGGATGGACCATTCATTCTCTGGACAGCATAGACAGAGACATCAGGGCTTCCGCATTATCCCTTACTCCCCCACACTTTAAAAGTATACTGAATAAAAAAATTGCCTCCGAGATTTCCAGCGCAAATGATAGCTATCGCATTGGGAGTGACCAAAACAATCCACTTTATGAACAGAAATGAACGGAAAGTAAGTATTTTAATTAATATTTCTCAAATCGCTGCACCTAGCGGGCTTCTGCGAAAGCTCTGACTTGCCCCCGAGATGCATTAGCGGCCTTCCCTTATCACTTTTCCCTTTCCTGAGGGCTAAGGCTCCCTTCTTTATATTGTAGTAGCTCAAGCCGGAGCCAAAAAGTGTTTTCCCGCATTTCCACTTTCTTAGTGTTTATTCACGGTTTTTCTTCTAATCTGATGAGTTTCTTGTTCCGAACAGCTTTCTTCCGCAAAACTAATTGCTTTGCGCGGAACCTTCGAAGGTGGTAGCCGCCGCTCCACGGGTCGCAAGGGTTAACGAGCCCGCGTCTTCTCTTCGAAAGCCGTTAGGGCTTGTACGCGTAAGCGCGCATATGCGTGCATAAATGAGCGCTTTTAGGCAGCAAAGGTGTGAGACGGGAATAGATTGGGCGAGGCCTGGGTGATGACGCAGCATATCGTAATTCGTTTCATCGAGCATCGGACCTCGGTGGTGCACATCCTGGGCTCTGTTCTCGGGGCCGGCGCGTCCGCAATAATATTTGCGCTCCTTAGGGTAAGGGAATGCGTAAACACCGCTGCCGCCTTGTGTACAAAAGCCACGAGAGAGCACTTAGGGCGAATCCCGCTGCTGCTCCTCCACACCACCCCCTTTTATTTTCGTCTTCAGATGTGCTGCTACCCCCCCCCCCCCCCCTTTTTTTTTTTTTTTTCTTTGATAGGGAGAGAGCACGTGTCCGGCCGCGCTGTATTAGAAGAGCGCGTTCCTTTGGGCGTCCTGTTGCCAAGGCATATTTCCGGAGGTATTCTGTAGCGGGGTTTTTCTCGGGTGCACGATTTAGAGATGTGGTGGTCACAGTGGTTTCCACCATGAAGAGGTGCTTGACTCGCGCGCGAGTGCCACCCGCGACTTTAGGTGGTGTTGGCGTGTGGTGATGGTGCGAGAATGGCAAAAGGCTAGCCTCCATGTTTTTAATCGCGGTGGCTCATTGTATACATTCGCGGAGCCATAATGGTGTGGCACTCCACAGTTTCTATAGTTCACTATGCTCATCAGGAGCACACCACTCAACGTAACAGAATGTGGGCATATCCTATATGACACTTGACAAATTTGGATTCTCGGTTGTGGCGCAACCGAATTCAGGAGTGCTTCCCATTAGTCTCCGCAGAAAAACGGCGCCGTTACAGTGCTGGGTCTGTCCATTTAAAAAAAAAAGGGGGGGGGGGGGGGTAATAGAACTGCCGTTTACAGCATTTTCGTCCAAGGCACGCTAGTCGTCTGAAGGCCACCCTTGCGTGTACATGGCGTTGGAGCTTAGGAAGGCGGAACCAGCCGCTTGTCGGAACGCCCATTGGATTTCTATCGCGCTTCTGTTTGTAATGATACCTCTCCTCCTCTTTTCGTCCCTCGTTCTCGACTGCACTTGGGCGGCATCCCGGAAGCGCCGCTCAAAGGAGAGCGCTCCCCCCCCCCCCCCCCCCCTCTCTCTCTCTCTCTCTCTGTACATGCAACGATGCCACACACGGCGCTTTGTGGAGATCGCCGAGTGTATAGTGCGTTTAGGCCTTCCGTTCCTCCGGCTTACATCAGCCGCCCCCTTTCGACCCGTCCCCCGCCTCTGCTGCCCGAGCGCTGTCTTGCGCTCCTCGTTTCGCTCGATCTTGCTGCAAACCCGCAGTCGGCTGCTCGCAAAACTTCGGCACATCGAAGCACACTCAGCCCCTCCGAACGCCGCCGCCTGTCGAGCTGTCCAAACAAGCGGAGAGAGCCGCTCTAACCCCGGCTCAGTGCGCCGCTTGCGCACGGGCTTCTGTGGCCCGAATTGGAAAAAGGGTTCTCTTGGCGCGTTGTTTGTGTGCTCTTCCCAGCAGAACGGATGGCGGATTAGCCCTCGCTAGTATACAGTGCTTGCGTTCGCGCAGACCTATAGCGTCTTGTGCCGCACCGGCGTGTCCATTGTTTTTATCCCAGCGGGCTCGTATCCGCGAAGAGCGCTGAGCCTCTCCCCGTCTCCGTGCAAGGTGAACGCTTCGAAGCGTCTGTGCTCGAGCGCTCGCTGGGACAAGAGCGTCGTCGGGAAGATGAAGGCCGGCCTAGCGGAGACACGTGTTTGTTTGCACGCTTCGCGGGATGTTGTTATTGTTGCCGGCGGCTGTGAAGAAGGCGGCGCCCTCCGGGAGGGATTGACAGCAAAGGGACGCCGGCTGCCTGCTCGCTGGTGCGTTGCTGCTGCTGTGCTCAGAGAGCAGAGGACGTAAATCAGGAGATGAAAGAAAGAACGGAGAAAGAGGAAAAAAAAGAGAGAGAAGGGAATTAAGGAGTAAGAGGAAGGTTTGTTGTGACTCTGCAAGAGAAAAATGGCGGAGTGCGTGGAGCAGGATATATGGCAGCGGTGCAAAGACAAATGACCCCCTCCCCTGACACGCACAGACACGCAGCAGCAGCAGCTGGAAGCGCGAGAAGATGTCGAGGCACATATACGAGCAGGATGCGCGAACAAATCGAGATAGAAGATTCGCGTCGTTGGTCAATCATCGTTGCGATCACGGCAGTGGGCGTGGATTGGGGGTGGATACGAGGCTCGCAGCGCGTCGTCCCTCGTCGATCTCTGTCGGCTACTTACGCGTCCTCGATTTCAGTATACTCCGATTTTGATAAGGATCAACGAGAACAGCTAGCGGTTGTATAGAGAGAGAGAGAGGGAGGGGGGATTGCTGCGCGGCCGATGCTTGTTTACTGAACTTGGGACTGCGTTAAAGAGCTTAGGGTCCGTATACTTGCGAGTCTGCGATTCAAGAAAGAAGCAAACGTACCAAACAAACAAACAAAAAATTTCCGCGACTAGATAGCCCACCCGGTTCGAATTTTTCAGGTAAGGTTTACGTTAGAAGTTATCAAATACAGAAATTCTTCGAATTATCCGGGATTTCGAATCAACCGAATCCGAATTATTTCGAATTATATATCGCAGTGTACGCATGCATGCATCTGTAAATTCGCAGGTTTTGTTTGCCGCTATGCATGTGAGCTTAAAACTGCACTGTTGTTGTCTGTGGTGGGGAGGGAGGCGAACTTTATTGTAAACCTAGCCTGGTGGGGCCGGATGGACGGGCGAAATAGTGCGGAAGCTCATATTTTTCAACATACTAGACAGTTATGATGCCTTCCTTCGTCAAAAGAACAGAGCACGCGTCCGAATCGGTGCTACGAATGCGAATTCTGTTCCGGCGAACCCTTGGAAGTGCCGACAAGATGAGGGGAAGTTCCGAAAAAGCGGGAGGGGGTGGGGGGGGGGGGATGGCAAGGAGGGGGGCACGTCATTCTGTCGGCACCGCGCTGCGTGACGGCTCACGGCGGCGCTGCTCTGTGTTCTTACCCCGCAGCCGGGCTCTTTCATCGGCTCACGTGTGGGAGGTCGACGTGACGCTGGGCAGGTTGCACGAGCAGGGTTTCCAGGAATCTGGCTTGAGCCTTCTTTGGGCAACACCGTGCGCGCTGGTGTGCGGCTCATTTCGTTTGTGTGTATAGGTGGGCTATAGAGAGGCACGATGTCGTGTTTCTCATTCACCCCTTTTAAGGGCTCCTTTGAGGCCTAAATTATCCGAGTACGCTACGCGTGGCTTGAGTTGCCCTTCGCCATGAAGGAGATATTTTGTGTGCAATGCATTATGACCAGTATGCATATATGAGTCGCTGCTGTTGTAGAGCATCCGTGGGGTAGTTAATTATTATTGCATGCCGAAACCTGTGGACTTCTAGTCACTTACAGACTTAATGAACCGGATAGCGTATAGTTAAGGGAATCCGGTAGCTGGGCCAACGCAGTAGCTGGGCCAACGCGAATTTTGCTTTTATTATTATTTTTTTAATTTTGTTCAGTTCAGTGCCGTAACCTGGTGGGTTACTTACAGGTTTCTTCGACACACAGTAGCAATTAGGAGGCGATGACCGTGGGAACTCTGAAACTTTCCCTCTGTTGTCGCCACATCGTGTGTTTTTCTTCTTCGCTTTCGTATTGACTCGCGCCGTACATCGCAAGATGCCGCGCTCTGAACGGGCAGCCGTGCGAACGCAAAGCTGGCCCGGTGCTGCGGTTGCAGTGCCAAGTGGAAACGTGCGATCATCGACCGCTTCCCCGGGGCGGCACATCATTATCATCATCATTTGGCCCGCAGCACCCGCGGGCACTCCGGAGAAGGCGAGATGCGGCTTTAGATGGTGTTTGGGACTGGAGGATTGAGCGAACACAAAGGGACCATTACGAGAGATACCGAATAGACAGACCGCTTAAACGAGCCATCGTGTGCTCGGCTGTTCCCGCGCATGTTGTAAGGTTGTTCGTGTATGTCTGCGAGTGCTCGCCAGCATACATATACTAGTGCTGGCAATCACGCCTGCTATTCGCGACGCTTGGATGTCATGCTGGTGTGTGTGTCCGCGACCGCAATTGCATGTACTCGTGAAGTTGGCACTGCCCGCTAATGCTTCCCCAGAGGAGAGCGCGTATCGACGGCCAGCAACTCCAGCGTGGCATGTGTGTGTGCGTGCGTATAGCCAAGTACACGTAATAGGTTTGGTGCGTTGTTGAGGGCGCCCCTCGTGCCATCTGGGGCCGAGTTGTTCCATGGAGGCGCTCATTCTTCGCGCCTCAGTTTTGTTTTGTTTCGCGCGCGCCCCTGCTGCAGCGTTGGTGGACGGCCGTGTTCCTGCCGCCCGATGGGTAAACACAGAGGGGCGGTACTCTTGGAAGAGGCCTGTCTCGCTGGCGTTTCGTGCCGTCCCAGAGAAAAGAACGGCCTGCCAGGAAGGGCAGCAGCTGTGTGAGAGGGATGAAAGGGGAGGGGGTGACGTATGCGGCTTTGTGTCGGCCGGTATTAAAAACGTTGGCAGCACGCGTCGCACGTCACTACGCCAGACGGATCACTCGTCGCGCAGGCTCCGCTACTTCTCCTCGTGTATGCTAAAGCCCCTCGATCAAGGGACTTTAGTGCATGGCCCGTTGGGCGCGCTGCGACGAAACGCGAAATAAATAATAAAAAAAAAAGCAGTATGTGTACTGGCATGCGTAAATTTGTGTGCACAACAGCTTTAGGAACAAGCTTTGGGAAGCAGTGTGAGCTGAAACTACCAGCAGCTACGTAGCTGCTGCGTCATGGTACTACTAAGCAAACAAGGAATTCAGTTCACCACTGTCGTAAATCTGGCGGCGTTGTGCGTGTGTTTCTATAATAATATTTTCCGTCTTGTGCAAAGACGTTTGATGCCAGAGCCGGCCGGCTGCCTCAGGATGCGAGAGCCTGGTTCACCTATCTGGCCAAATGTTAAGAATTTTTTTTTTCTTCATGAATTGGACCTATAACTCAGAGAGCACTCGTGTCAAAATAAGCTCATTAAACTGGAATAAACGTAGGTAAACCGGAGCAGTGCTCGGCTCTGTTTTTGCTGAGAAGGGACGCGTCCTTGTGGGGACATACTGTGCCTTGGTTAATTTAGGTGCCTAAACGTTGAGGAGACATGTGTGTATTGATGGTAACCATGTTCTACTAAGAGATTACTCTTGCCGAAAACGAAACTTTTTATATAAGCTTCGCGGGTGAAATGCATGCGTCGAAACTGATTTTTAGAGCCGATTTTTTCAGAAAACATTCAGGGTTTTGTAACTGCTCTGAGAAAGAAACGAATTGAAGTGAATTTCAGAGCACATCCTTTTGAAAGCGGCTGGGGCCATCTTTTTTTGTAAGACTTTGAATAGCCTGGTGGCATGGGGCGTCGCAGGATTTTTTTTTTTTTTTTGGGGGGGGGGGGGGGGGGAGATTAGGGGGTTGAAACAATCAGTGCGACTCCACAGCGCCCAAGTAGATCATGTCATGTAGAAGAATCAAGAAATATTTTCTTTCATTATAAGTTTCACAACGTTTATCACCGCTCATACACCACAGCAAGGAAACACTCCGCTAGATGCGTAACTGGAGGAGGAGGGAGGGGGGGTGCTGCCGGCGCCCATCCCTGCGGGAAAGATTTATCTAACTTTCACAGCGCAAATGTGGGGAGGGTTCCAGCTCTGTCGGTGTTGGTATATGCGGTGTAGTAACGGTGCCGTCCGCCTTCTTCTTTCTCGCAGAGTTCTTCAAAGAGCTGCTGAAGACCTCGAAGAAGGACTTCCACGGCATGTTCCTGCGCACGTACGGCATGCAGTACGACACCAACTCCTACATCTTTCACGACATGTTCGAGCAGCTCGAGAAGTACTACCGCACGGGAGGTGTTGACTTGGTGGACGCGCTGGACGGCTTCTTCCTCGAGCTGTACCGCAAGATGTTCCAGGTGATGAACTCGCAGTACGCGCTCAGCGAGCGCTACCTGCAGTGCGTCAGCGAGTATCGCGACGAGCTTCGGCCGTTCGGCGACGTTCCCCAGAAGCTGACGCTGGAGGTGAAGCGCTCCTTCGTCGCCACTCGCACCTTTGTCCAGGCGCTTGCCGTTGGAAGGGACGTCATACAGAGCGTCATGGAGGTAAGTGCACTGCTCTCCTGCGCGGAGCTGAACGCGTTCCGTTTGTCCAAGTGCCCCTAGGCTTATTTCACGGATCGTGACCCTCAGCACCACAGTTGCAAAACTTTCAATAGGGCACATAATAAAAAAAACGAAAGCTTTTATTGGTCAAAATTCGGGGTGTTTGCGAATAGTGGTGGCGCCCGCGGCTATAAACGGAAGCTGTGTCTAAGTTGCAAACTTTCAGGTTATTGATAAATGCACGACCACATGGCAAATAAATTGAGTTGCAGAGGTGTAATAGCAAAAATGACTAAAGCTATCAGCCGTGGAGATAATTAAAAGGGGAAAATCAAAAGAAGGGGTTTTTCTAAAAGGCAATGGCGGAAATAGCAGGTAGCTTTTACTGGCCGCTTCTAGAGAGTACAACAATCCATAAGCACCCCAAAAAAAACAAAAAAAAACGGACTTTTGAAGGGGAGTTTCCCAACTGGTCTGAATAACAGCTCTGTCTCAGCTAGTCTCAGCACAGCATGTTCCGGGGCGCCGAATACTGCGCATGCGTCGCGCGGCTCAAGAGCTGAAGAGTAGAGTCACTCTCAAGAGCATGCAGACATAGCCCCTCGAGGAGCGGATCTGCAGAAAGTGCCATACGAACATTGTTTAGAAAGCCCAGTATATGTCAGTCGGATTTGCATGGTGGGGGGATTATTTTATATTGGACTCTTCAATGTTAGTCTGTCCTGCGCAGCGCCCGAGTTTAACCTTAGCGCTCCTCACGAGTATACAGTTCCCGCGCCCCCATTAATTCGAAATTTCAAAATCGTCTTAACGGAGGCGGCCAGCAACGGTGCGGAACGCGTGTGCCGTTGCCATTGAGCGTGCCACGCCAAGGTCCACGCCGAGCGCGATAGTGAGCGGGACCTATTCAATTCTCCCCGCGCGCAGCTAGCTAGCATGCGTGTTCGCTCTCATGGATGCATCGAAATCGGTCGCTATTTGCGGCCGCATTCTCTGTTCGTCACGCCATGAAGAACGGAGAAGCCCTGATCCCCGGTCGTGCCTTTCGGCCGCGGCCGCAGGTTGTCGATGCAGGGTCGAGCCCTCGACATAGTGAGGAGGCCTCTCTGCATGCCATGACTCGATCCCCCTGCTCTAAAATTGCGAAAAATCGTTCAAGCGGTGAAATTTTTTTCTTTCTTTTGTTAGCAGCTGTAACAGGTGAACTCTTATTGGTGCCTTAAAAGCGGTCTGCTCGCAGCAAGACTGCTGTTCACCCACTCGCGCGTGAAGAGATGGCTGGACTTGCAATCATTCACTAAAGGGGCCCAGGACCCCCTTTACTACTTAATATGTGGGCTTCAATGCAGGGACAGAAAGGGAAGCCGAGTCAAGTTTTGTGGTGTGTCTGTTGTGATTCAATCAAAGCAATGATTACCTCGATCCTTGTGCAAGTTAGGAGCTCTGGACCCACAGCATGGAATTCTGCTTTGAGCTCTTTTTCTGAATCATTTTGAGTCCAGCCATCTTTCCATTTCAACGAATGGTTTAGCTGTTCTGTTGTGCTTGGCAGTCGCATGGCTGCTGAAGATGGAAAAATCAACTGCGAAAAAAAAACAACAACAACAACAAAAAAACAAAAAAAAAACAAAACAAAAACAGGTGGATGTATGGACCATTGAAGTTAGGGGGCCGGGGCACAAGCATATATTGAAAATTTGAGGGCAGAGTGGTTTTCACAAGCAAAATGTCTCGACTGAGCGTCAAGAAGTGTGGTCAGTGTCTGAAGAAAAAGCGTCAGTTTCTTACACACATCATGACTGCTGCGAGATTAATGCATATGTGATGTCGAGTTATTTGCCGCTAATATCTGTGTATTGCAATGACTGTTCTAGGTTGGTCCCACAGCCAACTGCAGCCATGCACTTATGAAGATGAGCTACTGTCCGCATTGTCACGGCCTCCCCAACCTGAAGCCCTGTTCCTCGTATTGTCATAGTGTCATGCGAGGATGCTTGGCACACCACATGGAACTCGACACCGAGTGGGGCTTGTTCATAGGTCAGTACCTGCTCTGCATGTACTACAGCTTTCATTCGGTTGCTTTTTATACAAGCAATGCCATTCCCTGTGTCAGGTATGCTTCATCCTTTTAAATGCAGTAAAACTTCAATAATCCAATGTCGTATCATTTGAAATTCTGGATAATTCATAGAATTTCTTTGTTTCCATAATTTGTATTGTAGATTTTACCACAGACAAATGGAGTTGGTAGGCCACACCTGCTTCATTAATTCCATACTTGCAAGTGCTAGGCACAAACATCGAGCTCACTGCAAACACGAAAGCAGTTAAGATAGACTGGCAAATTGTAGCGCAGCATGCGGCCACTTATAATTTGGACGCGAGTTATGCTCTGAACACTGCTGTGTGTAATCGGACTCTTCGATGCTTCACTCACCATCATGCAGACAACTGTGACATCAAAATAGCACAAACTGCCTGCGGTTTATCGGCGCCAATAGGCAGCGATAGGCACGGTCAAACTGCTGTGGCGGCAACACCTATACTTTCTATTTCATGCATGCTGCGTAGGGCAGTGCTCCAAAATCATCTCTGTGAAACAGGCCCCACCCTGATTGGCTGGGTGCACCGGCCAACCAGGGCAAGGCACCGGAAAGCACCAGCTAGTGGTGAATGTCGTTCTGGTTTACATTGAAAGTGCTGCGAGACCAAAAACGAATTCGCTGGAATTCGTCTCTCAGAATTCCAGGCAATTAGCAGTGACGCGGCAGTTACGATGAATCTAAGTGAGCATCAAATCTAACAGCACTCATTTGTCTTGAATCTTAACCTAGATGACACCAAGCCTCCAGTTAAACATCAGGTTCATTTCTTCTTATTGTTTTCTTCTAATTTCACTCCTCTCCCGATTACATCGACCAATCAGTCTAACTGCAGAATACAGAATTTATTTACACTATATACAAATTGCAGCACAACTTCACTTCAGTCAGGGTGCGGCCTCTCGTCACGGCACTCAAATAGAGTCTCCCGTTTTGCCGCGTCGCTCGGACGCTTCAAAGTTGTTCTCTCCCTCGAATTTCTCCTCGCCAGGTTCCTGGGGAATCCTCACTTCCCCCGTCGTTTCGCCACGGCTGTGGCTGGTGAAGACGCCTTCCGCCCCCATTACAAATGTTGACCGCCAGCGCCAGTCGAATTCTCAGAAGCTGACTCGCTGGCTCGGCGGGGATGGTTGCAGGCAGATCGGATGTCTTCGGGAGCGACGCTCTTCTTCTGCTAGTCGTCCGTGCGGCGCCAGCTTGCAGGCCGCCTCACAAGTCGGGACAGTACAGAGGGAGGAGGCGTCTGGCACGGCCGCTCCGTTGGCCTACAAACACACACAAATGCCAGCGAAAATACACACACATATGGCAGTCTTTTCAAGAGTTATCTCTGCCCGCGACCAGGGTGCTTCAAACGCGCACTTAACACCTCCTGAGGACATCCTCAAGTGGTATAACATCTGCGTCTCAAACAGGATGTCCTGAGGACATTTTAGGTGCATCACAGCCAAATGATGTTCTCAGTAGGTGCGTTACTTGATAGCATGCGTGAGGATAAGAATTCCTCAAATGTCCTACAAATGTCCTCTCGCAAGAAATTGTTGTGGCACTGCACTGAAACCAAGCCCACTTTATCCATTACATACAGCTCTGATTGTATGAAACTGCAAGTTTAAATAAAAGCTTTTTGTGTGCAGAAGTGATATAATAAGAAAAGGATTTTGAGCCAATACATTATGCCTCTTCAGGATATATCTTAAAGCTATCTATGTATTGCATGTTTTGGTTGGATTTGGACTTTGATTTGTGGCCCACCCAGAGGGGATGTACATTGGATGAGAAACTACAATCCGTGAGCCCTGGCAAAGGTGGTGGCCAATGACCAAAGCATGACTGGCTCAGCATGACTTTTGCAAAAGTAATTTTTGTCGTAATGTGGCACAAAAAGACTGTTTTCACATTTTATTTTATTGCTGCTCGCAAAAACCAAGCAAATAATAAGGCAAAATTTTCATTAATTCGTCATCTAATGCCCTGAAAATTGACTAAGAAGCTCTTCCAAGGCAACCTTGAAGTTTTTCTGAGTATGTACTCGGGGAAAGGCGACAAGATCAGTAAGACCAGGTGAAGACTTGTTGAGGATCAGTACAGGACATCCTCATGTTGGTGCAATGTCCATAGAAATATGTTCTCATTACATCTTGAGGATGTATTAGCGCATATGGACGTAGACAGTCCTCTTGTCTAAATGACTCTTGCCAAGGGTCCCATCTTCCAGACTTCTCTCTACCATTTATACAGGAGGAGATATATAATCATCAGACATTAATAACCACAGCTTTGTTGACTATGATGGTTGCAAATCTTAGCTGCTTCTAATTGATGAACAGCTTCTTGCCAACTGTTTCGTTTTGCTTTGGTTTGGGATAATTCGAAAACCCGCTGAGGTCTAAACGTTTGTGCAGTTGTGGTAGGCTTTGGATGAAGGTTCTACTGTACTTCATGTCTGATGTATATGTCTTATTCCTTGTCTCCATCTTTTGGTTTGTAAGCACATGAAGTTTCAGCCAAATCATCTTGCAGTGCAGATGTGCTATCTACATTAATAGATACACTAATTGATGTATTATTAGCAATACATTGAATGGTTAGTTTGAATAAATATTAACCAGTTTCAGTGCAGTGCCAAGAAATCGTGAATAAGAAATAAATGCAAGCATACCTAAGTCACATGGTTTCCTTAATTGTGTCTCAGTCTATGCGTTTTCTCTCTTCTGCAGATGCCCTGATGAACTTGGCGAATCGCCTCGAGAGCTCCTTCAATATCGAGTCAGTGGTGAATCCGATAGGAGTCAAAATATCAGAAGCCATCATGGACTTCCAGGAGAACAGGGCAACCATTTTGCAAACTGTGAGCAGATATTAAGGCTTCTTCATTTGCGTGTGTCATCTTCGTGCTCTCCCCCACAGTGACATCATACGTAGGCATCTCAGAGCCCATAAGTTCTCACCTGGTACCGTACCCCAGTGTTTGAAGGGGATTCTACTTTGTGCTTGTCAGAGCGCCGAGGAAGCAGAAAATGCACCCCTTATGTCATGGTGCTATAACGCTTTAATGAACCTAATATGGGTCCCTGGATCAGCAACTGTTCTAGCCACCTGGCGAGATATCTGTGTAGAGTTTATTGATTTCATGTAGGCCGGTGTGCATGCATAAGACTTCACCTTTGTCAGTTTATGTTTTATGGTGGTGCTCAAATTCCTAAACCCTGTAGTTCTAGTACATGGGCCATCTTTTCCACTCTTGGCAGCTTCTGAGTGTCTGGTTACATGCATAGTTTTGCGATGGCCCTAGTCTTGCGTCACAAAATTAGCAACTAGTTGTCGATCTCGTGTTCGTGCTGAGGCGAGGAACAGACAAATCAACATCCACAACTGGCCGCTTAATTAAAAACATTTATTCCTAAATGTGGCTGCCTGGAACGGGGTAGACGGTCCGCTCACCATCACAGGAGTGTCGGCGTTGTCTCATGGCTACGGGCACTCGCTCAGGTGCTGGGAGGCGGGTTGTTGTGCCAGGCCAAAGCCGCCTAGAAATTCAGCCGGACGCCAAACTTCTTCGGCGAACGCCTCCTTCACAAACTTTGGATACTTCTCTGCAAAGCACCAATGCACTGGAGGCGAGCCGTACCAAAGGGACAGAAGCGACGTGTTTTAACATGCGCTGAACGTCCAGACAGCACGGCGTGCCGTGGCCCTGACGGTGAACCCCTTCTCGCCCCGCGGCATATTTGAAGCGAGAGCGCAGCAAGCTCTCCCATTGGCCCTGCGAAAGTGCTGCCATCGGATTGGACCATTTTGAGCGTCAACGGTTCTCGGCAACGGAGTCTCAAGTGCTTCCGTTCGAGACTCCGAGTGTGAGTTCGTCACGAGCGTCCATCGGGAGCAGTTCGCCCCCTGACAGTGCGGACGCGGCGGAATCTCCCCGGCCGTCGCTGCGCGAGAACAGTCGCGTATGGCTATGTTAGCTTTCGGCCCCAGAGCCGATCTTGTTGTGTAAATACATGTAAATAGTGTATAAAGCCTTTTCTTCATCTCACCAACGCCGACTCGGATTCATCGCTACCGCCCAGGGAGCTGACAGCCCTCGTTCACGAAACGGGTGACGAGCGCTGTGTTACCAACTCCTTGGCACAACCCTGTTGACGGTGGGCTACTGTGTGATAACCCCACCGGCACAACATTGGTGGCAGCGGTGGGATCCTTGGCACAACCCTGTTGACGGTGGGCTACTGTGTGATAACCCCACCGGCACAACATTGGTGGCAGTTGCAGGATCCACTGGCACAACCCTGTTGACGGTGGGCTACTGTGTGATAACCCCACCGGCACAACATTGGATGGCAGCTGCGGGATCGACCGGCGTCAGGCACCTCGGCGCGGTGAGTACCTGAAGTTTCCCTCAAACGCCAGACTTCTCTAACACACAGGGTAGCTTAGAAAAAGGCTGAGCGTAGCATTGTGTTAACCTTGCGTGTTTCAAGCCTACAGGAAGTGTTTTGAAAACCAGGGGATGCTAAGAAGGGAATCAGTGTGAGAAAGGCTTGCGCATCTCTTGCTAGGAGCGAGATAGCGAACGTATAGTACACTATTCTAAAAACGCAACCAACAAGAGGCCGGTGTGAAAGATGGAGAGTTACAAGGTCAAAGAACTTCTCCAAATTTGTGATGAGTTGGGCATCGATTTGGGCTCAGCGAAAAGAAAAAAGGATATTCTTGAGATCATGCAGGCAGAAGAAGTGACGGTTGAGGAAGCCGCAGAGGCCTTTGATGATATTCAAGAAAGAAAAGGGGAGGAGGAAGCCAAAAGGCTAGAACGCGAAAAGCGGTTTTCCCGCTTAAAGAAGCTTATGCAGCTCGAGCTTTCGGCACACCGAAAAAGTGTTGAAAGGCGTAAAGCTTCAATTGCCATTCAAGGTAACAGTTCGAAGTCGCGGGAGAGTCTGCAACCGTTCCTCATCGCCGAGGATATGGCAGAGTACTTGGAAGATTTCGAGCGTGTCTGCAAAAGTAAGCGCTTCGAGCGAGATACTTGGGCACAAACATTGGTAGCTATTCTCTCCGCTGAGGCGTCGGAAGAAATCAAGCGCGTGATAGACGTTGACTTGAAAAGCTACGATTACCTGAAAGAGTCTTTACTGAAAAGACATCGGCTGTCACCAATAGAACTTAGGGACAGGTATCAGCGTGAAAAAAACTGTACCAAAACGTACTTCGATTTGGCGTATCAGTTGAAAGCCGATATAACCGAATGGCTAGACAGTCAGGAAGTCTCGGAGCAAATTGTGCTTGCACCTGAGAATGAGACACAACTTGGGGAAGCGGCCGAGCAAAGCGACCGCAGCAGCGAGCTGATCGAGTCTCGAACAGAAGTTTCTAGGGTTACCTTGGTCGAGCCACTGGCAGCTGAGACGGTTGGAGCCGACTCCATCGGCGAGAAATCCGCAGTGACACCGTCCTGCACGCCGCCCCATGTAGCTGTAAGCAATCCACAAAACGAGAGTGGGGAATTGGCAGTAATTCAACCGCCTGACAACTCAGAAGCAGCAGTTGTACAGCGTGGCGGAGATGTAGTCAGGCTAGGAGACGACAAATTGGCAATTTCCGAAGACAGAGTTGACGTAGATCATGACACACAGAAAAACGAAGTTGCGCTCATGGAAACTGCGCAGCTCACAAGTGTTGAACAGCTAAGGCAGGCCCATGACGCGGACGCTGTCGAGAACCACACCTGTGAAGTCGACAGCGAGCGACTAGACAGGAGCCATGAATCTTCCTGTCCTGACGCGCTCAATTGTATTGGCGAAAACAACCTTGGTGCGAACGTGGACCTCACGCGATCCGAAACGCCGCAGCTGTCGGACGAACGTGATCGTGCGCCGGTTAGCGCTGAGCGATGCGGCACACCGGCGGATCAGTGTAACTTGAGAGGCGAGCCCGCAGAGGATATGCCTAGCTCGGGGGCTGGCGTGAGCGAGCCTTGTCCTTGTTCGGACGCGACTGGCAGTGAGTCATGCGCTGCTGGCCGCGATGCAGGCGCGGCGCCGCACTCCGACGATGTCGGCGCCATACTAGCTCCGGTTACCGGCAGCTTGAAAGAGCTGGCACAAAAAGAAGGAAAGCAAACATTCAAGTGCAGCCGCCGAAAAGAGCGGAAAGGCAGGTGCATGAAAGAATGTTCTCATCGAAAGGTGAGAAAACGCAAACGATCGCGAAAGGAAAAGAAGCGGCGATCCCATCGGCGCAAATGCACCCGTGCTGAGAAAATGCGCGATTGGTGCGCCAAGCGTAAGGAACGAGACAGATCGTTCCGCAAAGCGAGCAACTTGTGCACGTCTGTTCTTTCACGCATAAAGTGGAAAGAAAGGTCTCGTAGAGAAATGGACAGCCGAGGCTGTAGCGGAGGGAGGAGAGCCAAACCGCCCGAATACTGCTACGCATTCTGCCGCTTGAAGAGAGCAGCACAATGTGAACTCGGATGCTTTGAGTCATGCATTCAAAACATAGCTACCTGCGACGAGCGTTTCGTCGCTAACGGTAATGCTCTAGACAGACTGGGAAAAATTAAAGGACCTCCTTGCTTCCTCAGTTGTGGTTTACGGCCCAAGTGATTTCAAGGAGACTCTTTTCCATTATTGATAATTTTCCTTGCTACTTAATGTATCTTTAATATGCAAAATTGTTGTTTGAACCTTGTGTACTGCATCCTATACACTTGTCTCTTGTTGTAATGGGAGCAAAAAGGGGACAACAATTTAGCTAATTGAATTTGAAATTTTGCCTCTGTCTGGTGTTTGACGGGTGACCGAGGGTACTTGCTTGTGTTGGTGTTGCCTGTTGTCGGTCGGTTTTGCAAGCCGCAGAAAAGTCTACCGTTACCAGTGGCGAGTGGCAAGGGCATCGGAGCGACCCGAGCGAAGTTGATCGGCGTGCCCCGGCAACAAGGCTGTCGGCAGAGATCCTGACCTGGCGAGTGGAACCCGAGGCACGTGAGGCTACCTGGCGCCCGGACACTGTACGTGAGCTTGGAGGAACCTGGCGAACGAGCGCGCCCGGCATCCGAGCCACATGCGAGCAGCTCGTCTTCCCGGCGCATTGTCTGATGGCGGGGGTGCTGTTGTGCCAGGCCAAAGCCGCCTAGAAATTCAGCCGGACGCCAAACTTCTTCGGCGAACGCCTCCTTCACAAACTTTGGATACTTCTCTGCAAAGCACCAATGCACTGGAGGCGAGCCGTACCAAAGGGACAGAAGCGACGTGTTTTAACATGCGCTGAACGTCCAGACAGCACGGCGCGCCGTGGCCCTGACGGTGAACCCCTTCTCGCCCCGCGGCATATTTGAAGCGAGAGCGCAGCAAGCTCTCCCATTGGCCCTGCGAAAGTGCTGCCATCGGATTGGACCATTTTGAGCGTCAACGGTTCTCGGCAACGGAGTCTCAAGTGCTTCCGTTCGAGACTCCGAGTGTGAGTTCGTCACGAGCGTCCATCGGGAGCAGTTCGCCCCCTGACAGTGCGGACGCGGCGGAATCTCCCCGGCCGTCGCTGCGCGAGAACAGTCGCGTATGGCTATGTTAGCTTTCGGCCCCAGAGCCGATCTTGTTGTGTAAATACATGTAAATAGTGTATAAAGCCTTTTCTTCATCTCACCAACGCCGACTCGGATTCATCGCTACCGCCCAGGGAGCTGACAGCCCTCGTTCACGAAACGGGTGACGAGCGCTGCGTTACCAACTCCTTGGCACAACCCTGTTGACGGTGGGCTACTGTGTGATAACCCCACCGGCACAACAGGGTGCAGGCCGGAGAGGTGAAGTCGTTCTCATTGTGGAAGTTAGCGCGGATTCTGTACGTTGGGGCCCAAGGGAGATCCAAGGCTCTTGGTCGCAGCAGGCAGATGATGTCTGACGGTTGCCGGGGCAAAGCTAAATCATCCTTCAACGGCTGCTACGGGCCACTTCGCTAGCCTTCCGCTGTCTTTTTGGTTGAGACCAAAACCTTTTTTGGGGTCCACCGATCACTGCCTAAAGTCCTCTCTTTCCCGCAGTTTTGTTGGGAAGCCCAATGCAGCACGAAACTGCGGCCAATCATTTGGGCTCTAACCTCCTCGCCCAGCCGCAATATTGGGTCAAACCTGTGGTCCACATGGGGTTCCTGCCTCAAGGCCGCTGGTCCAATTGTGGGCAGTCACACAGAGTTTCCCAACCTTGCTGTTGACCCATCGTGGGTTACGCCTTTAGGCTCTTGCACCGCGTAACAATCAGGGAAGATGAGAATTTCTTGGAGTTGTCATCTGTGGCGAAATTCCCAAAACTAGCTAGCCATGCATCAGTATGCCGTTTGCCATTGCTGTTCACGCCATATCACAGCTGCGACAAGGTGCCCTTCTACGAGCGCGACCATTCGTCTGTAGTTGGAATCTTTTCTTCACGCCGGTCCAATTTACTTTCGCAAAGTTTAGGAACGTGCGTGCATCATACGTGCATGCATGCATGAGGTACAATACGCCAAACGTCTGGCGTGTACGCCAGTTTCATGGCCGGCCAAATAAAGGGGCTCATTTATTTTACCTGTTTTGGATCTAAACTCATGTATAGCCCGAGTGAGTTCAGTTAATTGAGTTGTAGTTCAAGGGAGCTTTGGTGATTCCAAAGCAACTTCAGTGCCGGTGAATCTGGGCCTTGAAAAAGGTTGGCAAGGTGAGCTAGCTGGGGCGCAGCCATTCTTGAATTTGAAGCAGTATGAAGGCCACATAAGGTGAAGGTGGCACCGTGTCAGTTTGTTTCTTCTTTCTGTTCTTTGAAATTTTGCTCTTTAAAATTTCTGAACCTGACTGTGTATTCATCTTTTCTGCTGTAGCTATGGCAGCCTCGGTGCATGCTATAGTGAGTTCTGTTGTTATGCTTGTAGACACGCGTCCTCCTTCATTTCTTTCTTTCTGGCAATGCAGCTGTATGATAAGTGTGGCAAGCTGCGGCTGGCACGGCGTGGGAGTGGCCAGGAGTTGCACTTTGAGACGCTCAAGTTTGGCGGTGCTGGTGGCGGTCAGCAGCCTGCTATGCGACCAACCACCGCGGCCGGGACCAGCATGGACCGGCTGGTGCAAGGTATCAAGAAGCAGATCCGTGCCACACGCTCGATGTGGTCTCAGCTACCTGACCGCCTGTGCCGCCAGCCCTCTGCGCAGTCACCTCCCCCTGAGGAAGACTGCTGGGACGGTCTGACCCGTGCAAAGTAAGGAGCGACGTGACTGCCTTAGAAAATTTTGCAACAGTGGAATGGGAAATTGACAGAGTTTGATGGAAATTGGCAGAAATTAGTCTGGAGTCTGTCACTGTGGCATCCCTCAGAGCTTTCATGCAGCTTCAAGGTGGCAAACTCCTTACCATGCAACGACCTGCACAGCGTGTATGTACTATCGTTAAAACATCAATTGTGAGCAGGATACCTGTAATGTAAACACAAAACGAGTAAGGGATATTAACTGTTCAAGAAGAAATGCAGGTGATGCATTTATTATCTTCTTGTTTTGATACTCATGTTGTACAGGCAGTTTCTAGTGCATTTGGGTCCAATCGACATTGAACTAGACGGCAGTCGGCTGCAGTTACGTGGTACTTCTCACAAAACTCAATTCAGTCTCTGAATCCCAGCCATGCGTGAGAAGTACCAGTATAATGAATGAAAAATAGTGCTTTTTTCTGTTCTCATTTTACACATTTTCACACATTGTATTATTGAATTGCAATTCCTGCAATAGTGTTCTGTACGCTACAACAGTGCCAAACCAATATGTTTGAGGCTTATCTGGCCACACTGCGTAGTCCTTATTTTTTCAGTGCTTGAGTGTTTTGAGGGTGCTTTGGGATTGAGTATATACAATTAGTCGATCAGTAACAGTCGCAGGTTGGGGCTTACACTAACCAGGACAACAGCCTTTGAACACATGGTTATTGGCTATGCGGCATGTCCTCTAACAGCCATCATGCCAGTTGACCGGTTCTACTGCAACCTGCTGCTTCAGTTGAACTGAGAATCGCAATGCCACTGAGATCTCACCTGCACTTGGTGCTGGTGTATAACACAGCTAATTGAATTTCAGTGCAATTTTTGGTCAGCCGAATTGCCATTCAAAATGCCAGTATATCAAGGGTTATAACATAGGCAAGTACTGTCTAGCCTTTTGGTTTGACATTCACCGAAGACTGGCCCCAAAAGAAGAAAAGCCACATAAAGCCAATTTCGATGGACAGTGTAGCCAGATACAAACCAGCAAACACCCACAGACACACCCTGACAAAATAGTGAGTGCTCAATCAGGCTCACTCGCAAAAGTTTGGTCAACCTGCAGGGCATTCAAACTGCGGGCCGAACCAACCGTTCATTGGGACTCGTGACTCATTTGGATTCGCAACTCATTGTTTGCTCACTCATTTTGACTCAACTCATTTGGACTACTCATCTCACCTCTTAATTCATCCAAACTCAGACTTGCTCACTAGCTGTTTTGGCGCACTCACTCGTTTAGACTTGAGACGCACAGTCTGGAGGCTGGCTGCATTCTTTGTGCATTAAGTGATTTGGTTGATGCGTGAAGAACCAAGCATGATTGCTACGTATCTTCTTATCGAGCAGATAAAGCTGATAAGTTGTCATCAGTGCAAAAAGAAAGCCAGGAAAAGCTTGACTACTGCATTTGCCCACCTTAAATTGTTACAGTGGCAACATTGATTCTGTGCGAAATTCACAAAACATGCCTGGGAGCATGCATAGAAAGGAGTTCCACAGAATTCTCTTTTTCGGTTGCCCAGAGACATGGCCAAGCAGTCAACCTCTCAAGTGTCTAGCCATGGCAATAAAGCTTTCCTCCCTTTGCTGTCGCCAAATAAGAAAAAAAGTGTGCGCCATAGTCATGAAAACGCAGATTATGATCTGACCCCAAGCCTGGACATGTGACTCAGATCAGGTCATGATCTGAATATGAGTACAGGCTCATTCACAGCTCAGATTGCTATCTGAATGTGAGTTTGGACTCACTCATTACTCAAATCATTGTCTAAATATGAGTCTGGAACTGACTCACCACTCAGATCCTGCTCTGAATGCAAGTCTAGACTCACTCATGACTCATATCGGTCCGAATGTGAGCTGGGATGCACTCAAAACTCCGATTATGATCCAAGCATGGTCAAGGCTCACTCACGACTCTGATCGCGATATTAATGTGAGTCTGAATTGACGACTCTCGTCGTGATCTAATGTTGTGGGCCTAAGTGAGCCTGAGTGAGTTGGCTCATGAGTGATTCTGCTGGCCTGTGTCCTCAGAGGCCTCAATGGATACTGTTTGCAATTTTGAATTGGCCTTGTACTCTGAATAAACATGAAAAATTGGCAATCACTCGGCAGCCCGTACGAAGTTCATAGCATGTTCATTATAAAACTGCCACGGTACAAAAGCACTTCATGGAGAATTGCACATTACACAAGCCAGAACACTCCATGAATTGTATACAACCTTGAAACATGTCCTTCCAGTCCCTTTGTTAAAGACAGCAGCATTTACTTACTGCTCATCGAAGATGATTGTAGTTAGTAGAACTGTACTCATTGAACTACAGCATCATTTGTTAGGAATTAAGCCATCCCAACAGAAGAATAACAGGCTCTAAATGTATCTACAGTTGAATCCCGCCACAACGAATACCGCCACAACGAAATTTCCGCGACAACGAATAATTTTTTATTCCCCGCGAGTATCCTATAAGAATTAATGGCCTAAATTTCTCTGCACAACGAACCATTTTTGCAGAGCGTTTCCGCTTCAACAAAATTTTCGCGTTCAAAATCGAAACCGAAACTAGTTTTATTGGCGAGAAGTCCAAGTCAAATCCAAAGCCACATTAAGCATGAAATCACGTGATTGCAGTTCCGCCATTTTGGCTTTGTGTCGTGGTCGCGTTGTTCACTCGCTGCCTTTCTCTTCGACAACGACGAGTTTTCATCCGCAGGACACGATGGCAACGCAAGTGAAAAAACGCAAAACTCTTTCCCTTGAGCAAAAAGCTCAAATAATCGCCCAAGCAGAAAGCGGAAGGAAGAAAGCGGCAATTGCTGAAGACTTCGGAATTCCTGCAAGTTCGCTGTCAACGATTCTAGGCAATAAGGACAGCGTGAGAATGGCACTTGCTTCAGGCACATCCTCGAAGCACAAAAAGGTGACGCGGCCCCTCCATGAAGAGTTGGACAAAGCAGTGCATGCGTGGTTTGTGGAAGCACGAGCCAGCAACGTCCCCCTGTCCGGAAGCATCGTCCAGCAGAAAGCCTTGAACTATGCATGCCTACTTGGCATTGATGATTTTAAAGCCAGCATTGGCTGGCTAAACCGTTTCAAGGCCCGCCATAACATCGTTGGAAAAGTGTTGTGCGGCGAGTCAATGTCAGCAGACGTGGACGGAGCAGCTGCTTGGAAGGCGAGTAACATGGCCGGAATTTTAAGCAACTTCGCGCCTGCAGACATTTACAACGCCGACGAGACCGGGCTATTCTACGAGATGTTGCCGGCTAGGACGCTCGACTTCAAGGGGCAGCGCTGTCACGGCGGCAAACACAGCAAAAAACGCATCACAGTGCTGCTTTGCACAAACATGGATGGCTCGGACAAGCGTCCGCCGTTAGTCATAGGCAAAAGTGCCAAGCCGCGCTGTTTCAAGGGAACTCGTAACCTACCTGTGCAGTACAAGGCGAACAACAAGTCATGGATGACCCGCGCTATTTTCACCGAGTGGATGATGGCATTCGACCGCGACATGAGGCGGCAGGGCCGTAAAGTTTGCTTGCTTTTGGACAATTGTTCAGCGCATCACTCCGACGAAGTCAAGCTCACTAACACGGAGCTGAGGTTTTTCCCTCCCAATTGCACGTCTGTCTTACAGCCTCTCGATCAGGGCGTGATTCTTAGCCTGAAGCGCGCTTACCGCGGGAGGTTAATTCAGCGGCTGCTTTTTAACACTGAAACCGGCCGAGACACGAAGGTGGACTTGTACGTGGCACTGCAGATTATGTCTGCTGCCTGGAGCACACTGGGGCGCTCAGTAATTGTGAACTGTTTCAGGCACGCCGGATTTGCCGAAGGTCGACCTGTACACTCTGCTGGCCTAACACCAGGCGTTACAGACGACGACGAAGAGGCGTCACCGGCTCCGGGGATCGCGGCCGCCTGGAAAACGCTGGGAGAAATAGGAACCGTGCCGCCTAATCTTGAGCTCGACGAATACATCGGCGCTGACGCTTGTGTTGTTGTTCACGAAGATGTGAGTGATGAGCAGATCATAAAAGCTGCCCGGAATGATAAGGACTCTTCCGATGAAGAAGACGACGACGTACAGGAAGCGCCGGCTGCGGCAACCGCCGTACAGGTGATGGACGCTTTTGATGTCATCAGGAATTTCGTTGCTGTCCGAGACGACGATGTTGCAATGGGTTTGCTGACCGAGTGCGAAAATCGCGTGACGGCGTTGCTCGCCGTGAAGCGTAAGCAAACCAAGCTTACAGATTTTTGGCATTAAACGCCTTTGCTGCTGCTTGGGCAATTCTTTCTGCGTTTCACGTCAAATTTTTGCGATAACGAAGTTCCGCGAGAACGAATTTTTTTTCGTGCACCGTGAATTTCGTTATAGCGGGATTCAACTGTAGTACCAGTGGGAATCCAGTTGGCTCCATTTGGCTTGGAATTGCTTCCACTTTCGTTTCAACTCATTTCTATTGCCTTCATTTAAATGGGGCCCTAAACGTCTCCCCCCCCCCCGCCCCCCCTATACCGCGAAGAAGTGACAGTGCAGTGACAGTATTGCAAACTTTAAACTAACCTATTGGAAGTCTTCCAAAGTTTCACTCGCAGCTTGTTTTCACACTTGCCCAGAAACCAGGGAGGAGGCAGAACACATTCTCTGCACATGTAGTGTTGGCATTAATGTTGCTCGGCCATGGGTTCATTCTTTTGATTGTATTATTGTTCCTATTAATGGACTTTTCATGTTACGCAAAGGGCCTTCCACAAAGGCTGGCAGTATTTCTGGAAAAAGATGTGTCACCTTTTCCTGTTTTTCACACTTTCCCATTGTCTCCAAGACTTCTCGCCTTCAGCCAGCATTTATCAACCACCAATGGACTAAGTGAAGGTGGCATCTTGTACCTTGTTGACGCAGTTAAGCAGTAATATTGTCACATTGGGCGCAACTGATGTCGCTGCTTTCCTCCTCAACGACGTTATACTCGTCCATGGAGCTCCCCGCCAACTGCTCACCGACCGTGGCCGTTGCTTTCTGGCTCGTATAGTCGACGAGATCCTACGGCTGTGCAACGTTTGTCATTCTTTCACGACTGCCTACTGTCCACAGACGAACGGGCTTACCGAACGCCTTAACCGGACACTGACTGACATGTTGTCTATGTACGTTTCTGATGACCACCGTGACTGGGACATAACGCTGCCATTTGTGACATTCGCTTACAATTCGTCGCGTCACGACGCTACCTGCTACTCCCCCTTCTATCTTCTATACGGCCGTGAATCTCTGCTTCCTTTTGACAGCCTGCTCCCGTCTGTCACCACTGCCAGCTCATATGCTCATGACGCCATAGCCCGAGCTGATGCTGCCCGCGCCTTTGCTCGCAACCGACTCGCAACCGACTCGCAGCCTCTCAGCATTCCCAGAAACGTCGCTATGATTCTTGTCATCGCAACACCGAGTATTCTTGTGGCTCTCTCGTGCTGCTTTGGACTCCAGCTCGCCACGTTGGCCTCTCAGAAAAACTTTTGCCCCGTTATACAGGACCCTACCGTATATTACGACAAGTGACACTAGTGACATACGAAATTGCGCCCTTGCATCCCGTCCGCCATGCCTCTACACCACGCACCGAGACGGTCCATGTTGCATGCCTAAAGCCGTACTACATGGAACCTGGTTTGGACGCTAGTACGCATCGGGACGGTGCTTTTCAGCCGGCGGGGTAGTGTCACATTGGGCGGTGCATACGCATAAGGAAAGAAGAAGACTCTCGTGAGTTTGAGAGAAGACGACGTTCAACAGCGTCGGCTGGTGCCTGCAGAGAACGTCTGTTTGAAAGCCTTGTCTTCGGTGTCCGCCCTCTGCTACAAGCTGAACTACCCCGTAACAATATAAATAAAGAATTTAGTGCTAAATACAGACCAAGTCTTTCCCACTTATGCATGATTTGTGCATAAGACTACACAATCTTCTTTCATTAATAGATTTAGCTTCCTGTTTCAACCCCGCTGCTTTCATTAATAGATTTAGCTTCCTGTTTCAACCCCGCTGGGGTGGCGCAGTGGTTACGGCGCTCGACTACTGTTCCCAAGGACGCGGGATCGAATCCCGGCCTCGGCGGCAGTTTTTCGATGGAGGCGAAAAGCAAGGCACCCGTGTGCTGTACGATGTCAGTGCACGTTAAAGAACCCCAGGTGGTCGAAATTTCCAGAGTCCTCCACTACGGCATCTCTCATAACCTAAGTCGCTTTGGGACGTTAAACCCTGCAAACCAACCAACCAAACCAACCAGCTTCCTGTTTCGCTTCAGTAGTTTCATAGTACAGTAGTTTCAATCCCACCTTCCTCCCTTCCCTTACTGCGCGGTTCAGGTGTCCACAGAAACAAGTGTGACAGATACTGCGCCTTTCCCTTCCTGTGAACCAATTATTATTATTATTATTATTATTATTATTATTATTATTATTATTATTATTATTATTATTATATACAGTCCATTGTGCCCTTCATCTAGATGGCCCGGTGAACTGTACACTTTGCAACAGACAGTATTTAAAGTCGCACCTTGTAATTCAAAAATTTTACTTGCTGAAGAATGCCCCCCCCCCCCCCCCCCTGATTAGATTAAATACTGATTAGATCTTGTATTCTGGCTTGCATGATAAAGACATAACAGTAATTAGACCATATAGGCCAGTTTCTCACAGACATGCTCAGCTGCTGAGCAGATTCTGACCTTTGTACTTTATTGGCTACCAAGTATATTGTTACCAAATCATTAACTGCAGTCAGTTGTAAGCCTTGACCACTTGGTTGGGCTGTACCTCACGTTGAAGGCCAAGGTGCTCGGATGGCACGTGGGGGCTACACATTTGTTTAGTTCTTAAAACACCTTTGATGAAAGTTAATCTGATTGAATTTGTAACCAAGAAAGGTACTTTGGCATCAACCAAGTTTTGAAAAGGACTTCCATTTCGAATTCTGATTGCTGCAAAGGTATCCATGAGAAGGAATGTTTTTTTTTTTTAATGCTAGGTCTAGGTTGTCTGGGCTCGGAGCAGCTGCCTAATAGCGTCAGCTTAGTCTCTGGTCATTGTGCTGAATGTAGCTCTAAATGAGCAATGATGGTCGTGCAGATTCTAGCATTCAGTTTGCACCATGTGCTAAAGAGGGTCATTAAAGGTGATTACTAAGTTGGTGAACAATTATATTTCACGATCAACACTTGTTTGCTGCCATCATTTGCCGGCTAATGCAGTGCTTTGATTTCTAAGCCAATGGGGGCCTACGATAATCGAAAGTGCTGCCTGAAACTTGTATTTGTGTTTGGTGTCATTGTTATACACTCATATTATGCTGAATTGTCTTGAAAGACCTGCATTTGCTTCATGTGAAATGTGTCCTCAACGCCCCATTCAGGTCCGAGGGGAACCACACCGTAGCAGGTGGCAAATCTCGAGGGCTGCATCAACAACTGCAGCAGCATCCTCAGAACGGCCACAGAGCAAGCGGCCACGAGTACTCGACCAGCAGCAATGTGGTTATCAACCAACTGGTGCTCACTCTCAAGATCATTACCAACAAACTGAACCTGGCATATGGAGGACACGATGTCCAGTGGCAAGACACCGGTCAGTGGCTTGAATTGGTTGCAGAATTTTCCTGCATCATCTGGTGCGGCCTCCACACATCTATACTCCTCTACAGGAGTACAGAAACCTTTTAATTTTTGGGTTCGTGTTTTATCCTCTGTGACGACGTGTAGGACATTACACAGACCAACGCCTGATATTCTCTTACGACCGCTGAATACTAATTTATAATCGAATTTCTTTTCTCACCTGTTTCAGTTTCGGTTTCAAAAGCAGAGCAATGAATGCGATGTCAAAGCCAAGTCTAGAGTCTGTATTCCAAGTTTTGCGTTGTTATCGAAATTGCCGCTACCTCCCCGACCTCGAACCACCTTATTAGTGGAAACGCCGGAACCGGAGGTGGTAGTGACATTCATTTCGGTGTTTCCATCAATCAAATGACTCGAGGTTGGGGAGATAGTGACAGTTCCAATAGTGACGCAAATTTGGAATACGAAACTATGTCACATGAGGGATGAAAAAAATAGCAATATAGTCCCCCCCCTGTTTGAATTCACTGCTACCTGCCTCAAGAACTGGAACCCCAACAAGTGGAAAGTCTGCAATTATATTGTCGTTTTTTTCATGTCGCTTGTGACCTAGACATGATTGTGACGTCACAGCCACCTATCAGCTGCTGAAACCAAAACCAAAGCTGGTGAGAAAAGAAAACACAATTAAAAATTATTTAGCGGGCACACGCAAAAACCACGTGGTGATCCATACACAGGGGAAGCTTGCGCATCATTAGCAAGAAGAAAAATGCTGCCAAAATTGGTGTCTATACTCCTTGATATATGCTCTGTTCGTGAGGATATTTTATTCTGACTCGATTTGAAAGCGGCACGCACATGTTTTGATGTGTAATGTCTGTGCACGTAATGCTGTTGTTGCGGCTTCCAGAGTCGTATTGCTCATGAGTGTGCAGAGGATTTCGTTTGAAACGTATACATGAATTGGCTAAGGAAGCCTGTTTGCCTAATTTGATACTTACTGTACGTGGAGGTGTGCAAGATATTAACCGCTGCTGCGTAGTATGGCTGTTTCACAGCTCATGGCCATCTTAAGAGCTTTGCTCTGACTCGCAGTCCAGAAATTTTATTTATGCCAGCTGCTAGCAACAGTTCGTTGCCATGACAGATGAGGATGGTCCAGTTGCAGCGGATCTTGGATAATTCAGGCTCGCTTAATTTCAAACATTAACTTTATTCGAATTCACTGTTTGGTTCTATTAGAGGGCAACTCAAGCATTCTTTCAGCTGCCTCACATTTTACTGAAACTTCCACGGTACATTCACCACTTTTCTGGCTAGCCGTACTACTTTTCGCAGCGGCTCTGTGTTACGTTACTGCACAAATGATTTTAAAAGTGTTCTGCTTCGTGGCCTTAGTTGGGGAAATTCCTGCAGGCATCCTTGAGTGCATGGCATCACTGCATGCGTGGCAGTCTATATTCGCTCCGGGTTTGCTATGGGACAGAATTTTTAGCTTTTAAGACAAGCGTGACAACGACTGTCACATATAGTCACCAGATTAGCCAATCAATGCCTACACAGCAGGTTTTGTGGACGCATCCATGAGATCGTAGTTTGGTTTCCGTCTCCTGGTTATTGCATTTTGTAGCATGAGATGCATCTCCTAGGGTTTAAAGGGTCTTTTCTGGGGGAAGTGAAGCACAAGCAGCCCTTCATAAAATACGCTGGATCACGACCTTGTGTTCTGCGCATGTGCATAGGTATCCACCGCTGCCACAGAGATGGCACTAGTGGCGCCATCTTGTTTTGCTGGGGCAAGCTGCATCTCTTATGGTTTCTGGGACAAACAAGGAAGCCACAAAGTGGAGCCATAGCAAAAATGGGAAAAAAAAAATGGTATAGCTAAAACTCGCAGCTTGGCGCATCAGGCAGTGTCAGCTAACTTGTATTTGCTGCCGAAAGGTCTGAATCGTCGGAAGGCTTTGAGGGGCACACCGGTTTTCCTTTCTTTGAACAAAACCTAGCTTCAAGCGTACCCTTTTCTCAGCAGTTGTGCTGCCGCATTTAAGGCTGATTCAGACGAGCGACCGTCAGATGCCACTACTATGAGAGGTACACTTACTTACTTGACCATAGGCTGGTCAAGTAAGCAGTGTCAAATGACGTTTCTTGAGCAGTATTTACCAGTGGGATACGAAACTTTTGCCATTAGACGTGACAACCAACCCACTCTTCTCAATGTTTGACTGCCAGAAATGGACTCCCTCACCACAGGCGCGCAGCTCTGGACTCACACAGTCATGGGAGAGTAATAGAGGGAGACAGGCCTTTGTACTCATGCTCTGTAGTTTGTTTGGGATAGGGGTGCAGAGGGAAAGCCGAACACACCGGGGTTGGTGAGCGTACGAGCTCCTTCCCTTTCCAGCTTTCCGGTGTTGCAAATCGCTTTAAAGTGATGTAGCAACTTCGGTTCGTTCAGTGCATGATCTGCATTTTTGGTGCGCCGAGTCCTCTTGCAGGCATCAGAGTGTGTGAACACGTTATGTGCGGCCCGTGAACTGGCGGTCCACCGCATGAATAGGCCTTTAGGAGCATGTCTTTACTCGCCACTTCAGGCCTGTAGCCGTCGATTGGTAGTTGGAGAGCGAGGACGCAATACCTGTCTTGTGGGTCCGATAGGAGTGCCATTTGGTCGCACCAAGGCTTTGAATCCGTCGGCCGAGCTATAACATGAGTCACTTGGGCAGCTGCGCCATGCCAGTGGGCGCTGCGTCATTGCTGTGGGAAAGAACAGGATAGAGACGGCAAATCAGCCATGCTCGTTCCCTGCGTAGATATGGCTAATAGTGTAATGGCAGTGTTGCAGCCCTCCGATGATTCAAACCGTTTGATGGCAAATAACAGTCAGTTCAGGTTGCCTAATGTGCTAAGCCATGAAGTTTAGCTATAACATATAAAAATACACTTGCTTGATATTTAACATAATTATACTAATATATGAAATAATAGTAATATACAAAATGCTCGAAAAGCTCTTGGAAGTTGGTTTAAAAGAACTTGTTCTTAGGTGAGTTGGTTACAGTGCATTCTGAATATTAAAAGCGCGAAAAAAATGCGGGGTAAACACAATGATGACGACGGGGCACTTCGTCCTGTCGTCTTCACTGTGTTTGTCCCGTGCTTTTCACGGCTTTAAATATTATGAAGTTTGTTTGTGATTGAACATCAAGTGTATCAAAAAGGCTTTCCTTAATTTCAAATCCACATGACACATGTTTTCGATTACCGGCTGACTGTATACTGTCACTCTAAGAGTCAGAGCCACCTTTCATTTCCGTGCCCTCTTACCTACCCTACAGCACTATGATTTTGTGGCAACCTGTATGCTTCAGCATTAATAAATATGTTTTAATGACTCTGAGATCTGTTAGTGCAGCGTACTAGTCTTTTTTTTGCACAGAGACAAGAGATGACTGAGGCTTTCATGTTAGCGTCAGATTTTTAGGTTGCATTAAAATTTATTAGTTAAGCAGAGCTGACTTTTGTGCACTTGATGCTCTTAGGACTGAAGCATCAGTTTGACTAGACCGGAGAATTTAACTCAGCTAGTTTCAATAAAAGATAGTCAGCTGCAGCATCCATAACCTTCTGTTAAACTCTGTCCAACCTCCTCGTATGGTGGTCCATTACAGCTGACCTCGACGACATGGGCAGTGGAAGTGGGAGCGGAAGCGGGGACGACGAATATGAACCTGCGCCAACGTCGACAACGCCCGATATTTTCTTCACTGGCTCTCTCCCACCGTCCCGCGCGGCACCCAAGCACCCGGTGACACCGCACACCAGCTCTGCCCAGCGTGCGGTGTGCGAGGCTCCTCTGTTTCTCGCTCTTGCGGCCCTGTTGCTCCTCAAGATGTGCCTCAGTAGCAGCTGCAGCAGAGTCTGACGTTTGTTCCTGATCTTACATCTTCACCTTGACCCAGCAACTGCAGCAGCAGCGCCCGCCTGTTGCCATAATAGTGCCTGAGCAGAAATATAGGATAATAAAAAGAGCCTCGCATGACGACAGCGACAACAGCGGCCATAGCAGCCGCACTGGGAAACGACTCTCGTGTGTTGTTGTGCCTGTGATGATGACGCTGTGTGCTGAGACTTCTTCTGGACACCTGTCACTCATCTCTGTCAACCATCTCGTAGTGGTTATTTGGGGTGGATGTGAAGTACATATTTGTGTACACGTGTCACAAACTGGGATGAGGCAGACTCCAGCTTGAACAGTGGGGAGAGGGAGGTGTGGGGGACACTTGTCAACATTGCGATCAGAAAGACTGTGGTGATGGGAGGGCAGTGTTGAGGAGTCTGGCTTATGAAAGGCATTGCCCCATTTCTTTTTTATTCTGTCTTCTGTATTCTTAGATGTGAGTATGTGCACTGTTTAGCATGCATGCTCAATAAGTCATGGGTGGAATTCGTCACAAATCAAAGAAGTCTCACATTGTAGAAGAGTGCTGCAGGCTTTTTCAAAAGTTTGTGATCATTGCATGTTTTTTTATTCCTTTGGCAAGTCAGCAGTGGAAACGTTACAACACTACTGGCCACAGGACAACCCAGTAGAATGTTCATGTTTCTCCTCATTAACGGCAGAATATCAGAATAGCAGAATAGCGCACAGCTAGAACTCTTTTTTTTTTTGCACGCATGATGTACTAAGTCAAATCATTGCACCATATTGTTTTCATTACAGGTTGTGTGCAGCAGCGCTGTTTCAACTGATTTGTGTACTATTTATGGTAAGCTTCAAACCACACAGCAGGCTGTCCACATCAGTGCATGAATGAATTTGTGAGCTTGGAGTGGCGTCCTAGCTAGCCATAGTAATAGGCATTTACAACCAGGAGTTCATTTCCTCCATGTATCATAAATAGTCTTGTGCTCATCAGGTTTGCTAGGCTCTATATGTTTTTACTCTTAGCTCAGCATTTGAACAGATTACTCGTTCCTTCTTTTTTTTTTTTTACTGTCAAAGTTCTGCTGATACTTCTTTACTAGATTTAAACGCAATATGACAACAACATAACAGGCTTTTCTTAATCATTTAGGGGCATTTCTTTATGGTATTGTAACATACAAAGGAGGATATGTCTCATATACTTCTTACGAGTTGCAGTTTTGCTTTTCGTAGGGTGAGGCAGGAACGTTTGCAAAACTTATACGTTAGCATTTCTAACACATCTTGAATGCGTGTGATGTTCTACAACGAGATTTACTTTTAAACGCGCCTAAATTGTAGTTTGCGTCATTATAAGTGTGCTCTAATTGCAACGGCATTGTATGATTATGTTTTGCTCCAACGTCTGTTTGTGCCTGCCTTGTCGTTATACTTCAACAAAACATTTGAGTGGCTGTAAAAATTTAGTACAGCATTGAGTAGAGCAGTGAATTTTTATGACATTTTATTGTCCAATTTTTGCACGTTAGCAGCATTTCTCCAAAAGAATCTAGGGCATTGCTGAACCTGCAGAATTTATCACATTTGTGTGTTCTGAATGCACTGAATGGAATTTTTGCAAACGTCATTAGTGGTTAATAGTTAGGTAATTTATGCTTTTTATCATTATCTTTGCATGTCAACAGTTTGCATTATGGGAGGGTTGCTTGACTATTTCCATTAGCTTCACATGTTGGGGTCCAGGATGGCTGTGAAGGAGATGTGAACTTCACTTGCGAGTACGTTTTTGCATCTAATTTCTGAAAGCTGCAAACAAATTATGTTTGCCATATTAATTCAGTAGCTGTGTTCTTGAGGCCTATACTTAGCCATGATTTCAGTAAACTATTACTTCTTTTAAGCATCACAAACCACACTTAGTACGCTACATGAATTGGGAATATGTGCAGGTTCTATCTTGCTAGTCTTGCCCCTTTGGCTCCATACATCGTCTATCAGGTGATAAACCATTTCGCAAGTACCAGCTTTGAAGCTCATAAAGTCCGCTTTCGAGAAAAGACAAACAGGCTAGAAAAGTCAGCATGCTCAAGCAGCGGAAATGTAACACTGCAAGGCAATATGGCTGCAACCTTGTACATAATAGTGCATTTTGATTAGCACAAATTTTTCCTCCCTGCACTCAACTTAACAGAAACGAGAAGATAAGAAACTTTTCAAGCTTGGCGACTGGTTGCCTTCAGCTGGCTCTTCTACACCAAAATAAGGGTGCTGGCACCTAACACATGCACATTTCATAAGGGGGATATTTATATATTGTCTTAATCACAGCTCTTTTACTTGTAGTACATAAGAAGGCCAGCAGCATTCTAATGCGTTACTGGACAACAGTGCACACGAAATGTGTTTGTGACAAAAAATGTATACCTGTAAAAAAAAATAAAGCTGGCAATTGATTACTGATGACATCCACCCAGGCATAGCAAAACAGTTATAAAGGAAAGCCATAAAGCTTTCTCAATTTTCGCATTTCAAATATTTGCTCTGGTCAGGATATGCAGCTCTGGTGCTAGAACCCGTGATGTTGTTTCATGGTAAAAAGTATTTGCCTCATCTCCTGAATTGCCTAAAACCTGAATTATTTCCGCTGTTTTCGACTGACAAAACTGCCTTTTTTTTATTATAACTTACATGCATGAATTGTATGCTGTAAAGGTCACAATTTTTTTACTTTTTTGATGCTTTATTGTGAGGAGGAGAGGGGGGGGGAGATTAATAACAAATTTTAAATAAGACTTCATTTTTTATTATAATATCACAGTGCTATTCGTTATTTCTGCACTAAACACCAGCTTGTGCTAACAGATTAATGTAACTCATATCAACCTGTATTCTGATTGAGTCGCCATTCATTCGCAATGCTTGCAAGTGTCTCTATAACATTTTATTTTCCAAACAGGTGTGCAGGATCTGACATATTGGGCACATTACCTCTATCTTTCATTTAGTCTCTTTTCTGGGAGCATTCCTTATGAAGCGCTTCCACATCTGCAATTATTTATTGCTGCGCATCTTGTTATTATTTCTGTTCTTGTTTGCTTTCATAGTCACATTCCTGAAGCTGTAGTGAAGCAGTAATGACGTTTTTTGTTATGTGTTCTCTTGAAATGTTGGCTGTCACTTTGCTTTTCTTCTAATCCTAACACACTAAAACTTGGAACAGCTTTTGTTGCTTGTTTGTGGTCATCGTTACACCTTTAAATGAAGTGACGTGATCTCCGCTGTCACTTAACTTTTTCAAATCCTTAAAATTGTTTTGGCTGCTGCTGAATAAATTTAGGCGGCACTAATTGTAGTGTGTATTTCAGTTATCTACGCAGCAAAGCACTTTGCACTCTTTCACTACTGTTTCACAAGAAATTTTCACATTAAATAGCAAAGGCAGCTTTCTTTGCTTCTGTCATGTTTGCCATTTAAATTGACCATTTAGGCAGTATATACGTGTTCGATGTGCTATTTATTAGGTCTCGAAACATCTACTGCAGTAGTGTACCTTCCTTGTTTTTTAATATATACATATATAAATAGGTTTAGTAAAAACTACAAGTTAGCATGTTTTTATTGTTGTAGCTGCAATGCTTAAGCTTCTGTAAATGTTTGCTTATTTTTTTTTTCTTTCTAATGTGTGCGTGGATGTTTAAGTGACTGTTTTGTAGTGTATGTATTTATGAAAGTTCAGCGTGTCCTTTTCCTGGAAGAACCAGAGGCAAGAGTCCAAGAAAGATAAGGAAAACTAAGAGAGAATAGATTTTTGTATGACAGAAGAAAATGTTTTAAGCGTTGCAAGAAAAACGAGCGTGTGTGAGCTGACCAGACTGACAATGGTTGTGATTATACTGACTCTAACTACTATATACGTCGTTGGCACTGTTAATGTGTTCATTTTTTTTTTAATCTTATATCACACTGCACTGAGTTACGTGCTGACCGAGCAGGAGATATCATCCCGTTTAATTTTTATTGAAGTGCCAAATATGCACAGCAGAATAAATTGCCCTCTGCTGCAAGTTACATTGACAAACACTGACCTTTGTTGTGCGTGTGAGTGTGCTCCAACTTCTTTGTACGTATGTGTAAATATTTATGTTCAAAATGAATGAAATCTATTGCTTTTCGAACTTCTGTTGGTCTGGTTCATTACTTGCTGTCATATTAACTCTTTCCCTACCGCGTCCATTGAGCATCGTTAGCCCGCTAACAATAATTTCGCGCTCCAATTTTGAACCCTTCCGCATCACTCACGAACACGCTATAATATCTAGTGTGTAGTCGGATAACCGATGTTCGGATTTTGATGCTGTTTACATTTTTGCATAAAAGAAACAAGAAAAATAAGGTTGGGATGGAGCGTATTTGGCAAGCACTCACAGATTATGACTAGCAGAGGAAAGTATACAACAGTTGCATCTTACCTGAACTCACCTATGGGGCTGAAACATGGAGGCTGTAGTGTTTGTAATCATCGCACCTTGCGCAGCACTCTCGGGGAGCGAGCGATATATGTCGTAGACTTCTTCGCCAACGTAGTGCAGGAGGAGCGCTTTTTTGCACGCATCTGCCGAGATATCGCAAGCTAAAAGAAAGTTTTCGAACCTTTCTACCCACTTCGTCCATTCGTGACCAATATTGTTGTCGTCGGTAGTGCGCAGGTTAAAACTTGGGAAGGCAGGGAACACATGTGCCATGGCTAAGATTGCCAGTAGCTGATGGGTGATTGGATGGACTGACTCTTGATGTAGTGGTACTCACAGGAGATAAAAGAGCACTTCTGACACCATCTTGGGGTTCGCGGAGACTGTGATGGGGTCCGATTGATTAGATTGGGCGAGACACTGATGAAGCAAGCCTGTTAGTTTTCCATAGTGGCCAACAGAGTGGTAACATGTGGTAACAGAGTGGTAACTTTCCCCAAAAAGGGTAGTGTAGTGTTTATAATCGGCGTCTAGCCGAATGTTACCACTCTGTTGGCCACTATGAAAAAAAACATGGCGGCTTAACTAACAGGCTCGCTTCATCAGTGTCTCGCCCAATCTAATCAATCGGACCCCATCACAGTCTCCGGGAACACTAAGGAGGCTAACCAAGAGGGTTCTACTTAAGTTGAGGACAACGCAGAGGGCTATGGAACGAAAAATGGTAGAGGTAACATTAAGAGATAGGAAGCGTGCAGAGTGGGTCATGGGCAGGACATGTAGTGTGAAGAGAGGATAACTGATGGTTGCTTAGGGTAACAAACTGGATTCCAAGAGAAGGAAAGCGTAGCAGGAGGTGGCAGAAAGTTAGGTGGGCAGATGAGGTTAAGAAGTTCGCAGGGGTAAAGTGGATGCAGCTAGCACAGGACCGGGTTAATTAGAGAATTATGGGAGAGTCCTTTGCCCGGCAGTGGGTATAGTCGGGCTGCTACTGATAATGATTATGATATTTTCCCCGCGAAGCGGCTATTTTTGAGCGCGCTCCTAGCACGCGGCAGCATCTCAGTCGCATGCGAGAATGGCGGCATTTGCGTCAACGACGCGCGCTTCGAAACGTCTCAATTCTCATGATTCCGCAGTGTGTACGATCGATTTTATCGATGACCCAAGCAGCAGTGACTCTGAAGATGCTGCCTTATCGTCAGAATTCATTTGCGACCCCGATAACAATGGAAACCAGCCCGGAACATCGGCGGCTACACTTTTTTGGCCTGTTTTACATGCGTCTGGGAGCACTCTGAATGTCTTGTTTGTGCTGTTGGCGTCATTATCTCATTTTCAGGATGTCAACATCATTTGGGTACGATATCTTGCTTCCTGCAAAACAGAGAGTGGTGTTGTGCCCAAGAAGGGAACCGGGCATCCGTTTCGACATGGCGCTGTGCAGCGTTCCTTCACTATTCACTAACACTATTCAATACTGCAGCTTTATTTTTTCACAGGGAGTGGCCAATATAATGTATATCACGAAATTTTTTTTAAATTTTCTCGTTTCATTTTAGAAGTTCATTTCGTCAAGTTTTGTTCAATTTTTTTCTAAAATCTGGTTTCTGGGAAATTATATTGTGTGCTACAACCCACAACTTCATATTCAAGTTGTATGCCTAAAATACAAATCTATTTAGGTATTGTATAAAATTTTAGATATGATAATTTTTACAGAAAAAAAAAATCTGAAAACTACAGAAAATGGCCATTTTGCCCACGGTAGGGAAAGAGTTAATCCACAACATGTTTTCTAATCGTACAGTTGAATGACATCTATACAGTAATACATGCAGACTATGACGTGCCATTTGGAGGACACCGTAGCAGATGACTAAAATCACAGCCCTGACAGGGTGTTAATACTGCAGTACTGCAAATTGTTTAATGCATACTTCATTATGCACGGTGGTTCAAACTCGTTACACACTGCCAGTGAGGCTACCATGGTGGGAATAGCAGAAGAGAGAGTTCTGCATACCTGACATATGGACAACCACTCTCAAATAAGATGGCGCACTCTGTATGGTGAGCTTGACATTGTACATGCATGGCAATATTCCAGAACATCCACTTTGCTGAATTTAGCCTCTAATGCTTATCTACGGAAGCACAGCGTTTTGCTATCTGTATTGCAAAAAGGGCATTGGAAGAGTGCATTTTATTAGTCGCATTGTAAAAATAGTCATGAAAATCAACCACTGTGATTTGGTTCATTGCTCAGTCGTTTTTTTTGTCTGCACTGCACAATAGTGCAAGCATTCAGTCCTTCTGCTATCAGACTTGTTGCCAGACAGTGGAGGCTGCAGCTGCATGATGGCTGTGGCATTTGTGTTGAAGTGGTGGCAGCACTAACAATGCGAAAAGGCAGTGCGGCAAAAACTTTTGTAATAATTTGGGTCAGGGGCCCTTGGGGCAGAAGCCTATATGATTAAAGGTTTGCACAGTGAAAAAACTCAGTTCCACCAAGGTAGTTTGACATCAGTACACATCTGTAATGTTGGCGTTGGCCAAACATGGCCAGACATATGATTCTGCAGGAGACCTCTGTCTGCACATACGTGCATTCATAGGCTTTTCACCGCACGCAAGTGAAAAGTGGTTAAGCTTAATAATAAACAAGATGCTGTATGCTATAGTGGTGAAACTGGTTTGTCAAACAGCACTAAATGGCAAATCTGCTGCTTGCTGCTACAGAATTAATTTTTGAGTACTTTACTTGGTACAGTGTCTTCGCTAAAAGGTTGTTGGAACATGTTTTGTTAGAGCATAAAGCTCACCCAAGTAAATGGGATACTAATGGTCCCATTTCAAATGGTATATTGGCCTCTTTTCTGTACCTCCCAGGACTAGTAGCTGCTGAAACCAACAGCAGTTGAAACCAGGGGCTGCCATGTATCACAGGAAATAACATTTCTCCCCATAAACTACTCAACCAATCACACGACATCCTTCGTTTCTAAGTGTTCTGAAAACTCACAAAACTGCTGAAGTAAAGTTTTCTGACGGGCAAAATTTAAGGAAAACACATGCAACAACAGTAAAATATGTTAGTCAACACACAGGTCATGAAGATAGGATAAAACACAGCTGTAAATTGAACTGGTCCCAACTTAGGATTATAAACTTTTCCAGCTCATTTGGTTTAAAGGGACTCTCCTGGGAAAATCAGTGAGGGAATTGGGGAACCATTGCCTCTCATAACATTCGCCATTGCGCGATCTTGTGTTCTGCGCATGCGGGTCGCTTAACAGCTTCCAGTTCTCGCCTCCAGGCTGATCTGAGACTGTGGCCACTGTGGCTCGAAAACAATCGCCGATTAAAACCTGAACCAGAAAAACGAAGTGGCAGGTTTTATTGTAGTCTTTCACGTTCGAACAAATATTCTCGTATTTTCGCGCTTGCATTGAACGAATGTATAGGGAGCCCAAGCTCAAGTTTCGCCGCGCGACGGCAGCGCCGCATTCCTGGCGTGGTGGCGAAATGTGAAACGATGGGGCTTCACCGGAGCAGACGCTCCGCTAGCTTCCTTTGCACGCACGGCGATCGCGTCGCGCCTGGTGGTTATTTGGCTATACAAAACGCTTCCGCTGATGTGAAACGGATGTACTAAGTAGCATTTTGTCATGGGAAGCCACAATAGTAGGCGAAGCACCAAAAGACGAGGCTCACGTGTAAATTCGCAGTTTTCTTTGGAAGCGTGTCCGCGAGACCTGTTTTCCAACCGCATGACAGCGTTCTGGAAGTCTCGCGTTCTTTGTGGAAACGAAAAGAGCAAATTTCCCCTTTCTTTGTAAACTCAGAAATGTTAACAGTTGACAAAGACGGCTTGGAGAGGCATCAAAAAAGTACAGTGGTTTAACACCATGCATAAAAAGTGAAGAGGGTGGAAGATTCTCTTCGCTCCCCGCGTGTCTAGTTTCGGCGATTTTCTGTGCTCTCTTCCTGCTTTGTGGGTGCTCTGAAAGTAACCAAATCAACTGATGCGACGTCCGCGATCGAGACTGATGTGTGAATGTGCTCTAAGTGTCCACAGCTGCCTTTTCATTTTTAGATTGACCAAGAAAATATCTAGGAACGAGGCCTTTTTTTTTTTCGGGGGTGGGGATGGTGTTGGAAAACATGCCTTGCTGAGACGCTTTTACAGATTTTCGCAAATTGGCCAATAAGTGAACCAATTTTATTATATTATTATTATTATTATTATTATTATTATTATTATTATTATTATTATTATTATTATTATTATTATTATTATTATTATTATTATTATTATTATTATTATTATTATTATCATTATTATTATTAACGAAGATATGTCGGAAGTGCAGTACAAAAGTGATCCTAGCTATGGCTCGACTGACACTACTCGCACGGAGCACCCCATTCGCGTCACAGGGTTCGTGAGTGCAAACCAAATATTATAAATGAAGCACAATCATTTAATAAGAACCGAAATAAAACACTATGTAGTACAACCTTGGATTTCACCTGCCTCCCTAGCCAGCGAGCCGGTTATGTCGCGTGCAGCGCACGGAGCACGCATGTGCTTATGAGATTGCTAGCGTTCTTGTCTTTGAAGAAACACCTTCTTCGGACTACATACTTATTCTTCTACTGCAAGATTTCCTTTGGCAACGTCGTAATAATAAAATAAGAAATCCGTATATAGATCGCATGCGACAGGCCAAAACGATGGTCAGCAAGCGGGCCACTTTATTTCACAGTACTGATGATACTTAAGCAGTTTTTAAACATATTATATACGACAATATAATTACATAGCGGACTTACCTCGAGATGCACTTCCTACGTTTTTTGCTAACGTAGGACGCAATCACAATCAATATTTACTCATCTCCGTCTGTTGTCTGCTCTACAGTGCAGACGTGAATAAAAAGTTTCCCGCCTATAATTAAGTATCCTTCATGACAATACGCGTCAGGTTGCCCAATAAAACCGGAATGCAGGTGGCATGTCGCGGTGCGCCTGCGGGGGCGCGTCAAGGCGCGTGCTCATGCGAGAGAAAGCTCGCGGCGCACGCCGTGAAGGCAGCGATCGAGCTGAGCCGGCGGCGTCCAGTGCGTGCTTTTCTGTCCGCGCGACAAAAGCAGCGCGAGACGTCTGCACGCGCGCGGAAGCGAGCGAGCGAAAGGAGAAAACTTGGACGGGATGCCTAGTTGGTGCCGCCGTGCCGCCGCGTTTATCCCCAGTTTCTATTTTTCTGTCAGAGATGGCGCTCCCTGTCAGGAGCAGCAGCGCCGCTCGACGGTGCTTTGGAAGCCTATAGACTTTTTCACGACCCCGGGAAAAACCGGTTTGACTGGGCTGTGAAGCAGGCGTGGAGGGAGAATCCACAGCGTTTTCCTGTGCTATGAGCACAGCCCAGTCTCCAATATGGCAGCGCCCTTTGGCCAATTTTCCTACTCCCCCTCCCCCTCAACTTGGCAGGCGTTGACTCAGCGCCGGCTCTCAGTGGCTGTGTCGTGTTTGTGCTTATTCGAGCCACTGTGCCTCCGAGTGTTGTGCCTCCCTGACTATACCTTTCTTCGCTGTGCCCAAAGTGTGACTACACTGACTGTGCCTTCGCACATTGTGGCCATCCTGACTCGTTACTGTGTCATGTTTGTGCTCACTCAAACTACTGTGCTTCTGAGTGTTGTACCCTGACTCTGACCTCAAGTGGCCCTCCCAGAGTGACCACCATCCCCATGAGTGACTCCTTTGCGGGTCCCTCCACCAGCTCCGCTCTCTTATTGTCCGCCCATCCAACAGTGGGCCGACCTTCAGTGATCCCGTCTCCATGCCTCGCGCTTATCCCGACGCTCAAGGCTCACCGGATCCTCTTGCCCTTTACCTTCCTTCCTTGCCACTATCCCAGTCATCCTCCCTTCCTTTTACCCCCTCCCCCTTAATTCGGCGCAACGGCGGTGATCCCTCATACCTGAGGAGACAGTTGAACGCGTCGATCCCCCTTTCATCCCCAATAAAGAACCACTTCTCTCTCTCTCCATGGCCGGTCTCGAGGGGCTCTTCCCAAGTGCACGCTAGTGCACAAAAAATAAAGATCGGGGGGGGGGGGGGGGGGGGGGGGGGTGAGAGGTGGCTGCGAACGCGCGGTGTAGGATTACTATAGAAAGTGTTTTGCCCATCCCGAAATCGCAAGCGGTGGAATTATACCTGAATTGGGGCGGTGGGTCGGTGGGAATAAAAGGATAACAATGAGAGAGGAATATTGCCATATTTTATAATCGGTTGCGAGCAGGAGCACTTTTTAAAAGTTTGTAATTTACACGGTACAAGCTGCTGAGAGCTTTTAAATTTGTCCCGAACGCCCATGCGGATTCTACGGATTTCTTTCATGGGGGTTTGTTGGCAGGAGCGATGGTTGGTTGGTGGAATTGCGATCCTTGCCCTACGGGGCTGGGACTGGTAGGTTACTGCCGCTTGCGGCGAGGGCTAAGCCTGCCACCATATTTTTATCTGTTGTAGACCGTCATCATATCGTCGCGGTCGCGCCGTATTCGGAGGGGGGTGTTTCATGTCGCCCCGGGGGATGTCGCTACCAAGATTCGTCGAGAGCTATGGTCGAGAGCACCCGCCTACCGTATGCGCGCTGTGCGGCGGGGTGGATACCGCGCGCAGTGTGTTCTTGTTCGCTTATGCGTCGTCTCGAGCTGTTAGCGGCAACATTTTGGAAATATTCCGGTTAACGGAGCTCAGTACTGGAGTTTATATTCCATTTTTCCCGTGGACAACATCTCGGGGAAGCAACGTCATAGGAGTTGAGCTCCGTAAAAACAGCTTGTAGAGGGGCGTACGAATTCACTCTCGCAGCTAGCACCGCTTCACTCGTCTTGCAGCTTGCTTAGCCCTCCTAAAGCGCCCAATTCTTGTTCTGGAATGTACTCGTCTTAAAAAGAGGGCAATATGTGAGACAAGATGTATGAAGAAGTCAAACCTGCGTTCGAGGGATGACTAAGCCCCAGAAAAGTATATTCCGTCGTTCTACACACAAACCATGCCGACTACAGTGCATAACCTAAGCCACAAGAAACATTTCGTGTTAGTTAAATTTTTCACAGCAAAAAAAAAAAAAAAAAAAAAAAACGTATTGCCTAGTAAGGAGGGAGAAAGGGGTTGGTGGGAGGCACGCGGCGTTGTGAAAAGACCGACCGCGAAGTTGAACAAAGGATTGCAATTTTCTTGAGGCATAGCAAACGCACAACGGAGAAGAAAGCGGGTAGCTAAAACGAAGAAAAATGACGATATATAAAAGGCAATAAAAAAGTAAACAACCGAGCTTAAGAACCAAATAAGGGCATGGGAAGAAGAAAGCTGTTCCTGGCCCTACGGGGCTGGGACAGTAGGTCAACGCCGCTTGCGGTGGGGGCTAGCCAGCCGCCAAATTTTTGTCTGTTGTAGGCTCATTGCAACCGCCACAGCTTCGGAGGTGGACCGGCTGTTGCGGGGCGCGAGAGCAAACGGGGTATACCGTGTGCACCAGCAATGCTCAGGGATTCGAATCAGTATCCTCTGGGCCTTCATCTACAAGATAACGGAGGAAACGCCACTATTCTTCAGCGAATAGATCAGTCTGTGACCCAGATCAGCCGCCTGCTCAAGAGAGTCGCCAACAAGCATTATGTGCGTCTCCCACGCGCATTGCTACGTTGTCCCTTACGTTCGCCTCACGCAAACAGATCGGGAGCGACTGGATGCTTCACTACGCAAGGCATACAAGACAGTGTTGGGTCTACCCATGTCCACTTCCACCACAAAACGGATGGCCCTCGAAATCTCCAACGCAGTCGACGAGTTGATTGAAGCGACTGTAACTTCCCAATATGAGCGCCTCTCGCTGACACATGCGGGACGCAGGAGGGACTCCCACACATTCACTGTAGCTGAATTGTCTGCGTTGTGTTGTGTAGATGTCCACATCATGTGAATGAATGTGGCCGGTTGTGAGCAGCGTTTGCATGTAGGTGCAATAAGATTTGGGAAACGTTTGCTATATAGGCATGGGTTTGGAAAGGTTCCTGTTTGTATTTTGCGCCAATGGACGGCCTCGCGCCGGGATAGTTCCCGGTGTGCCGTGGGGTATAGACACCGTTCGAGCCGATAATGCTGAATTGGATTGGATTGGAAAACATTTATTTCATCAAATTGCAGATGCAGACGGTCCGCTCTAGATGGCCTCCAATCCATGGCTGGCGGCGACCTTAGTGGCCCACTCGGTGGCGAAGGCTTGAATGCCCGGGTCCGAGCTGACCAGAACGGCCTCCCATCGCTCAAGAGAAGGAATTTAAGTACTAGATCTTCCGGTGGAGGTTCTTCTTTACATTGCCACAGTATGTGATCATACGTGACTGTTTCGCCACAGAACCTGCACGCGGGGTTAAAGTCCTCCGGGTACATTTTTGCTAATAGGTAAGTGCTAAGAAAGGATCTCGTCTGGAGTCTCCTCCAAGCGGTCTCCTGTGCCTTATCCAACGTTTTGTCAGGTGGTGGAAATTTGTGCCTTTCCAATCTGTAATGACTTGTGATATCGTGAAAAGATGCCAGCCCCTCCTTGGAGTAACCCATGGATACGAAGGACCGCCGACTCGGTTGACGAAACCTCGAGCCATGTTGTGGGCCGCCTCATTTCCCGGATTCGCCGAGTGAGCCGGCACCCATATCACCTCAATTTCTCTGTATGGTTGCCTGGTCAGTTTCAGTATTTTCTGCGCTGCAGTTGAGATTCTGCCCCCGCAAAGCTAAGGACAGCAAATTTAGAATCGGAGAAGATTGTATCCGCGTCGGCGCTAGCTATGGCTAGTGCCACAGCTGCCTCTTCCGCGGTTTCCGAAGATTTTGTCACTACCGATCTTGATGCCTGCAGCCGCCCGTGCACGTCCACCACCGCCAGTGCGAACGCTCTTCTTGTTGCGTATTCTGCCGCGTCAATATCTACTGGCTCATCTAACGAGCTAGTAGAAGGCCCATGCATTTTATTTTCCTTCTTCCCTCAGTCGCAGCAGCAACGAACATGAGGGTTTGTTTAAAACATGTCGCTCGAAGCTAATAATAAAGGCACGCGTGAACGTAGTGAATGCGCGCCATGCGAACGCCTACGAGGGATCGGCAATGCAATCATGTTTTCTTAGTAAACATGATAAAAAAATTAGCACATGCGATGAAAATTTTATACTTTCCTAATGCACGATATATATCCTCGCGAGATGACCATGAGACATTGCTTTGTAACGCTCTGGATGTCACAGCGATATCCGGTCGATCGAGCACGCATATGAATACCCAGGCAAAAATCATTGCATGCAATTCGGTATTTTATTTTGATTTAGTTGGAAAATGGATTCATAGGTCAGCCAAACGGAATCGTCAGAGCCGTATAACAGCTGTAAGATTCGTGAATCCACATATGGCTAACCCAGCCGGTTTCCTTACTGCTGATTGGGCAGCACAAATGGTTTATATAGCTCTAACTGGACTGAAGTCAGCTTCTCTGCAATGTTTGTTTTCCAGTCGAGAAGGCTCTTACCAGATGATACTCGCAGTCTGTTAAAATGAAAAGTGGCAGTTTTCTCTTTAGGGCGCGCTGGCAATAGCAAGTCGCGCACGTGTCGCAGGGAGGGAGCGCGATGAATGGGCAGAGCCCAGTAACGCGTGCGTCCACGAGATTGCGTGGGATAACGAGATAACTCGAGACTTACGTCATCACCTGGTGACGTAATTATAACGTCACGTCTGGTCATAACCGGTGACACCACCTGGTGATTCACACACGGAGTGGCTGCTCCTGGTCTTACGGGGCTGGGACTGGTAGGTCGCTGCCGTTTGTGGCGGAGGCTAGCCTGCCTCCATATTTTACCTGTTGTATGCGGTCATTACACCCGCTACCGTTTCGGTGGTGAACGACGGCTGTTGCGACGCGCGTCTTTCTCTCCCTGCACTGGAGACATGCTGTCGACACGCACGACAATACACTGCCAAGGATAAGACCTAACGAGGTTTCAGGGCTTCACCGCGTCAAACAAAACACACTGCGACGCGAACAGGGCGAGATATAGGGCCAATGCATTAGCTACGGCACAACAGACATTGCTCCTCGCGTGGCAGAAACTCACGCGAATATGCCTAGGCCGTTTCTGCAGGCACTCCTTCCATTTTTCGCCGTTCTTCTTTCCGTCGTCCGTGCACACCCCGTTGGCCGTGACGCTCGCTGGCCGCCCCGCGCTGGACTCCCCGCTGGGGCAAAAAGCCCCGCGCCTCTCTTCCGACGTGCTTATCTACCCTTGTCTCTTCGCCGCTAAGATCCCGCCCCCAAGATTAGCTGCTCGCTCATGCGCACTAGCGCTGCCCGCGCAAACACAATACAAATAGGAAAACGCGCGCGCGGTTTAAAAACACTTGAAGGCCGGGGTTGCGGAGCCCCACAACACACACGCGCACGCACGCACGCACGCGCACACACGCACACACACACACACACACACACACACACACACACACACACACACACACACACACACACACACACACACACACACACACACACACACACACACACACACACATACACACACACCGCCGGGGTGGCGCAGTGGTTATGGCGCTCGACTACTGTTCCCAAGGACGCGGGATCGATTCCCGGCCTCGGCGGGCGCTTTTCGATGGAGGCGAAAAGCAAGATGCCTGTGTGCTGTGCGATGTCAGTGCACGTTAAAGAACCCCAGGTGGTCGAGATTTCCGGACCCTTCCACTAGGGCGTCTCTCATAGTGAGTCGCTTTGGGACGTTCCCACAACCCAACCAAACCAACATACATACATACATACATACATACATACATACATACATACATACATACATACATACATACATACATACATACATACATACATACATACATACATACATATGTCCGTGCGATGAGGCGCTTTTATAGCGCGGTGGTCCGTCGCCCTCCACTACTGCACCTCTCTCTTTCTTCTTTCACAATCACATCCTCTTTTCTTACGGGTCGATTTCTTACGGTTCAGTTGGGCAGTTTGCAGTTGGTTTGCAGAAACGTTCGGTTGCGGTTACATTTGAACCATCCATATGGGAGGTTCAGTTGGAGGCACCTTGCAATTGGCTCTTTCATTTCAATTGAGAGGTCGAACTGGTCTCTCTAGATGCACCTTCCAATTGGAAAGTTCATTTGGAAGACAGTAATTTCTTGAGTGCCCATGCAGTGGAAAAAAACTAGTAAATTTTCTGTTTTCATGAAAGCATTTCTGGGCGTTTTTTCACAGTTAACCTGTTTTGACAGCAGGAATTTCTGTAGCAATAGCAGCATTTTCTGCAGATACAAGAGAAAAGTACTGCATGACTGCAGATCACGGAAAATCACAGCAGAAAAAGTCTTCAGTACCAGTGGTGAGTACCCCAAACTGCAAAAAAAAAATTCTTTTGACAACAGAAATTTGGTCCTAAACGACAGAACTATAGAATATTTTGCCGTATTTTTGACTTGGTTCTGTAGCTGAGTGGGACCCGCACATTACTCTCTAAAAAACACAGCATCGAACTAAATAGATTTACGTAGAAAAGACATTAGCAGCATAATCTGTTGATTTCTTTTCATCATTTCAACCAAGATCGAAGTCGCAGTTGCAGTTGAAAACAACTTTGCTCAACGGACAAGTCCCACTGGCTCCATCCAGAACGAGGGTACCGTGATAGAGTATACAAGATTGTTAATATAGCGGAGTTGCAGGCCGTTTGGTGGGACATCGTAAACTCGTAAAAAACAAAACCGCGCAAACGATAGGCAAGGTTGTCGCCTCGCCCCTGTCCTCTCTTTTCTGCGGTTTTGATTCTTGCGAGCGCATAAGCCAGAAGAAAAGAGTGATTTCAATACACAACGCTTTCGTTTCATTTATCAGGGTTTGTGTCCCTATGGTTTATGTATGATGCTTGATCACCTGTGATACCTTTTGTTGGGAGTCAACGGTTCATCGTTTTGTAGTCTGTCATTGGGACGTATATTACTCGACTGAGTGTTCAGTCGTTCGGTCGAAAAGTCGTCGCCGTCGTCAAAACCAAAATTTCAGAAAAGTTCAGTTCAGTCGTTCAGTTGTGTCCGACTCTTCGTGACCCTATGGACCATGTCACGCCATGCTTTCCGGTCTCTCACTATCTTCCTAACATCACATAACTTCATCTGCAGAGCCTCGAGGATGCCATCTAACCATCGCGTTCGCTGCCTACCCCTTCTTCGGTGACCCTCAACCTTTCCCAACATATCAAATCTTTCTCCAGCGACGCCTTTCTTCTCATCAGATGACCAAATAGCTGAGCTTTAACTTTAGAATTTTACCGTCCAATGAGCAGTCAGGGTTTATGGTAGACAATATCAACTGATTTGATCTTCTGGCAGTCCAAGGAACTCTCGAGAGTCTCCGCCAGCACCACAATTCAAATGCGTCAATTCTTCAGCGGTCAGCCTCCTTCACAGTCCAACTCTCGCATCCATACATCACAATTGGAAAGACCATAGCACGAGTTATACGGATCTTGGTTGGCAGACTAATGTCTCTGCTCTTTACTAGGCGGTCAAGGCTAACCATGGCTCTCTTTCCCAGAAGCAGGCGTCTCCTAATTTCATGGCTGCAGTCTCCTTCCGGGGTAATCTTGGAGCCCAAGAAGAGAAAATCTGTCACAGCTTCCATTTCTTGTCCCTTGATGCTCCAGGACTTGATAGGGCAAGACGCCATGATCTTTGTCTTTTTAATGTTCAGTTTAAGCCCAAACTTCTCACTCTCTTCTTGTACGCGCATCAGAAGTCTCTTGAGCTCCACTTCACTTTCTGCCATTAAAATGGTATCATCCGCATATCTAAGGTTGTCGATACGTTTTCCAGCAATCTTCACTCCAGCTGAAGACTCGTCCAGACCGGCCTTCCTCATGATGCACTCTTCATATGGGTTAAATATAGGCAGGGCGACAGTATTCAGCCTTGCCTCACTCCTTTCTCAATCGGAAACAATCAGTAAGACCATGCCCAGTTCCGACTGTGGACTCTTGCCCTTCATACAGGTTCCTGAGGAGACAGATGAGGTGAATTAGAACTCCCATCTCTTGGAGAGCTTGCCACAATCTGCTGTGATCTACGCAGTCAAACGCTTTCGCATAATCAATAAAGCAGAAGTAGATGGGTTTCTGGAACTCGCTTGCTTTTTCCATGATCCAGCGAAGGTTGGCAATTTGGTCTCTATTTCCTCTGCCCTTGCGAAACCCAGCTTGCACGTCTGGAAGTTCCCGATCCACATACTGCTGCAGCCTACCTTGGAGGATTTTCAACATCACCTTGCTAGCATGCGAAATAAGCGCAATCGTGCGGTAGTAGGAACAATCTTTGGCACTGCCTTTCTTTGGAATGGGGATGTAAACTGACCTCCTCCAATCCTGTGGCCACTATAGGGTTGTCCAAATCTTCTGACATAATGTATGCAGAATGTTAACAGCGTCATGGTTTATTTTGAAGCAACTGAGCTGGAATGCCATCAATTCCGCTAGCTTTGTTCTTAGCAAGGCTGGCTAAGGCCCATTCAACTTCCCTCTTCAGGATGCCCGGCTCGCGATCAGTAATCACAACCGTCTTATGTTGGGTTTGTACATCCGGGTCCTTCTTGTACAGTTCTTCTGTGTATTCCTGCCACCTCTTCTTTATCTCTGAGTCCTCAGTGTGGTCCTTGCCTCGTTTGTCCTTTATCACGTCCAGCTTAGCACAGAAGCTTCCTTTGATATCTTTGATTGTCTTATACAGAGCTCTTGTGTTTCTTAATTGGCTGTTGTCCTCAACTGCTTGGCACTGTATGTTTAGGAAGACATTCTTATCTCTCTTTGCTATTTTCTGAAAATCCGCATTGAGAACCTTGTATCTTTCTCTTTCTTCCATAACTTTTGCCATCCTCCTTTCCTCAGCTATTTGCAAAGCCTCTTCGATAACCAGTTTGCTTTCTTGCATTTCTTTTGCTTTGGAACTACCTTAGTAGCAACTTCTTGTATTATATCATGAACATCAGTCCACATCTCTTCAGGCTCTCTGTCTTCTAGATCTAATTTTTGAAATCGATTCCTCACTCCCACAGCATATTCTGATGGAATTTGATCCAGATCATACCTGAAAGGCCTTCTAGTTTTCTGCGTTTTCCTCAATCGAAGCTTAATTTTGGCAACAAGAATCTGATGATCGGTGCCACAATCGGCCCCAGGCCTTGTTTTTACTGCTTGTATATCGCTTCTCCATCTCTGCCGGCAAAGAATATAATCGATCTGATTCCTGTACAGACCGTCCGGTGAAGTTCATGTGTACAGGCGCCTCTCGTGCTGTTGAAAATGAGTATTTGCTATAGTCAGGTTGTTTTCTTGACAAAACTCTACTAGTCTCTGCCCAGCTTCATTTGGCTCAGCAAGACCGAACTTGCCTGTAATTTCGGATATTTCTTCACTCCCGACCTTAGCATTCCAGTCTCCTATCAGAAAAACGACGTATGATGATGGAGTGCGGTCTAAAAGGCATTGCAGGTCCGCATAAAATCTCTCAACGTCAGCTTCTTCAGCAGTAGTGGTTGGTGCATAGACTTGGATAACTGTTATGTTGAAAGGGTGACCATGGATCCGAAGTGAAATCATTCGGTCGGTTTCGGGGTTGTACCTTATAGCAGTGCTTTGCCCATTCTTCTGTTTACTATGAGAGCGACCCCATTCCTTCTCTTGGATGCGTGCCCACAATAAAAGACATAATGGTCGCCGGAGTTAAATTCTCCCATTCCGATCCACTTGAGCTCGCTTATACCCAAGATATCAATGTTCAGTCTTTCCATTTCTCGCTTGACGACATCCAGTTTACTTTGCGTCATAAATCTTACATTCCATGTTGCTATGTGATATATCTCCTTGCAACATCGGACTTTCCGGTCGCTTCCCGACACATCCACATCTGAGCGTCCTTTTGGCTTTAGCCCAGCCGCTTCATTCGTCCTGGAGCTATTAGGAATCGCCCTTTGTTCATCCCCAGTAACATGTGGGACGCCTTCCAACCTGGGGGGCTCACTTCCCGGAGCCATATCATTAATGGTATTGTGACTGGCCATAGGGTTTTCGTGACAGGAAATACTGGAGTGGGTTGCCATTATTTTCTCCAGTGGATTACATTTTGTCAGAACTCTCTGCCGTGACCTGTCTATCTTGGGTGGCCCTACACAGCAGAGCTCACGACTTCATCGAGTTTCGCAAGCCCCTCCGCCACGACAAGGCTGAGGGGCTTGCATCAAAATTTCGCTCTTTGAGACGCGTTGGCACATTGACCCCAGGTGGCCGAAATTACTAGTCTTCCACTATGGCTCCTCTTTCACTCTTTCCGCTTTCACTCCCACCTTCCGCTCTTCCCGTACGACGCGGTTCAATTGTCCACAGAACGTGTGACAGGTACAGAGCCTTTCCCTTCCTTGAACCTGTTAATAATAATAATAATAATAATAATAATAATAATAATAATAATAATAATAATAATAATAATAATAATAATAATAATAATAATAATAATAATAATAATAATTATTATTATTATTATTATTATTATTATTATTATTATTATTATTATTATTGAACAACGTTCAAGGTGATGTCTTACCATTTAGCCTCCGTCTGCTAGTAAAGTTGGGCGCTTGTTTTTGATAGGGATTCGAGCCAACGACATATGTGCCTCCACTTCTATATGCCGTTAATCTATGTGTAGGTGTCTCCTAAACCGATATCCGGCTTGCTCGCCGTGGTGGTGCAGTGTTCAAGATGCCCGACTACTGTGCCGGAGCACATGGGTTTGATCCCGGCCTCAGGCGGGTGCGCTTCGATGAAGCCGAAACGGTTCCTCGTTCTATCTTATGGCGCGATTCAGGTGTCCAAAGAACAAGTGTGACATAAACTGCGCCTTTACTTTCTTGTTAACTAGTTGATATTATTTATTATTAGGAACGAAGAGGTGGCCCACGCGGTAGACCATACGCCTTTTATTCAGGGGGTACCAGGCCCGATCCCTGATGCCACACTGGTACCTATCGGTTTTTAATGGATACAAGAGTTGCTCCGGTGCTAGACTCTTCTTGGGGAAAATGCTTTGGACAGGAGTCCATATGGACAAACCCCTGCAAAATTTACGCGATAGCTAGCGTGTAGTATGACCCTTGTTCCGCCGAAATGGTGTCGTTACTGTGGCCTGACCTCAGGCCAACAGTCGTAAATGTGTCGAAAACGCGCACACACGCTCGCACCACCTCCTTTTCTCCCGAGATTTTGATTTCAAATACACAATTGGAATCAATTGGTCATTCCAACTGACATTGCAACCGCTTGGAAGGTTCCTTTGACGTACGGTCATGGGAACATTCGATTTAAATTAGTACTCATATGACAATTCGAGCTTCCAATAGGGGCTAAAAACATGATCGGGCCTATTGGAGCCAATGTTTACTTATTTTTTCCCCCTGGGAAGCCAAGTGTTATGCTTTGTCATAAATGATGGCACTGCATCATAACCGGTGTAGTCGGTTCAAATAAAGGACGGAGATGGGCCGGAAGTTCCCTAAAGTTCCATCCACTCCGGGGACTTTAAGTGATTGTCTCCACCTCCAACTCCATTTTTTCATATAATATGACAGGTAATGTCTGCACGCTAATGAGTATGTTGGAGTCGAAACTTGAGTGAAAATTGAAGTGCTATGACATCCAATTTGCATTTGCCCTAACAACAATATTTTCCCCCTCACTTTTTCACCAATGCCACTGCCGATGTGTTGCGTCGGCAGCCTCGTTTGACCGTACGCGGGCTTTTTTCCTGCATGCGTCGACGTATAGACTGCCCCAAAGAAGCCGAAAAAGTAATCGATGCAGGATAGATGCGGAAATGAGCACCTTTCTTCCAATAGTAATATGAGATCGGTGCACTAGGCAGGACAAGCCTCAATATTGGCTTGCCCGCAGATTTTTCAAAGAAGATCATGATCGTTAGGCATCGAAAAGCATTCTGCTGGTTGTACTGCTCACATAGAACATCCACAGACGATCCAACATTGTATGATAATAACCATGAACTATTTCCTAAACGGCTTTGTTTCTTTATCGAACGTTTGAGATCAGAGCGGCACTCGCATTGGGGAATTGCGTAACGATTCTTTCTGGAAGAGACACGGAAGAAGAGGCTTCCGGTTTGTGACGTCACACTATGACGTAACACCCCATGTAAGTTCGGTACCACATGGCTCCCCTTGGACGTCGACATTACCTCCTTGGCTATTTCGACGTCCGATTGAATTCATTTGCTCTAATTAATTAATTATCTCACATGCACCAACATTTTTAAACCCAGGGAGATTTTTTCATCCTCTGTCTAGTGAAATCATTCGTTTTGTTATCACTTGATTCGTTCGAACGTAATACTGCTGACAAGCTTCTGGGGATACGACCTTGAAACATACTCACTTAATGCTTACGCATTAATAACGGAAGTAAGTAAGTACGTAAGGAAGGAAGGAAGGAAGGAAGGAAGGAAGGAAGGAAGGAAGGAAGGAAGGAAGGAAGGAAGGAAGGAAGGAAGGAAGGAAGGAAGGAAGGAAGGAAGGAAGTACAACTTTATTGTCGAAAGAAAAGGTAGAGAATGAAATTCAGAGGATCTATCCGCTACCATCTTTATCTTTGTGGGGTGTACATAGATATGTCATATGTTGCATTTACGTATGCACGGAAGGTCGTCCAAAAATCGAGCTGCGAACAATAAATAATCATTCGGAAATTATTTTCAAGTAATCACATCATGTCTGCTTCAAAATCAGCGCGAGTACGTACCATCTTTGCCAAAAGTAACCAGCTTTCAGGGTTTGCTTCTTCGCTATGTTGTAAATTCACACTACATCTGAAGCTTTAAATCTGTGAAAACCAAAGGCCAGCAACTGTCCTCACTTCTTAACCAGTTGTGATCCTCTGGGAATCTTTATTCGCTTATATAATACAAGTGAGAAGCAAAACATGGTGCCTGCATGGTTACTTTTCTCAAAGACGGTACATATAGTACCTATATATAACCGAAGAAGAGCATGCGTGACAGAGCTGTGGTGTCCCAAAAGAGGAAGAAGCCGGCAAGCGTGTCAACGCCCTACCACCACCTTGACAACGTTTTTCTGTAAGCGCTGTTCAAATCTGGCACAGTTAACGCATATTTTGAAATTGAGGAAACCTCTGCTTGCTTGAGGGAAGACAACGTGTTGCTTATTGACTGCATATGCTTGCAGTGCACCGTAACAACTAGATATATAGGATCATTAATGTATCTTTGTGTGGCTGTGGTGAGCTGGCATCGTGGCTTCGCACATTAGAGGCAGCTGAGAGCTAGTATATGTATCACCTTAGTAAAGCTTCCACAGCGGACTTTTTTTATTCTGAGTTGTTATGCCTGGATGCCCTCTTGCTCTGGTACGGTACTTGAACGAAAGACTAATGAGAACCGCTTAGTTTTGCATTTGGGTTATTTGAAGGGCCGCATTCCATGTCCATCGATCATGGAAAAAAGCGCATTTTGTTTTCGTAAGCGCACTTGTTTATAACTCAATGTTTCTCATCGCGTAAGATTACATCATAATAATTAATACACTCTCATTTAATTCCTCGGGACACTTCTAGTTTTCTTCTTGTGTCAAAAACGCACCCAGTTGGTATTCTATGGCTATCCTAGCTGCTTAATGCGATCGTTGGCAAAAGTTTTAAAGCAGGATTTCGCTACGCAATCAAGGAAAGCTTAGACTATTTCCATCACCCCGTGCATAACAGTATTTTGCAATATTTCACAATTGCCTCAAAATTAAGACTGTCGTACCCAAAAGCAATGAGATGTGTTTTTGAAAACAGACAGAAAAAATACTGCGTCTTCCGAGTGAGGATCAGCAAATACTTTGATTGTTATGTCTCAGTTATATAACGTGTGAAAAAAAAAACAAAACAAAAAAAAACGCCCAAGAACTTTTCCCAGAATTTGACCAAACTTCCTGGGCATGGAGGTATGCCAGCGAACGGACCTGGGCGTGCCAGCGAACGTTCAAGAACCCCAGGCTGTCTGACTCAATTGGGATCTTTTAACTTCAGCTTCCCTCTATGCTCATATCACTTCAGGACGTTACGGGGTCGGTGCAAAGGGGTTCAAAAAGTGCCTATCAAATGCTTGCATTGTGTAGGGAGAACGCCATTGAGCGTGCATGCCACATACAAGTCCTCAAAGATAATCCGGTAGTAGTAGTCGTATGTGGTTATATTTATTATATATCCAAAAGGAAGGAAAAGGTGTTTGCCAGCCCCGGTATATGTGCTATGATATCTGAAGCACCTGAACTGGGGCAGCCGAAATAAAGGGATAGTTAGGAAGCGGTAGACGAAATCAGATTGATTGAAAAACTATTTTCCACCAGAAGAAGGCGATCACCCCCGCCCCCGGCACGTAGGCCTGGAAAACGGGGGCCGCCGCGTTGAAGGCTGGCTGGCAGGCCTTGGCCCATAGCAGCCTTCTCCGCCAGGTGGACGATGTTCCGCTGGAGCTCAGGGTCCGGGCTTTGCAGCAGGGTCTCCCACTTCTATCTACTAACTATATTGTTTCCCACCCCGGGAGAGTGCCGGTATTCATATAATATGTAGTGGAGGTTCCCTCTCGACCCACAATCACTACATCTATCATGGTCTCTCGTCTCGGGGTACACATGGTCCTTGTCATTACTCTCTCGTTGTTGTTCTCCGTCGCAGCGCTCGTAATTTGCAATCATGTACCAACTAGTTCAACTTTCCGTATTACTACATGGTACGTCAACACCGGATTCATGAACGTATTAGTTTGCAAGCGCCTCCATGCAGCAGGTTCTTTGTTACTCAGTTTTGGAAAGAACGAAGGGATAAGCGAGCTAACGCCTTAAAGCTAAGGTTCGAAAACATAGATGACAGTGAGGTAGCCTACGTTGATGGGACCGGAGGCCAAATTGGGGCGGCGGTGGCTTCGGTCGTAAACGGCGAGGAGTGCCAGTTTCCGCTGCGGCTCTCCAGGACGCAATATAGAGGCTGCGGAGGAAATGGCGATCGCTTTAGCTTGAGCAGGAACAAAAGCAAAATTTATCATAAGCGACAGTAAGACTGCTATTCAAAAATTTTGGAAAAGGCAGGATCTCGCCGGAGGCGGCAAAAATCCTTAGCCAGCAACCACTGAGCAGGAAAATTCATATAAGCGGAGCGGACACCCGCGCACGTTGCTGTCCCTGGCGAGCTCGAGCACTCTACTTCCGGGCAGCCATGGGACACCCGACCAGTGGGGTAACGAGGAGCGGTTGCTAAATTATGGGGAAATAATCAACCATTATCGATTGGCAGCTAGGCATGGTACCCTTACCAGGCGAAATCAGAGGTGAACGATAGGGAGAAAATAAGAAAAGACAGAGTAGGTAAAAATAAAAGCTAAAGATAAATATATTAACTATGGCACAATTCATAGTAGTTTGCTAGAGGCCCGCCAGCTGATGTCTTAGGTCACTGAGCACTCGGTACATCGGGCGGGCCTCCGCAGCCTCTGACTCCTCCTCCAAATACATAATAACCGACTCGCGAGAAGCTTGTTGGAACGTCCAGCAAGGGTGGACTGCTCCCCTAGCTTACCGCATCTATCAAAATCGTAGTCGAGATTCGGATCCCGCGTACCGATCTCTCGTTTCGGCTCCAGGTCACCAAGGGAATGAGGCAGCCGACGCCGCCGCCCACGCGCTCTCTCTCCTGACATTTCCTACGGAACCCGACGCGGACCAGGATTGTGATTTCAGCCCAGCTTACAAATTAAAAAAAAAATATTTGTGAATATTACAGATCCACGCACCAAACTCTTTCCACCCCATGCAAAAGGCTGGGGAAGGCTAACGAGCTGGTGCTCCTGCGCCTGCTCCAGAAAAACCCATCTTTGCCCCCTATCCCGAATCCCACCCGAGAGAACTGGGAGGCGACCCTGTCCGGCTGCTGCACCATAGAGGCCCAAAAGGTCTTAACGCAGCACGCCCGGGCTGCGGCAAACGCTAATGGAGGGCCTGTCTAGGCATCCCACCTAGTTTCTATACCTATCTGTACATGTAACAATAAAGGTTTCACCACTACCAGTAGCTCCAAGTGCAGATGCACAAAGGTCCAGGTACAGAGGCCATTACCGTCAAACCTCTCCCTATGCACATGCATGCAGAATATCACTAAGACCGCCGACAGGCAAGAACCACTCACCTCTCTCCAATATGGGACAGCCAACCGAATACTCTGTACGTATACACGCTCCTGGCTCTGTTAACGGACATGTGACCATTACCATGACATCTCCAGCGGGCACTCTCCTCAACTATGGTCCCTTCTACTGCGAAATGAAATGCTGCTGCATGCTGAGATGCAAAAACTGCACGGAAGAATATACTACCCGGAGCTTTCGTTCCATCGAGTGTCATATGCTATGCGTGCTCTGCGAGGGACGAAACCTTTGCCAATCAAGGCACGTGCATGTGTTGTTTGAGGGCAAAACCTAAGTTTCGTTTAGGGAAGGAAGAACAGGAAATGTATTACATCCATTTTCCTAGGCAACCTGCAGTTTTATTCAGTGCACCTATAACACTGTTTAGAATGCAACATATGTGAACAAGAACTGAGGTGTTCCGAAAAAGCGCGGGCTTTCAAAAGACCACTTCGAGATGCTTTCTACCTAAAACTAAAACTAAAATTAAACACTGGTATTCAGTTTGCACACGGGCATCGAGAGAGAGAAGGTTGGCGTATAGGAGGTTGGCCTGCGGAGTCTGCGCACGTGACGTCACGCCCCCTCCTAGCTTTTTCTTCATCCGTATAGGATTCCGAAGCGTGGTTTGCCTCATAGTTTGCCTTGTCTCATACTGTATTGACCTATTGTATTTACAGTGAAAAACGTCGATGTAACCTTTGCATCAAAAGTTTGTGAGACATTTACACCCGCAAAGTTTCGGAACTGAAATAAATTATCTCCGTATTCTGCGACGATCGAGCCGGCGCGCCATAAGAACACCCTTGAAACCTTGTACATACTCGGGTGGGGCTCTTTGCATTACGTGACTTCATGTGCAAGGGCGCTGCCACGAAACTCAGCCCGAGTTCGCAATGTTCGCTTCGAAATGTCTGTTCGAGCGGGAAAAATGCATTGCAAACGAAATCCAGAATGACCTCCGGTACCATTTGTTGTTTGGCGGTTTAGTCGGCGGTGCATGAAAACGAGAAAAAATATCGGGTGGGGCTTCGGTCCCCTAAGCCCCTCCCCTGGCTATGCCCCTGGATGGTTGTTAGGCGCTTTTTTCAAAGGTATTAGAGATGGCGACAGGAAATAGTGAAGATACATCGAAACAAGCAGTTGTCACTTCCGATTTGGTAGCGTCACTTCCGATGCCGGGAAGTTGTGTGACCTACGACATACCTTTTTCCTGATAAAGATTCTAACGGTGCCGCACTAAAGCTTGCGCCTAGCATCGTGGAACAACTGCGCTCATACTGCGTCTATACTTGAACTTAGAGTTATTGTGCATCAAACTTCCCTCAATATTTAATCTTTTTTTATTATGCCCTGAGAGGAAAAATATGTTGTATCAAATCAATATCAAAACTAGCTGAGTGGTAAAAGGAAGCTATAGAATTACAACTCAGTCGACAATTGCAAAAATTACATGGGTTACTGCTAACGATACAAGACATCACTAATCTCCAGCAGGGTCGGCGTGATGATTTGATCAGGACTCTCGTTATATTCCTGAAATGTTCTTTTACGCAGCCGTGCCAGACAGATCTCCCTCTGCAGCCTCCAACGCTAAGCAACCTGAATACACGTGTGTCCGGCACCATATATAGGAAGGACACGATGGGCGACGAAGAAAGTGGTGCGGTGACCACCAGCCATACTGCTTTCAAGGCGCCAGCAGCGGCTGAGTCGCCGTTGGGGGCGAGCAATATCATCGCCGACGCCTACGCTGACACCTACGCCAACATGCGTGACGACAACAGCGGCGGCGCAGCAGAGGCAGGCCGGCGCAACTCTGTGCCCTACTTCGTGTCGTGCTCGGACGCCTGCTTCTGCGCCTTCTGCATCCTCTTCGTGGTGGCCCTAAGCTTGTCTTTCGCCATGGGCATCGCCTACGTGCAGGGTAGGAAAACACGTATACCTATGCACTACATGACCACTATGTTTCACAGAGTTCGAGCATGCGGATGAATTGTGACGAAAGTGCAGCATCTATATGCGTCTATATCTCATTTATTTATTTCAACTTGCTCCGAAGTGGACTGCGGAAGCTGTTCGGGTACAACCGTAATGGCGTCTCTGACGTCGATCTCTTCCCCTATCTCCCCTGCCCCGAAGAGAAAAGAAAAATTACTGGCTCCTTGACGTATGTTGCAGAATAGGAACTATGAAGACATTGAGACACCGCGCTCTATACTTTACACAGCGTAACACTGATTTAAACACCATTTTCGCACGCTTAATGTTTCGTTTCTTCTTCTTTCTTTTAACACGACACCGTTAGCTTCACCCTTCTACAAAATAAGACACGACGTCATCGTAGTTGACGTTGCGAGCTAAAAATCGCTTCTTTAAGCTAGTTGGTGGTAGGTGACGTATGGCTATCGCTGATTGGTCGGCGGGCTAATTGGCGTGCCATCATGAAACCACATAACATGACCAAGTTGAAAAACTATCCAATCGGGCAGCTGTTTTCAAACGGGAGTCGAAATCGGGACACTTTGATCCCGAACTTTACGTCGCAATTGCATTGCCGAGACCCCAATTGCATTGGTGGTCTCGACAAGCAAAGAACACGTCGTCATTTTCACTGATTCACAGTCTGCATGCAGAAACTACCAAAAGGGAAGAATTTCAAGCACAGCACTTCAAATCCTCCGTCGCACCACAAATAATCACCTCCCAGATACCTACATCATATGGACTCCGGGACACACTCTCTTGGAAGGAAACGAGGCCGCCAACGCCTCAGCCCGAGGATATGCTAACCGGGCGCCACTTCCAGAGGGATTTCGGAGAACACAGGATGTACCCAAGAAATATACTGACATCTTCCTGCATTACAGACTTGACAGAAGAAAATATTCCCTACCCCACAAGAAACTAAACAGAGAAGAAGCAGTCATCCTCCGAAAAATCCAAACCAACAGCCACGTCCACAGCGTCTTATAACTATGTTTGGATTTTTCGGAGGATGACTGCTTCTTCTCTACACACCCTACCCCCACACCCTACAACATATGGTGTGGGGATGCAAGGAACCAAATGGTACTATATAACCACCATGGCCCGTGGGAGACTCAGCTGTCAAGCCCCAGCCTGGATGATCAGCGTGTCAGCCGGATTCGGGAGATGGCTCGGGTCCACGGCTTCCTGGACTGAGGAGGCTGCCCACCTAAGGCTGAATATTTCACGCCTGCTCCAAATAAATGTTTGCCGCTCTCTCTCTCATTCATAAATTTTTATTCAGACAATTTAGCCATTGGCGGCGCTAGCGGTACGCGGAAAACCCCAGTGGCCTATGGCATCCTATAGTGTATGGTTCCCTATGGCCTGTCGTTGCTCCTGTGCCTGTTCTTTCCGTTATAAGCTCGATTCTTTTCAAGCAACGCGTGGTGGGTGCATCTTCTAGTGTGTGCACGCAGGACAACCTTTTTTTTAACTTCCCCGATTTCTTAAAGATGGCAATGAAGACAAGGATGATAGCACCTTATTTCGATAGGTGCATGAATTCCCAGCAGTTAATAATATTCCGGAAAAGTTTTCAAAAGTAATTTTTTTATATTGTATAAAAGCACCATAATAATCAAAATACACGCAGATCGTCCCTTAGCAGCCTGTTGCTTTTTCTATTTATTTCCAGAAAGGCACTCCATTCGTTTTCTATTTAGAAGCTATAGACAATCTCGATAATCTCGAGACAATCTGCCCAGTTCCGTGGCAATTATATTCAAAAACGTAGTCCTTTGCGTTTCTATGGCAGTTTAAGTGCTCGTTGCGAGCGCACAAGAAAACGTTTAACACGCATCCGAAGCTTAGATTATCCCCACCAGTGTGCGCATAACAGTGTCTTGCAATATCTAAGAGTATCCACATTAATTAAAATGTTTCGCAGAAATCTGTGCTCTTTTTGGTCTCGACGGATGCAGTGGGCTAGCAGTCATCTTGTCTGAATCAGCAACTAAAACCTATCTTATATTTGCGATCTTATCGCCGAAGTCATAACCTGTGAGGCTCATTAAGGTTCATCATAGTATTAATGCAGTTTTTAGAAAGAGCACTCACCATGATAGTGGTAACTGTGGTAAATACGACCGATCTCCTTAACGGCCTTATGTCTCTGGCGAATATAGAATGGACCTATAACTGGCATTGCGTTCTTCTCTTTTTTCGAACAGGGGCCAAATTAGTGCGTAAGTACACAATAGGGGGTCATCCCTCAGTATCCTCAGTATATTTACGTACATTACCTTCGTTTTGTATGTAAATTTCATTGGAGGTCATCGAAAAAGACCTCGTCTCTTTTACAATCGATGATAATGCTTGATGCTGGCGTCGACGGCAGGGATTCTGGCGGTCATGATGTGCTATACGTTCTGTGTGCAGATGTGCGAGGTCACGTGGCAGCCGCTTCTTCGGGTGGCGCGAGTACGTTGACTGCACCCTTTCCAACCAGCGTGTTGTCTTTCGGTCTGGGGATATAATTTGCCGTGTACTTTCGTTTTTCCTTGTATGCAGATTACAACAACGTGCTTTCGAGTGCGCTGACAGACCTGAGCAGGCACGAGGCACTTGTCGCCACTAACACCACCTATCCTATCCGTTGACACAAGTGGCCGAACTCTTATCGCTTGTGGATATATAAATGCGTGAAATTGTGTGTGTAACAAGCGTATACGTGGTGCGGATTGCTAATGTTTTGCCTTGTGATGTGTACATTTGTAACGAGACATCGATATTTTCTTTAGGGGCACTGTAATAAATCACTGCATACACCATTCCTCTTCGCGAGTGCAGGGTGTAGAACAGGTATTTTTTTTTTTTTCGAATTTTGTTCCAGTTCAGGTTCACGCCTACCGATTTTCTTCTCCGGGGCACATTTTATCTCAGAGCCTGTATAACCTCGCGCAGACCGGTTCAAATGGGTTCAGTAGTCTGCTTTCTTTATTCTACTTTTGATAATGAGTTTTCTTTCCTATTCCATGCATTGTACAATAAAGCTGAAATAATATTGAAGTCTGTTTAGTAGTTTTTGACACCAGATGTTGTGACGATCAGTCCACTTAATTGCACAGACCGCAGCAAAACTTTAATAATAAGCGAGCTACGATAAGAGCAGGATGGGAAAAATAATTGTTTTTTTTTTTCATTGCAATATAACCGACTAAAGCTGTCACGAGCCAAAAGCAAGTTAAAACCATAGAAAGCATAAAGGAGGCCACGGTTGTAATATAATGTTTCCTGCTATGCTTTTCAGGCACGTAAAATTTCACGCCAATAATATTTGCTCTTCATTTTAGTTTGCTGCATTATTACGCCCCGTGCATCACCTATAGGGGTGCCTCTGAAAGCCGCCTAGCGGTCGTTTTCAAAAGCCCTTCCGGGTTCGATCGAGTTACCACTGCTCATGCGTCGCTGCGAGAATTACCGACGTACGCCGGGGTAATTTTTTTTTTTGTTCAACTGCTCCGATTTTTTCTATGGAGGCCTGAGGCATAAAATTAAGGTTCCTTTTTTGTGTATAAGCGAAAACATTTATGATACTGCGAACATCTGCGAGAAACTAATGCGTACACACGCTGAGTACATCCTTCAAACAAAAGCTACATTGCCAGCGACAAAGTTGAGCCGCTTTCTGTTGCGGAAGCAACGCTACGCTTGCTAGATCGTTTCTTCGCGATAGCTACGGCGCTCCGGCGCTGAGAGGTTTAGCTTACCGTGATCCGCGATCCGCCACCGCGATCCGCCACCGCGCTTTACACTGCGCATGCCCAGGCACCCCTTGACGTCGATAGATGGCGATACTGGATGTCGGCACATAGACCTGCCGCGTCGGGACCAATCAGATTAAGCGGCCCGCCCACGCGCGGTAGAGAATCACGGTGGCGGATCGCGGATCACGGTAAGCTAAATCTATAATCGTGCCGCCGCCGCTGCTCCTCCATCGGCAACGCCATGACGCACGCTCGCTCCTCTCTCGCAGCTGCTCTCGCTCGGTGTGGAGAGGGTGTGCTGCCGTTATCTGTTTTCGGGTTTTATATTTTTTCAAATTTAGGGGCTAAAAATCAGGCTTTATTTTTCGACCTGAGAATAGGGGAGAAATCGGGTTTTTCGTGGAGACACTCCGAAATTCGGGTTTTATCTGGTTATGTTTACAAACTAATATAGTCAATTTCCTCTAACCGGTGGGTAACGATTAGGGTTATGTTTTGGGTTGCTTTTAAGAAAGTATTTCAATAATTTGGCGTTTATGTCATAATTATTACTCACAGTGATGTGCAACTTATGGTCAGTTTTTGGACAAGAAACATTTATTCACGTGAGCTGGTCATCGACGTTTTATACGCCTTTATTTACATACATAATCATCTGCATACGCAACATTTCCGTTTCGATCCGAGACCTGTTTGGCCTCTGGAGATATCTTAGCTGAGACAACGTTCGCTCAACGTCGACACAGCTGCCATTAGCTAGCCACAACAATGTCAAAGCTGCATTTTCCTGCCTGGTCCTTCCAAAGCTGCGTCCTTCCAATAGTCCATCGTTCAACACATTCATTTGTGGAGAGAGAGAGAGAGAGAGACTATTTACATCGACATGGACTTCGGGGCAGGGGCTCAGCCAGTGGGGGGGGGGGGGGGGGGTGTCTCCTTGCCGGCTCTCCAGCGCCGTGGCCGCAGAGGAGGTCTTGGAGTAAGCCTCCTCCGCGAGGCGAGGGCGATCTTTTGTTCATCCGCATTTGGGCTGCGGATGTAGGACTCCCAGGTAATTTGATCAAGGGGATCAGTTTCTTTAGCCCCCGGAGAATCGGAGCATTGCCAGATTAGATGATTTTGACTCAGAGGCACGATGCAGAGTTTGGAAGCCTCTGGGTCTCTGGGTCATCTGTCAACTCAATATGCAGAGTAACATGAGGAAATAAACAATTAGACTGAATTTTTTCGCCAGGTCCTGCATTCTGAGGATAGATCCTTCTACTTAGTCTGAGAGTCTCAGAGAGCTTCTTGTAGGGGATGAGGGGTCTTTGTCTCCGGGTAGCGGGGTCTCTATGGCCGCTCGTGTGTATATATATATATACATCTCGAGCGAGGCGATGGGCAGCCTCATTGTCTGGTAGACCCTCGTGAGCTGGAACCCAGATGACTGAAACCTCCCGGTTTAACGGGTGCTTTCTCAGTAGACTGGCCGCCTGCTTGGAAATTAGGCATTCGCCGAAGTTCCTAGAGGATAGTTTTGGCTTTAGTGCCTGTACATGCTATCGCTATCGCAGCCTCTTCAGCTATTGAAGCGTTACGCGTAATAATAAATCCAATTACTTTTTGGGAGTGGCTACCATTTGTGGGGCTTGCTTCCAGCAAGTACTGGCTAAACTACCCGCGAAGCGAGCCACATCGCCCGTCACGGAAATAATAGAGGTTGATAGTCATCAAGCTGACTCGGCAGCCGCTTCTGGAATGGATCGAGTAAGGCACCCAGTTTCCAAATTGTCAACTGGTTTTCTTCTTTGTCTGAAACATTCGGTTTCGGAGTGCAGCCCGATTTTGTGGAGATTTTCGCGCAAAGCTCTTCACAAGCTTGTACTAATGGGGCACTGTTCTTGGGTAACATAGATAAAACACCTTATGCTCGATCGCTTTTACCGATAATCGAAGAAAACTCGTTGACAGTCTGCTGTACCTGGACGTTTAAGAGGTGATCGAAGCTTGGCATTAGACGTTTTCCGCTTTCAGGCGTTTTCTGGACATCTGAAAGTGGCTCGAGTGCATCTCTCATTAAGACTGCCCTCGAAAGAACCTCTTTATCAAAAAACATTACAAGAGTTCAACGCTGCTGAACCAAATATTGAGCGAAAGCATTAGCTGCGGGTGACCGAGCGTTCTTCATCTCTTTTTTCTTCTTCCTCAGCCCACGTATAAAGCCCCGCTTTAACCAAGCCGTATGAATGTGCCTTAGTGGCCTATAAGGGTAACGTGAGTGCCAGGGTCCTAGCAGGCTGATTCTGACATTCATGTGAATTCTGACATTCTGATTCATGTGAAATGAGAGACTCAAGTTGGCAGCTCCGGCCAACTGAGGCGCGGCTGCGTTGGTAGGCGCGGTTCCGGTGGAGAGTTGGTAGCCCAGCCCTCATCTTAGTGTCACGTGATGTGCGACGTCACAGCGTCACGGGGGTAAGACGTTGCTACTGCCGCGCTGCGCTGAAGGCTCGAAACCTAGAGTAGCATTGCTTTCGCAATAAAAGTATCGCTCGAATACCTTCTGCTTTGGTGCTTTCATACGAGCTTTCAACAAGTTCCGTGGGCACAGTGGTTCCAGAAACCGGGTAAAATTGTGTTTTACTCGATTTTTTAGGAACATGTTCGAGGTGCAAAAACCGGATAAGATCGGGTTTTACCCGAAAACTAACAACCCTAGATATATACCAGTGTGCGCTTCTGCTCGGTTAATCAGTTTGCCAAAGAAAAGGCCAGGAGACAGGTTGAAAAGCTGAAGGATCAACGTGCACATGAAACCGACGGAAAACGTGGCGCCCGATTGCAGAAACGCCGTGTGAGGTATGCAGCTAAGCGTTCTGCTTCTACTTCTGAGTGACGACTCCGAGGCTAGCTGCTCGAGTTCCCTCTTCTGCAGAGCCTAGGCTTACCAAACAGGAATGTTGGCTTGGACTTGGTGCTCCAAAGATCTACACCAGAGACAACATACAAAATCGACAAAATATAGACCTTTATCAACCACAAGGGAGTATTACCTGGGATTAATAAACAAGCTACATAAGCTATACTTTGTCTCTCTACGTCGATAAACAGAAGCACAATCAAGCTACCACAAAGCGGATCATAAGCGTAGCCAAGCAGCAGTTGCTTCCGCAAGCAACCAGGTATAACCATAGCTAAATCACAGCCAATTGTTATTGTGGGTATGCTGAAATCGACTGATCATTCAGTTCAACAGAATATTAGCTGTTTTCTTTTTTATTTATCCTGTATTTGCTTTACAAGCTCTTTTCACATATGCTTATGGTGACACGCCTCGACCTAATATATGAAACATAATGCGCCACGCTCCGTTAAATCCGCCTTTTTCACAAGGCCGCTCTGCGCATGCGCGCCTCTCCCCTGGTTGAAAACAAACCACCAACCCCAGCTGCACATGCGCCGTTCTTGGCCTCCGCGATCGGCGCAGCCGTAGCTAATCTCGGAGGCCATGTGTAGTTAATATTTGTGACAGATGTTTGCAATAGATGGCGTTAGCTGTCAAGAACACACACCATCGGTTCGCTGGCGCCAAATATGTTTTCAACCAATAGCAGACGAATTTTCAACCACTACTAGAGGGTGCCACATTTTGTGAAAAAAGGCGGATTGTGCCAGCACCACATGAGTGCATCCCTTCATTGGCCGAATTTACAAGACTTCATCGCTAAGGGTCCTGTGTTGCTGAAAATCCGACGTCATGTTCATGAAAGAAAAATTCTGATGGAAAATTCAGGAGGCAGTTCGAAATATGCAGATTGACGCTAAATATCTCAACGAACTTATGAAACTAAAGGAAGATATTTGAATAGAAATGAAAGCTGAGTCAACTTTGTGAGGGGGGGGGGGGGGTGGAATTAATTCGAACCCAATACTTATGCATACGTCGCGAAGGCTCGCTGGTTTTAAGCTGAATAAAGGTAGACTTAACTTGTAACACGAATGGGGTTCGAAAACGCAATCGCGCTGTGGTCTTGATAATCGCGCTTAAGTGCCCCATATTTAAAGCATTCTTCACGGGATTAGCCGTGAAGATGGGTTGGATCGTGGCGATGACACGTTTCGTAACGTGTACAGTCGGAAATGGGTGAAATGCTATAAAGCGAGCGCCTTCAATAAATTCTATGTTTTGTAAAGCTTATGCGCTTATGTAGAAAGACAAAATATCTAACCATGTGGCTCTTAATAAGCACCGTTCATAGGCCATTAAATGCATGTACCGCTCGCCTGGAGCACCATGTTTAACTCCTTATATCCCATACCTGACGCTCATCATATCCGTCTTTACTTTGCACCCGGGGCCTGTGAAATGAGCTGATAAATTAGGCGCCACAAAAATATGCTGCCCTGCACTAAATTAATGAACTACTACAAGCTTACGCAGCAACCAACATATTTCGTTTCCTGTACCTAAAAGCGAATGGTAGATGATCGTCAGAAAATTCACAATGGCACTCCGACATTCTTTCAAGTGTTTTCATATCGATATGCAAGACAGGAATTACAAGCTGCTTGTAACGAAAAGGAAACTCAAACAGTACGTTCTAGGTCGTATTGCTTGCCGAGCTGGGACGAGCAAATACAATCTCCAACGCGCTTTCTTTTTATAGCTTTAGATCATTTAGACAAGAAAAAATATTGCTGGAGATGCCCTGTAGTTCTTGTCACAGTGAATTGGCAGCAGGTGCTGTTTATGCGACGATGCAAATCCTGTGGGAAAACGAATTCATGATGCGACGACCGCATACTATTCTTGGCGCGTTTCGGAAACCCACGCCAAGCAGACTATACGCACCAGCGCTCCTGGATGTACCTATCAACGGTGGTGGACGACGGCTGTTGTTGTTGGTGGTGGTGACAAACGTTTATTTATTTAAAAAGGATGGAGGTATGCATGAGCCAGCAGGATCTTTGAAGATCCAGCCCTTACAGATACTAGGTGGGGTCCCTAGTACGGGACCCCAGTGGCGTCGGCCGCTGCCCGGGCGCGCTCGACCAAGGCCTTTTGGGCCCGCAGGTCATAGCAGCAGAGCAGGGTCGCCTCCCAGTCCTCCCATGTGGGGTTGGGGTGAGGAGGAATAGCTGGGTTAGGTGGGCAAGCCCACACCATGTGGTAGATGTCCGAAGACTTCTCCGCACAGTGCGGACAACAGCCCGTGAAGAATTAAAATGTTTTATTGCTGCCGAGCACTGCAGTGTTGGTATACAGACGGAGTAGAAACCGCTCCTCCGTCTTAGATATACCTTTACTTGGGCGAGGGTAAAGGCTATGGCAAAATGCTGTTGTTGCGGCGCGCGTCTTTCTCTCCCTCTTCTTTTTTCTTTCTTGTCTATTTTCTCTTCTGTCCACAGGACGCAGCGGAGGAGGTTCAGCTACAGAGCCAGTAGCAGGCCCATGCATTTTCTTTTCCTTCTTTCAGTTGCAACAACAACGCCTCTTAGTTTAACCTCCATCGAAACGCAACCACCAGCGGTCGGGATCAAATCCGGGTACTCCGGCGCAGTAGTCGGCAACTACCGCGGCGGGGCTGAAGAACACATGTTTACAAATTTGTAGAGCAGTTCCAGAAATTAAAATTTCATTATTGCGATAGGGAAGGCCTTGTGTGTATCTTCATAGTTCGCGAGATACAAAAGAAACTCGCCCTGTGACAGGAGCATTTCCGCCCCAAGATCGTTCTGCTCAAACCACAATATCTACCGTGGTTTGAGCGAACGAAATCACGGGCTGTTTGCAGCTGTAGGCTGATATAATGGAGCGGTTTTCTAGAAACACGTACCTGATGGCATTTAGAGGTAAATTGTGTCAGGGGTCACAGAAACTCACCGGAGGGGGGTCATCAGTAAATTAGAGCAACTGCTCTAAAACAGCGCAGGAATTCGTTTGTGACAACAGGAAATTTTCTGCAGACTTTCTCAACTGAGGTAAAATCAGAATTTTGTCTAGATACAACAGAAAAGTACTACAAAAGAAAAGTACAATAGAAATACAAGAAAGTCTGCCGTCACGACAGAACTACAAAAATATTTTGTCGCATTTTTGACCCGGTGCTGTAGGGTTTTGTTTCCGGGTTGTAAACAAAACAATACAGCCGCGTTTCGTGGCTTGTCTCTTCTCCCAGAAGGACCCTATATCCCAGCTTGGGCGTTGGACACATATATACGAGTGCGATTACACGGAACAGTACCCTGGTCGGTTGCGCAAAAAATTAAAGAGCACTGTAGAATCTGCAATGGAAGAATGCGAAAGCACGGATGCTGCTGTTGGTTGCTTCTAGTTGCTTAATTCACTTCTTGTTTACCCATTTTAATATTTGGTACTTTCAAAATGTGCGCCAATACCTTCCTATGCCCTTTTCCGGCTGTACTTCCGGTTGCGCGACGTCACATCCTCTACGTCACATTAATTGAATTCTTGTTTACCCAATTCAGTCTTTGGTGTTTTATCAAATTGCACACCAATACCCTTATGCCCTTTTTCGGCTCTAATTCCAGTTGCGTGACGTCGCATTCGTGATGCAACCCTAATTAACTGCCTTAATTAACTACTTTAGTCTTTGGTGCTTTCAACTTGCGGCTCAATCCCTTCATATGCTCTTTTTTTGGCTCGACTTCAGGTTGCGTGACGTCATATCTTTGACGTCACCTTAATTGACTGATTTAAATAATTATTTAAGTATTTGATACATCAAATGTGGCGCCAATCCATTGGCTAATGAGACCATTTTTGCCTTTACTTTTACATTTTGTCTCTATATAATTACCTAATTAACTTACTGGCCTAGTTAATTTTTCGGGCACAACATTACGTCACCCTCTATCTATTGACACCACTCATTAGCCCCTACCACTTCTCAATTACTCACAACTGCGTCGGACAACTTTTATATTTTTGCCTGTAAATTATTATCTAATTAACTTATTGGCCTAATTATTTTTAGGACACAAGAATATGTCACCCTCTATAGATTGACATTACTCGTTAACTTCTATCACTTCTCAATTACACTGCAGCGGACCCGATTTTGTTGATGCAGTCTGCGGACAGAAATCTGTGAACATAGCGAAGTAATGCTTTCGCATTAATATGCAGATTACCTGTCCCGTTACCACGTTGACCTGTGGGACAGTCATGGGCTTGATAGCAGCCCCGGCGTGCTCTCTCTACCTTTGCCAATATCTGCGACGAACAACTTCGCAATGATTTGTGCTTTATCGGCAGTCCCGTGAGGATTGCCTCGTGTATTAAGTTGTCGAATGCTTTTGTTAGATATAGTGCTAGAATTATTAGGAGTCGCCGAGAGAAAATATAATTACGTAATAGATTTCCTCACAAACAGGACATTGAAACTAAAATTTCAGGATCTATAGAATACCCCACGGCCCACCTGGGAAGTAAAGCCACGCCGCAAGGCTCGGACTCCTTAACGTTGTGATGGAACGAAAAATGGGCCCCGCCGGGGTGGTACAGTGGTAAAACGCCCGACTACTGTCCGGAATACCCGGGCTCGAACCCGACCTCGGCGGCTGTGTTTCGATGGAGGCGAAACGAAGAGGCGTCCGTGTGCTGTGCGATGTCAGCGCACGTTAAAGATCCCCAGGTGGTCGAAATTACTCCGTAGCCCTCCACTACGGCTCCTTTTTCTCTCTTTCCACTTTACCTCCCATCTTCCTCCCTCCTCTTACGGCGCGGTTCAGGTGTCCACAGAATCACGTGTGACAGATACTGTGCCTTTCCCTCCCTGTGAACCAATTATTATTTATTATAATTAACGAAAAATGGTAGGGATAACATTAAGAGACAGGAAGCGTGTAGATTGGGTCAGAGAAATAACTCAAGTTACTGACATTCTAGTGGAAATCAAGAAGAAGAAATGGGCATGGGCAGGACATGTAGTGCAAAGAGAGGATAACCGATGTTCGCTTAGGGTAGCGAACTGGATTCCAAGGGAAGGAAAGCGTAGCAGGAGGCGGCAGAAAGTTAGGTGGGAGGATGAGATTTAAGAAGTTCGCAGGGGTCAAGTGGATGCAGCTAGCACAGAACCGGGTTAATTGCAGAAATATGGGAGAGGTCTTCGCCCTGCAGTGGGTATAGTCAGGCTGATGATGATGATTGATGAACGTGGTGATGATAGGCCTTCCCATCGCTCCTAGGGTCATAAAAGGTTTAAAATTCAGCATGTACGCAGACGACGGTAATCTTTGGATGAACAATGGCAGCCAGAATAGAGGAACGCTACTTTCATGACACATGCTTCGCTGGGCATGCGAGTTGTGTCGCTTCGCGACCTGGCCTGGCATGAAGCGGGAGGTGATTCGCTAACCCGCTCGTGCGACGTGTGCTAAGAGTCAAGCCACGTGGTGGACGCACACCTGGACTTATGCAGCCGATCAATAGCCAGGCTCCCTGGCAAACTGCAGCTTGTGACGTCATGGGACCCTTTCCCAGACCTCGAGCGGGAACCACCCCCTGTTCGTTATCACGGACCACTTCAGCAAATGGGTGGAACTTTTTCTACTGCGAAAGCTGACGGCACGCGTAATCATAGGGAAGCTGGTTGAGGTGTTTACACGGTTTGGCTACCCCGCGCAGTTGATAGCAGACAATGCGTTGTGCTTCACTACTAAGCTCTTCTTGGACTCCTGTGTTGCCCTTGGCATTAAACACAGGATAACAACCACGCCCAGGTGAATCGGAACGCGTGAACCGCAACATCAAGCACATGATAGTTGCATTTGCGGAGACCAGGGCTTAAGGTCTGGCTTTATCGGAGGGGGTCTCTACTTATGCGAGCACAGGTGGAAAGGGAAATAAAGTGAGAGAGAGGGAGATAAATCGACTGGTAGCTGCTTCGCACATCATTTTGTACAAAAGGGAGAAATTATTTTTCTCTGTGTTTTAGAAAATATATGTTAATTATTCTATATAAAACTCACTGCGAAATAGCGAAAGCAATATAAAATAAGTGTTCTGAAAACCACTGACAAAAATATAAAATGGCAGCATTCGAGCACGAAGGAACTCCCCTCTTAAGTACTGGTAGGGGGTCTCAGATCCCCCGAGACCCCCTTGACTTTAAGCCCTGACGGAGACGGACACTGACTGAGACACCTGTCTCCTTGAGATTGAGTTTGCTGTCAGGTGAATCACTCGCTGTCTACATGCCTGCCGCCCTCAACCTCTGCAGGGTTGAGGGCGCACAACCCGAATGCACGGTCTGCACGCGCCGACGGAGGCTTCGGGTGAAGCACGACGGAATCTGAGCACTGCTCGTGCCGAGCAGAAAGTGCAGTATGACCATTCTCATCGAGAAATTCCCTAAATCGGGTGACCACGTGCTACGTGCTGAGGCGGCTGAGGCGCAGTCATGTCCTGAGCGACGCCAGTAGAAGTTCTCTGCTTCTCTGGCTACGAAATGGCGAGGACCGTACCGAGTTTGCCAAAAGGTCTCTTCGCTCGTGTACAGAGTGGCGGACTTGAAGTTAAGACCGACCGGCGGACCGGTGCATGTATATGATCTCGAACCCTACGTTGATAGAGGGAATGAGTATCCAGAAGAGGACGCACTCCTCAGCCAGCAGGCAGCTGCACCGAGAGGCTGCAGGCTCGATATTCGAGCATCGCGCCTAGTCGTTACTACGTGCGTCCACGGCAGACCTAACTATTCGCGCTGAATACGGCGGGACGCCCTGTCGAGATTCAGTGCATTTAGTTTCCAGAGAAGCACGCTCTTTCTCTTTGGAAAAGACTGAGTGAGGGTAGATTAAAGAGAAAAACAATAACTAGGGAAAAGGCAGCCTTGCTGCTAGCCGGCCGAGAGTGGAGCCGGCGTGCGCCACGACGACCGTTACGGCATCGGGAGCCAAGCCATTCGAAGGTGGTCTAATTCCTGGACTAGAGCCTGCTGCCACCGTCAAGCAAGTCGCGAAGAAAAACGGTTTTCGGTTGGCCACGGAGCCAGCGAGCTGGAGTTCGTGGAACGGGCGCCTGCGCCTACCAAGACGAAAGCTGCAGCAAAGAGGCCGCATGGGAACCACTCGGGACCCTCGGCGCACACTCGCGGCTGCGTCGGCGACAGAGGGGAAACGAGGCAAGCGAAGAGTGTGCTGTGCGACCAACTGCAGATGACGCCTGCTGTAACCTACGCAACGGGTCGACGAAGTGCGTATTTGCCTCTGGCCTGCTAGCCATCTTCGTGTCCCCCAGCAAGCTGCCCTGGTGCCCTGGCCGACCGACAATGAATGATGCGGTGGTGCGCCTGCGGTCATCGACATTCCCCGGAACGTTCGCTCGCTACGGCGGTTGTATTTGAGCATTGTTCGGGCCCCGTATAATATTGCTCGGGCAAATTAAATTTGCTCCGAGTACGTAACTTGTGTTTGTCCCATCTGGCCCTAACCCGTCGCAGGGACGACGTCTCGCACCACGGGTTGGGGGGCCAAAGCTTTGTCTGTTATGGATGGCACGCCGGGGCTAGAAGGCGACTACAGCGTCTTGCCCCCTTTGGCGCATTGTCCTGAAGAGTAACCCCCCATAAATGTAAAATTAAGGTCGACGACAAAACCGTACCAAAAGTCCAGCAAATCAGAATCCTGTGACTTTTTATTCAAGAAGACAGATACAACGACGGAACTACAAAAACAAAATCACTGAATACGCGGCGCAAGGAACAGGGATATCCAGGAGGATCGCACTCAAAGGCAGAGGCCTCAAAGAGAAAAGCCTCCTTAGTCTGATGGAGACGTATAATAAGCCGAATATGCTACACCACACCATTCCTCAACATCAGGATCAACGACAAAGATAAGGATAGACGCACTCATCGGGCTTTGCGTCAAGAGTGCGCTGGGTCTATACTCATCTCCTCCTCTACGGACCACCTGCTACAAATTTGGGGGTGCATAAGTCTGGACGGAACTTGCTGAAGCGATGAAAATCGCCCAACATGAGAGATTAAGTAGGAAAAACATGGGTTGAACCATCTAAGGATGGGTGAGCCGAAAAACAGATAGGGGCACATGCGACAAGGTCGCCCTACCGCCATAACGTCTCGAGATCACAGTCCCTCCTTTCCCCTGCAATGTGCAACCAGTATACCACAAGGAGAGAAGCGAAAAGAGAGAAGAAGCGCTGGTTAAAAGAGCAAAAGAATTCAGAGTACAATAGGTTGCTTACGTAAGCTTTGCAAGCGGCCGATTGGGAACGGCAGTAGCTGCGCCCCAGTCGTCTCCGCCACCATCCGGAGCAGAAACATATATGTATACAGTGGTCACCATAGCGCTTGCTTGCGTCGGAATGAAGGCTAGCTTGACATTTAGCGACAGTAAAACTGCTATCTGAAATATCGGAAAAGGCATGGGTCTCATCAGAAGCCGCCCACATTCTATCAGCTGCAGCTAAAATCGACGCAGAAGATAAAATCAATGCAAAATCACCCTAATTTGGGTCCCAGCCCACACGTCCGCCCCCGGCAACGAGGCAGCCCATGATTTAGCCCGAGATCTAAAAACATGCACCCTGCGTACAACAAGGAGAGGCGACGAAAGAGGGACGAGACGCTCACAAAGAAAGCGGGGAAAATGAAGCCGGGGGAGGTCGCCTACGTGGACGCGGCTAGCGGGAAGTCGGGGGCGGCGGTGGCTGCGGTAGTCAACAGCCGTGGCGTAAGCCGAAATGTAGACACGGCTGAAGAAGTTGCGATAGCAGCCGCTTACGTTGGAACGGAAGCCAGCATAGTTATTGGTGACAGCAAAACGGCTACCTGAAACTTTGGAAAAGGGAGGGTCTCGAAGGAGGCAGCCAAAATTTAGAGAAAGAAAAACTTGGAAGAAGGATTCGAATTATTTGGACCCCCGCGCACGAATCCGTCTCTGGCAGCGAGGCGGCACACGAGCTAGCCTGAGCTCTTTACTTCCGGGCAGCCAAAGAGCCGCCTGACTGCGATGGGATGGACGAGAGGTTTCAAACGTATAAGGAAATCTTAGATCACTACAGACTTAGCAGAAGGTCCCTGCCACCGCCAGACCGAACGAAGCCCGGTTTACACTGCGGGAACAATGTCCACCCGTCAAACCGGAGACTTTTCCGAAGACATTGTTTCCAAACAGCTTGTCACACTGCACATTAAGCAGCTGAGAAACAAGGCAGGTTGCCGGGGTACGTGTACACATCCGTGTGACAGACTAGGGTAACGAAAACTAAATGCAAACAGCGGCTGTCGGCAGTGTTTGACTTGTTCGCTGGCCGAGCGAAAATATCGAGGACGACACACCACCCCCGCATTCACTCAACCGTGATTGGTCGTTTTTTATGGTTTTCGTGCTCACAAGCAGCACTTGAAAAAAAAAAATGTAAAAAAAAAGCTCCCCTTCATCTCCCGCGGTACGGCCAGTACGGATCGAGTCTTGTATGCAGTCGGGCAGTGGGCCAGCTGTGGTGGAGCCGCCGCGGTTCCCTTCCCGGCCCGTTCTTGTTCACAAGACCCATCGTTATTGTGGTGGGGCCGTCGTGGTTTCCCTCCTCTTGTGAGCCGGACTCCGGAGTCGCCCGCGGTTATGCTAGAGAGGCAACAGAGGCGCGTCGCCGCAGTTGTTTTTTCATGTTGCAGGAGTTCGCCAGGAGGCCGTCGCTTGGCGGCGCCTGCAAGCTGGGAATTTTGCATGTCCCGTCTGGCTTTTCCATACGCAATTGGTGGAGGAAAAGGCGGACGATAAATGCGAAACCGATTCCCCTGGCGGCAAAGAAAACTTAAATAGTAGATAAGCCTGGGAAATGCTACTGCGGAACGAGTCCCCGTCAATCAGCTGCAATTGCTATCCGCCTGGCGGCTGCAGAGACGCGAAGAAACACTGTCGCTACGCCTGTCTATGGGGTACGGAGGCCTCGGCCTCCGTACCCCATAGGCCTGCGTGCCGGGGACGGGGAGTAGGGGCCTCCTACATCGGCGGAAAAATAAAGTTTTTAACTACAACGACAACAACAGGGAGAGGTCTATTGCTCAATATAAGTATGGTGCTATAGATCAGAGAGAGAAATGAGAAAGCGAGAGAGAGAGAGAGAGAGAGATAAAAACTTCATTCTGCTTGTGCAAGAAAGACCCCGGACACCAAGAGTGCCGCCGCGAATTAAGGCCGGCATAACCCGTGTCCGGTATCCCCCCCCCCCCCCCCCCCCCCCCTCGAGTATAACCTAAAGACCCCAACCAACCAAGAAAGAGAATGAGCCCTGCGCCGGTCTTACTTGCGTTTTGTCTCAGTTTGGAGCTATAATTTTATCCCTCAAAAATGATGAGTCAGCAGATCATGTATGCCAGCATACGCTTGTACGCGTCCCTAGTTCAGGATTGCGCAAGGTCCCATCGCCTCTCGAGCCCGCCAAGCGAGATCGAGCAGTGCCGCTGCACTGTAGTGCACGATGCGCAGCACTCATTTTCACTCCCACCTAATGCGACCTTGAAGGAAGCTAGCGATAAAGCTCACGCTCTAAAACAAGACATCCCCACACTGCACACTGCAGCAGCTGGCACACAGATACGTGACGAGCGCATTTTTTGCGCTTCATTTCCAGTAAAGATACTGAAACAAAAACTTGAACAAATTGTTACATTGCTTAGTGAAAACGTGCAGTTTTTAATAAAAGCTAATTAAATAAGTTTAGCAAGAAGAAATATATATATAAAAAACTTGACTCTAATATTTTTCTACGCGTATCCGTGATCATCATCATCAAAGCGCACCAGCCTGTCGATGCAAATGGTTGGTTGCGTGACAGGCTTGACAGGAAGTAACTGTCGAGCCGGGCGTTCTCGAACGAGTTACGTTTGTAAATGTGTTTGTCTTATATACTACAGAAAAGTTGTATAAAGTTGACCGCAAGATGGTAAGTCCAACACCGACTATAACGGGTCTTTCCGCAGCCTTTTTGCAGTGTAGCTGTTCGACTATTTTCGTGCGATAAAGCAAAGCGGAGTTATGGCGCCTCCGAATGCTTGCAGATGTTTCCACCACTGTGTTTCGGACTACAGGCTAGTCTTTAAAGGGTGCTGTATTCGTTAACTTGCCACATAAGAAGGTAAATATTTGTGGACGATTGGGCGCCGCCTTCTACCAACTGGTTTCGCGTTGTGTGTGAGGTGACGCTCGAGTTTCTCGTGGCCATACTTTCGGAGCATTCCAGGGCGTCCAGCATCACTGAATGCCACGTGTTTAGCTGCGCAGAGCGCGTAGTGAAATGAGGGGTTTTGCTGAGCATGTTCTGCTTTAGGTTTCTTTATTTAGCATGATGGCTGCCTTATGTTAACGCCTGAGCATTGTCATGCTCTGTCCGAACATCTCGCACCATGCCAACCTCCACCCCTGTTTTCTGGTAACGCTTTTCTTTGATCCCTTTTACCGCAAGCGTTTCTCTTGAAACATATTTAGCTTGTTCATTTCATTCGTACTTTCAGCCTGCCGTAGTAGCTTACAAAGTTTCAAAGAAACCAAAGGAACACTCGTAACATAAAAATTGCGAATAAAACAAGGTGTCACGAAAGGAAGTAGTATAGCAAGAAACAGGTAAAAAATGCCGACTTCAATTGCAACTCATGACACACAGTTGAAGCACAAGTGGTAATTATGCGGGTGGACTACTGCACACGAAGGCTTTCACGGCTTCGAACAAAGTCTTAGGTAATCACTTTCACAATGGAGTTGGGAAGGAGGTTCGGCTCATAAGTAACTGCTAGAAATAAGCAGGGATTGAAACAATGCATCGCTAGATCACGAAAGAAAAATAAATGCGCTGATTGGTCTTCACAGGTGAGAGTTAGTATGCCACTTTCACTGAGTTCCATTCACCCTTTTTTTCTTTTTTAAAGTGGCGTTGGTAAAAAGGTGTAGCAAAAAGGCCTTTACACGTGAAGTGTTCGGGATTTTTGCGAATCCACACTGCAGGCTTCATTTGGAACATTGCATACAGTATTCCAAATGGGCAATCAGCAGCGTTCAAGAGGCTCAGAAAATGTGAAAAGTTCTGGATGTCCACATGAGTGCATTTATAGCACTGTGGCTAATGGGCAGTGTTGAGATCTCAAAAGTGCAAACTTTGAAAACTGCACTTCAATGCATTTTTTATCTTTTTGTTTCTATTTTATTTACCTTGTTATTACAGTTGACTAAAATTGATATTAACCATTTGTTTCCCACAAAAGATGCCATTTATACTGTAAATAAGACTGCATTGTTTCTTCATTTTAAGCATTCAGCTTACCTTTGTCACCAGGGTGTAAAATGCCCTTCTCCTGGCTGATTGCCAGATAGGTATGAACTTGTTTCAGAAGTACTGAAGTAATTCACGAGTTTTTTCCCTAATGATGAGTTTGATGCCAATGACAGGAAAAATGCTGCTAATGTTGTCAGTTGCATTTTGCACAACTCTCCTCCTGGCTTTTCGTTAAATAATTCATTCTCTCTGAAAGTGTGACTTTTTCTTGCTTCTGGTTGCACCAGAAAGCCCAACAGTGTCTGGTGATGTGCACAATATTCAGTCTTGATCAACGCTTGCCAGTGATGTTTGTTCTGATTTCAAAGCTCTTGTTCATTGCATAGGTCCTTGCTAGTATTTGCAAATATCCTTGCTTTGAGGAGAGGCTCTCTCTACTGGGGCCCACCTTCATTGTGTCAGTGTGGTGGCAAGGTCATGTGGTACAGTTAATATTCTTTGTTGAGTTTCAGTTTATTAAAGACTTGATGTGGGCAGAAACTTGGTGCATGGTGGTATGCATGCATATCCTATGCATGGTACTGTCCTTGTAGAAAATATACAGCCCGAGTGGTTTGCTTCCAAGCTGTGTAACCAGAGTCATTATGCATTTCCAGTCTTTACAGTCTCGTAGGTGACGGCAAATCTCATCTTTGTCCTTCTCGAGATTAGGTATGAAATACCTAAGCTCCTCGAAGCAGCCCTGCGAGGGACTACAGAGCTTAAAAGGAAACCCCGTGGCCTGTATATTTTTGACAAAAACTTTACCATATCTCTTTGCATGCCAAATTAGATACTCTCTTTCTACTCAATGTAGTCAGTTACACTCTGTTTGGGGAATTTTTCTTTTTTCAGACAATTTCGGGTCAAACTTGGGTCTTTAGGAAATCTATGCATTTTTGGGGAATTCTAGGAAAAACATTAGTGCAGGGAACTTTTTTTTTTTGTTTCAAATACATTAGAAGGTAGATAAATAAATTGTTGCCTGGTTCCGTGGATATCAAGGTTGTATTCATAACATTGCAAAAATGAGGTTTTCCTCATCCTGCGTTCCCACAGCATGCCTTATTTTTGTCTTTCATGCAGTCATTTGGCATGAAGGTTTACTTGTTTAATAAGGCCACGCTTGTACAATGGTAGGTGTATTTCAGTAAAGGTAGAAAATAATAAGAATCGTTGCAATGAAATCTTCTGTAGGTAACAAAATTTGCTCCATCGTTTGGACCGAAAATCGCTTTTAGCATGCATGCATCCTTCGGCTGAATCGTAACCGATTCTATTATTGACAGTAACACTGTTCCATCAGCATTCTCTTTGCAGGGTACAAGCGTTGCGACCGATAAAAACAAGGCATAGGTTCGTTGTTGAGTTCCTCACACTGTCTGCATGTCTTTTTTTTCAGATGCAGTTTATGTTGCTGTTCAGCCGTCAGGGCAAGCTGCGGCTTCAGAAGTGGTACATCGCTCATCCAGACAAGTTGAAGAAGAAGATCACTCGTGAACTAGTCACGACCATTCTTGCCCGGAAGCCAAAGATGTGCTCCTTCCTCGAATGGAAGGATCTTAAAGTCGTCTACAAGCGGTACATATCTTAATGATTGTTTATTGTTGTTGAAGCTTCTGTCTCTCTCATTTAGAAGAAATTGCAAGATGCCACGACTTGTTTTAGTATGCTGGAAGGTTTGATTGGTTATAGGCTTTCTGGCCCATCGATATGACACTTCGCCATATTGTTACTGTGATCTATATGAGCAGAAGTTTGTGAGGTTTCCAGAGGTTTGTGATCATACATTTATGTCTTATTCTTGTTTTTAGCATGTTTAGCATGTTTATTTTTTTCACAACCTCAGTGGGAAGGGCTGAATGTTATTTGACGCATATGGACTAGTCAGACAGTAGTGACCATGTTTTTGATGCCATTTTTTTCTTTAATAATTGCTCTTTCAATTCATACTATAGCCGGTCTCGTATGCATCATGCTGGTCTTTCCGGTCAGCTGCACACTTTGAGTACTGTGTATTTATGGGTTAATGGGATGCAACACTACTTGTGGTAGTTGAGAAAGTGTCTTTTATACCCATTCAATCTGTGCCTCAGTTGCACTATTTTTTTCCATGTGCTTCTGCCACACATATAAATGAAAACATGCTTTGGCTTTGACTCCTTGCTGCTGACATTTTTAGTGCGTAGCACTACTAGCCGCAATCACGGATTTCGTCGGGGTCTATCCGAAGCCGCTCACTCTCTTTCTCTCTTCGTGAACTTGAAGCGGAGAAACAGAAGGTGGCTACGCACGCGTCTCAGCATTGAGGAGGTGGAGCAGCCGCAGAGCTGTAGTAGAAGCTTCTCTCTTTCTCTGTCCATCCATCTCTCCGTGTACTTGAGAGGAGGAAGGGAAAGTGGTGACGCCTACATCCCGCGATCTAACACTGAGGGGGCAGAGGCACAGCATGATGCACCCAGTTAGAGAGTAAGACAGTGAGAGAGGGGCGTCAGTTGCAGACGTGGCGGCCGCCCCAGTGCAGCGTTGCACAAGCGTGTGTGCGTTTGCTTTGCGTCGCAATGGACGAAGCCGGTCCATCTGGCATTGCGGCGCAGGTTCGCCGGGCTCACCAACGCCGGAACCGGGTAGGATCCGCCATCCGTTTTCGCAACCTCTGTTTGCGGGAGGTATGGCGCTGTGGGTCGCTGTGCCGCGGGGGGGTCGAGGGGCACTTGTCTACAAGTGAAGTGGTGGAAAAGCATCGAGTTCTTGTATTTTGTTGTGTGCGGCAAGCTTGAAGACTGTGCAGCACAGTTTGATGGGGAGGTGTTGGGCTCGGCTTGCCTGGAGTTTGGACAGTTGGCGCCAAACCAACTGAATTATGGGAAGAGCGGCCGGTTGCTGCAGGACAGAGTGTGTGCGCGTGTTTACAAGCCGGCCTCCCTTTCACAGAAGTGTCTCGGTTACGCACGTGGTCCGGTTCGGCGCTAACTGCTCTGTCTCTCGGTTTGAAAGGAAAGGGCGCGGAGGCCATAAATCTTCGAAACCCGGCGAAACACGGGCTGTGGAGAATGCGCGGCAGAGGGAGCTGCTTTCGGTGCCTTCTCGGGAAGATGCCTGGACATACGTCTCTTTGAAACCGCCGCCCGGGTGCAACTGACCAAAGGCAGCGATCGGAATGCTTGGGCCTTAGGTGTGTGTTGTGTGTTTTGGAAGCGCAACCGCCTCCGCTCTTTGTCTTTGTGACTGCTGGCCACCTCTTGCGTGAGCTGAGGGAAGGTTTTGGAGAGAGTGTAAATCGCTGAAGTGTATGCATGAAAGGTGTAGCGGAGATAAGCGGTGCTACGCACCTACTTCGTATTTGATTAACTGCTCAAATTGGCCATATTTTTTTTCCTCATTGTAATGGGTGCTATAGTGCTCACAGAGCTGTTGTAGATGCTGCAATTTATTTTGTGCATATTTGCTGAAGCACTTCTTTGTCATTTTGCCTTGGAAAGGATTAATGCTGCAGCCTGGGCTTTTTTCAGTGCGTTCAGTAATAAAGGATTTGTAGGTGTGATAATTTGCTTCGATGTAGTTAGCATTTCTGTGAATGGCCCAGTTAAAAAAAAACATGCTCCCTTACATGCACTGTTGTTCTCACTAGAACTTAAATCACCTGAAATGTGTCTGTTGTTTATGTTTGTGTGTGCATAAGTTCTGGTGTCAAAATATTGGGCGGCCCACTGATGATCCATGCTGTGGGGAACATAATAAGTGAACATATTCATCAAATACATGTTTCACTATTTAATTAGCACACCACATTATGGGTACTACTCTGCTGCGACATGCAGTTTGTGGGCTGGTTGCAACAGTGAATAATTTTTTTTTCCCTGTGCAGTCTGAGTTGCTGATTCTACTGTAAGTTATTCTAGTGTCGACAGGAAGAAGTACGAAAATTGGGATGGAGATAGCACTAGTCACAGCCTAATTGCAGTTAAGAAAGTGAAAATATGACTAGTAATGCTACATTTTCTCACAATCAGTTATTGCTCTCGAAGTAGAATGCAATGCGTGCTAATTACTGCAAAAACATTAGAAGCCCAACTGGGAGGGAAACGCAGCCTCAGTTAAAAAGGGGTCTCATAAGACCACCTGCAACAATCAATTTACTCTGTTAATTTATTTGAACAGAAATGGAATTAAATATCAGCCATCTGTTATCTGCTGTGACTGAGCTGGCAGGTGGCAGAGGGGAGACAAGGTAATCCCAGTTGGCAGGTGAGAGTATCTATCACAGATTGGTCAGTCACAGATTGGTGTGGCACACCAATCTATCACAGATTGGTGTGGCATCACGAGACCACGTGACATGGCCGAGTTGACAATTTTGGCCGGTGGCAGCTGACATGCCAGAGTGTTGGCAGGTGGCTGAGGTGTGTGACATTAGGAGACCACATGGCATGGCCAAGTTTGCAGATGGGGAGAGAGGTGGCAGTAGGTTGGATCCACAACCTTCCACAAGTGCAGGAAAGATAAAAGCAAAATGTTAAAAATATGTGTATGAGCATGTCAAGCTGCAGTGAAGGAAGCTTGCAGTAGCAACATTGCTTCTAATGCTGTTGTGTTCAGCTACCTATACTCACGGACAACTTCTTGTGGCTATGCAGTCAAGCCTGTGGGGGCGAAGCTTTCGTCGCAGTGTTAGTACAGCAAGTAGCTCTGGCATATCTGGCCTCAGTTAGGGTTTCGGTTTCAGTTCTGCCTTTACTTGAAATTATAGCTTTCGAGACACCAATGACGGAGAAATGTGTTTCTTTGCAATACTGAAGGCTCAATTGAACGAAACTTCGCAGTTAGTGAGTATTCCATGCTACATGCATTGCCGAAACGATCGCATTGCGAAAGCATACTGAAACCGGCGAGGAGAGACAGTAGAAACGGCCGACGTACACTTTGAGAGATTTCCGATAGATGGCACTGCCATCTTGTTTGCCCGCTGTAGTGTACTGATTTTAAAATGCACTGCACTAATTTTGTACTGCCTTGTATTGTAGTATAGTCATTGTGGGCGATTCTTCTGCCCGAGGTAGACGCAAGACACACACACACAGCGGGCCGTGGAAAAAACACCTTATCTCACTGTCCGTCCATGCATATGCAAGGGGTCAGGGGTCGTCGGGAGAGCAGCCAGGCAACGGCTAGCGGGAGATCCAAGAGTGAAGAGAGAGAGGCGACAGCGTGCGCCTCTCTTTATAGCCCCCGCACGGGACTGGTTATCCCAGAACAAGCAGGGAGAGCGAAGGGGTAAAGGGGCAGCGCTTCCTTCAGATGTGGCTGGCGCGGTCTCCACATCTTGAGATAATAAAAATGGGAATATTTCCATAATGGTATAATATTCCAGAGCACGATTCATGAAATTAATGAACAGACTATTTCCTGTTGTGCAGTGTTACTCTGCAGCCAAGCTGCAGAGCAACAAAAAGTCACAGAACGTAGGTGTCCCTATAATTTTTAGCTTTAGCTGGGAAAATGATCGCATGAGGCCTCTCAAGTTAAATTAGGGTCTTGAGTGAGTGCAACCTATTGATTCCTTACCATATGGCCTGTACACGGCGGCCTACCGTTCTGTGTTCTTTTTTCACAAAACACTGGAACACGATCCTGCCATTTTCTTTCGCAGTGCTATGTTTAAGGCCACAGGAAGGATGGTGGAATGAAAATAAGGAAAGAAACAGAAATGTACATCAGCATTGCTCTTTTGTACTTCTATTCTAGGTGCCTAATAAGAAATTCGAGTGGGAGAGCAGGTGCACTCGAAAGCACTTCGAAAAAGTGCTCTCAGACAAGCGGGCACCCTTCAGTGGGAGAGCAGGGGTAGAATCACTGGCTTTCAATGTTAGATGAGAGGGGCTTTTCCTCCTCTGAGAGCAGCCGAGTGCACTCCCGGCTGCTCTCTCGTCTAAGCGAGTGTAGAGCAAGTCACATGGCATAAAGTGTCATATCCGCGCAATCTTTTTTTTTTCTCTTGAGTCGGTGATGCTCAAAATGGCAGCTGCAAAGCGTCGACGCTCGGCATCAGGAGCGGAAAGCATTGCTTAGGTGCTGAATGCATGTTTGAGAGTCGCTGCTGGCGTCGAAAGGGCCAAAGGGGGCAAATTGCCGCGCTGTGATAACAAAGGCAAACAAAACAAGGGGTTCTTGATGGAGCGTTGGCCTCTCCTCGGGTTGAAACTGTCGCCACAGCGGTCAGGCGGAGAATGCTGGGGAGAGAAGTGCGGTAATATGGTCATGGCGCGCTGCTCTCGACACGCAGAGAGCATTCCTGTCGGGGGATAGTTACACCGTCGCTCGGGGTGCTCCTATACTGCTTTTCAATGCCCGGCGCCTCTGCTCTCGTCCCCCCAACCAAATGCACCGTAAGATTCCTTTTTTGGTGTGAGTTTGAGGCAAGGACCTGCCAGTGAACAGCTGTGGGTTATTGCAAAACTTCTCACCTGCACCTTCATTTTTACGTGCAGCATGTGTTACGTCTCTTTCCGGCGAGTTCCTGGGTGCATTGTCACAAAACGGTGGGAGTGTCTACTATTTGTGTCCATATACTAAGGGGGGGGGGGGGGGGGGGGCTGCAGATGCCTTCTCTGTGCGAAAAGGTCGCCCTGCCTGTGTGTTCCTGATCCCTTTTCCTTTCCTTGCAGGTACGCCAGCCTGTATTTCTGTTGTGCTGTAGAGCAGGTGGACAATGAGCTGCTGACTCTTGAAGTAATTCACCGATATGTGGAGCTGCTGGACAAGTATTTTGGAAGTGTGAGTGCGTTTTAAAGTAATTCACCGATATGTGGAGCTGCTGGACAAGTATTTTGGAAGTGTGAGTGCGTTTTAGTTGCAAAGAAATTTTTTTTTTTGCACTTTTTCAGCATCTATGCAGGGCTACCTGTTTTCCTTCCTTTTTACTTTTGCATCTGCTGCCACGGGATTGCAGGTGCCTTTTCATTTTGAAGTTATATTTCTTTTACGACTTCTACATTACTCAGCACATAGGCACAAAAAGGTGCGGTGAGGGCATCTGTGTTTATGCCATGCTTAGTGCTCATTTTCCACAGGTTTCCCAGTGCAGTGTAGCCTTTGTGTTCCGTTTGCATTACTAGCTTTGCTAGTTTACGTCTCTCTATAGCCTTGCGTAGCATTTGAATGGCTGGAAAAGGGGTTTGTTTGGATGCAGGCCACATGTGTAGCTTTTTTGCCCCAAGGCTCTTTGCTTTGTGTGCAATGGTTGAAGCAGTTGACACCAGGAAGCCTTGCAGAGCTTGGGGTCAGGCAGAGCACTGAAATTTTGTGCTTTCCTGCAAGAGCGGGAGAGAGGGTAAAAAAAAACCCACCTTATTAATGAGGTTGCATTCTAGTCCGCACAGCCTTATACAACAAGGCACATGCAAAAGCGCAACTTTTTATTGCGAAAGCAGTACTATACTAGGTAGAACCGTTCTTCACGGTAGCCCGTGGCTCGTCGTGCCGCTCGCCACTTGACTTTGAGCCACCGCCGCGCTTAAATCGCACCGTTGCCATAGCAACACCGTTGTCGTAGCAACACGACGTCCGCTCGCTATCTCGCCCTTGTGCTCACTCCGTTCCGTGGGGAGGGGGGGGGGAGGGGGTGAGTGTTCCGCGGGCAGAGGAAAGGAGGTGGCGCTTCGCGGATATAAGCGCGTCGCCTCAGTGGAATCAGCCTGCCATGAGATTTGAATTCACGTTACCTCTATGGTACGGGCAGGAGCTACCAACTCTGGTTGCTTCTTTCATATGGCCATTTGCCTTCTCGTTACCCCTGCGACATTCAGACACGTCCATATGGCTTGGTTGAAGCGTGACTTTATATGTGGGCTGGTAGCTTACGCTCTCGCGTCATATTTTTAAAGGATCAGCTTAAGTGCCCCGAATAATGTAGCACCTTACACTGATAGGGCGCGATAGGGGAATAATATAGCAGGCAGAAGAAGCTTCCGCCGTTGCTTTCGCAACTAGGATTAACCAGAGCTAAACCACAACTATTTTTTTTGGTTGATTGTGGGACTGTGGAAAGACCACTTATTTCATGGTAAAATGAGTATTGTTTAGTTTACGATTATCTTGTATCAAAGGGTGAGCATGGAATGAATTGCTCTTGAGTCACCAGTGGACAACGTAGCAGGGTGCTGTACCGTGTTGGCTTATTGGTGCTTTTATGCACATTGTCTTTGGCAAAAGGCTTTTGAGACTGCGGTAGAAGTAGGCTGGCATTAGGGCGGCAGGCTGTAGTCACCAGCCTACATTAGCCTCAAGGACAACCTGCTTAACGTGAACCTGTGCGGCCGCTGTGCTTCTTTGGATGACGATGATAGCATAAAGTTAGGGAAGAGAAGAAGGTGAGAGTGAAAGAAGAAAGAGGTGCCACAGTGGAAGGCTACAGGATAATTTCGACAGCCTGGGGACCCTTAACTTGCACCGACATCGCACGGCACATGGACCCCTTTGCATTTTGCCTCCATCAAATGCGGTCGCTGTGGTAAGGTTCGAACTGAGCCAGCATTGTTTGCTACCTGTTGTGAGTCTCTGCCTTGGTGTCTCAGCGGTTAGGGTGCTTGAATACTGATTCCAGGGACATGGGTTAAATATTGGTTGTGGCTGCTTCTATTTGGCGAAGGCAAGGTGCCCATGTGCTGCGTGGTCTCATTACACATTAAGCAGCTATGACAGTGGTATCATTAAAGTGTATAATCATTAGGGTTGTTTATATTTGGGTTTTACGCTTGTTCGAATTCAGGGTGTAAAAATTGGGCACCATTTTTCAACTTGATAATAGGAAAGAAATTATACTTTTCATGGAAACATCTGAAATTGGGCTTTTGGGTTAAGAACTTGAAAAAATTTTTTCAACGTTTTTTCAGTGGGAGGGTGACAATTATGGCTATGTTTCAAGCTGGCAATCAGAGAGAAAAACTGGAGTTGTCAAGAAAGTACAGTAAAAGCTCGTTAATTCAAATTCCACGGGGCCGCCAGGCCAGTTTGAATTAACCAAAATTCGAACTAATGAAAGTGAGCAAAAATGAAGGCGTTTGATGCGCGGAGGGCACGAAAAACATTTATTTAGCAAAAAAGTCTTACCATCTTCTGCTTCTTCTCTCTGAGGGCTACCGTACTCACTCGGTCTTCTAGCATGCGAATGCAACGCAGGGAGTCTTCTTCCCCCTCTTCAAAGCTGAAGAAAAGGCGCGCGACATTCAGCGCTCCCATAACTTCTGCCGCGGATGGACGCACGGGCTCTTGCTCCTCGTCGTCGTCCTCGTCTTCTGCCTCTTCTGGGACAGACTGCTCCCCAACAATTTCAGCGACAATGTCCTCATCACTTAGGGCACCGCACACTGCTGCATCGCTGTCTACTCCAACGTAATCATCAAAACTGACGTCCTGCAGCACAGCACGCACAGCCGCAGGCAGAGGCTCCGGACTCCCATCGTCGCCACTTTCTTTCATACTTCCGGCAGCAAAGCCACAGTGGTGGAAGCAGTTTGCAATTGTGGACGGCGTGACCTGCTCCCATGCACGCACCAACATGTGCATTGCTGTGAGCAATGTGATGGTGCTGGTCTTCTGGTTTCCAGTGCACAAAGTCATGCGCTCGATCATGTGGCGCCTATAGAAACATTTGATGTTTCTGATCACCCCCTGATCCATCGGCTGCAAGGCCGCAGTCGTGTTGGCGGGCAAAAAGACGAGCCTTGTGGCTTTCAGCTCGGCGTCAACTTTGTGTGCCGAGCAGTTATCCACAATGAGGAGAACTTGACGCTTCCCTAGCTCCATCCTCCGATCGAATTTCAAGAGCCATTTTTTAAACAATTCGCCCGTCATCCACGCCTTGCTGTTGGCGGAGTATTCCGTCGGCAGCGTCCTAATGTTCTTGAAACATCTAGGCTTATGTGCCTTGCCGACAACAAAAAGAGGGACCTTCTCCGTCCCGGTCATATTAGCGGCGACCAGAACAGTAATCCGCTCTTTGCTTCGCTTGCCGCCAGCGCAGCTGTCCCCTTTAAATGTTACTGTTCTGTCGGGCTGGAGCTTATAAAACAAAGCCGTCTCATCAGCATTGAATATATCATGTGCCGAGTAGCTTTCTAAGTACTGCTGCAGAGCACCGCTTCGCCACGTGGCACAAATTTCTGCATCCACTTCTTTGGCTTCTCCAGACAACACCCGGAAGACAAGATTATGTCTGTCTCTAAAGCGGTGAAACCGTCCTTCGGAGGCGACAAAATCTTCTACATTCAAGCGCAGGGCGAAATCGGCCGCCTTCGCCATGATAATTGGGCCGCTCAGTGGAATGTCAGCGCTTCTCATTTCTTTCACCCACGTGATCACAGCGGTCTCAATTTCCGGATACTTGGCTAACCGAAGCCTTTTTCTGTTGCTGGCGAAATCTTCGGCTTCATAGGCATCCTCGATGGCCTTCCTATTTCGGACGTACGTTGACAACGTGCTTGGTGGAATCCCGTGCTTTTTCGCGATTTCCACTTTGCTGGCCTTCCGTTCATCCACCTCGCGTAAAATAGCCACTTTCTCCTTCACCGTCTTGGCACAGTATTTCCCACGCGAACACATCTCGCGGACACAAGCTCACAACAAGCGGCGTGCAAAATGAGGGCTCACGAAATGCAACACGAAACCATGGTCGATAACACTAAAACGTCGTTCCTCGAAGGAGTCGCGGCAGGAAAGACTGTTTAGTACTTGTTCCAGCACCCTAGCGGCGCCCCGATGGTTGTGCCATCTATCGTTCTGCCGTGAAAGCTTCCAACGATGGTTTTTAACAGTGCCGCTTGGCGGCGCGCAGTTCGAATTATGGGTGGCGGCGCCAATTTTTGAGTGAATTAACGAGCTGTTACGCGCATAGACTTCTATGCACTGCGGACCGGACCACGATGACTATTTCGAATTATCCAAAATTTCGAATTAACGAGTTGTGAATTAACGAGCTTTCACTGTATACCAGAATTTCGCATTAGTTTGGTAATAAATGATTACTGGCAGTAAAGAGGCAGGACGGACAAGGTTTGGGATGTTAAAGGGACACTGCAGCGGTTTTCAAATGTGCCAATACTATAGATTTTTGAAGCAGATTATTTGTTGATCATGTCTGTGAAGTTATTTTTTCGATTATGCATAAAACACCCGTGCAATCGCCCACTTAAAGCGCGCAGCTCAAATCTCCGGTGTCCCGCGCGAATGCTACAGAGGAGAAAGCAGAGAGAGAAACCTTGCTTCACCGTCCGTAGTGACGTCACTTTGAGGAGCCAGAGACATTCAGAGCCAACGGAGGGAGCATTCAGCATGCGCTGTTCTTCTTGCGTGCGTTGCGGATGTACAAAACATGTCAACGTAGTGCTGTGCACCTGATACAACACAGCTGTGCATGGGTTCGGATGCACGAACAGCTGTGGATGTGATGTCATCTGCCATCGTGTCAAAAGCTCTCGACGTAATGCGGCGCTGCCGAGAAGAGAGACACATTCAAGCGGACCAACGGAAACACACTACTCGAAGCATTTTCTTGACTGTGACTACATGCAATTTGTTCTTAATGCGATTTCTATAGGGGCTTTGTCTAAAAGGCATGGATGAACTATGACGCTGTTCCTTCTATTTCCTCGCAGAATATAGTCGTGCCAGTCACCAATTCCTAGAACCGCGTTTATTACAAGAAGAAAAGGGAGGTGTACTTCATAGTTTCATTACTTTCCGACTAATCGGGTCTCATTTGTATGTGATCCGTTGCATTTAGCGATCTGTCCACGGAGTGGAATCTCGCGATGGGATGGGCAGAAGGCATCAAGGGAATGTTCGTAGTTCCATTACTTTCTGACTATTCAGGTCTTATTTGTATGTGATCTGTTGCATTTAGCGCTAATTACTATCTGTCCACGGAGGGGAATCTCGCGATAGGATGGGCAGAAGGCATCAACGCATGGTTGTATTCGTGTCTCGTTTTTTTATTATTATTTTTTTTTTGCGCAAAGCTTCGTGCAACGGTTGCTGTGCTAAACATCTGACAACTCATCAGTAGCACGGGCTGATGATCTTAGCGAACAAGCAGATGATTAAGAGGAGCCCACTGTTGTGTCGCAACTAGGTTGTGATGGCTTCGCGAGATCCTTTCCAGCACAGCACGTCAGATATGTTCGTGGAACCCCTGTGGGAATATTATTAGAAGATAAGATGTGTACCGCTCAGCTGTGAATGGGCAGTCCCAGATATGGAGCGCACTGAAGGCGGTTTCCATCAGTGCGTCCAAGCAAGCAATCAATCATCGAACTTGTTCATATATGACCTTGTGATTTTGCACCTGTTGCTGCCTCGGAACTGAAAACGACGAGGCTCTTGTAAGAAATCACATTTCGGAACGTGGTTTTCTCATGAAGGTATGGGTGCGGTGGAGCTGCAGTTTGACTTTCAGCATACGTCAGCCGGCAATTCACTAAATGCATATTGTGAGCGTATGATAAAAGGGAAAAGTTCTCTTTGTCTTCTAAGTGTCGCATGACTCAAACAGCATTCTGCGCGTATTTGACTTGGTCTGCAGCACAATGGCCCGTAAATGCCTCGCATGTATTGCAGAGCTCGGCAACTGCCCTTTGCTTATTGTTCATTTGTCTTGTGGCAGCTGTGTACTGCTTCATCCTTCCTATAAAATTCTTAATTTTCCCAAAGTACGATGCCTGGCACTCAAAACAGGATTTGGTATTCCACGCCTTGGATTCTTTTTTCACAACGACTTTTGGGGGGGGGGCTGAGACTGAGGTAGTGGGCTAGTGCATTGTTCGCTGCCCTTCCTTCCCAGGAATATATGCGCCGAGGCTTCGCTGAGGGCCATGTAGTTTCTGGTAATATTGACACACACTACTTTTCAAAATGCGTTACTCTAACCAAAGCAAGTTTGCACACGTGCAAAACTTACGCTCTCCGCAACGGAAGTGCTGCATCGTTTTGCACATCTGGTACGGATACATGCGGTGAAAATTCCGATGGTCATTAGAGTGGAAATGGCATGTCATAATGACCTTCACAGAACCGTCGAGAGCTGCGAGCAGCATGCAGCGCAGTGAAGAACCGCATACGCAGCTTCCCCGGTACTCAAAATGGCGTCACGGGACGTCTTGGCCAATCACAGGCGGCAGTGCGACCTGCGGTGAGCCCCGTTGCGTGGGCTGCGCATTTCTGATGAAAAGAGTTATTTCTCCTTTTTTCTGCCTAATTTCAATTTGATATTCGATTTCGCACCATGAAAAACTGCATTTCTGCTGAAAGCCCGATTTTTTCAATAAGTGCTGCAGTGTTCCTTTAAGCTTCTTATTCACACATGGTGGTCGTCGACTTTTTACATGTCCGTTTTAGCATATATGTTCATCTGCACGTGCAGCATTTCGGTTTACTTACAAGACCTGTCCGGCATTTGGAGGTATCTTAGCTGAGAGAACGTTCTCTCAGCATCACAGCTACCATTAGCTAGACACAAAAATGTCAATGCAGGTTGTGTTAGCCCGGAGTGTTGCACAGTTGAGTCGTGCAAGTAGTCCATGGTTTCAACACCTGCGTTAGCGGTTCCAGCAAGTGCTGGCTAAACTTTTTGCAGAGCAAGTCGACATTGTTGATCAAGAAAATCGAGAGAGGTCAGTTTTCATCAAACGGCTGACTCAACAGATACTTGTGGAATGGATCCAGTACGGCTCCCAATGTATAGTAGATTCCTGAATTGGGGAAAAATCGGGTAAAATTGAGTTTTACCAAGAAACGGAACCCCAAGAATAATGCATAAGCATACGCGTTCACGAAGCGAGGTTGGCTTACAAGAATGCAGGAGGAGCAGTGCGTTTGCGTGCGTGTTCCCCGAGCATTTGTAACACCGTCTGCTAAGGAGGGAAACACCGCGTGCTTCGAACTGACTGTTGGCGTCGGGCAGTGTGCTATGTGCGAGCGCGTGGAACCATGGTGCAATCCTAGGTGAGGGCACAGAAGCCTTAGAGAAGGTAGAACTCGTCTCGTTAAACCTTGTTCGATGCCCGCATAAAGGGAATTCAGTGCCTGGATGAAGAAGAATCGGTGCTCGGATGTTTGCTCTCTGTGTTGGCTCTACATCACCAGAAAGTTGCCAACAAAGGGAGCCAAAAGCATTTCATTCATAACAACGAAAACAGGAACGCTGTCTTGTTTTATTTTGTGCAGTTTCATTGTAATACCTGTTGGCAGACCTAAAGCAGGTGAGTGGCATAGTGCCAGAGGTGATGAGAATGGAAGAAAAAGAAAATAAGGCCAGCAATTGTGATACTCAGTATTGTGAAGTTTAAGCACAGCTGTTGAGATATTTGAAGCATACTCAAAACAAAGCACGCTTTGCCGAATGGCTGCTTGGGCTTTTGGCACCACAAGATGCTGCCAGGCTTAAGCAGCAGCAGTAAAACATTGCTGAGGAACGAGAGACAACTGTATGCAATTGAATGTATGCGGCGGGTTTAATTTCTGGTGTCAAATACAAGTATTACTGTGCAGTGCAATTACAACAATAAAGCACAGCCTACCTTAAGATCCATAAGAAAGCAATTAAAAGTGAAAGCGGAAAGCCATAGTCCAAAGCGTTTACTTCGTCTGCTTTCCTGAAGTCGGCACCGCACGCGTGCAAATTGTCCCGTAATTTGGATGAAAATCAGATTGCCTTTTCACAGATGGGGAACTTGTCAGTTTAAAATCTCTTGCCTATATTTTCCCTTGTTTTGTACGAGAGCTCACTGTCATAGGTGCAGGATAACGCAATGTCCTGCATGCAGAACTTTTTCTGACGCAACCTCTAGCAGCTCGTGGTATGACTGTTAGGATTGCTGTTTGTCATCGAATCGGTTTATATAACCTTTTCAAGAGCAGGACATGGATGATGTACTGTGATATTTTGTAGGTACTTGTGACAGCTTAAGTTGCAGGGGCTTTTCAATGAGCAGCGTTCGTGTCCGACATTTATTTAAACATATGTGATTGTTACTCTCAGTTAAGTTGCAACTTTTCGTTCCTGGTTTTTTGTGCGTTTTTCTTCACTGCTTTGGCTGTCTGCTGTCGTAGTAGCAAGGCTAGAAAATGGTTAAGAGGAGCACACTTCAATCTCTGGTTTCGCATCTTATCACACAGGTGTGCGAGTTGGACATCATCTTCAACTTCGAGAAGGCTTACTTCATCCTCGATGAGCTGCTTGTGGGCGGCGAGATGCAGGAGACGAGCAAGAAGAACGTCCTCAAGGCCATCGCAGCGCAAGATTTACTTCAGGAGGTGAGGCCACCCTCTTTGCTTGTTGTTCTTGCCGCACCCTTGCCCATTATAAGGTGGCGGACCGCATTGTTTGGCAGACGTGCTCTGGGCATGGCAGAAGACCAGTGCGTATCCAGGATGGCTGAGCATATCTGGCACCTCTACGAGTTATTCTGTTCGACTCTTTCCTCTTTACTAGCAGCGGTATGTTACATAGCCTGGGTAGGAGCTAGTTGTACTTACATGGTGTAAAGATGGGAATGCAGCGAAGTTAATTATGTTTATGTTTCGTCCTGTAGTTTTTGGTACTGTTAATCGTGTGTTGCTTCCTATCCAAAATTGGCAGGGGCTGGTACATTCTGCTCGTCAGCTGTCTAGCTTTTTTTAGTCAGCGGAACAGTGGCTTTCTATTGGACTGCTAGTACTTAAATTTGCAGTACGCGTGGAAGAAGATAAAGCAGTAAACTAGACGAAGTTATCAGTATTTTGAGCTTCTGCCATTTCCGTTTATTCCCAACTACACTATTTGTGATGTAGGAAAGAAAGACACGCGTGCAGTGGTCATACTTGTAGCTCGGAATAGCAGGTTGCTGTGTAGTGATTTGCTGTGTGAGCTTGGCTGCTGTGCGCTCTTTGTAGTGTTTGCCAAATTGTGAAACCCACTTCTTAGCCTAAATACTTGCTTTCTGAAAAACATGACAAGGGGACAAGGAGAGTTGTCTCAGCTACCAAACTTGCTGCCCGCATGTTACATGGGCTTTGGTTCACTGTAGGCATGTGCCATCTTGCGAGCCAGAAAGTGCAGTTTTCTCCACGCCCTTAGGTGCTTTTTAAGGGTTTGAGGTTAGTTATCATTTAGTTTATTTCACTGCAAAGAGGGCTGAGCTGTTGTTAGCCACTGTTACGTTGCTGCTATTCATGCTGCCGTCTTGTCATATGATGAAAAAATATATCAGGAAATTACGTCATGTCTGCTTCTCAGACCTCCCCTTTCCTTCAGCCTTCTCGGGCATATTTTTCTGATGAAGGAAGAGTTGAGATAGGGTTTCAGTTGGCAAGGCAAGCAAACGTAATGCTTCTTTAGCTGTATGCTGGTACTAATAATTTCAAGAGTGAGTGTGGAGACGCTAATATTATACAGAGCGAAAGAGCGTGATTTTGAATGAGTGTAAAATTCAGAGCCCAGTGTGAACTGTCAGATTACCCTGGCAAGGAAGGTAGTAGCGCTACAAATTCAAGAGGTGCACTAGATTACAGCAAAAACCAGTTTCTAAGACCTTCCAAAAATGCCGATTGTATAATCAGACACGCTTGCTTTGCTCTAGCAGTCAAGTGTAATTTGTATATTTTTCAAACCAAGGTATTCATTTTGCTAAGATGTTGGATAAAAGTCTGCACTGTCCACAAGTAGGTAATGTATGTGCCAGTCATGATTTACGAACACCATGCCGCAGGTCGTTTTTGTTTGGTGAGCTTGGCCCTCTTTTAGTTCTTTAGTTAGTTCGTTTTTTTGGTTAGTGTATACTGGGTGTGTTTCTTTTTCTGGTCTGTGTAGGAGTTCCTGTAAGTAGGATGTGGCATACAAAATGGCCAATTTTCTTTAAATTTTCATTTGTCAATTTATTTTTTGTAATCCATAGGTCTTTCGGATCTCCTGTCACAAAACAAATGTAGCAAAATTATAGAATAATCCTTCTTACACACGATTTTTAGATGAGGAGTGCAACAACGCTCTTGATTTTTCTAGCTGCATGAGTGATAGCCTTTTAAAGGTATTTTTGTAAGAAATGTTTACATGTCTAGAGAAAGAATTGATGGCTTTATTGCACAGAAAGAGGCTTTGGAAACATGCTGTCATACAAACATTCTACATTTTATTCAATTGTTTAAGGCCTCATGGATGACTTTAGAAGGACTTTACTTACTCGGGAGCTACCGTATCTACACGATTGTAAGTCCTAATTTTTTAAATTTAGAAGTCCGAAGTGAGGGGGTCGACTTACAAGCAAAACCAAAGCATGGCACTGCAATAAGAGTAAGATAAACAGTGTATCAGGGAGGCTACGGCGAGTTTGTTCCAGACTCTGTGGCTCTAAGCACAACAATCAGTTACTGTGCATTCTTCTCAAGAAGAATTTTTTCTTCTTTTTTTTTAAACCTTTTTCTGTGCATACCACATCTATGATAGTATCGATAGTTTATGGAGGGGCCGCTATTCCAGTTTCAGACGCACTCCACATCAGTCGCGTTGGGCCACATGACATGCCGGCACTCCAGGGAGTGTCGATGGTTGATGGAAAAGCCAACAATTCGCGTGTTTGACTTGACAGCCAGCCACATGGTTCGTCATGAGGTAATCAGACCAAAAAACATTCGGCGCTCGTTCACTGCAGCATTCAAAAGGGCAGCTATCATTTATGCCAAAGAAACAACTGTGCTGTGGGCTGCAAGTTTGAAGTTTCTAAACGGGTTATGTGGAAGTGGCGGTGACAGCGAGGTAAGTGAAGAAGCTTCCGAGGGATACGGTCAGGATGCTATCCAGAGCTGCAGGCTATGCTTGCAGCATGTATCGCCGAAATACGTGCTCTGAAGTGGGGACGAGTAGTCTAGCCAGGGAATAAATTTTCGTTGTGGAAAGCATCCACCTTTACACTTTTTTTCTTTTCCGGACATGCGATTTGGGTGGGTCGACTTGCATTCGAGTCATCTTACAATCGTGTAAATACGGTACCAGTTAGCTTTCAACGACATGCAGCTCTGAAAGCACAAAAACTTGCATATCTGTGTGAGACTTAGTTGCGTGCCTGTCATGAATAATTAATTAAAGTAGTTTTAGTTTGCTGGTTTACTTATGAGAAAGAATAAGATGGAGGCAAGCTTAACAGCTGAAGCAAGGTCTGGAAATAAGGGTAAGAACTCCAGCTTGTGAATTTGCTAGATGTTTGGTAGGAGCTTCAATATTTTAGTCGCTCCCATTCCCATACAATTTTCATAGTTTCCACGATCATATAATCCTACTTCTGAACGATATGATTGGCCAATAGAGATGGCTACTTGTGTGCTTCTCACAAAAAGCATTTCTTTTTATGCAATTTTGGTTGAAGAAAACGCTGCAGAGTGTGAATATCATCTGGTTACAAGCAATGCTACTGAATGACATCCCAGCTTTATGTCATGTGATGGGGGCAGAAATTGGTTGACGCTCTTCTCGTCAGTGGGATAATCGCAATACTTAAAAAATCGACCCTTTTGTGATGAGATCAAGTTGACCTCCTCATGCAGCGCTTAACCCAAACAATGACCTTTGGTGCAAGGATCAAGTGCTTGCGACTGCTATAAAGGCACACATGGGGTCGTCGTGGCAGCCACATTGCCATTTACCTCCTTTGCCAGGAGTAACAAAATGCATGCCAGGAGCTAAAAAATAACATTAAAAACGCATAAAAACCATAGTTTATAGCCACAAAATAGGTAAAAATATACCTAGACATCTCGTTCCCAGACTGCGTCCTCCAATTTGTGGATAAGGAAAGCGGCGCATACTGTTTTCTGCCTGGGTGAAATTTCAAAGAGGACTGCTGAACAGGTACAACAGTTAATAAATTCCACAGTTGGTTATCTACAAAAGAAGGAATGCCAGCTTGGAAATGGAGAGGGTGGATTTTCTAGCGCCTAATCCTAACTGTTTAAAGCAGATGATGTCTGTCCAGTGATCGCGCAGATTAAGTGACTAATGCCTCTTTCTATTTCGCAAAGAATGTGTTCTGTTTGGGGGCGAGGCTTTGTAGTTGATTTTACTTGGAAAACGAGCCTGGTGGCTAAGCCGGCTTGAGAAACAGACACGCTTTCGAAGCAAAGGCAGAAATATGTGGAGCCGACTTGCCGCACCACACAGCTCTGTGGGTCGCAGGTTTGAGACCCCTGGAATAGAGGAACCTGTTAGTTGTGATACAGTTAGCTGATTGAGTACACACAAGCAGTAACATTCCTGCAAAGACGAGCTTGTTTCTAGGCCCGCTCGTCCAGAGGGTGCTGTTTGCACGTGAGTATGTGTGACAAGCGTGTGTGTTGCACCGTTCAGCACTGAGTCTGCATTGTTGTGCGCAGAGTGGGGTGCTAATTGTGTTTCTCTCCTGTCCTCCCCCCCCCAAAGGATGAAGCCGTTGAGAACGCCCTCAAAGAGTTTGGACTCATATGAATCTGATCTTTGTTTAACGGTGGCAGCAGCAGCGGTGCTGGTGCTTTCCTGCCTCCTCGAAACTGAACCTTTCCTGTCATTCTTTTCTCTCTGGACTCTCTTTCAAAGCATTTCTTTTTTTTATATACATATCTCTATATATACAAGCCGTAACATCCTTGCGGCATGGTATTGCGGCACATTTACACAGGTTTCAAGGGACTCTTTACGAACAAGTTCATTGCTCTCATCATTGCCTCACTGTTGTGTGCCTCGCAGTAAAGTGGAAGATCTGTTTTCTTGACGAGTCTCCTTTTTTGTTTCTGTTTCTTTCCGGTGTTTTTTCCGAGTTTTTGTGTGAAAGTGAGCTGGAGTTCTCAACACAGAATCTGTTGCATTTCTCTGTGATTATAATGTGCATGTAGACATGGGTGTGTTGTCTACCTCTGCCGGGGGTGACTTTTTTTTGCTTGGAAATTGCTTGGGACATTTTGTCTATATACATGTTGCTCCAGCGATATCGCTCCTGCCTGGTGTATGTGTAACAGTATGTGTTGCTGCATGGCGTATGGGAAGCTTTTTATTTGCGCCTTATTCTTCCTTGCTCCTTTATAATTAGCCTTTTTCTATTACATGCCGATCATAGATATATGCGTCTAATAGAGTCACTTTTGGATCAGATTTACCATTCTTATTCTTGTCTTGCTGCTTTATTCTTCCTTTCCTCTTCTCACTCTATTGCTCTCTCTCTCTATGTAATAGATGTTTGTGATAGTGTAGCTTTGTGGTACTGGCTCTTTGGTAACACAGATTGTGTGGAGAGCGTTATCTGAGCTTCCTTCTCTGCTGTGGTTTGTGTGTGCTAAAATGTTAAATGTCAGTCAGATACTTTAGTTTATTGGGCCCATACGTAGGAGCCAGACTATTACGCAGTATTTATTCGCTGTTTCGAAGTTTGCAAAGAGAGGCCTTAAAATAACTCAAAATCTCTTTAGATAAAGTTTTTAGATAAACCTGTTTATCAAAATGAAAATTACAGGGATAAAAAGAAATGAACTGTGAGGTTAGAAAATTAGAAGAGAGCGACACGCAGCTGGAACTGGAAGCGGCTAATTTGTGTTCAGTATTGTCAGTGCTTTTACTCCGTTGAATATTGCTAGTGTTTAAGGCATACTTACATGCTCACACGGCACGAAGGCATCCCACATTCCTGTGTAGCTGCCTATATTTACTTTAGCTAAAACCACCGAAGGAGCGCACAGATTAAGATCTTTTGGCTAATTTCTGGTCTGGGGCAGGTGCATTATGTGGCATTTTAACATGGGACAGGGTAAAGCAATGTCCCCGCAACCCTTGCTTGGGGTCTTGTCGAAGACTGGTATCCTAGCTGAAACATTGGCTCGGCTTGCGAACTGAGGCTTCCCCCCTCAACCCTTGCTCGGTGCTCTTTCATACTGTGAGCAATCTTCTTTCTCTCATTATACTCTGGATCTTAATATTAGTAAGTAACAGTTATTAACTTGCTAATACTATTAAGTAATATTAAGGCAGGTTGTCATGTAGTAGCACGCACTGCTTTGCTTCTATTGTTGGGTATGTGCTTTTTGTTCCATACCCGTAATTTGTGTCTTAAAATAGTGAGGTGGTTCTTCGGAACTCGTCTGAGAAGCAATATGGGCTAAGCAATACAAATCAGTGCCTGCGCTCAGAGCGGCATTGGCAAGCTGTTTTCAAATGGCCGTCAACCCTTGATGGTAGCTAAGGTTGTTGTGACTGTGAGGGAAAAAGAACGCCGCGTAAAGGTAAAATATCCTTCCAAAGCAGAAACAGCAGGAGGGGGTGTTTTGTCCTCGAAAACCAGCTGTAAAGCTCAGCCATGTTTGTTAATCTTGAATTTTCAAATCGACGAAAAAAAAAAAGAAGAAACTAGTTTTTCATATGCCTTCTTTGCAGAGGCCATATTCAGCCATTATTACACACTTGCAGCAGTGACGCTTTCCGGGGCCTCGCATTACATTGTCAAGTTCAGTGTGACAGGGAGCTTATTTGTGCTGCCGAGGAGAAAATGTTGCGTCATGGTTACAAGAATGCTGCACGGCCCATATATCATTGTCAATGGTAGTTGTGGGTGGGGTTATTCAACATCACTCCGTGGCAAGCATATCTGATGTCACCGGTGGTTCTCTATAACACTTGCTGAAGTTGCTGTATTTCCACATGTCTGACAATGTGCTCTTAAGGCCCAAATTTCACAAGTTAGGAGCAGGCCAGTGTTGTAGTATATACAAAAAAACAAAAACAATTATGCCTTTCCTCATGAATAACTGTGCTAATTATGTTGGTATGCGCTTAGATCACTTATATTTTCTAAGTCTCAGTTATGCATCTTTTGACTCATTCCTGCCACATAAGCTGTCGTGTTAACAAGTCAACACATGCTTGCGGAAAAAAACAAAAATCAAATTGATACGACTTGCGGAAGAGCTATAAGAGAACTAGCAAAAACTGGGGAGCTATCCATTAAGCGAAATGAATTCCTGTGGTAATTTTGTGTTCCCAATATTTTTCTGCACCAGATTGCTCAGCCGTTAGTGAATTTTTTCGCGTCCACATATATGGAGGTTGCTCCTCGTGTAGGAGAGGTTTGATAGCGGGCAGATCACGTGCACAGATGTGGACGTGTTGCCCATTGAAGGAAAGGGGTATGAAGCGTCGCGCTTCTGCTAATATTGGCTCTTGGAGCTTCGACCCTACGCTCTGGATGGGTGTAGTTTTATCGTTGAGCATGTTTTCAATTTCATTAGGTTTGTGCCCCAAAAGCTTCGTTATGCTGCCTTTATTTAAGTGTTATTTTCTATGCTTAAACCTTCTCTAGGGACGGCGAATGGTCAACTTTGCCCGCATGCTAGTTAGACATTTCCCGTCGTCTTTGATCATATTGCAGATACATTCAGAGGTTGGGCTTTATTTATGCACAGCATCTGCCAAGGTGCTTTTTCTACAGTTACTTCTAGATATTTAAGCAGCATTGATTGGTGATGGCAAATATTTACAGATGAACAATACCACATAGCAATTTTATAGTAGTTCTTTACAGTATCAAACATTATCGGTGCGTGGAAACGAAACAGCTGGTAACGTCTGTGTGGAAAATTTCTTTAAGCTTCTCCAGAATGTTCGCGGGAGAACTGAAATTAGAAAGGAAGAACAGTGAGCATTTCTGTATATTGCTGATAACAATAGTAAGACTATCTTTTCCTGTGATGACTGTCATAGGCTCGTGTTATCTGCTGAGAATAATGGGTGTGCTTTGCATAACTAGTATCGGTTCACCTGCAAAAGATAACCATAGTTGCAAAGCATTTGTAGACAACATAGATGGGGTCTACACTTATACACTGTACCTGTATGTACTTTGAAGGGTCATTGTTGTAATGTGGGGATTGAAAAGTTTCGTCCATAATGACAATCGTTTTGCATCGCAATTATTGTGGTTTGTGACGACTGGCATATTAATGCTAGTTGCTGGAGAAGTTCTTTTTCTTTCCTGCTTGCTGCATCTTCTATTTACACTTGCTAGAAGCAGGCCTTAATTAAAGCCTTGTAATGCTGCTGTGATAGTCAGTCTGTGCTCCCTCAATCTGAGGTGCGAGCTTCCTTTGGGAGACATTTTTGTTTTTTTCATTCTTTTAAAAAATGAATTTTTGCAGCATGCTAGTTATGGCTGAACTCTCCTGTTCGGCTTAAATTTCATGACCTGTGATGACATTTTCAGCTGTTTGGCATTCAGGATTTATGAAGGGGATTTCAAAACTAGGACTAGTTATTAGTACTACTCTTATTGCTACCTATGATATTGGCGAGTGGGGATAATGCAGAGCATGACGGCAGGTAAATGGTGTCTGAATAAATGTACCGCTTGGTAACAGTGAAGTTTAGTTTTTCCAGCATATTATTGTGTATAAATGGAGCTGCTATGTTTCACAATATAGGAACATTGTGTACATACCAGTGTGCACAGACATTTTGCTGACTGCCCCGGTCATGTAATGCTGTCGTGTACATGCTTCCTATCTTGGGGCTTTACAGTTTGCGTAGATTAGGCAAAAAACTGAACAAATCTGCCTTGGTGGAGCAAATGCCTTTTTCATCTTCTTGAAGCAGCACTAGGGATGACATTTTCAATCATCGGAGATCAGTCTTACTTGGGAACAGTGCTGTGAGGCAGTACGGCAAGAAAAAAGTACATTTCAATGCATGCCATTTTTTTTCTGGCATGCTTTCTAGGTGTTTTGGGAGCTAACACAGCCTTTTTTCGTTTGCATTGTTACCTGTTTTTAACAGCAGTTGCCTTGTCATTTTCCTCATTTTTTTTCTTTTCTTTGCCCCCTCTACCCACCCATCTTAAGGATGAGATGCTTGAGACTGGCGTGCAAGACTAACACCGTGTGTGCCCGCTCTCCCCTCCTGCATTTTGTAGTCGGTGCTTGCTTTTGTGAGAGTAACACTTCATCCTCCCTGCACCCTCCCCAACTTATTTTCTGCTCTGTACACCCGATTACTTTTTTTTTTTCCTTGTTGAGCGAGGAGTGGCAGTTGAATGCCATTTCAGTTTAAACTGGTTGCTATTTCTGAAGCAAAATGCATCAACACGTGTTGTGAGGTGTATGAGTGTATGTGCCTTTCAGGGCTTGTGCATTCGTCAGGTCTTACGAGGGCTCGCATTTTCACTGATTGAGAAACAGTTTAACTGAAGTGACATTTAGCTAGCACACCTATGCCCGAGCTGGCCATTTCTTATTTCGTTGTTCAGATTATAGTTTTGTCAGGCAGGGAGTAGTAATTCAATGTCATTATTAGCAAATACCAGGAACTTAATTTTTGAAGCAAAGTGTTGGGAAAAAAATGTTCTGACCACACTGTATTACCTTTGCTAGGGGGTGTGAAGCATGTTCTATGACCTCCTGCTTCCATCTTGAGTGAAACTCGTTTATAATTTTGTCTGGGCGGCTGCAGCTCTGGAAGTGCACAGTGGCATGCAAAGCTTATTGGTAGTGGTAATAATAATATATTAATTCATGCACAACACCTCCCCAGGAGCTTTCCTGGGAGCTGTGTGAAGTGCATGGAATCAAAAAGCCGAGTGGCCCTTTTTTACCTGCATATGCAGTGTTGTGTTGATTACCCTAAGCAAGGCAATGGAGGTCGGATGAAGGACCTGTGTTCCTATTTCAGGTGTAGAAACTGTGGCAAAGGACGGGGGAAAACATTGACGCTCATGAAGTGATCTAGGCATATATTCCATGCCATATGTGTGTTTATCTTTCTGATCGACTGTGCCTATTTTTATGCAACTTAGATGACTCTCTACGAACAGCTTCAGGCGTGCATGGCAATCATAACTGGGTACAGAGGAAAAGATCAGTTCAGTTCAGGCGTTCAGTCGTGTCCGACTCTTCGTGACCCTATGGACCATGTCACGCCACGCTTTCCGGTCTCTCACTATCTTCTTAACTTATAGGCGGTCCAAAAACAAGCTTTTCGCTTCTACCGGTGCCTTGCACACCGTTATCTTACACTCTTAGCTGGCTCCTCATACTTTCTAATTATAAGTGGAACATTTTAAGAAATTCTACTTATAATCTGAACTTTTTTAAGCGGAACCACTTTTAAGCAGAACTTTTTTAAACATTCCACTTATAACTGGAACCTATGTGGAACCAGGTTAAGAGTGTAGTCATTTAATTCCTGTGATGCGAGTTTTCTTTCTATGCTCTTTTCCGTGTTGCTGAGCAACCACTGTGCAGCTCCTCAGCTGTGAGGTCTTTGGAAGGCTCGGCCCAGGCTGTGATGACCGCATGCATGGTGTTTGCAGCGTGAGAAGTACTGTTTTGTCATTACTCGCAATATGTTGTCTCATTCAAACGACACTGTCATTCTCTGGCACTAGTTTCTTGAGCTGCGATGTGCAAGAACAAAGAGCGCATTTTTTTCTCCTGCGTTGTTGGCACTGCACTGATTTTCTTTTAGTTTTAATTCTGTAGGTGGTATAGATAAAATCATGTCTGTTCTTTTCAAGTCTGGCCTTTATTACGGACAGACTGGTTGCATATTTGCACCTCTTATAAGTTACTACTAGAAATTGAAATTTTTTTTATTCAGCAGTTCCCCATGCATAATTAGCTTGCGTCTCCAGGAGCCATAAAAACAGTGTAGTGAAATTAAGTCATGACTTGTCACTTTCCTTCCTTGTCAATCTATTTTTTTTTTTTTTTTGCCTCCACTGCGCTCTTTTTTCCTGCATCTGAACATTTCAGAACTTTCATTTCACAGACATCGGTTGACGGTCTGTGTTACAGTGGGCCTGTGCTAAGCATGTAGCGATAACAACGATCAACCGGCGGCATGAGTTGAAAACCTGCCCATTCATTTTGCATGGTTTTGTTCATCACTGCCATTTGTAGCGACTTCCGTTTGCCAGAGGCCTTGTATAGCCATAGCTGTATTAATTTTACATAGTTCACATATACCGCACACATATATAACTCATTTCCTTTTGTGCGCACAGCCATTTAAATGGCGCAAAAACAGGCCGCTTCAGACGTAATACTACTATACTACACTATACTTTTCGTTGCAGAGCTGGAGGCTGTTGTGCATGTTTTTAAACACTTTGGGTACCTCAGAATACAGCAGACTCGCATTCCCTTTGTGGCAATGCTGCCTGGTGGGCTGAATGCATTTTCTTATGTTAGGCTTTGAACATTTTTGCAGGCTAGGGTATGAATGTCCTTGTTCCAACTCATTTGTCTTACCATGACATTGTTTTTGTGTAGTGGTCATATTTATATGGTTCTGTCTTTTGGTAACACAGAGAAAGGGTTTTCCTTCATTCACCTAGAAAACTTCGAAGTGTCTTTGCCACGAAAGATAAATAAAGCGGGCTCAATGTTGTAACCAGCTAGCTGATAGTAGTGGGCAGAGATATTGATAGGACTTTAAGCTTGTTGAACCTTTTAGATTGATCTGCCATCTGCAATTTGGCATGGTTCAGTTTTTCCAGGGTCATTCCTAGCTATGGCACTGGAATCATTTTACCGATGGACATTAAACCCAATCCATTAGCATTGGATGTAAACGACAGGCCGGGAATGCGCACGGTACTTTGTGCAGTGATCATTCTGTAGGACTTGTTTTAGCTAGCTTTCTGGAGTGCTATCCGAGCCTAAAATTGAGGTGTTATTTAATGCTTGCGACAATCATTATGACAATAATGCCGCCCTGGTAAACGTGAAAAATTCCTTGCTGGTGCTGTGTGATTATAGGGCTTTGTTACTGAGCACAATCTCAACTCACAGGAATGCTCCAAGACAACTCGATCCTCGATAATACTAAGTGATGAGTACTCGATAGTGCTGAGTAATGGTAGCACTGAGAGTGTTAGTAAGCAGGCGTGCTTCAATCATTTCTGGTGCTAATTTTGGCGTCGGTGCTCATGGATGTTCAGGTTGCTTCGAATGTGACATCACGACGCGTTGTTAAGGAATGCTGGATTGTATAACGGGCCACAAGTCCTGAACCTGTTTCTCAGTATTGTGCAGAAGTTTGATTTACTTTTATTAGTTTGAAACATGTCAGTGGTCATTGGTTATTCAGAAGTGTGCTTGTGTGCTTGCACAAAATAGTCTGCCTTTTTTTTTTGTCCACCTTTTGATTATTTTTATAATATTGCTTGCTTCACCTGGTTTCCATAGTCAGGTTTTGTACAGTGTGCAAAATTTGTTTTTCAGCAGTTAATGTGCACGCAGGTCTGTGTTTACATTTTTACTGTGTAGTTTTGTCTTAGGTGTGAGGACTAGAAGAGGCCCACATTCTAGTTTTTAAGCCCGTGAGGATTGGCTCTAGCCAGCACTTACTTATAGGCTGAAGCAGCTTAAGTAGCCCCTTTTTATCTGTGACAAAGCCACCATGCCGTCTATACTCGTGTGCTCTTCTTTCACAAAGTGTGGAACACTCCACGGTTGCATAAAGTGCTATCCACAAGGGCGCATCGGATTAGAAATCCAAGTTAATTAAATGACATGCTTTGAACATTGTTTTAATTTTGTAGAGGATGAGAGGTGGGCCAGTGCAATGTTCATTACAGTGACTTTCATACTAATGATTAGTCGCTCTTTCTGCAACTTTGGGGGTCGTAGAGTGAATAACAGACTTGAATATGCGGTAGCAGTGAGGGCCACACCACTGACGCTTTGAATTATCAGATGGTTATTTGCTGCTTCAGCCAGTTAGTGTACATTGTCAAGGGTCAGTTAGAATGCAGGCACTAACCTATTCCGAGATGCCTGCATAAATGATGCAACCTTACAAAGGCAACCCTACTGTAGCCACAGGTTCTTGTTTAAAACAGCCTCTGGCATGTCCCGCAGCCACGGCTCAAAAGCATCTTTGTTCAGGTTTCTGAACGTTTTCACCATTTCCATTATATGTGTTCTCTTAGAAATAGAAAAGTGTAATGTTGTGTACGATGGCACAAGTCTGTGTTTAAGTCAATCATTATGCACCCAGTTGATGTAGAGTAGTAGGAGAAATGCTGCAGCAGGGATCCTTGCAAGGCACCTTTTATGAGCATGCTGTTGTGGCGTGTGAGCAGTATCCTTGTGGGGAGGATGTGTGCGTGCACACTGGATTGCTTATCTGCTCCAACTTCCCAATGCATAGCGCACCAGATACAATTAGCCCCCTCTGCCTGCTCCTTTAAATGTTTCCTCACGAATTGATTGATGAAGTTATAGTATCACATTGCACTTTCTAGGCTGTACGCCAAGTCTTAGCATTTGTGTCGGTGTTTTGGATGCTGTTTAATAAACATACTAACTAGTGTGAACTCTGTTGTTGGCTGCCACTTTCTTTTATGTGGGGAAATACTTGGTGTTGTTAATTTCTGGGTGTTGCAGCCCATTGGGGTTGATGTAAAATTGCTTCCGCTTGTGCTCCGTGGCAGACGCTGGGTCATTCATTGTAGGCCGCTTCAAGGAAATGGAAGCCTTTCGTTGTTTATGAGGGCGAACTTCGACCTTACAAAATAAGGCATGAAAAAGTGTGTAAGATCAAGTATTCTTTTGTGGTCCGGAGAAATATATTTATGTGGCTATGTGCAGGACACCTATAGTTTGCTAGGAGTTTCTCTATCACACTTAGCCCCGCCGGGGTGGCGCAGTGGTTACGGCGCTCGGCTACTGTTCCCAAGGATGTGGGATCGAATCCTGGCTTCGGCAGTTGCTTTTCGATGGAAGTGAAAAGAAAGGCGCTCGTGTGCTGTGCGATGTCAGCGCACGTTAAAGAACCCCAGGTGGTCGAAGTTTCCGGAGTCCTCCACTACAGCGTCTCTCATAGCCTGAGTTGCTTTGGGACGTTAAACCCTACAAATCAAATCAAACTTTTCTTATTCTTTTTTTTTTTGGCTGAAGCAATGCTATGCTGATCCATTTGTGGTAGTGTTGCATGGAATGGTATGGTTTGTATACGCGTGCTTTTACACATTTCAGGCAACTGCCAATAAGGAACAGTCGAAGCTGGTCTAGGGCAATCAGGTTGTCGTAAGGGGACTAATCGTGCTACAATAGCCTGTTTGACACAGACTGAGTGTGGCCTAGGAAGAATGATTTCAGTCGCATCTATGATATTGGGTTTTCAAACCCTGCAGCAGTGACCCCAATTTTTCTGAGGAAGCTATGGCTGGCAGACATCAGAGTCAAGATATTTAGTAAAGGCTGTTTGGCTGTTTGTGGTTCTAGCAGAAGCATTGTGCCTTCTGTTCTGAACTTGCTTTTCAAGTGGCGTTGTGTGCATACTTTTTCAGTGCTTGAAGGGCAGAGGCATTTGCTTTGGCCACATCACTTGGCTCAGGTTTTCCAGTTAGTCTTGTAATGTAACCAGGAATAATGGTTTGGTAGCAGCTTCTTAGTGTGTGCTCACCGTTCCAGCTGGGTTCCCATGTCCTTCGGCCACTCACGAGGTCGTATGCCTTGGATACATTGCCTCCAGTGCGAGTGGTGTGTTTTGCCTATAGTCATAACTTCAGCGAGGATGCATGAAGTTGCACCAGATGACAGTGGGTGTTCCTTTCTTCACTGTGACTAGAACTTGTCTGTTTGAAAAAGCATGGTGATTAGAGAGTGCTTGGAATGTGTTTTCTGCGATACCAGAGCTAAAACTGACACACAGGGCAAACACCACCACTTGCACGCAGGCTGGCATTCACTTTGCGATGATGTAGTAGGAACATGATGGTGCTTTGGCTTTCCTGTCATTTCTTTTCTTCGCTTTTATACTGTGACTTTGTCCTGTGGCACGTTAAGCGAAATTATGTGGCCACGCTAACTAAGCACAGATTAATCAATGCTCACCTGATTTTTTTAACGTGTTCATCAAAATAGAAAGAGCGAAATGTACAGCATTCGCGTTTTTGTCCACCTTTGAGCCAATGTTGGCTGCGCTCCAACATCCAACCCTCAACATCTTCAACATTCAACATCCATGTTGCATCCAACACTTGTGTCGTTGGAGCCAAGCCTTACGTCTCATAGTCAGTCCTCCGTCGGGCCGTGTCCAGATCTTGCTTGGCGAACGCTCGACTGCAGTGGCCCGGTGGGCTTAGCCTGCATTCAATGCAGTCCATGAAGTCTTTCAGTGCCCTCAATAGAGACATTTAGTATAGCGTATAAACGCTTTCATATGATAAACGCCAGCAAATTATGAGACGTTACTCCGTGTGTTGCTTCGACGCTTTTAGCGGGCCGTAAGAAAGTGCGAACGCAAGCTGTTTTGGTGACATCTAGATTTAAAATAAGAAAACACATTCAGGCTTTTTTTTTTTTTTTACTCTCAAACCAAAACTAGCCAAGTCGCACTGGGACTTTAGCCAGTTTCTTTGCTTCGGCAGTTTTGTTTTACTCCCCAACGTTGGTATTACCGTGTTGAATACTTTTACCTCGTATTGCTGTCATGGTGTGTAACGGCCTCTTTTCAGCGCCGTACTGCCAAGCATATTTTTACGAATACATGCGTTTAAGCAGTCAAGCTAAGGAGATCCAGTTCATGGCGTTGCCATGCCAACAAAAGAGCACTACTTGTCAGGCTTAGAGACTGCGTTGCCTGTGTAAAACGAAAGGCAAAGCAAATTATTCAGTAACTATTTGAGCTGAATGCTACACGAGGCAAAGCGAAAACCCCATGTGCCCTATATAGGCGGCAGTGCGCCCAAAAACACGGTAAAGAAGACAAATTCCATGGAGGAAGGAAAGCTTAGGAGAGGCCCTGACGTCATTTTTTTGAAGCCGGACCGGCCGCGCCGCGACCGGACGCTGCAACGTCTCTCCTCCTCCTTTACCCTTTCTCCGCGACGCTCATGTACCTAGGGCCCTTAGCAACGCTGTTGCTAGTGGCCCGAGTTTTCATAGCAACAGCGTCGCCATTGCTAATGGCCCGACTTAGCTAACCCGAAATTTTGACGTCACTTCCGCCACATTTTCTCCAGTGCATTGGGAATGGCAAGGGCCTCTCCTAAGTTGTTTCCTTCCTCCATGACAAATTCACTCTGAAGCAGGCGGCCTGGATGCCGCCATCTTGTCAACGCTGATCTCCCATCGTACGTGAGGGCCGAACACGATAAACTCAAGTTTCGAGTTCGGTCTCGGGTATCGTATAGCACATGCGCAGTGCGCGTCACAATATTTTTGGCGTGCACTATTTCTCTGCGTGTGTCTGTGTACGCTATACTAAAAGTCTCTAATATTTCTTCTTGCATTTTGTCCCCTGTTCTTTCTCTTGCTGTCAATTACAAGGCATAGGATTACAAAAGCAATGCGGTCTCCCTCTGTTCTACCCTTGGGGAAGCACCATGCCCTTGTGGTGTTGTCTCACATTTGTGCCCGTGGCATGCTGACTGTTGTTAGGGCATTAAACTTGACCTCCTTTTTTTTTTTTCTTTCCCTCTCTTTCTTCTTTTCTCTTTAGGAAGAAACTCCGCAAGGGTTTTTTGAGGATCACGGACTCGGTTAGGGCACGACCGTGGGGCTCCGGCCTACTGCCGATCGGCCGGGGCTTGCGGGCAACTTCTAACAAAGAACGCTCTAATCTGTCCACCCCCTAAAGAAACCGTTGTGCATTCCACTCCAAGCAGTATGTGTTCTCTTGATGTCTTGCGCTGCGCCCTTGTTTCTATTTTGTTTTCTTTTGTATTGAACTCTAGAGAGGAAGTGGTGGCATTTTTGCTCCTCTCTCGCTTTTTAACCTCCTTTTATTGTGTGTTTGGCTGATGATTGCTTTTTGGGATCACGCTTTTTTAGGGCTGCTGGCTTGACTTCGGGACTGAGAATTATTTGTTTACTTTTGATGTCGCAAGGTTGTTAATTTAAGCTCTACCTGGGTCCTGTCCTGTGCTGAAGAGCATCTTGGCATCATTCATTGATGGTCGTGACACTGGCTCAGTTCAGTGAGAACCAATTGGCAGTTTTTGAGTGGTGCCTATAATGATCCTATTGACAGCTACATGTTAGCATTCTGTCGCATTGTGTTGTGCCCTGTCCGATGTTTCAAAGGGAGTTTCAGTGAACCAGCTACTGTGTTTTGCACAAAGGGCTGCTTGCCAAAAGAGGGTTGGTCTGGTTGACTTAACTGGAAGATGGTGATACTTGAGAGCTTTGACGTCAAGGTATTCGCAGCACTTGCGGTTTTTTATGCATCAGTGATATGAAGGCTACCATTGTCTGCTCAAAATGAGTGGGACGCTGACTTGTCCGGCGAGCCTCAAGCTGTTCAGTGTTGCTATTCCTAACTCTTCACCACCTCATTGTATATGCACTATTGGGCAAGGGTTTAACTAGCACATGGTGATGTTGAACATAGGTAACGATAAGGGGCAGCTACCATGTCATAATGCTTGGGGTCTGTAGAGTGCGCAACTGCGCAGTTGTGTGCGCAGACGCGGACGAGTGCGCGACTTCGTGCTGCATGCATACCTTGTACGGTGACCTCATGTTTTGAGCAGGTCACTTGGCAGCTCTGGTGTGATCTAAATGGAATCCTGCTTGTACTTATAACTTGTGTTTTCATGTAGGATAGGCTAGTTTTGTTCCTTTTTTACAGCCTCCAGTTTTCAGCGGTGTGTTCTGTCTGTGACATTCGCGACAGTGTCATGCAGGTATGCTTTCCACATTAAGTGTCAGTGTATGTAGTTCGATGAACTAGTGTGCAGATTAATGTTCGACAGTGAAGCTGGTTTGCCTGCTCATGCATAGCAACTAGTGTAAGCCTCCTTTGGAAGGACCTGCGAGTTATTAATGTTTAATTTGATGGAAAGGCTGGCACCTGTGGCAGTGACACCTTGGAAGTCCACAGGCTTGCCCGGGTCGGTGTGTGCTTGAAGTTCATGGAGAATGCTGGCAGTGGACGAAACAGAGTGCGCTGTGTAACAGCTGTACTCTCCCATTATTTGTGGCATTTTTTGAAATCTTCGGATAGAAATAGACTGTTCTCAGTTCTCAGACGCTCATTATGGCTGTGCAGTTTTTGCGAGGTTTGGTTTGAATGTTAATTTCTGCTTCCTCGAGCATTTGTGATTTATTTATGGTAATGTTGGCTTTGTTGCGGAGTCCACTAATGAGATAGCCACACCTCATTGGTGATGTGTTGTTTTTCCTCCCTAGTAGCTGTCTTAGCTTAGTCATTTTATGTGCACAATAGGAGGTGGTTGTGGAAAGGGAAATTGCCCCCCTTTTTTTTGTTGCAGTTGTGACCAAAGAGAGCAACTCCTATCTAAGGGTTCTTCGTTTTCAAGTGGTTGTCATAGTCAAAATGCTGAGTGTAAACTTCCCGTGAAGGTGGAGGTTTTGTGAAAAGCTAGGACCGGGGACAGGCAACATTTTTCTGTTTGCATGCACTGATTGGCATGCTGCGAAAGCACTGGGGAATTGGAGTTTCTTCTAAGCACAAGCACATGAGATGCTTATTAAGCTGTGCCTAATGGAAACAACGAATCATGACGTGGAACTGCAGGCCAGGATTGCAGGTTTCAGTAACCCCAAAGATTGATTTCCCACTTTCTTGTTTCTGGAATATGTTTTTCAGGACTCCTTGCATGTTAGAATGAATCAATGTGGGTCCCAATGATCATGTTCAAGGGCAGCATCGACATTGCCAGAATGTGTGGTTGCATTGTGTTCCCGCACTTGCACGGTACAGACTCTGATCATGGCCACTACGCAGGGTAACGTCGTACTTGACTTGAACATGTCCTTGCTGGTACCTGTAGGCATTTTAAATAGACTTACGTGCGACAAGGTTCCTGGAACGGACCTGATAATGTCGTACCTTCTCCTTCCTCGTTGTGTCTGTGCACATTGTGTTCTTTTACATTTTATTTTAGATGCTTAGGCAACATTTCGAGACGGTCAGTGTGCCCTTTTCTTGTTTTGTTTGGCACTGCAGTTTCTTAAGCATGATGTGTTGGAAACGTTGAAAACTTCTTCGGTCATCGTGCACAAGCCCCCAAATGTTTGGCCAGTGTTGGGTATAGGATAGCAAGGAAACTTTGGCATTTGTGATATATTAGCTGTAGGTATAGGTACTAGTGTACTGATTTTACATGATTGTGATCTCATGTTCCTAGCATGAAGGAATCGTATACTTTTATTGAGTAGCGTCATCATGCATTACTTTAGGAGGAAGAAAAAAAGACATTGGTCCTTGCTGTATTCAGAACATGCTACATTCTGTGTCACATTAGGCAGTTTAAGAATAATGACATTCCAAGGCACTGGGCCCGAGTCTTTTTTTTAGGGGGGGCCTCTTTCGTCCTTGTCAAGAGAAGAGTCAGGGGGCTCAATTTCATGGGTAAAACTTTTAAGATGACATGGAGTTAACACGCAGCTACATCTCCATAATCTGTAAGCAGCTTTTTCTCTGTGCGCACTGTTATATAATTTATTTTTTTCTATGTTGCTTCAACCACAAAAGCACGGTAATTTTGGCTATGCTATCCACTTCAACCGCAGTTTTTGTGCAGGGTGGGATTGCCGGTGCAGGTGTTTTTTGCACAGCTTTTAGTTTTTTGTCAGTATTAGAGCACATCAGTTTAGGCTTTTTTGTCGAGTCCTTGAGATTACAAGTCATAGAACTGCAGCCTTCATTTAGGAACCTTGCGATCCCGAACACCTCTAGTGTTCAACTTGTAATTATAAAAACTAATGATGTTGCAAATCATTGCTGAAACAATTTGTTTGCTTGTGAGAAAACGAAGAGCCCTAAAATATTTGCTTTCTTGAGATCTTTTCCTAATTGGATGGCTTGCCTCCTTGTGTTCACTAGTTGAAAGATGCGTGATGGCCCTTTGTGTACATTTATTTTGATATATTAGGATCAAACTAGGTTTAGGATTTTGTGCAATGGTTATATGAGCTTTCTTGAGTGTACATTAACTGTCTAGTTTGTTGTAATCATGGTTTGCAGCTACTTTAACCTACTTAATTGTTTTATGTATCAGTGTAAATCACTGTCACCGAGTGCTTTCTTTTTGTGTCAGCATAATTCTACGCTACCTCTCTGGGCTGTTTTACATGGTGTATATTGGATGTATCCTGGAGCAGACAAAGGGTGGTGTGTCAGATACAGCCAAAGTCTGGGAGACTGAGCGTGGCAAAAAGAAAAAAAATATGTGCCCAAAGGCAAAGGCACATTATGAACAAGAGGAGTTTGAGCTGGTGGCAACTTGATTTTTAATCGGTGTGAAGTTCTAAAATGCATAATATCAAAACTAGTCCTCGTGTCTGGTATTGTGGCTTTTTTGTTGTAGCTATTCCTCAGTCTGCCTGATGTATCTGTCTCAGGTGAAAATTGTTTGATGTCACCTTTTTCTCAGTGACAAGAGTGATGAACACCAAATAGTGACTCCTGGTGGCGATTACCTTGCCAGCGCGTTTGTGCAGGGACACTTGAGCTGTTTGTCAGCTTCAGTGCCTTCGTAGGGGACAAAAAAGAGGTGCGCGGAGATGGTGTGAATTTAAAGATATGATCTCCTAAAACTATTTTAACCATTTAACTGGCAAGACCAGATAGAGCGATGCTATAATTTTTGCCTTAGTTTGTATTCGTTTTTATTAGTCTAAATGTACATAAAAAAAAATGGGAATGCATTTGAACAAGGATTTCAAAAAATACAGAACGTCAACAATTTTGTTGATCTGCCACGATAGGGAGCACAAAGCTGGCAAACTGACATGCGTCGGTCATGTCCTACTTGAGGTGGAATCGAAAAAAAAAAACAGTTGTTGCCGCTTTTCAGGCCAAAAAATATGTCACATTTGGTGCACTTGAAGTCTGACACACCTTTATGGCAGAGAGCACAGAGCCCTCTGGCCTGCTGTGTTGACTGCGAATTCCATAAAACAGCGTTATTTTCATGGCTACAAGAAGATAAGTACATTACTTGTCTGCAAAAAAAAACCAACAAAAACATGAAGTGCTGAAAAGCTAACGTTCCGCAGTGCTCATTTCACCTTTATAAGAACACGAGTAATTCAGATTCCCACCATAAACCCTTCCCCCCCCAAAAAAGTGACCTTGAGCAGCTCACATACAAGCGGCAACGCAGAGCTAGTTCTAAACAGTTTTCTGTGTACCTTTATGTGTCCTGTATCACGTTCAAACCAGTTGTGGATATAAAAACAAACAGCCGACTGCACATCATTGACGGTAAATTTTTACCTTAATCTGGCAGCTCAACAATTTTGTAGACTATGTACTTTGCACTGCACTACCGCTTCTTTTGCAAAATAGGTTATACTATTCTTCAAGGGCCACGTTTAGAGATGCCTCTACAAAGAAATAAAATTGTCGCCACTTTTACCTTCTATTATTGGCTGCTGCTGAGGCCAGAACTCTGCCAACGTGTCGCGCGCGCAAAGAAGACGACGACTACACTTTTAGGCTGAACACGGTCATTACGAGCCATCTATTGACGAATCATACAACTTTATTTCAGAGCCTACTTCATAAAAAGGCTAAATTTAGATGAACACATTCTACATTTTAGGGAGAAGCGTTTTGTGGCTGCTTATAGTGGGTCAACAATATTGTTGATCTGCTGGTTAAAGGGTTAAGGTGTGCAACTATATGAAGCCTTAGAGGGTGGTGGTGTTGTGGGCCTTGTTGCACTGGCTTGTGCTGTCGGTCAGTGAGAAAAAGTACTGAGCTGGTGACTACAGTTTTTTTGTGTTCACTAAACTGACAGCTGGCTGTGTTGGCTGTAAACTGCACCAGGAAACTAGAAAGAGCATTTTGTTTTATTGCCAGAAGGTTAGACAGGGTTTCTTACTTGAGGCTGCACCTTAATGGATAGTGTCAGACTGGAGTACTGATAACGCGCTTTGCTTGAAGTCTGCATAGTGATAGCACTGCTCTTCAAAAGTGGACTGCGTCCAGGTCACAGTGACAAACGACATGCTGTCGGCATGCGAGAGAAGTTATCGGCAGACTTTGACTGCCTTCCGTGTTTGACGTTCTCTGTGCCAAGCATGATAGTTGTTTTTTTGAGCAAACTGTCACGTGTAATTCATTTTGTTCCTTGTCTGGTGGGTGCATGCATTTTCCTTTGTATCTGGGGCTTCCGCATAGCATCCATTGCTCTCTTCTTCAGTAACATTTCAGAGCACTATTTAGGGATTTTGTTGACACCTGCACGACTGAGTTTTTTTCCTGTGGCGCCAATGCATCTTTTGTGTGTCGCATCATTTCTGAGTGAGTTAAGAAAAAAAAAGTTTAGTTGCTTTGAGGGAAATTCAGAAAAATTTAGGCTGTTATATATCCTTTTCTAGAGTGTCTTATATAAGATCATTATATGGCATTGATCAGGATTTGAGCCTTATATTTGCATTACTATATGCTTGTTCTGTAAACGAATTAGAATAAAGGGTGTACCTATGGATGTGTTATTTTTCTGTCTAGAACCGTTGAAGCATTGTTCTTGCACACAAGGAACACGTGTGTGTACTTAGACAGCATGTTCTGGAACTCCATGACAGGAGTTGTGTCACTGTGGTCGCGCGTATGTTCTGTACTGTGCGTGCAAATTCACAAGGGAACACATCATTGCTTGGATTGGGTGACACTGTCTTACAAGCTTGCAGGAGCCCCGCGGCATCATTGTGCCATTCATTAGGTGTGGGTTTTAGTTTGCTTTTTGCCCATAATCTTGCCTGCCTTAGCCATTATTCCCCTGCCTTCCCCCTTTCTGTGCATTAATTATTTGTTGCAGTCTCTCACCATGTTTCGTTCCGTGCTGTCTTGTTCACGCTTCAAGTTGCAACAGTTGTGTGCATGCATTTCATTTTTCATAGGCGCTGCGTGACACCATTGATTTACGCAGGGCGCTACCGTCAACGGCATCCCACGACGACTTTGGTGCGTGGAGCTGGCATCATTTTCATGTCAGGCTTATGGTGCCAGCGGCAGATATTAAAAGCATTTCAAGAGTAGTGAGCAAGCAGTGCATCCCATAAGGGTAGCCTATAAGTGTAAGCTGCTGTTTGTTCTCATTTGAAAGATCTAGAGGTTAAGGGAGGCATTGAACTTTCCTGTGAAAGATTTAAATTGACTTGTTTTGATAACAGCATCGCAGCCATAGTGGCAAATCTTGACGGTTTGCAGAAGCTATATGCGCTTGTAAATCACTTGTCTCAAAGGGAAGAAAAATGAGCAAGGGCCTTTGTGCATAGTATAAAACATTGCATTGTAGCTACAGTACTTTGCTAGGACGGGTGTGCTTTTTTATTCAACGGTAGTTGCTAGTGCTAACCCCTTCAGTGCTTGTGCAGGCTCTCTTCCTGTAAGTGGCTTGCACACTATGGAGCGTCACTCGCTTGAAAATAGCCTACATGGAGTTAAAAGGATGTCCCTTTTCACAGCAAATGTAACTGAAAAGAAACACGCCTAATGGTTTGACAAATCATGCTCTTTTAGCACCCATGGTGAATGAGCGTGAAAAAGACATGACACAAACGCTCATTTACAACTGAATAGCTTAATCAGGAAAAACATCGATAAGAACACAAGCACAGTTATCAAGTGCTTATTAAGTTATGAGCGAGCACTTGTCTTCTCTGCCGGCTTCGTCTTTTTCGCGTTTGTTTACCATTAATACCAGCCAACTAGCCCAACTTGCCAGATAACGTTAATGCCATTTTAGCAAATGTTCCGGTAACAGTTTGATTGCTCCGCATCCACAGCATTGCAATAATTGCTTGCATAGGACTGCATAAGAAAAGCATTAAGGCAATAGCATGTGCACACCTCTCTTGTTTAGTCATATGCCATCATTCTGAACGAGGCAAAGAAAATGTACATAACATCCCAACCTCCACTTCCGGTCATTGGGTAGTCCTGCTGACTGGCTCGGACCCGGATGACTAGCTTTGGTTGTTGTGAGGGGCCATAGAGCTGCATTGACTACTGGATACCAGCACCAGTCTTCAGTTACATTCCAGTTTGCATCCATTTGGTCATCTGGCATTTGTTGGGTTACGAAGTTGTGGGCTTTCAAGTGTTCATGGAAAGCGACCTTGCCATCGGACCATTGGTGACTGCACCTCCGCATCAGCAACATGACGTAGCCAGTGATTAACTGGTATGTGCGGCGATGCCTATCGCTGGCGATGATTTCTGCTACGGGCCGCGAGCTGCTTTTGTCTGATGCTGCCGTCATGCCTACCCACCAATGACAAATGACGAAATGGATCCGAAATGAAAATTTGAACGTTGGAGAAAGGCCCCTAAGGGCTCCACTCATCGGTTAACTAGCTACCTTTTGAAGACGTAGTTTTTACTGCACTGCAGGCCATGCAGGGATCTGCAATAAACGAGGAAAGCGGTGGCTACAGCTGCTTGTCGGTCTCGCATGGGAATCATTACTACTGTAAAAAAGATGACCTGGCGCCAGAGCTCTGGCACGAGACGCGAGCACCAGCTGTTCGAGCTAGGACCTGCAAGCGCCTACCTTGACTTAGCCCTAGCAAGCGAGCTCGCCCTACGATAAAGCGCGTTATAATCTTGGCGGAGGTGTTGGTGGGTGCTGGGTTGCAGGTCCTGGCTCGAACAGCTGGTGCTCGCGTCCCTTGCCGGCGCGCTGGCGCCAGGTCATCTTTACATACATTATATAAACAGGTGAAGCACTTGAGCCAGATGCATCGTGTGTGGCAAGGTTCTGAATGCCTTCAGTATGACTGCGTCGCCGCTTTTCAACGCACTTCAGCACGTACAGCTAGAAGCAATATGCTTGAGAGAGATCACGGGAGCTTGCCCTTCCGCGGTGGTGCAGCGGCAAGACTCAATGGGACTGGCGGAGTACCCGGGTTCGATCCCGACTGCCGGCGGGTGTGTTCTGATGGAGACGAAACAAAGTGGCGTCCGTGTGCCGTGCGATGTCAGTGCAAGTTAAAGATTCCCAGATGGTCGAAATTACTGCGGAGCCCTCCACTATGGCACCCTTCGTCCCCTTATGGTGCGGTTCAGGTGTCCACAGAACAAGTGTGAAAGGTACTGCGCGTTTCCTTTCCTGTGAACCAATTACTACTATCACGAAAGCGCGTGGCCTCAACGCTTTGCAAAGCGCGGCCACCGATATGTGACAAGAACCGGCGGTAAAGTTGCGTGCAAAGTAAACTTGGTCGGCTGCTCTTTCCGACCATGTCCATGGTGCTACCCATTCTCGTCTTCTGTCGATGGGAGCGCTTTGCGAAAGGCGACCACCACCACCTCATATTGCTCTAGCTGTACAAAAAAAGCAGTCATTTTGGCTGTGAATAGTAGTAGTAGTAAAAAACATCTATTTTAATAGAGGAGTTCGGGGCGCGCAAGCCTCTGGGCCCCCGCACGGCCCCACTACACTCAAACGTTCATGTCCCTAGGTTCATGACGTCGGCAGCTCGGTCTGTGAAGACATACTGGTTACTGCCCGTATAACAGAACTCGGGCTCTTCGCCATGGCGAACCGGAGCTAGTTTCTAAGGTCCTGAGGCCGTTGATGCCCCGCCGCTGTGGTGCAGTGGTTAGGGCGGTCGATCGCTTGACCTAAGTATGCGGGATCGAATCCCAGCCGCGGCGGCCGCTCTTCTATGGAGGCCGAGAGACTAGCGGCATCCATCGACAAGCAGGCGAAACAGCGGAGGTGGAGCCGATGGAGATAGTATCGGCGAGAGGCGAGAAGATAGACGAAGAGAGCGTTCGTGGTGGACGGACGTAACGTCGGAAGCTCCATTATGTAACCTGTCCTAATCCAGTTCAAACCTTATTGAATTTCGTTTCTTTGTGAACATCGATCGTGTCATCACGAGCTGCAAAGGCTGACATGGCGACGAGGATCATTTGTGAAAGAAACCGACGCGGACAAGCAGCGAGAAAAGCTATCGCCAACGGCAAGCATTGCCACGTGCAGTAGCGCCATGAAGATGCAGACTGACATGGCGACGAGGACAAGCGACCAAAAACTGTCAACGACGTCACGTGCAGTAGCGCCACGAAGATTCAAAGGCTGACATTGTGACGAGGACCCATTAACGAAACCAGCGTGGATAAGCAACCAGAAAATACGATTCAACAACGGCTGGAATGAAGACGTCACGTGCTTCGGACCTGCGTCAAAACTGAACGAGGTCAACGACGCGGAACGACATCGTACTGTTCCAGCGGCCTCCACGGTGTCAGCGAACGAAGACGCAAATGAGTACTCACGGACCGACGTCAAAACTGAACGAGGTAAAGGACGTGGAACGACATCGTACTGTTCCAGCGGCCTCCACGGTGTGAGCGAACGAAGACGCAAGAGTACTCACGGACCGACGTCAAAGCTGAACGAGGTAAACGACTCGGAATGACATCATACTGCTCCAGCGGCTTTCACGGGGCCAGCGAACGAAGACGCAAAAAAGGGTACTCATGGATCGACATCAAAGCTGAACGAGGTAAACGATGCGGAACATCGTACTGTTCCAGCGGCCTCCACGGTGTCAGCGAAGACGCAAAAAAGAGTACTCACGGACCGACGTCAAAGCTGAACGAGGTAAACGATGCGGAACGACATCGTACTGCTCCAGCGGCCTCCACGGTGTCAGCGAACGAAGACGCAAAAGAGTATGGTCGACGGACCGACGTCAAACTAGCGCGGGGTCAACGACTCGGAACGACATCGTACTGTTCCCGGCCTCTACGGTGTAAGCGAACGACGCCACAAAAATACTAACGGACTGAGGACAAAGCTGAACAAGGTCAACGACGCGGAGCGAAATCGTACAGGGCCTCTACGGTGGCAGCGGACGACGTCCAGAACATACGCAACGAGCAAGCAAGCGACATGGCTAACGGCGAAGAGGTGAAGCACTCAACGCGGAACAAGGAGTACGGAAGTGAAGAGGACCTACAACGGGGCCCACAGCCAAACGTGCTCACAATGCTTGCGACAACGATGCAGATGATGGCAAAACTCCAGGAAAGACAAATGGGATCGCCTGGAAACCTATTCAACGCGGCAGACAGCAGCACCGACGCCTCACGACAGGCTAACAGCGCTGCAGTCCAAATCACGACAATGCGTGATCTCACGGCAAGTCTCCCAACGTTCTCCGGGACAGACAACGAAAGTCTAGACGAATGGGTTACTTCTGTGGAGAACATGCGCAAAAGATGTTAATGGAGCGAAATGGCTATGCTCAACGCCGCAATTTTCAGACTTCGCGGACGAGCATCAGCTTGACACCGAACGGATGGCATCTCAAAGACAGGACCAGCTGGATAACTGCATTACGAAAACAATTTGACAAACAGCCACTGTTCTGCGAGTGGGTCGACAACGTTAACGCCCGACGAAGTAAACAAAGTTTATACGAGCGCAAACGGAAGAATGGCTGAAGAAAGGGATCATACGACCGTCAAAATCACCGTATGCATAACTTGTAATTGCTGTGGAGCAACCACATCACGAGTCCACACCGAAGCGACTGTGTGTAGACTACCGTTTCATGAATGCGAAAACTGAAACAGGCTTACCCGATGCCGAAAGTCGACACGGCAATTCGCAAAGCGGCGCGTGCACCGAAATACCGCCGAGCGAAAAAGACCCGTTGGAAACAGACCACCAGCCACGTCAAAGACAGCCACGGTGGCTACAGGACTATTATTGCGAGACCCGGCCGTGCTAGCGGTGGTGTTGGCCGAGAGACTAGCGGCATTTACCGACAAGCGGACGAAACGACAACGGAGAGGTGGAGCCGATGGAGGGAGTATCGGCGAGAAGAGAGGAGATGGAGGAGAGCGTTCGTGACGGACGGACGTAATGTCGGAAGCTCCATTATGTAACCTGTTCCAATCCAGTTCAATCCTTATTAAATTTCGTTTCTCTGTGAACGTCGATCGTGTCGTCATGAGCTGCAAATGCTAACAGGTGCTCGTGTGCTGTGCGATGTCGGTGCTCATCAAAGAACCTTAGGTGGTCTGAATTTCCGGACCCCTCCACTACGGCGCCTCATAGCCTGAACCGCTTTGGGACGTTAAACCCTATAAACCAAAAATAAGTCCGTTGTCCAGAGGAAATACTGAATATAGTTTGAAACTTGTCGAGACCGTAAGGCGCTTGATGCTAGCGCGTATCCTGGTGGCTTGTCGACTTGAGAGACGCGTTTTCTCCTTTGAACGAAATGTTAGCGATAGATGCAAGGGACGTCCCGCCTCTGAGACACATACACCCCCCCCCCCCCCTCGTCCCTTTCAGAAGTAAAGCAGGTGGTCACTCCGACGGACCGTACTGATTCAAAAATACAGTGCATCGCGCACAAAAGCGAATGCAAAAAAAGAATAATTTGTAGTCTGCTTGCCCTATGCCGCACAAGCCGCGAATTTTGGCTTGGTCAACCATAAAGGTTGCAAATCTGGGTCTTTTTATCTTCACTCTCTTCACAGATATAGTTCAGGTGATCAATATTTACTTCCTGCTATCGCGCCTCTCGACCGCGCGTCCCATTCGGATAGCGAACACTCTCTTCATTCACTGCATCCACCCAATTTTCTTTCACGGCTCGGTTGACGTGCCATCGAAAATTTGATGACAGCCACTACGGGGACCTTTGTCTTCGGAACTAAAGGCTGGCACGCCACAGCTGTCTGTACCGAGGTGAAGTCGAAGTGACGGCTACTAAAACAATTATCCGACTCGCGAGGGGCCTGTCGGAATGTCGAGCAAGGCTGGGCGCCATACTTAGCCTACCGACTGCTTCAAAATGGCACCTATACCGGGGACCCCGCTTACCGGAAAATAGTATAGGCTCCTGGTCATATGGGTCTCAATGGGAATGAGGCAGCCGACGCCGCCGCCCGCGCGCTTTCTTTCCGGGCTTCCCATCTCGACCCCTAGATCTGGATCTCAAATTCGAACCCGCGTTTTCTTTTAAAGACATTGTTCTTTATTATCAATCTTGCCATAGTCTTTACCCTCGCCCGAGTAAAGGTCTATCTAAGACGGAGGAGCGGCTTCTACTCCGTTTGTATACCAACCGTGCCCGGCAGCACAAACATTTTAATCCTTCCTTCACGGGTAGTTGTCCGCATTGTGCGGAGAAGTCTTCGGACATCTACCGCATGGTGTGGGCTTGCCCATCCAACCCAGCTATTTCTCCTCACCCCAACCCCACTCGGGGGGACTGGGAGGCGACCCTGCTCGGCTCAGCGGCCGACGCCACTGGAACCCCACCTAGTATCTGTAAGGGCTGGATCTTCAAAGATCCGGCTCATGCATGCCTTTTAAATCATGAAACGTTTGTCATCACCACCCCGCACTGTTGCGCCACCTTAGTACACAAAGCGCTATTCGTGCCCAGGGGCTTATTTTAGTGGTCCGAAAATATTTTTCTGGCAAATTCATTTTTGCATCTTGGATGTTTGAAATTGTTCGGTACTAGGCGATGCACCCTCATTGAAGCCTTATTTTGAAGCATAGTTTCTAAATGACACTGACATCGAGGTGCTGTAACAGGCGTGGACAAATGGACGAGGCTCAGAATCTGGCCTGCATTCACGGAAAGTGCGAGGTTTAGCCAGTGAAGGGATCACTGGCGCCATAGTGGAAGGCTCCTGATCAATTTTCATTGCCTGCTGGTTACCGCTCAGGATGGCGCACGGTCATTTTTCTGTTTCGTCTCCACCTAAACGTCTTCTATTGCAAGTATTCAATGCCGTGACTTCGTGCTCATGTCGAGCGTCAGTATCACTCAGCCATGCATGGCCTTTAGGATGGAGGATGCCCTGCTAACAATTCGTAAGCTTGTGATCCTGTGAGCGAAACCTCACTACTGCTTCAGGTGTTAATGCCCTGCCAACTGCGTGTAACCTGTTATGAATGGGTAAGTCTGGATCCGGCGAGCCAAGCATCGTTACCTCTTCCGGTGTGGTGGTGGTGGTGAACTCTTTTATTGCGCCCAAAAACGGGGGACCAGTTAAAGGATCGGTTGCGCTGGCTTAGAGGAGGTCGGCGGGGATCCCTTGGAATGCCGCGGCCTCCACCGCGCGCTGGATAAGCCAGCGTTAGTCTGCTGGTCGGAAGTACGCAGGAGAGACTCCCTCGTCTCTGGGGTGTTTGAGTTGTCTTTGTTATAGTGTGTACAAGTCCACGCAATGTGTATGAGAATGGCCGGAGTTGAGCAGTGTTTACTCATGGGGGCTGTCTGTTCCGGAAAGATTCGGCTGTATAAGATGGGGTATGGGGAGCTGCCAGTTTGTAGTTTGTGCCATTGGACGGCCTCGCGTCTTCTTAGATCGCGGTGTGCGGGAGGATATGTGCATCCTTGGAGTCGGTAGTGCTGCTGTGTAAGTGGTGAGCAGACAAGCGCGTGAGATATTAGTGTCAGCGGAAGCAGGCTGGCTGATCATACTCTCGGCTCGGCTGCTGAGATCTCGAGCGAGAGAGTGCGCCTGGGCGTTTCCGCTGAGCGACTCGTGGGCTGGAGCCCAAAGAAGTAAGCGAGATGTGGAAGAGGGTGCTGTAGAACGTAGAATGTGTAACGCCTGGCAAGAGATACGGCCAGCATCTTAGTTGCGAATAGCCTGTTGAGAATCACTGATGACGACTTTAGTATTAGGGGATCGGCTAGCGCTAGCGCAATGGCAACCTCCTCAGCTGCGGTGACTGTGCATTGCGAATGCTGCAAGCTGAGTACCAGCTGCGATGAGGGGCGAGAGCTACCGCCACCATCGCTGGCCTCGATGGATGGTAAGAGGCGTCCGTATAGTGGCGCCCGGACGTCCACTGAATCGTTTCTCGAATTGACGAGCCCGGTCTGCCCGTCTCGCGTGATGTTCCGGGTGCATCCGTCTAGGAATGGGAGGAATGCGGAGATTTAGGCGATATTCCGGTGTAAGTTCAGCGTAACTTGGGGCCGATCTCGGCGGGGAGATCCCAATTTGCTGCAGTACCGTTCGGCCAGCATGTGTGAGGGAGAGCTGCTCATACTGGGCGGTGAGGGTTGCTTTGATCAGTTCGCTCACGGTATTGGAGATTCCGAGAGCCATGAGCTTATGGGTAGCTGTGGACTAGGGCCGTCTTGTATGCTTTTCGAAGTGACGCCTCTAGCCGTTCGCTTTCGGCACGAGTGGGACGTAAAGTCCAGAGTAGGTGATGCAGGAGCAGATGAAAGCTTGAACGAGGCGCAGGAGGTTGGACTCTCGCATGTCATGATGTTTGTTGGAGATTCGCTTAAGGAGGCATCTGATCTGTACCACCGACTGGTCGATGCGTTGGAGCGTGATGTTGCTGCCGTTAGCCTCCAGGTGCAAGCCCGAGATCCTGATGTTATGTGTTCGAGGAATCGGGTTTCCTTGCACCTGGAGGTTGATGTCAGGAAGTATCTCTGGAGGGGGACCCTTGCACCTGGAGGTTGATGTCAGGAAGTATCTCTGGAGGGCGTCGTCCCGGGGAAGGGATGATGATATACTCGGACTTTGTCGCCGAGCAGGTGAGGCCAACTGTACTTAGATAATCTCCGATCCGTTCGATGGCGGTCTGTAAAGTCTTCAATCTGGCCGTCACTGCCGCGCGTGATCCAAAGTGTGAGGTCGTCAGCATAAATGCTGTGATGCAGGAGTGATGTCGGCCAGTAGCTTTGGCAGGCCTATCACTGCGACGTTAAAAAGCCTCGGCGAAAGTACGGCGCCTTGCGGCGTGCCACGGTTTCCCGGAGAGATGATGGAAGGATCTCGCGTGCCGGCTTTAAGTTGCACTGCGGTCGGTGAGGAAGTTTCGGATGTACGCATACGTGCGATGTCCAACAGCGAGAGCCTGAAGTTGTTGAAGGATCGCTTCATGGAGGACGTTGTCGAATGCCTTGGCAACATCGAGGCCGACGATGACTTTCGTGTCTAGTGTACGTCTCATGACTACCTGATGATGGAGAAGCATAATGTCCGGGGCTGCTAAATGAGGGCGGAAGCCGACATCGTGAGAGCCTGGTCTGGATAACGTGTTCCATTAGCTTCCCAACGCAGGACGTGAGAGAGATGGGACGGAGGTTGGCCAAGGTTGGTGGTTTGCCCGGCTTGGGGATGAGGACTAAATTGGCGCATTTCTACTCCTGAGGGATGATACCGCTGGTCCAACATTGTTGAAAATAGTCGGTAAGAGCATGAATGGATGCGATATCGAGATTTCTAAGCATTTTATTTGAAATGCGGTCAGGGCCGGCCGCCGAAGTCGTCTTGGGCGACTGAGTTCTGCTCCGACCTCCGCAAAAGTGATTGGAGCGTCCAGACAGATTGTCCGCGCCCTGATAGAAGGGGAGGTTGGTTTCTGGTTCGGGGCGGATGTATTTATAAGCTCTTGTTTGTGCTCGCCAGACATGCCAGGATACTGGTTGGTTTGGAATTTGCCTCCAGCTGGGTCGAGTAAATGTCGAAGGAGGTTCCACGTGCTACGAGCGTTTGAAGTCTTGTTCATCTGGTCACAGATGCTGTGCCAGCTCTGTCGAGTGAGTTCTATTGCATAGTTTTCGATATTCGTATGTGCGCGCGCCAGCCTACGTCGGATATCGCGGTCCCATTTCAGAGTGGCAAGTGAGCTTCGAGCGACTTCTTGCGCTTCCACAGATGGGCGTAGTAGCGGTCGCAGTGTAGGACACTGTACTCTAGATGGTTTGTGAGGCGTCGGCCACTTGTTTGACAGTTTCGATTGTCCACGCCTTGATGTCAGTAACAGCGGGAGGTTTGTCCTGCTGTTTCCTGTGCGTCCGGAAGGAGTCCCAGTCAATCACCTGAACCGGCCGCGTACTCGAAATCGTGATACACGAGTGTATCACGAAAGATTTCGTGTGACAAGTCGCTTTAACTCCGGAGGTCGTAAAGGCATAATCCGGCTTTGTCACACGGTGTAGGCCCGTACCGTGTCTAGTGGGGTAGGACACGTCCGTGATAAGGGTCAGCAGGTGCTTATGCCATTCATTCCAAAGGCGTCGACCTTTATCGGAGTCATAGTGGAAGCCCCAAGTGCGGTGATGCGCGTTAAAGTCACCGAGAATGAGGAGGGGTTGCCCCTGCGCCAGCTGTTGGGCTTCCGGTGTGGATCACTATGGTTTCTAGGATACGAACGATTCTCCGTTAGTAATGGGTAAGTCGTGATCCGGTGAGCGAAGCATCGCTACTGCTCCAGGTTTGTAACATCGCCATGGTTTTAAGGATAGGCTAGATGATGCCCCACCAACATCGTGGTGGCCCATGATCCGGCGAGGTGGTACGGCTCCAGGAGTGGATCACCATGCCTTTAGGTTGCTTGAAACAGCACTGCTTTTGATAAAAACGTGAGCGGTAAACCAAAAAATGATTGTGTGCTTTATATAGCATAAGCCTCTTTACCGCTCTGGTCCATGTTACGGTGCTCGGTTCGCAGTTGTGAGGCCAAATTCTGGTGTTTTTGAAGGTATTTATTTTTCTTTATGTTGTGTAATCGTTGCTGTCATAAACTGTAGACAACGAAAATTAACCTAAATTCGCATTTTTTATTTGAAATGCCTTCTGGCGGCTTATCGGCGCCTCTCTAGGGGACGAGCAATTAAATCCCTCGCAGTTAGTCCCAAAAGGACACTTGTCAATGCCAGGTCAGTTATTCAATTAGCACGAACCTCTATGCCCCTTTTTGTACCTTTTTTTCAGCGTGACGTCGCACGATTGTTAAGACGTCGGCGTTAATTTCGTTGCACCAGCTAGTGTTTCATCCTAAGAGGCTGGTAGATGTAAATAAGATTAACCACGAATAAATCGATTCTCAACGAAATCATGGAAAATTTTAATTGAAGGCCTCACTTGAGGAGAATTTGCAGTTGAGTTCATGAGTTGTGTTCGACTCTCGAGTCAATTTAAGCAATATACCAAGCTGACGATACAAGAAATTGGCTCACTTGTACCAACGTCTGTCCTTGTCCTCGCTCGCATCCGGCAGTATGTCGTATGATGAAACACCACCTTGACGAATATGCTCCTGGCGGTAACTGTCCTGTTTCTAGCCGTTTCGAAGCGAAAGCTTCACTAGGTAGAGCCGATCTTCGCGTGACACGAAGTTTGATCTACAAGTGAACTTGAACTAATTGAGTGTGAGTGTCCACAACTTCATGGTGTCCAAGCAAAAGTATACTGCACCTTCCTTTCCCGAAACCTAAAGACAGAGAGGTAGCCCCGCCGCGGTGGTGCAGTAAAGATGTCCGGCCACCTGGGGGGCCTTTAACATGCGCCGCATCGCACAGCTTACGGCTGCCTCTCCGTTTAATAATAATTGGCTCGGAAGAGCGCTGTATCTGCCACACTCGTTCTATGGACACGTGAACTACAGGGAACTAGAATATATTCTAGTTCACTGTACCTGAACTATGCCGTGAGGGAAGGTAGGAGTCAAAGCGGAGAAAAAGAGTTGCCGTAATGGAGGACATCGGAGTAATTTCGACCACCTAGGGATCTTTAACGTGCACTGACATCGCACAACACATGGACGCCTCTGTGGTCGTTATCATACACGGGTACTCCGGCACCTAGTCGGGCATCTTAACCACTGCACCACCGCTGCGGGGCTGCCTCTCCGTTTATTAATGTTCATTATTAAATGGAGAGGCAGCCCCGTCGCAGTGGTGCAGCAGTTAAGAGGCCCAAACTTAGTTATTTCGACCACCTTGAGGATTTTTAACGTGCACTGACACCGCACAACACACGGACGCCTCTGTTTCGCCGCCAGCGGTCGGTATCAAACCTGGGTACTCCGGCACAGTGGTCGAGCATCTTAACCACTGCGCCACCACGGCGGGGCTGCTTCTCCGTTTAATAATTATCAATTATAAAACGGAGAGGCAACCCCGCCACTGTGACGCAGTGGTAAAGATTGATTGATATTTAGGGAGGGAAAGGCGTGGTAACTGTCTCACTTGTTTTCTTACGCCTCAACCGCGCCGTAAGGAAAGGGAGTGAAAGTGGAAAGAGAGATAGAGGAGCCGTAGTGGAGGGCTACGGAGTAATTTCAACCACCTGGGATCCTCTGGCTGGTTGTCAACGGACTTCAGCAAGGCCACGCCTCTTCCACAGCACAAAATATACACAGGCGACTACTACCGCGCAAAACACGTGCGCTGACATCGCACAGCACACGGGCGCCTCTTCTACTCCGGCACAGTGGTAAAGATGCCCGACTACTGGTTACGGCGCTCGACTACTGTTCCCAAAGACGCGGGATCGAATCCCGGCCTCGGCGGCAGCTTTTCGATGGAGGCGAAAGGCAAGGCGCCCGTGTGCTGTGCGATGTCAGTGTACGTTAAAGAACCCCAGGTGGTCGAAATTACCGGAGTCCTCCACTACGGCGTCTCTCATAGCCTGAGTTGCTTTGGGACGTTAAACCCCAGAGACCAACCAACCAACCAACTGTTGCGACTGTAGGAAGAAAGAAAATAAATGCACGGGCCTGCTACTGGCTCTGTAGCTGAGCCACCTCCGCTGCCTCGTGCCGACAGAAGAAAAAAAGAGGGCGAGAAAGACGCACCACAACAGCCTTCGTCCACCACCGAAGCGGCGGCGGGCGCAATGACGGCCCACAACACATAAAATTCAGTGACAGGCCAGTCTCCGCCGCAAGCGGCGGCGACACACCCGTCCCAGCCCTATGCTGTGCGATGTCAGCGCATGTTACAGGCCCCCAGGTGGTCGAAATTACTCCGTAGCCTCCACTACGGGACCTCTCGCTCTTTCCACTTTGCTCTTCAAGGCGCGGGTCAGGTGTCCACGAGAAGTCTGACAGATGCTGCGCCTCTCTTTTCTTTAAACGAGTTTAGAAAAAATAGCTGTGGAGGCGCGCGGCGCGCCTCTAAATATACTCGAGATTGATGTCAGCGACCTTGTATCTCGCCACGCAGCTGCTCATGCGGTAAGCTACTTCCCCTGTAAATTTATCTTTGAGCTTGGCCTCGAAGCTGTTTCAACGTCAACAGAAGCATAGGGATGGTGGCTGATCCTGGCCCTGGTGGAGATGGGACAGGCAGGTCACCGCCGCTTGCGGCGGGTGCTAGCCTGCCACCTAATTTTATCTGTTGTAGGCTGTCACTGCACCCGCCACCGCTTCGGTGGTGGACAACGGCTGCTGCGGCGCGCGTCTTTCTCTCCCTCTTCTTTTTTTTTTCTGTCCGCACGAGGCAGCGGAGGTGGCTCAGTTACAGAGCCAGTAGCAATCCCGTGCATTTTCTTTTCCTTCTTCCTACAGCCACAACAACAACAGAAACATCCGGGCTTACCTTCCACAGTGAGGAGGAGGAGGAGGAGGAGGAGGAGGAGGAGGAGGAGGAGGAGGAGGAGGAGGAGGAGGAGGAAACAACTTTATTTAACGCATTGCATTAAGCGTTAAGAATGTCCTGGGCCAGGGTCACCAAGGCCAACTGATCTTGCAGCTGGTCAGAGGCTAACCAAGCCCGCCACGTTGGGGGAGGAGGGTGTGGAAAGTGAGGAGATTGGAGGGCGACAGGGCATGAAAAGATGCAATGCTCCAAGTTTGCATAGTGATCTGGGCAATTCGGGCATGCAGGGGAATGTATGATTCTGTATAGAAAAGATCGGGCAGGAGTAAGCAGTGTGTTTAGTTGTATGTGTCTAAGAATGCGTATTTGCGTGGTTGTGAGAGATTTATCAGGAAGAGGAAGTGTACGGAGTGTTTCTCTAATGTTGTCGTAGTGAACGTTGATTTCTTTTTTGTAGTGAAGAGTAGTGTCCCACGTTGGTGGATAAGGCCAGGGAATCCCAGGCGCCCGGTGTTGAAGTTCGCGGGCGAGGCGATGCACTACCTCATTGCCTGGGATTCCAGCGTGACCAGCGTGACCTCAGTGTTACAGTGTGGGGACGTAGTTTAGTAAGAGCTCTGTGTAGATCATCGTGTAGTTCTTCAGGAATGCGACCCGTGTGAATGGCGCGTATAGCTTGTATTGAATCAGTGTATATGGTATATCCTGAAGGGTTAGGGGGTGCTTGTGCGAGGTCTTGAATACTGGTAACTATTGGTAGGGTCTCGAGAGTCGCTGTAGGAGGAGGATCTATGTAAGGACCGAGGGTATGCGTCACTACATCGCTACAGCTCTGAATTGAGTAAGCAGCCGCTCCGACGTTAGTTCGTGATGCATCTGTGTAGATGATCGTGGAATCTGTCGGGTGAACATAGTTGGAAACGCGAGCGGAACGTCTGCCTGTGTTAGTGTCGGTTGCAACGTTTTTTGGAATGGGAGTTATTCTGAGGTTATCCGGGAGCGAAGAAGGAAGGGTAATTATAGGGAGGTCTATAGGTTTGAGTGCAACCTGCTGTAGTATCCAATGTCCTTGTTTGGTGCTAGAAAGACGTGACATTTGCCGGTAGCGATGTTGTTGTATGAGGTCTCCCAGGGGCAAGAACAGCCCCGTAGAGTATAGGCGCTCCGTGGACGTATGTACAGGACGTTAAGGGCGGCCTTGTACAATATGTGAAGCGCAACCTCAATCTGATGTCTTTGGCGACAAGTTAGTGTAAGGTAAGGAATCGTATATAAAATTTTGCTAAGTGCTAATGCATGGACAAGCTGCCTGACTTGACCCTCTCGTAGCCCGGCGTGCTTATTGACTATGCGGCGAACTAGATGCGTAAGCTGATTGCAAACTTTAACGGTTGTAGATACATTGGCCTGATTGGTTGACTCATGGATATGAAGTCCGAGGATCCGGCAGGATGATATACGAGGGATGGGGTGACCTGCCATTGTGAGATTGATCAGCTGGTTATGTTGGCGTTGATAGCGAGTTTTTGCAATCAGCAGCGATTCGGATTTTTCAGGTGCGGGAGATAGCCCTACTTTATCAAGGTAACTAACGACTGCATCGATACCTTGCTGTAGGGTCTCCTCTACTGCTCCAGGAGACCCAGAAGTGCACTAAAGAGTAAGGTCGTCTGCATAGAATGTGTGTTTTAGGTTTGGGATAGACGCTAAAGTACGAGATAGGGGAGCCATTGCAAGGTTAAAAAGGGTGGGTGACAGAATAGCGCCCTGAGGAGTACCACGTGTGAGGGGGAAAGGATCAGATATCGAATCGGGGAGACGGAACTTGGCCGCACGGTCGCGGAGAAATGATGTGAGGTAGCCATATATCTTTAGACCACAGCCAGTAGAGGCAAGGATGTTTAATAGAGGATCGTGGGTAAGTTTATCGAAAGCTTTTCGCACATCAAGGGCCACTATGGCTTGGATCTGGGAAGTGGGCGGAGGGTCAAATTCGTGCATGAGGAGAAAAAATAGGTCCTGAGTAGACACACCTTTTCGGAAGCCAATTTGTTGAGGGGGAAAGAAATCTATGGATTCAAGATGAGTCTCGAGCCGATTGAGCACCATCCGCTCCATGGTTTTTCCCAGGCATGATGTTAAAGAAACTGGGCGGAGGTTTTGAAGCGCAGGTTTTTTGCCTGGCTTTGGAAGTAGGGTTATAAGTGATTGTTTCCAAGATGCTGGGAGTGTGCTTTCTTCCCAATGTAAGTTTATAATGCTCAGAAAATGTTCTTTGTCCTTGTCAGAGAGATTTCGAATGAGTGAGTATGTAATCTGGTCTTCACCTGGGACTGACTTCCGCTTTAGCTGTTCTAGCGCCCAGTCGAGATCCCAGAGGGTAAACAGCTGATCGAGTTCTACATTGGAAGCACCAGTGTACGGAGTATCAAGGCTGGGTAGGGGAGGAGGAATGTAGAGATCGCGGAGTTGGGCTGTTAAGGCATCCGCGCCTATTTGAGAATAGTGCTTCTCGAGAGTGGGAACAGGCGCCGGTTGAGGCCCGAGTAGTTCTCGGAGTAAATGCCAGGTTCTTTTTTGATTTAGTGTGCCGTTAATGGTGTTACAAATTTTGTTCCATTGATTGGTGTCAAGTGTAACGCAGTGTTCTTTAACCTGTCGCGTCAATTCGGTGACTCGGTCGGAGAGGCGAGCATTGTTGGGCTGAGTGCGAAGAGTGCGCAAGAGTCGTTTCCGCCTCTTCCAGATGCGTAAAAGGTAAGGGTCCGGATTATCTGACGGGGCTGAAGTGGAACTCTCCTGCGTAGCTTGTTTCTGAGCATGTTTGAGTGTTTTTGTCCAGCTCTGAAGACTGCCAGTAGTATGAGAGGTGTCGCGTATAGTGCGAAAGGTATTCCAGTTTGTGTGAGAAATTTTACGTTTACGCGGACGGGTACGGCTAGGGACAGTGATGTTAATAATGTAATGGTCGCTGAGCAATTTTTCATCTGTAACTTGCCAGGTGACCTCTCGCAGTCCGCGGCCCACTGTGAGGTCTGGCATGGTGGATTGTTGGTTCCTGTAACCTTCCCGGGTAATAATGGAGTTTGGGGTGTTATAAACAGTTAATTGAGCTCCGTTTAATGCGTCGTTGAGTATACGGCCAGGTCGGAAGGTGTGTGGGTAACCCCAGATAACGTGCGGGGCATTAAAATCACCACCTATCAAGAAGTCGGAGTCTCGAAACAATCTTGAAGTGCATTAGCGGTTTGAAAAACGTGTACTCTGTAGGAGGGTTATAAAAATTTAGAATGGATAAAGGGCGAGATAAGTGATCAGAATACAGTGTAAATGCAATAAGGTGACGTTCAAGACGACTGGGGACTTCAATGGCCTCAAATCGGATGTCCCGACGAATATAAATGCTCACTAATGGGGCACAGTCGCTGTCATGCGCTGTATGCAGGGCACGGTAGCCCGGAATACCTTTAAGAGCACGCGATTCTTGAATGAGAATGACGTGGCTGCGAGGGTAAAGTCAGGAGCCATTGGATAAAGAGTGTTCGATTGGTACGCAGGTTTCTGCTATTCCACTGTACAATGTGTATGTGATTGTTCCCTGCCATTCTTAAGCTACGTTAGCGCGCTTCTCGGGAGGGACAGAAGAGGATGCAGCAGTTGCTTCAGTGGATATAGATGGACGGGGCCGTTTAAGAGAATGATTTAGGAAATCCATGCGTTCGTCATCCTGCAGGAGATTGCTAAGGAGGGTATGCATGAGTTCGAATGCTTGGCGAATGGCGGAAATTTCTTCTGCAAGGTACCAGATAATAGGGTCATTTCGATCTTTTATCTGCCGCATATAATTCTCAGATGTGATAACTGGTGTGGAATCGGAAGATGTATAAGAGAAAGGTTTGGGAGGGGAAATGGGAAGTGGCGGGCTCGGCTTACCCGGTGGTGGGAGCGTAGCTGGCTTGAGAAGCGGACGTGGGACAGCTGGCAGTTCTTGAACTTCTTGATGCCAGACATTGGTCCGAGGGGGTGGTGCCGTCTCTTGATTTGCATGTGACAGAGGGGGGAAGTCCTCGCGAGTCGGAGGATGATGGGGTGGCGTATTCTTCTTGTCAGGGTGACCAGACATTTTTTGTCGCGTAGTCAATAGTCGCTTTGTAGTGGGACGCTGGGAATTAGATGGCTTTTTCTGTTCTTGGACAGAAGGTTCCAGCTGTTCCCTGAGACTCTTCCTTCGGTCATATGCAGCCTTGTGGCTCTTTTGGTCTCGTTGTTTTTGTACAGGGCAGGTGAGGTCAAAAGTTGGGTGGGTTCCACCGCAGTGGAAGCAATAGGCGGAGCAACGATGTGGTTCATCTTGTTGGCTGAGCTGGGCTGAGCAGGTGGGGCAGCGTTGATATGTCGGAGGGTGAGGGCAGTTCAGCAGCCGATGACCATATTCACGGCATCTGCTGCACTTCAAAGCATTTGGTCTTTCAGGCTTGCATCTGTACAAGACGCGGCGGAACAGAATTTGTCGAGGTACATGGGTGCCTTCAAAAGTTAATACAGACTCGGTCTGTCCCATCATACGAGCGGACAGGATCGTCGCATGCCACGATTCAAGGCTTTCTAATGAAAGACCTTTCTCGATTCCATGAATTACGCCCCGGCACGATGCCACCGGGGCCGTCATGTAAGATTGGATGTTATGAGTTTTGGCTCGGATGGATAACGAGGAAAGTGCTGCTACTTTTCGGGCGGTCAATTCGTTGGTGGTCTTCACAAGGATGACATTCTGGTGGTATTTGATTTGTAGAGTCAGAGCCTGTCGCTCATGTGACGCCAAGTCTGCTGCTGAGGAAATTTCTTGAAGAATTTCGTAGGGTTTAACCTGGGAGATATTGAGTGTACTTGGTGCCCTGATTACGACAGTTTTCAGCGTTGAGAAATGTGTCGCTGGAATCTTTTGTTTGCCTTTCCTCTTTGGGGTAATCCAGTCAGACGCATCGAAATCTTCAGAGGTATGAGCGCGTTTTTCTCTGGCGTCTGAGGCATTGGCGCGTGCTTCGGCAGCGTGGACACGTGTTTCTCCAGGAAATTCATCGACGGCACGTGGCGGCGGCGGTGTCGTTGCCATGGTAACACAATCGAGATCCGTGGCAAGGCTTAGCGAGCCTCGGGCATCATCGGAACCTATATATGGTCGGTTCTTAGCCAAAAAGCTATCAAATTAAGCACATGAGGAGTCAGAATGATCCCAGGTACTTGCCGAATGACGTGAGTTGGGCGATGGAGGTCCCAGGGTTGATGGTCTGGCAAAAAGAAGGTAAATTCAGTGAGGTTATCTCATCAAAATATGAAAACATGACCTCGATTGGGTAGGTGTAGGTGTCCACTGTTCCGTGCTAACCACCCAAAGGTATACGGCGTCTTTCATTACTCAAAATCAAACAAAAAATTCGGCTGAAGGCGTAGCTTGGTTAAGCCTGGTGATTGCGAAAGCAATACCGTAGCTACGCTTAGTTCAGCTGGTAGTGTTGCTGGTGGTGGTGCTTGTGATTGGACTTGTGGTTATGCAGTGATATAACCTGGTTATTTTTTGTACAACTAGTAGCGATGCGAGAATTTCTGTGGCTGCAATGATATACTTGGTTGTAGGCGAGGTTAATGCAGAATGCACAACTGCTGCTCCGGCACAAACAGGTTATTCGTGAAACGTCTATTAAAGTCCCTCGTGGCTGACTCAAACTTAAACACACGTCGTTGGTACTCTTCTCGACGCTCTTGTTCAACATCACCGCTAGCTTGCATCAGACTAGCCTTGGTCAAAGCCTTCTCCCTTTGCTTCATCCGACGTTCTTCTCGTTGTTTAGCAGTTTGTTCTGCACGTCGTTTTCTTCGGCTTTCATTTCCCCTGTCCCGAAACGCACGTTCTTTATCGAGTTGCTCCTGTCGCTGTGCCCCAATCCCGAAAAACATGCATCCAGACTTTAACGCGGGCCGACAGCAGGCCCGTGTACGGGCACTTCAACGTACATTAAGAAATAAATTCGTATTATACACCGACGCAACAAGCTACTCCGGCAAACCTGCTGCGAGCCTGGCCATAACGAACGATGACGGTCAGGTACAAATAACAGGCTCCATCCTCACGACCTCGATCAGAACGGCGGAAAAGACAGCCACAGCCCCCGCCATCCGATACATCTCATCCAACCCCCTGGACAAACACTTGAAAACCTGCACTGTTGTCACAGACTCACAGACAGCATACCGAGCCTTATAAACCAGTATGCTGTCACCCAAAACTCACCAAATCCTTCGTCAGTGCAAAGAAAACACGCACACGCCGCTTATTCGAATATTTTGGTCCCCAGGTCACGCATTTCTTTCTGGCAATGAGCGCGCCCACGCGCTCGTCCGCAAACTAACTTGCCGGGCACCAGGAGGGAAGACTGAACACGGCCGATTACCAGCTAATACGGAAACCGGAGAGGAAGATATTCCGTGGCCATCATCAAGCTCTCAGCTATCAGCCACCACAGAACCACTCACGTACACACTTACCCTCGAATACTACAGACAACGAAGAACACTTCCCGCACCGCAGAAATCCCTCTCCAGAGCAGATGCCACTACCTGCCGACAACTTCAAACGCACACATTCCCGAACCTCTACCACAAACACATTTTCTTTCCCTCGCGGTACCCTTCGATCTGCCAATCATGCGCCAGCACCAAACCAACACTTTAACACTCTGTATGGGCGTGTCCAAAGCCGCAAGGCCTCCCGCCCATTCCCCACCCCACTATCTTCTCTTGGGAAGCTGCTCTGTCTAGCTTACACCTGCAAGATCAGCAACGGCTGATCGAGCGGGCGCGCGGGATATCAGCAGCTGCCGACATCCTGGACTGAGGAGGCCGCCTGAAATGGACTCGACCACCTAATCACCAGTGCCTAGTTATTGGGTTTAAATAAATGTTTTTTTCCTCCTCCTCCTGTCGCTGTTCCGGAGTTTCTTGGGCACGTCTCTGCCGTTTTGTCGCGTTCCGGCGTTCGGTCCTCGAGAGAGATACGCTACACATTGCAGTATTGCTATCCATGGCGTTTAGCATACTCATAAAGTCAGGACGCTCGTCCATAGATTCTTCAGTAGATTCTGCTGTCGAGGCTGCATGTTGAGCTAGAGATGCGCTGCTCCTTTCTGTACTGTATCGTCATCCATGTTGTTGAGCATACTCATAAGAGTAACTTCCGTAGAGGGTTGCCGTTGAGCTAGAGATGTGCTGCTCGCTTCTGTATCGTCATCCATGGCGTACGCATACTCATAAACGGAACTCCCGTAAAGGCTGCATGTTGTGGCCGAGCGGCATACTGGGTACGCCGCTTAGGAAGTCTCTGCTCACGCTCTTCTTCGGTCTCCGTAGCTCGCCGCTCTTTTCTCTTCGCATTCTGCCGAGGGGCTTTCGTGGTAGGCGGCATCGCAGCGTCTGGCCGGCGGTTGTTGTTGTTGTGGTTGTAGGAAGAAGGAAAAGAAAATGCACGGGCCTGCTACTGGCTCTGTAGCTGAGCCACCTCCGCTGCCTCGTGCAGACAGAGGAGAAAATAGAGAAGAAAGAAAAGGGAGAGGGAGAGAAAGACGCGCGCCGCAACAACAACCGTCGTCCACCACCGAAGCGGTGGCGGGTGCAATGACGGCCTACAACAGATAAAAATTCGGTGGCAGGCAAGCCCCCTCCGCAAGCGGCGGTGACCTACCTGTCCCAGCCCCATCAGGGGAGTGCCATCCTATGTCGGCGCGGCGCGTACCCGGTTTTACAGCAGATGGCATGACGTCACACCGCTAGGCGAACCGTGCGCGGCGGGCGCAGGAGTTAGGCAGCAGCCACCACGCGCGGCCTCGCCTCGCGAGGGCATAGAAGAGGTCAAGCTAAATGTCAATGGTAGCTACCGCGGCTTCGCCACGCAAGGAGCTGAAAGTGAAAGTAGTATTGCTTTCGCAGTAAAAATTGGCAGTGGTGTAGCTTCGGTTAAACCTAGTTGCGAAAGCAACGGCTGCATGGCTACACTCAGGATAGCTAGGATAGGCCCTGAGCAGCAGCCGGGCTTTTCTCCTTAATTGGTGAATTCTGGCCGCGCGACCTTAGCTATATATACACCACGCACACCTCTTCTCCGCAGAACCAACGGCAAGAGTGATGCACAGTTGTCGCCGGCTGTGGTTATGACGTCACTTCTCCGGCACCAGCGGCCGCATGAGGGAAGTTGCTGGAGCACGTAGTTCAGACGAGATTAACGTGCTTCATGGAGCAAAACGACTCGTGGCCGCACGAAATGGTCGGTTTCCGACCACACTTGTGCACGCAGGACGTAATGCTCCGACTAAAGCATATCATAGACTCGCGATCGAAAGACGCCAAAGTGATCCTGGGCCTAGACCTCACCAAGGCCTTCGACAATGTCAGGCTCGAGGCTATCCTCGAAGGGCTCGAAGTGCTCGTAGTTGGGGAGCGAACGTACAACTACATAAAAGACTTCTTATCAAACAGAAAAGCCTGCATAATATTTCAAAATTTGGAATCTCCCATGAAAGAGTTAGGAAGCAAAGGCACGCCGCAGGGCTCAGTGCTATCGCCTTTCCTATTCGACGTGGCGATAAGAGGCCTCCCGGGTAAACTTAACTACATCAAGAAGCTAAATTTTAGCATTTATGCGGACGATATCAACTTCTGAATTAGCCAAGGGAGCGATGCTAATATCATTGTCGATTACGCGGCTGAATTCTTTCGGGCTCCCAGCAAAAATCTAAGTTGTTCGTATATAACCCAAAGTACCTCCGCTGCAAGAATAGTGGGGAGTTGCATATTCAGGTAGAGGGCAAACCGGTGCCAAAGGTAGATCAGATCAGGATTCTGGGGATGGTCATCCAATCTCATGGCCATAACGGAGAGATCCTGAAGAAATGAGAAAATTACGCGATTCAAACCGTCGGGCTCAGGAGAAGGGTCGCCGCTAAAAGAAGAGGTCTCAAGGAGAGAAATTTACTAAAACTAATCCAGGCGTACGTAATAAGCAGAATCAGTTACGCCACACCCTACCTGGACATTAAGGCAGAAGAAAAATAGAAATTAGACTGCTTGATCCGAAGATCAGTTAAAAAGGCGCTAGGACTGCCCATGCCTACCTCAAGCGAACGACTGCTCGACTTCGGGATGCATAATACGTGGGAAGAATTGGCGGAGGCAGTGCGAGTCTCCCAGTTAGAGAGACTAAGCACGACCGAGACGGGCAGGGTAATCCTTGCAAAAGTAGGCCTCAACCCAGACAGAGGAGTAAAATAAAAGTCACAATTAGAAGGGAAAGCAGGAACGCTTTAGTAGTTCTCCCCTTCCCTAGAAACATGCATCCAGAATTTAATGTCAAAAGAAGGGCCAAACGAGCCGAAGCTCTGGAGGGACGGTTCAAGAAAATGGGAGCGAAGGAAGTAGTCTATGTTGATGCGGCAAGTGGCAGAACAGGTGCGGTGGTAGCCTCGGTAGTCGATGGCCGAGGGGCGCCGGTATCCGTGGCAGCCATCAGAGGCCGCAACATAGAGACAGCGGAGGAAGTTGCGATAGCGCTAGCTTGCGTAGGAACGGAAGCCAAGCTCATAATTAGCGACAGCGAAATTTTAGAAAAGGGAGGATATTGCCGGAGGCAGCCGAAATCCTCACCCAAAGAACGCTGAATACGAAAATTCAGTTAATTTGGATACCCGCACACGCTGCTGTCCCTGGTAACGAGACGGCTCAAGAGCTAGCCCGAGCTCTCTACTTCCGGGTAACCGTCGAGCCCCCCCGAACACTGGACGTACGACGAGTGTCTTCAAAATTGCGTGGAAATCATCGACCATTATAAATTTGGACGTAGTCTCGTACCCCCGCCAGATGTTAACCTAAATAATAGAGAATTGATCTGTCGTGTGGAGGCGGTTACAAACTAATACGTTCATGAACCCGGCCTGGGCGTTTCACGGACAATGATCTGTGTAAACACTGTGGGGCGAGAGGCTCTCGACCGCATAATTTGGGAGTGCCCACAATCGTCATGGATAGGACAAAATATTACAAGTAGAGAAGCCTGGGATACCCTGCTGCGGAGCGAGGACCCTGCGATCCGGCACCGCCAACCAACCAACCAACCAACCAACCAACCGACCGACCCCTTCCCCGAGCATTTCACTCCAGAAGAGCCGAGCATCAGGCCGGGGGAAAGCTTCTACCCATTGAAAGACCGGTGGGTAATCGGCGGCACCAGGGATCGAACCCGGTACATCCCGAATGCGAGGCGGATGCTCTACCACAAGGCCATCGCTTCGGTAAAGGGCCACATAATGGGCTTTTGCCGCGCGAGGCGGACTTATTGTTGTCCGATAGCGAAACGAATCACTACCACATCGGCGCAACTATTTGGGCCGTGACCCCTTTTCCAAGCATTCCACTCCAGAAGATCTGGGCACCAGGCCGGGGGAAAGCTTGTACCCATTGAAAAACCGGTGGGTAACCGGCGGCACCAGGGATCGAGCCCCGGTACCTCCCGAATGCGTGGCGGATGCTCTACCACAAGGCCACCGCTTCGGTAAAAAAGGCCACATAATGGGCTTTTGCCGCACGAGGCGGACTTATCGTTGTCCGATGGCGGAACGAATCACTGCCTCATCGGCGCAACTATTTGGGCCGTGACCCCTTTCCCAAGCATTTCACTCCAGAAGAGCCGAGCACCAGGCCGGGGGAAGCTTGTACGCATTGAAAAACCGGTGGGTAACCGGCGGCACCAGGTATTGAACCCGGTACCTCCCGAATGCGAGGCGGATGCTCTACCACAAGGCCACCGACCGACCGACCGACCGACCGACCGACCGACCGACCGACCGACCAGTGGCGTCCGCCGCCGCTCGGGCTCGCCCGACTAAGGCCCGTTGGATCTGCAGGTCAGCCGAGAAGGGTCGCCACCAAGTCTTCCCGAATTGGGTTGGGGTGAGGGGGGGGGAGGGAAGCGAGATTAAAGGGGCAGACCCACACTATATGTGGTAGATGTCCGAACTCACCGCCCCACAGTGCGGACAGGGAAAGCAGGTTCGAAATGTTTGAGCTGCCAGGTACAACAGTGTGCTGGTATATAGACGGAGTAGGAGCCGCTCATCCGCCTTTGAAAGGCCTTTACATGGGCGGGGGTAAAGGCTGTAGCCAGACTGGTAGTAATTTACGATATACTTGAATGATTGACTGGGCACGGCAGTACCACAAGCGTGCGGACCACTAATCCGTTCACCTTCCTCGTGCAGCTCGTCCTCGCTCCATTGTTGTTCCCGGCTGAATATGAGCGGCTAGCCTGTACACCGGCAATCAACTTCACGATTGTTATTATGAGAAATGGACAATCGCTACACTGCCAACCTTCTCGAATACATAAGCGCTACTGGACTTCACTCCTTCTTTTAACTTTCTATCTCTTGCATCCCATTCCCCCTTTCTCAACTTATGCCTTGTGGCAAACTTCTGGAAAAAAAAAAAAGAAACTTCACCGATCCAGTCTTCGACCACAGCTACCACGTGTCTACTGCGGCGATAAACAGGTGCGGCGTCAGTCAGCGTGGAACACCGAAATGGACTGCGCACTACGTTGGCGCAGGATTCAGCGCTACCCTGGCGGCAGAGTGGACACCCAGAGCTAGAAAATGAGTTCACCTTTCTCGTGCAGGTAAGCAAGCGGTACACGAAATGTTTGCGTTCGAACACGCTTTATAGTGCTGCCGTGCTCAAGACTTCTCTTTCCTAAGTTGTAAGAATTTGCATGTTTCGCTATGAATGTACTACTACAAGCTGGAGACGTCGGAATCAATCCCGGTCCAGACATGGACCAGTTTTTAAAACAATTGGAAGTCATTGCAAAACACATCAAGGAAATCAAGGAGGAACGACTAGCTTCTATTGACAAAAAGCTGAACAGTCTTACAGTCACTGAAATAAAATCGCATCTTGTGTGGATGAATTTACAAACCTACAAAACATTGTAGTATGCACATTTGAGCAAAAAGTAGGCGATCTCGAAAATCGATTTCATAGATCGAACTTATTTATTATACTACAGAGGACCCGATATAAAACGATGCGTCACTCGAGGCAGTTATGAACAAAGTAATCATGTTTTAGGAAATCCTCTTGAGTTAAAGTTCAGCGCACCTACGTGATTACCGAAAACAAACTAGCCGCCATTACAGCATTGCTTAAAGAAATCACGGAAATTCTGAAGTCCGAATGTGTGGCGATTGAACGGATTCACAGACTAGGAAAACCGACAGAAGAAAAAACTAGGCTAGTAATTATGAAGGTCCTTGATTTCCGAGACAAGGCAAGAGTACCTAAACACTGTAACACGCTTAAAAACACGAACTACGTAGTCAGCGAACATTTCTCAGTCCGTGTATGAGATATCAGAAGAAAAAAGCTGTGGGATTTTGCCAAACACTTAGTCTATAATATGCTGCTCATAAACGAAATTATACCGCTGGGGTGGTATAGAAAGAAACATTAACATCCCTGCGGATCCTGACACAAGGACCTCTATATACTCTAAAAAACCAACTACGCAATTCGCATGCATTACGCCCTCGTCGCGGCGCACAACGTCAGAAATAGCTTTTACAAATATAAATGCCCGCAGCATCGTCAACAAGACTGATTCTCATCACTGCTTCTTGGTATCGAACCAGATTTCGTGGGTATAATTGAAACATGGCTAACAGGTAACAGAAGTGATGCCGAAATAATCCCACCAAGCTACAAATTTGTTCGAAAAGACACACTAACATGAGGAGGAGGAGTGGCCATCCTAATAAAATAGGGTATTCATTTCGTGAATATGCCTCCAGTTGGAGATGCTGAGGCAGAGTTTTGTAAATTAATCTTGGGTCACTCACTTTCATTGTAGGGTGTATACATCGTAGTCCTGCATGAGATGGCGACGCCTTACACCACCACGATCGGGGCGCATTAATGCGTTAGTCACGTGATATTTTTTTTTTTGCATTTTGCGGGCTTTCTTAGGAGCTTAGAAACACGAAACACATGAGGCTTTCTTTATTGGAAATAAATAGAATGGGGGTTTCAGAAGGTGCTCTCCAACTTTGCAAATTACATTTATTCCCTAAAAGCAATACTTAGCAAGTTAGAAAAATTATCTCAATACTAATTAGGTAGTTGCAAAATAAAAATTGCCTGTGGTGCGCCTGATGGCTAGCAGCTGTATACAAGGGGTTTCTCTGGCCCATCTTACATGTTTAATTTTTTAACCGTTGCACACCTGGTATATAATCCTTAAGCATATAACAACGTTCTCGAACGCAAGCACATTTTCTCACCCTTCCAGCATGGATTTCGAAAAGGACTTTCAGCAGTCACTCAGATACTTGAATTAATACACGACATATCCTTCTGCACAGACAATCAGAAACAAGTCGACCTCATATTTTGGAGTTTTCAAAAGCTCTCGGCCGGATATCGCACAAAACCTTATTCACAAGCTAAGGTACATTTAGGTAACAATTTAGCTGCCACCTGGATAGAGCACTTCCTAACTAACCGATCACAGTTCGATCGCAGTTCGTAGCTATTCAACGAAGTTTCTGCTTCAGTACCCGTCACGTCCGGCGTTCCCCGGGGGTCTGTCCTGGCTCCTATACTATTTTATGCGAAGCATACTAGCCGCACAACCGAGCTCTTCCTTGCTGCGCCGCGCGCGGCCGCGTAGCTACCACTTGACCTACATCGGCGCACCACGTGATATGACGTCACAACAGCTGGGCTCAACTCGTGCGCTCGCTTGCGGACGCGCAGCCTCCGCCGGCGGCCTAACTCCCGCCCCTTTACAGCGCGAGCGCATGGGCGCTGCCATATTTGATCATGTGACCCTTCCGCCATCGCTGGCCTTCGGGCCTTCTGGTTTGACGGCTTTCGGCGCGCTAGTACTCGGCTGCACGGTGCGGCGTACCCGCTATCGCTGGGGACAACGAGCTTGTAGACAGGCAATAAACTTCATGTGAATGCCTATAGTATGTGTAGGTGCTAAAAAAAATGTTTAATTTAACCACGTAGTTCATTTATTGCGTCCTCCTAAATGTCTGCATTGGCTAGAACGTTTCGACAAACCCGTCGACTCTTTTTTTTTTTTGCTTTTTTTTATCAATTCCCTCTCTAGTGCTCTTTGTAGAAAACGTGACTTTCTGTAAAACTGAATAGATTACAAACTGATTATTCCCTCAAACCTTTTTTTTTTTTTTTAATTTTCTTGCGCAAAGGGCGAACGCATGCTGCAGACTATGCTGGCTGAGACGCATTATGAATGTTCATTTAACATTGTGCACAATACTTACTGCTCAATATGGACGCGCGTGTAATCCCCGACAATTGATAAGATATAATTTTATCTCCTGTAAACGTCCTGGCTTCAAAAAACTATTACGCTGCTTGAAGGCCGCATCAGGCGCTCAGCGGCGTTCACCTGCGCTCGGGCGAAGGTGACTGGAAACTGCACCGGAATTCAGAACGCACGGTACGCAGCCCAAGCAAGCGGGGATATAAAAAAATCTTATCATGGTAAATTTCATCATTGGCCCGTGCATTAGTTTCATAAAAGCAGCAGTTATATTGCATGTATTTCAGCAGTACTTGTCTAATTAAAGTTTGGTTTTGTTTTGTTTGTGTGGTGTTACGTCCCAAAGCGACTCAGGCTATGAGTGGAGGACTGCGGAAATTACCATCCCTTTGGGGTTCTTTAATGTGCACTGATATCGCACAACACACGGGCGCCTGGGTTTTTGGCTCCAGCGAAAAGCAGCCGCCGAGGCCGAGATTCGATCCCGCATATCCTAGGAAATAGTACCTAATTAAAGTAAACAGATTCACTTAAATGCCCACACTAACTTTCCTTCTCTGCGCAATCAATTCGTATAACTGCATAGACATTAATAGCAACGTCAAGGTACCTCTTAACGCCCTGCGAAAAAAACTCGGCAGCAGTGCAAAGACTCAATATCCAATTCCTGAGAAAACGTCAGAGTCGTTCTCGCATTGTCATGGCTACTGCCGGTGCTAAAACGAGCTGGGGCGGGAGGTATAGCCATTCTCTTCAATTCCCAGGCGCTTTCTTGTCCCAGAAAGGAACATGAGCTTGATACATCTCCCAGAAAAACGGTTGCCTAGGCCATAATGTGCACCTTACCGTCTTCTGTTCTTCCGCCATTAAACAACAGGGTCATTAGCTCTACTTCCTCGCAGAATAATTCGATAATACAGATGACACCTGCATCAAAGCAGCGCTGTTTAAAAGTCAACTGGCATTCTTAGACAAGATACACAGCAGCAGTTAGCACTGCGCGCCGATGCGTTCCGAAGGCCAGCAATGACGGTCGTCCTAGTGGCGCCACCTGTTAGGGAAGAGTTGAACTACTCGCTGTAAACGGTCTATACCGCTAGGAGATACTGACGTCACGCAATTGTATAAAAGGCGACGCACTCGTTAAGTCAGTTGAGCAGCGAGATGTCGGCCAGGGAGAGGGTGGCTGGCCAGACCGCAAAGCGCAAGTTATAAACAGCCACGGAAACGGGAGAAGAAAAGAGCCATTACTTTACTGATCATAATAGTGCATTTATTGGTTTGAGAAAAATAAAGGAAGCAGAGTAACACATGAGTTGTTCTTGTCTATGAAATGGCTAACCAGGTATAGCCAGGCAATGTCTTGTCTATGAATGGCTAACCAGGTATAGCCAGGTAATGTTTAATTTTTTAGGCTAGTATGCTTCGCATTATAGGCTTAACCATAAGCTAAGCCAGACCAATTTTTAATCTTCATTAATGATCCGGCTTCCTGCATCGGTGTAGACATTAGACGCTTTGCTGATCACTCTGTACTATATCGTCAAATTCACTCTTTTCAAACCATAAGCTAAGCCAGACCCATTTTAATCTTCATTAATGATTTGAAGTGGAACTCAAGAGACTTCTGATGCGCGTACAAGAAGAGAGTGAGAAGTTTGGGCTTAAACTGAACATTAAAAAGACGAAGATCATGGCGTCTTGCCCTATCAAGTCCTGGAGCATCAATGGACAAGAAGTGGAAGCTGTGACAGATTTTCTGTTCTTGGGCGCCAAGATTACCTCGGAAGGAGACTGCAGCCATGAAATTAGGAGACGCCTGCTTCTGGGAAAGAGAGCAATGGTTAGCCTTGACCGCCTAGTAAAGAGCAGAGACATTGGTCTGCCAACCAAGATCCGTATAACCCGTGCTATGGTCTTTCCAGTTGTGATGTATGGATGCGAGAGTTGGACTGTGAAAAAGGCTGACCGCCGAAGAATTGACGCGTTTGAATTGTGGTGCTGGCGAAGACTCTTAAGAGTTCCTTGGACTGCCAGAAGGTCAAATCAGTCGATATTGTCGACCATAAACCCTGACTGCTCATTGGAGGGTCAAATTCTAAAGTTAAAGCTCAGCTACTTTGGTCATCTGATGAGAAGAGAGGAGTCGCTGGAGAAAGATTTGATGTTTGGAAAGGTTGAGGGTCGCCGGAGAAGGGGTAGGCAGCGAACGCGATGGTTAGATGGCATTCTCGAGGCATTGCAGATGAAGCTATGTGATGTTAAGAAGATAGTGAGAGACCGGAAAGCGTGGCGTGACATGGTCCATAGGGTCACGAAGAGTCGGACACGACTGAACGCCTGAACTGAACTGAATGATTTGGCTTCCTGCATCGGTGTCGACATTAGACGCTTTGCTGATGACTCTGTACTATATCGTCAAATTCACTCTTTTCAAGACAATTTAGCACTGAATGGCTCCTTGCAGATCGTGTCAAAATGGTGCACTTACTGGAAAATGATACTTAATGTAAAAATATGAGCTGTATTAACAATAGCAAGAAAACGAGAACGTTCACATTTACAATACAGTATCAATATCACCCTACTGAATGCAGTTCACGAATACAAATGTCTTGGTGTGATTATATCGTAAGACTTCAGGTTGGGCTTTCATATAAGTAGCATGACATCAAGCGCCCTAAAACGACTGTTATTCTTTAAAAGACGCCTTCTATAGGCACCGTCTGATACAAAACTATTAGCTTACAACACGCTCGTCTGATCCACGCTAGGGTACGCTAACATAACCTGGTTATCGTTTACTAAAGAACACATTCACAAACTAAAGCGAGTGAAAAGAAAGGCAGTAAGTTTCATCTTTAATAAATTTAACTGACTCTCCTACTGAGCTACTCAAGAACGCTAACATTCTAACCCAAGAAAGCAGAGCCAATTTAGCGCGCTCAACTAATTCACGAGCAGACAAACATAGATACTTCGAGGTACGCCCCGCCGGGGTGGCGCTCGACTACTGTGCCCGAGGATGCGGGATCGAATCCTGGCCTCGGCGGCCGCTTTTCGATGGAGTCAAAAAGCAAGGCGCCCGTGTGCTGTGCGATGTCAGTGCACGTTAAAGAACCCCAAATGGTCGAAATTTCCGGAGTCCTCCACTACGGCGTCTCTCAAAGCTTGAGTCTCTTTGGGACGTTAAGCCCCACAAACCAACCAACTTCCGAGGTACCTTTGCTGTGATACAACAAGAACCACAAGACATAGGCATTCACAAACACTAACCGAACAACCTTTTCCGATTGCTTCAAATTTTCATATTTTCTAAGAGCCATAAGAGAATTGAATAGCCTAGATATATTAATTCTTACCAGTCTATCACTTGATACCTTTGTTTCAGTGCTTGTGAATAATTTATAAGAAACATCGCTACAAAACCCAATGCAATTGTTATTTTAATTTTCTCGGTGTTTTTCCTGTGATCTAGTTATGCTTATCTGTTTTTTCTCACATTGTATAAATAATACGATTATATACATCTGTAAAGCCATCCTCCCTTTTTGTGCTTTATTACGACGTAGTGCAAACCGCTACAATTGCCAAACCTGGCCCATTCCTATAGGCAACATGTACTTGCCAATCTTATATGTGTCCTTCCTGCAGTAATTCCGGATGGGATTGGCACTATCTGTAAATAAAATATGCCGGATTAGTATCAGCGTCCTTACCGAAGCAGGAGGAAACTTCCCGGAGAGAGAGAGCGAGTGGGCAGCAGCGTCGGCAGCCTCTTTTCCGGCCAGCCCCTGGTGAGCAGGATCCCAAAATAATATATCGGCGAGCGGGATACCCAATGTAGCAGCTATTAAGGGTTTGATCGGCTTGGTAAGGGGTCCTGCTCTGTTCGATCCGTTCCGACAGGCCCTTCACGAGTCGGAATTTCGATTGCAAAACCTCTTTTCGTCGCTCAAGCAGGTCCAAGGGAGACGTCCTAGATGGCCGCTACTCGATGGCTGGCGGCGACCTCATTAGCCCGCTCGATGGCCTGCTGTTGGATCTTCGGGTCTGAGCTGACCAGCACGGCTTCCCACCGCTCGGGAGAAGGGAGCTGTATTAATTCCGCCGCAGGCGGATCATTTAGGCAGTTCCAGAGAAGGTGGTCGTATGTCGCTCTTTCGCCATATTTATTGCAGTTTGGGTTCTACTGGCCAGGGTACATGAGAGCAAGCATCGCCGAATTTAGGAAGGAGAATGTTTGTAGTCGGTGCCAGGTAACTTCATGTGCCTTCTTTAAGGATTTACGGGGAGGGGGATACGTGCGCCTTTCCAATCTGAAGTGCTGGTTAATATCATGAAGAGAAATTAATCCGTCCCTCGTGAAATTCGGGCCGGAGGGCGCACTCACTGCCCGGTCGACGAAACCTCGGGCTTGCGCGTGAGCCGCCTCGTTCCTCGGATTAGACGAGTGGGCCGGTATCCAGATTAGTTCGAATTCTCTAATTGGAACAGGGGTGTTTTGGAGAATGCGGATGGAGGTAGATGTGATGCGGCCCCTCGCGAAATTGCGAATGGCTATTTTAGAGTCACTGAATGTATAATCAGCGGACGTGTTTGCTATAGCTAAGGCTATGACCGCTTCCTCCGCCGTCTCGGAGGAAGAGGTTGCGATCGATGCTGCCGCCAACGGAGAACCTTTCCCATTCACCGCGACCAGTGCGAACGCTTGTCTCGGGGCTTGCCGATATTCCGCCGCGTCCACATCTGCTGCATTGGCGTTTCCGCCGTACTTGGCAGGTAGAGCGCGAGCCCTCTCCATGTGTCGACCTTCGTGGTGCGCGGGGTGCATATTCTTGGGCAAGGGTTTAATCAAGATCTGTCCTAATGTGTGTAGGTAACTGTGGTTTCGTATCCGTGTCAGGAGGAGGAGGAGGAAACATTTATTGACAATGAAAGGATTTGGTTTGGTTTGGTTTGGTTTGTGGGGTTTAACGTCCCAAAGCGGCTATGAGAGACGCCGTAGTGGAGGGCTCCGGAAATTTCGACCACCTGGGGATCTTTAACGTACACTGACATCGCACAGCACAAGGGGACCTTGCTTTTCGCCTCCATAGAAAAGTGGCCGCCGAGGCCGGGATTCGATCCCACATCCTTGGGAACAGTATAGTCGTGCGCCGTAACCACTGCGCCACCCCGATTTGTAAGTTGCTCGCACATGTGTAGTCTGTATAAGATGGCCCTTTCCGCGTTCGTGCGAGTGAGACGTCCGAGCTGGGATACAAGGTGCGCCTCGCACAGCTCCGAGAGCGTGTTGTGAACCCCAAGGGCCAGCAACCTTTCCGTAGATGTGCTGAGCGGGACCCCAAGGGCAGCTTTGTAGGCCTGCCGGATTAGGTCCTCTATCTTCATTCTCTCAGCGAATTGCAGTTACAGGTACGGAAGGGAGTAGACAATCCTGCTCCGTACAAAGGCCTGGACTAATCGACAAAGATGTTTTTCTTTCATGCCTTCTCGTTTGTTGGCGATCTGTCTGATGAGCCGTACAGTCTGACGGTGGCCGTGAGTGCGTTGATTGTTTTGGTGTTTTTACGATTGCTTTGTATGTAAATGCCCAGTATGGGTATGGTTTGGACCTCCCTGACTGGTAGTCCTCTCACACATACATTAAGGGTGTCGGCGGGATATGGTTTGCGTTTCTTCCGCGCAGCTTGGCCCTGAAAACCAGCTGTTCTGATTTCGGGTGCGAGCATTCAAGGCCCGCTCCTGACGCGTAAGTTTCGATTATATTGACTGCCTGCCGCAGCGTATCCTCTATTTGATCGTCATTCCCCGGGGTTACCCACAGGGTGATGTCGTCCGCGCAGGAAGTGTGCTGCAGCCCCGGCAGGGCAGCGAGCTTGGGGGGTAGTGTAGTGATTGCAAGGTTAATGAGGAAAGGCGAGAGCATCGAGCCTTGTGGCGTGCCGCGGCTTCCCACAGGAATGGGATCCGATTTGAGGCCAGTGAGCCCTGCTGTCCACTTAGATAGGAATGATCGGACATAATTAAATGTCCGTTCTCCCGGATACAATTTTGAAAGGTTAGTGAGGATTGCCTCGTGCTAGACGTTGTCTAAGGCTTTGCTCAGGTCTAGCCCGAGCACCGCCTTCGTCCCAGTTCCATGTTGAGGCTCCAGAACGCCCTTCCTAAGGTGGAGAATCACGTCCTGCGTGGACAAGTTCGCCCTAAAGCCAAGCATTGTTGGAGAAAGTAGGTTGCGGTCTTCCGCGCAATTCTGAGGTCGTTAAGAATAACATGTTTCATTGGCTTTCCGATGGAAGGCGTGAGGGAGATGGGCCGCAGGTTCTCGATTGAGAGTTTCTTGCCCGGTTTAGGAATGAAGGTGACCCGCGCGTGCCTCCATTCCTGAGGAATTTCGCCTTTCCTCCAGTAGGTGTTCATTAGTGCCGTCAGGGCCGCGACAGACGTGTGGTCTAGGTTTCTGAGCGTTTGGTCGACACTACGTCAGGTCCCGCCTTGGTGGTGGTACGGAGCTAACCCAAAGTAAACCTTTGGGTTCACTTTGGGTTAGCTCTGTAAAAGCGGGCCCTTGAACTTAATAGGTCTATGTGCGCCGGCACAGGTAGTAATTTACCTCTGCATTGCAAGAGCTGCGGATGTGACCCCTGTCTGAATAGAACCACCTTTCTCGGTAGGGCAAGGGACAAAACTGAAAGGGAGGTCATCGCGGCCTTCCTAATCGCCAAAAAGAGTGACGACTGCATCAGTTCGCCGTCAGTATCGCTATCAAGACAGGAGATATAGTATATGGAAGGGCATGTTCGGGTTCCACAGTCGTTTTGATTCTACTATAATGTGCTGTTGTAACTGTCGAGCGTTTTTGTTTTTCTCGATAGTGTTTTTGTCTTGTTGAGAGGCTATTTAAGCCAGCTGTTTCTTGAATAAAACTAGTTGGAAGTCTGCGCCTTGTTTGTGCCTGTATGTTTCTTACGTCCCGTCTTTTTCGCACAGTTTTACTCGTTCAGGTAGCCGAAGTAGTTACGCATGCCCGTTATACTCGGCTGTGCTCAATTTGAAATCGGTGAATGATAAACTAACTCTGATAAAGCGGCCAAACAAAACCACCACAGTTTGGAACAGCATGGTAGCAGATCGCGCTTTGTTGCAATTATTCGAGATAAATATCTTCCCACCTTTCAATACTATAAGAAATGGGCAAATAAAGCTGCCTCTCGGCGGCTCTGAGCACGAACAAAGAGCACGCAGTTCCTCTGAGTGCTACAAGCAAAATGACAATGCTGCATGCCAGTAGCAACAAATAAGATTCCATTATTTATCGGTAATTTACACAGCAACGATCTTGTATGCGCACTGTCGCAGATCATGTCAGTACTGTTCTCTTTCAGGGGATTTGTAAGTGTCAAACCTTCAGGACATTTGACTTTGAGGTCGACTCCCGCCCTACTGTTCATCTCTGCTTGTTCTTCCATAGCTTTTACCGCGCACAGCTCGTCACGTGATTCAAAGCGATTCTTGTGCTTACGGCAAATGCGTTGTACAGAACACTTTTGATGCATTTTACCACCTGTCTCATCATTGAATAGCTCAAGCCAAAAGCTTGATGCACCCATCGTGTTAATAGTATACGCGCGTTAAAGAGAGAGAATAAACTTTAATTGGTTCACGGAAGTGCTTGCGTGATTTTTTCGGGGCAACCTCTACGCAGTTATTGGTCTTGGCCGATGAGCTGCTCACCTCTCTTCCGTCGTGGTCCACTGCACAGCGCGTTAAAGAAAACACTTGACAGCTCTTAATCTCTTGACATGTGATTAGTACTCTATTTCGTCCTGTATCCAGGTGACTAAATCATCATCATCATCAGCCTGACTATACCCACTGCAAGGTGAAGGTCTCTCCCATAATCCTCCTATTAACCCGGTTCGAACTGCATCCACTTAACCCCTGCGAACTTCTTAACCTCATCCGCCTACCTAGTTTTCTGCCGCCCCCTGCTACGCTTTCCTTCCTTGGAATCCAGTTTGCTGCCTTAAGAAACCATCGGTTATCCTTTCTTCGCGCTACATGTCCTGCCCATGCCCATTTTTTCTTGATTTTGCACTAGAATGTCGGTAACTTGAGTTATTTCTCTTACCCACTGTGCACGCTTCCTATCTTATAACGTTATCCCGACCAGTTTTCTTTTCATAGCCCTCTGAGTTGTCCTTAACTTAAATAGAACCCTCTTTGTTAGCTTCCACGTTTCAGCCCCATAGGTAAGTACAGATAAGATGCAACTTTTGTATACTTTCCTCTTGAGCGATACCGGTAAGCTGCTAGTCATAATCTGGGAGTGCTTGCCAAATGCGCTCCACCCTAGTCCTATTCTCGTTGTTATATTCCTTGTAATTATTATCCTTGCTGTGATGTAGGGGGACTAAATAGTCACCCTATATCACGTATCCAGGTGAACACCTGGACACGGAACGAACTTGATTTCCATGAAGGTACGTGAATGTTTTTCAGAATTTCTTTCGGATTTTTGTTACCTTTTGGAGCGTTTAGTGACACTTCTTGCGGCTGTTCTGATTTTCATTTCTGTTTTTGCATTATTTGCTTTTCTTTAGCCTATATACTATATACACCCGCATTTCCGAATAAACATGAATAACCGTCAAGCGCTTGTGCTGTTGTAGTTGGCCTCTGTTGTTGTCTTCGTTTTTTGTGCTTGTTAATAATGCATGGATGTGCACGTGAGTGCCACTGACAAGCGTTGGACTGCTGTGGAAGGAGGGCATAGCGTATGTATACGTTTAACAACGGTGAAGTGCTGTGTGAGTGCGCCGCCGGTGGCGTAAAATTGCGATTTTATTCTTTATTTTATTGCGAAAGCAATACTGCTATCACTTTGAGCCTTTGGCGTGTCGTGGCGCCTCCATACATGACCTTTCACGTGACCGTGTGATGTCACACCAGACCGAGAGACGGGGCTCCAGCTCGCGCCATCGGATGGTGGCGGTGAGTCCTTACAGGAGCCCCAGCGGAGTCGTCACGCCATTTTCACGTGACCGTGTGACGTCAAGCCAGACCGAGAGACGGGGCCTCAGCCAATAGGAAGGTGTTGCCCCAGCTCGCGCCATCGGATGGTGGCGGCGAGTCCGTACACGGCGCTGTGTCGCAGCCGAGAGAGGGTGCTCGCTGTTTGTGACGTCACGCTAGGAGGATAAATGGGGCTGTGGCTCGGCTCATCGCAGTAGTCTGGGCGCAGCCGCCGAACAAGGCGCAGCCAAGAGTATTGCTTTCGCAATCTTCCAGGCTTAACCAAGCTAAACCTTCAGCCAACTTTTTTTGGGAAATTTTGTCGGGATGCATGATTCGCTTATGAATTTTCAAGTTGAGCCAGAAGGCAGATAAATTGAAGTAGTCCCTTTCAAATGCCTCGTACATGTACATCCTTCAAAACAATTATTAATATCAAGTGTGGTATCGCCAAATGCAGCTTGTAAAATGCTTTCCTGCATCGCTTGTTTGATCATGCTGTAATTTGACGCGTGACGTGGCAATTGATGGTCTTTTTTCTCTGTTATGCTGCTTGCCTGTTCAGTCAGAAAAAAAGGAAGAAAAAATCGCATCGCCCGCTGCTACAAAAAGGCAGACAAAATCAGTACACACCGGAACGATTCTTGCGGCGCATCTTCCTCAGGAGAATTCACCCTGAAAGAAATTTATTTCTACTTTAGGGCGGTCGTTTACCCAGAGGAAGCAAGGTGGACCAGTACCACTGCTGCTTATGCTGTGTGATCTGGGTCTTTTTCACTGAAACGGATGCAAGTTTTAGTTATTTCTGGCTGAATTAAGCAGCCATTCAACCCTAACGTGTCCTTAGAGAAAAGGGCCATTAATTATCACATTATTGCTGAACGGCTGCACTAACACGCGACCTGTGCAACGGAAACATTTTACATGTGTCGTGTTTAGGGATGCGAAACGTGACATTTACAAAAATTTGGAGACGTGCATACACCTAACTCCCCTCCCCCCTTTCCTTTCGCCCACTTGTCAGTTTTTACTTGACCAATTTAGCTGACATGATTACAAGTGTTTCGTCGCCTTTTAAACGCACTCTACTCCAAGCCAACTAGTGCAGTGGAGGAAACCATTTTACTCTGCGCAGCTCGTGATATCATCAAAAATTTGGAAAAGCATAGACATAACGTATCCTCTCTCTTTGAACCCCTTGTCCATTTTATCTGACGCCTTTACAGGAACATGACTGAAAGCGTTGCATCGCCTTTTAAGCGCTCTTTACCTCAAGTCAACCTCTTGACATGCCATGTCAAATATAGTTTCACTTATTTCGTGTGTTCATAACCCTGTTTAATGCGCACACTTACGATGACAGAGGAAGCAAATACCTCTCCCCATTTTTAGGTTTCCTATTAGAGTTCAAATAGCAGCGTTCTGGATGCACAATGAGTCATCATCGTACGGGGGACTGAGATAGGACAGAAAGAAAACTCATACTCCTGTTATACTAGATGAACGTTCAGGAGCATTCCTCAATAATGTAGCACATCGACGCCGTCTCTGTCCACAAATTACAATATCAAGAGCTAGAACCATGTTCTCATGACCTCAAACCTATACATATTAATCTGAAAACGAATGTCCCGCGCCGAATGACCCCGGCCCGATCGGACGTGTCAGCGCGGCCAGACAATAAAAATGACGTGCACCCTCAAGGCAAGTACTTCTGTTAATCCCAACCACCTACAACCTGAGCTTCCCCGCGGTGCCCAAGTTCTCGTACATAGGTCTCGCCTAATATACGCACTCGCTGCAGATGTGATTGCCAAATGGCTGTCTAGTAAGCAATCCAGAGGAGGAGAAGAATAAGAAGGAGGAGGGAGAAAGACAGGGAAAGAAACCCAGGCTTCATGACCTTGCAGCTGAGGCAGACGATCGCCAAGGATACGATGACGAATAAGTGGTAACAGTTGCATGTAGAAAATGCAACATGGACGGTCGCCCAACGGTGCAATACATTTTGCGGGACTGCCCTGGTTACCACGACGTCATAAGAAAATGCTTTCGAGGCCATGTCACCACATTCAGTGCTTGGGCTACACCGAGAAACGACGTCGCTCGGGCCCGACCCATGCTGCTATCCCTCTGGGAGTTTGCATTTGAGGCAGACATTGAAGCCAAAATGTGATCTCCCTGTCCCTAACCCCCTCCCCTTCTATCTTGAATAGACCTTCGGGCCAGCTCCACTTAAAGATTACTCAGTCACTCACTCCCAAAACGAGCATGAGAAGGCAATGCATGCACACAGAAGGAGCCTTAAAAGAAAGACAAACTGGCAGGAAATACACAGAACGGTGTTAAAGTGTCCTTTCTTGCTGTTTATAATTACACTGCGCGCTTTATTAACTATTTATTCCTTTCTCATGACCAAGGAAAGTACAGTATCACGAGTACATCGTCTCAGGAGAGAAAGAGAGGAAGTAATTTATTGAAGAAGAAATGTGCAGGAGAAAGGAGAATGTGCAGGATCGCATTTGGCCACACCCCTCTCTTTGTACCTTATATATGTGTCCTGCTTCGGAATAAAATTTCAGTTGTTAGTCAGCGCCTGTGTCTTTGTCTCCCTTCCTTCGTATTTCGTCCCGTTCCTTGCGCTGTTTTATTTCATTATGCAGTACCAACTAGCCCGGCATCTTGCACTTCTGAGAAATCGACATTATCAAAAATATGTCACCTGCAACGAATTCTGGCCAATCCCCCACTGTGGGTATGTGCCATTACAACGAGGGAGAAGAAGAAGAAGAAGAATTGAGTACAGTGTGCCATCTACGAAAATTTAATGAAATTGACCCGTCTCCGCCGAAAGCGTAGGCGATAGCTAATCGGCAGAAGAAGAGAAAGAAAGAAGCGTTCTCAAGCTCGTTTCCGTCGAGGAGGGAACGAGGTCGTTCTGAAAGGTAGGCTTGCAAGCTGTATGCTGGGTAGCAGGCCTTGAAATATCCTGCAGATCTTGCCTTCACAAGCCAGGAGTAGTTTGTGAGTACGCCAGAGCTTTCATGTGTCCTTGCTCTGCCAGCGCAGCGTTTGCGTTGCTTCTGTTCAGCGGAAACGTGCCAATCTTTTTTATAATGTTTTCGTTGTTGGAACTCTATACTGATTGCTCCGTGGTCTTGAAACCGAGGCATTGATAAGTTTCCACGTCAAATGAAGAGAGAGAGATCAGTGCTTTGTGGGCTCTGTGTTTTCTAACAGTGCGGATGTAAGTGCAGATCTCAGAGGTGCAGATTTTGACGAAGCAGTTTTTAACATTCAAGACAAAGGAGATTTGACTGTTGTCAAGATAGCGATCCGTTAACGGAACGCTGCCTGCAATCTTTTCAACCACAGGAAGGTACTCAAACTAAAGAAAAAAAAAAAAGAAAAAAAAAGCCGACAATACCATCCCATTTGCCTATTTTACTGTTTTACAGACACATCTCTTCTTATCAGCTGGATTTTATGCGGGGCGTGCTTTACAAACACAACTGATAGGCAGATGTATTGCGATAGTAGTAAGGATAGCGACACGCACGCTAAATTTTCCGCTGAGTGCTTGTTTCTATGTTTACACCTGAGCAACTATGGCTATCATGCACCAAACCTATCAGTGTTGCAATGTTTGCGTGGTGGTGATGTGCCGTTTTTCTTTTTCAAAAGAGTAGAGGGGCGGTATTATAATTTTTATAGCGTTCTATTTTCCCTTTTGCATCCACTTCATTGTTAACAGCAATGGTTAAGTGACAACGCCATAGCCTTCAAACGGTGTGAGTATACCTAGATGGACCATTGGCTCGATCGTTAGCGACCACACCTCATCACTGGCTTCGATGTACGCTGCCGTTCACTCTAAACATAATGACCCCATGAGAAAATAGAAAAAAAAGTGGTAGCATGTTTTCTAACGCGCTCCTTTGTAGGGCCACGACATGCCCTCCAAGTTCTGGGGTAGATTTTATCGATAGAAATGCACAGGATACCTATGGTCGGCACTGAAATCCGATTTTCACTTCAAGACTCGCGAATCTTTCGCAGTTATCAGGATTTTAAACAATGTTTTAATACCTTCTAATTGTTAACCTCAAAATTCTTGGTACAGCCGTTAAAAGTCTCCTGCCAAAGCTAATTGCCTGAAATAAATTTTTTCTCGGGAGGGAATATCTCTGTGTTGCCAAAGGTATAGCATTCCGTGCATTTAGTGGTAAAAGTTTGCGCCCGGGCTTGGAGAAAAGATCTTGCCCCTACAAGGCAACGTGGACATGTTACCCTCTTTTTACTCTCTTTAGGGTTTTTTTGCGTTTAGATCGAATTGGAGCCTGTGACGAGTGGCGATGGCTTCTGCTGACGGCAAGACCCTCTGCCTTGTCATTTCTTTGACTGGCCGCTCGGTTCTTTCGTCTGATGCTGCCGTAAGACCAAGTGAAATGAAAAAGGAAGGTTTATGAAATACGACCCCAGATGTAGAGTTTTTTTTTTTTTTTCGTGATGTCACTGGTCATGTCACTGGCCGATGTCATTGGACGGTGTTTTTTTTTTTTTTCTGTACCAATGGAAGCATGGACTGAAAAAATTGTTTCCATACTTTCAGTTTCATTTTAAGACCAACGAAAACTTTGAGCGGAGTACTCTTACGACTTAGTCCATTTCACATTCCCCCTCTTTCCCTCCTGGTAGTTGACTCCAAATATGTTTATACGGATGATACAAAAGCTGCGATCAGCCCCTTTGACAGTAAAACACTGACACTACTTTCTTTACTGGCAGTGATACCAACCTTAGGGATTTGCATGCTGATTTTTTTTTTTCATTTTTTTCAGAGGAGTCCCCACGTGCCGGTTAATTGTGTGTGTATGTGATACCATACCAGGCTGCACGTAATTGTTAGACGCAATACACGTACAGTTCTCCTCGAGAATATACAGCTCAAGAGCTCCACTTCTATAAGGTATTTGACGGGTATCCCTGATTCACACATGGAATACCCGAGCTCGAGAAAGATGAGTACGAGCTTACTCGTCACCTGCGAGATGACGAGCGATTCAAATGAGCGACGAGCCCCGTTAAAGGACTTAGGATCCATCCTGTTCGATTTTATACTTGTGAGAAAGTCTGTACACTCACACTATCGGAAAGTGCTTGAACACATGTGAGCAGATCTTTTTTTTTCTTTTTTCTTTTTTTTTTTGCACCACTGGAACAGTTTCGCGTTTCGTTGATTTTCAGTGAGACATTTTCGATGGTAATCGATTTGCTTAGTGCAGCCGACGTATACAACAGGCATGCAGAGAAATGGAAAGTGAGTTGAGGGGACTGAAATCGCCAGGCATATCGCTCTTCTGGTGATGGTCAAGGGTTGCGAAAAAATTGCAAAGTCACGATCGAACGGCCGGTAGTGTTGTACGTCTGTGGTGTGCATGACGGGAGCGCGCGGTAGGCATCCAGATAAGGACATTTACTCGAACGAAGTAATGCTTCGTACTGCACCCAACTAACTGTAGCTCTTAACATAACGTACGTCTTGCTAGCCCATTGTTCAACACGTCACCGCTCAGCGAAATGTGCTGAAGCGTATTAAGTAGATTTTGTGATAAGGGAGCAACTGAATATTTGACCAAGTAGATTTTGCATGCTTGTGAATATGGGCAAGCTACGATGACGTTTTTGCCGCTGACTACATAGACAAATTTATTGGTTGACAGTTCCCTACCCTTTTCAGCGCATATTCTTGGGGCAGCCTACCGCACTTGAAACGATAGGTCCAGTGCTCAAGGCGGTCATACGAAAGACATCATGCGCTCATCGCCGTCGTTATTCCCGAGCCCGCGGTTTTCGCCAATATCGCCAGACTCTCCAAAGGTGGCCTTCGGAGGCACCGGGCCGGGCAGCATCTCCTCGCTGTCGTCACCTGTGCAGTCGCCGCTGCCTGAAGAGACGGAGAGCGCTGGGCCCAACGAGCCTAATCGTGAGTGCTGAAGTGTGTGGCTTGTCAGCCTCTCTTGGATATCAACCACTGCTTCTTAATTTGTTAGGTTTGGTTTGGTTTGTGGGGTTTAACACCCAAAGCAACTAAGGCTATGAGAGACGCCGTAGTGGAGGACTCCGAAAATTTCGACCACCTGGGGTTCATTAACGTGCACTGACATCGCACAGCCCACGGACGCCTTGCTGTTCCCCTCCATCGAAAAGCTGCCGCCGAAGCCGGGATTCGATCCCGCAACCTTGGGAACAGTAGTCGAGCGCCGTAACCACTGCGCCACCCCAGCGGGAAGGAAAAGCAGAATGATAATTTGTTAGAAGAATTATGATATGTGTATAGTGTAGTGTCCACATCTTAGCGTGGCTGCCAGCCATCATTGCGCATGCGCTGACAGCGCTGACGGGCCAGCTGCAGACTAGCTGCGGGTGCACATGGTGCCTTGGGACCACCTCCGTATGCTTGTGCTGTCGACAAGCGAGTTTGCTAAGTGGTGTCAGTAAACAATATTAGTTATGCTAAAGCTCTGTTAACGATGACCTACAGATTACGCGTGTTACTAAACAGTGTCATGGCGTGTCTTTCTACCTTGAATGAGGAAGAAAAATTAGTTGTATGAGGTTTTACGTCGCATAAGAATGGGAAGGAAAACTGCATATATCACTGTACTATGTTCCTGCATTCGCCAAATAAAGAAGCCTGAAGTTCAGTGCTCCGTTCTCCCAGCGCACCCGTGAGTAGGAAGTGTTAATGCATGCACGTGTCAACAACCTTAGGAAAAGTTCATTTTCATGTATCACAGGTATTCTGTGAAGTGAAAATAGACGGTTTGTGAGGATATGTGGTTGTCACGTAAACCATAGATACAAATGGACCTAATTTACTTTTGTCTACTTTCACCCGTTTGCGCGTCCGGCGGCCTTCAGAGGGGCTGTCAATCTCAATACCAAGCGGTTGAGGAACAAACCAAACTCCTGCCTCATAATATTGTTAGGTGGTGGCATGAGAAGCGATGGAACACGGCGACACAACAGAAACAGAATGACGTGATGACATAACGATGAAATATGCTTTAATGGCCAGCGGGCCTGGCGCGAGCGCTCCGCTCCGCGCCACTGCCCGCTCGCGTCATCTTCGTAGCAATATGACACAGCAGTAAAGCTTTTCCGATCGAAACTGGCATGACCGCATTTATCGCGATTCTCTGACATGTGGAGCAGAGTATATACCAATGTCGGCAAGAAAAGGCGTCGATCGCTTTTATCGATTCCCCGCTAACAGGGTTCGTAGGGCCATGCCAACTTTTTTTTTTCGGCCTGACACATGCGTGACCCCATTTTCTTGCTGAAGCCTCGCGTGATGCAAGCGAAGCCACAAACCGCGCTGTTTTTGTCACGGGAATCTGCCAGCTGCTCGGCAGCATCGAGGCGGTCCGCTGTTTTCAAGCGCCCACTGAATGCGCTGATACAGGTGCACGTGTTTACGTTTTCCTATGATTCTTTGCTTGGTCGGGTGGGCACAGAAAAATGCTCTACAAAATGGGTCGGATGAGGGGCGAGCGCGCGAGTTCCATGGTACGATATATGCTACTAATAAAATCAAAAAACAAAGAACAGAAAGAAGTCAATGCGAAGACGATGTAGACTCTTAACTGTTCCTTTATTTATAGAAAAAATAATTTTATACATGCTACCTGGTACCACGTGCTCCCCATTTTTATTAAGTTATCGTTAAGCACCACCATAGCCTTTTAAAGGAGGCTGTGGCATCACACGCTGTATATGTCATAATTCTGTTCTGAAATGTTGCTCAGTATGCGAGAATAAATGGCTCCTTGGCTTTGATTGCGCGAAGGGAATTGCGGTTGGCAACCGCTTATTTTTTTCCAAACATCCACCTGACGTTGGCAGTACGCGATAGCCAACGGGGCGAGCAGCAAGTGCTTAGCGTATGCGACATTCTTTGATGTGACAAAGTCTAGCATATTTCGGCCGGATTTCGGGTCATTATGTCCTAATGTCTCGCATCAGTGGCCATATAGTGTCAAAGCGGCATATAATGTCATGAAGGCGAGTAACTGTCCAGCATCGGCATCTGTATAAGGTCTCCAAAACGTGGCAGGCTGTGCTTAGGGGTGCCACCTGAACAGCTAATGAAGATTCGGCACAAATCATAGGAGGACTCAGCAAAAAAGTAAAAGAAGCTGTTGGGAATAGAGGTAGTAATATAAGAATTGGAATAAACTGCCGAGTGAAAGAAAAATATTCTCATTTTCCTTCGGCTCAGTCAAGTTGATCCCCCTAAATATTTTTTCCGTCTGCGCTGATGGGTACTTTGATAGCCCGTGCGTTCGATCTCTTCAGCTCAGTACCGAAGCGGGGCTTAAAATAGCTGTGTTTCGCTTGGTGCTTCGCAGAGATATAGTAGAATCGGTTGTAGGTACTAATCGTTAGGCTGTGAATTGGAGACGCCTGGACGAATCTGACCACCCCGCACATCTTGTGCGCCGTTTAATATTTAGACATATATAAAAAAAGCCGCAGAATGAAAAGTTGGTGTGAACTTGACCTAATTAAATGTAGGTGTCCTCCCAAAAGTGAGACAGATCATGGACCCTCCTTTCCTCAAGAACTAACTTTGAAAAAATATAAAAAAAAGCTGAATGAAAAGGTTTTGTTACAGGGACTATCGCGTCTACTCTCAGGGCGAAGCTTGGGCGTCCCTTACTTCAAATCATCAGCCTATGCACAACCTTACTATACCATACACAACCATGCTTAACACAGCTTTCCATCGCATCACTAAGCTAACCCATATTAAACCCCCGTAATTTTTTTATAATGGAGAATTGATGTGTGTAGCATACATACAAGTAGCCCGATGGTTGGAGACAGTACGTAATCGATGCTTGTTTCTTCAAGGGTTTCTTTGCTGCTTTCGTACACAGTTCCTATTAGATGCGACTCATATCGCATCATGTGCGTGGCGGCTGCGATGACGGACTCAATGAGACATCCTCAAGCTCGTATTGAGGGACAGGTATTGAGCTACTGAAAACCCTCAAGAAGTTCCTTTATCTGCATGCGTCTGGCTTCTTATCCGAGCACTTGTGCAAGCTGGGTGCATGGACCTGTAGCACAGACGTCCAGGCGAGTATAACAACGAGATTAACCGGTTAAAGAAAAAAAAAGAACGTCCGACACTCTCGAAGACAGCCGACGGCCACCCTTATGTTTCTTGAAGCTCCAACCTCGTTTGATGAGTGCACCAATAAAATTTCATTTTCAAACATTGCATTATATTGCGCCTTTCATGACGTAATTTAAGGCCCCCTGTTTCACAGGTTGTGCCGTTTAACAAATACAGTAACACCTCAAGGGAGCAATGTCATCTCGCTTACTTCTTCTGAGGGGTTTGACTTGGGCTTACTTATACGAACAAACTAAGCATGTCATCTTCAACGCAGCGCCAATTTTACGTCACGCTACTTTAAGAGATTTAGCTTAACACGTGCGCAGGGTCAAGCGTAATGAATAAAGCGCTCTAGGGAACTTGCTACAAAATGCAGGAAAGGGGTGACCAACGGGAAGAGAAGTCACATTTCTGCCTTGCACTTAAATAACCCCATATAGTGAATCGTAGTCTTCGCGACATTTGTGTGATGAGTGAGCATACGTGAGCAGTGAGCACCGAGCACTGACGTCCGTCTGCTTCATGCAATAAAGTGTCGCTTCCTTTGGGGCTCCGCACCTCCAGGCCAACTCCGCGCCCTCAAGTCCAGTATAAAGAGGATGCTGACGGCTTCGTCGAGAAAGCAGTACTCGGGGCTGGACTTCAAGAAACGAGAGCTGACCAAGCACAGATTCGTCTTTCACCCACGTTCCAGGTTCAGGTAGGTGAAAATATAACTGGGTCCAGGGTACACTGTTGTTCTGGAGGCAGCGTTTCGCACAAAAAAAAAAAAAAAAAAAAAAACCCGAGTCGAGATCTGGGGTAAAATAGTTACGGACGGACCAAGTGCGCCTTCGCGGCGTTGATTCCTTGTGAGTGGTAGCACAATTCTTGCCTTCGAGAGGGGAATGAAGCATCGTAGCGTCCTGAGGCTGATATAAGTGTTGTCTGGCGGGCTGCTTGGAACGTGAGCTAAAAATAACGCGACGTTCAAGACAGTCGAAGGAAAGGGCGCCGGCCTCTTCACGGGAGGTGATAATGATATTTTGAACGAGGGTCAGTAAGCGGGGTGTACTATAGACGGTTATTGTTTTAGAAGAAGTGTATAGAGATTATATGTTTGCCCTCAAAGTACGTGACCTTTTCTTGTTTCCTGTATTCGAGATCGGCAACCCTGAGATCAATGGCATCCTTTTAAGACCTCTGCCTTGGAGCTTACGGTGGATCGAGTATGGCTGCGGAACCGGGCGTCACATGACAACGCCGAGTATTACTCGAGTGCTTTACTGAGTGCTTTACCGAGTGCTTTACGCCGAGTATTACTCGAGTGCGCCAAAGTTGCTTTACTTTCAGGCTTCGAAAGCTCTGTTACTGAGATGCTCAATGTGAATATATATTAGAAGAAAGTGTCGTCTAGATGCTTTAGCTGTGGCGCTTGAAGCATACGAGGCCAATAAACCAATCAGGGCGAAGGAACGCTCATATAATATGAAAGCATGTACGTAATATAAACGCCCAGCACGCACTGGTATTGTCAGCCCCAACCAGATAGTAAACAAATGTCTGCGGTTGAAACCATTCAGTGAGTACCAAAAACGCGATCCCTTCAGCGCTGAGTTATATCTCTGTATGAATCGCGTTCACTACTAGAGCAAAAAGAAAACAAACACGAGGGTCACACACATCCCAACTTAAGCAAGGAAGAAAACTTCAAATGAACGCATGCGCAAAGCACGCAGCAGACGAAGCACAATTGTAGATGCACAACAATTCCGTTTTGTACTAAAAGCGCACTGACACGACAGCAAAGTCGTCATCCCTGCGGGTAGCAAGCCAACGAGTGGGCCCATAGGTTTGACAGGATCAAAAAGGAATGCTGAGAAACCAAGTATAACGTGTGAAAGAATGAGCTTGGTAGATGGTGTTGTCACTGTCATCTCGCCCGCTGTTGTACACGCCGCTTGGCACCCTGTGTCTCAGCCTCCGACAACTACCGCGAAGGACCAGGCTTGATATCCATTTCAAGGCAGACTGAGTTCACCTGGCTCACCGCGTGACTACGGCTGAACCACGTGACACACATGTGACACACAGAAACCACGTGACACACAGAAACTGTGGACCACTCAGTGTCTGTCCATGTCACCTGCCAGCTGGCTACCAACTGCCAAAGCCACCACGCTTGTGTGGAGGACAGTGGTGTAGGGTGCCCAAGATGCTAGGGTCTTAGGGATGATATAGATTTAACCGGTTTGTACAAATGTGCCCGCGTGACCTATCACTCGGGATCCAAGTGTCTTGGAAGGCTAGATTCGGATCTCATCTTCCCATATTACTGATGAAGTCCGAGTTGGCAGCGCCTGACATTTCGGCCATGACACGTGGCTTCATAGAAGCCACTGACCATCCACCTGCCACAGGCATCCTTAATGGTAGATGCTTCGCACGCATTCCTGAAAAATCCAGTCTGCCTCCAAAGGAGGGGACCATGAGCAGAACGAAATGGGAGGCAATGATTCTGATCCGGTCTGAGATTCGGCGCCGGCCGCTCAAAATCACTTAGAGGCGTGACGTTTGCCCCCACGTGATAGCGCTCCGCGCTGATAATGGCGCTGGAAATTCCTGGTCTGGTCCACCCGTTTGATCCCATCTTACAGCCAGCGTTTCATTGGTTCATTAAGCTTTGTGATAGTTCCTCTCCTCTATGTCATCAGCTGCCATGTTATAGTGCGAAAGCACTAATTCAGAGTGTAAGTCAGAAATTATGGGATATTTGTGAGGCCTCGATCTTCGAACATTAGAGATGCCTCTGGCAGATGACAGTTGACAGGTGGAACGGCAGGACGCTGATTGGTGGGCAGTTTCTGTGATGTTATCTCGCAAAGTTGTCTTCGCGTTTGCTTACCTTCAACGTCTGCGTGGCGTCAGCAGTGATGCACGCGTCAACAGCGGGTGAGAAGATAGCGACAACGTCATCTACATATATGGTCTCCCATTATCTTCTCAAGCCGCTACTAGGTTTAGACATGTTAAAATTCAGATTTTTGTTTTTTATAGGACTGTTTCTGAGCTTCTTGTGTAATCTCATTTTTTTTGAACAACTGAATTATCACATCAGAGCGTGCACGTACGGCATTGTTTGCTATCGGTAGCCGGTTATCAACGCTGGCATCACATGGAAAACTACCAAACTCAGAAGGGCAAAATAATGAGTTGAAAAATGAATCATTACAAAAAACGAGCCCTGGGGATTACACTCACCATAATGCATTGAATTTATTATATGAAATCTGCCATGATTGTTTTGTAGGCGCGAAACACAATATCTGCCCCTTCTCTTAGCGGTAGTGGTGCTTTTCTAAACGCGTATAGTAATGCGTGGTCGACATTTTCTTTGCGATTTCTCTATAGCGAAATAAAAATTACGGGAGACACTTAAGCTCTGCCTTTAAGGGTATAACGCAAGAGCGTAGGTTGCCAACGCACATATATAAAGCCCCACTTTAACCAAGCCGTATAAATGTGTCGACGTGGCCTGTAGGGTTAACGTGAATGCAACGGTCCTGGCAGGATGGTTCTGATATCATCCTCCCATAGCAAAGAGGCCCGAGTTGGCAGCTGCTGCCAAACGTTTCGTCACGGCGCAGCCGCGCTGATGACTCTAAAACCTGGCGTAATATAGCTCGCTACAAAAAGTGCAGACTCTCTCTGGGTTCCTGAGTGGCTACAGCTTGCCACGGAGGAGCGATGCCGTAAGGGACGCTCTCGCTGAAGACAATGCTGTGCCGAGTCCGTGTCTTACCGTTGTTTTTGTGGCAGTTGTTAACGTGATAGCGTTAAATGCCCCCTTCAAATATATGGAGTCGCGGTTGTGAAGTCAAGGGCATGCCTTTGACAGGTGGTAGGTGGCAGGTGGTTGACAGAGGACGGGCACAGACGGCTCGTCGAGTTGCGTGGCGTCGCAAGCCATTTCACGTGGCTGCATTGACAGGGCGCTGCGAACTCGAGCCTCCCCTTTGAGATGGGATCTCAATCCAGCCCTCCATGATCCTTGGATCCCAAGTTAGGCACGATGCCCCCCAAGCAACGCAAGCATGCTCGTAAGGCTTGGTTAAGGCGGGGCTTTAACACCAATCAAGCAGTCCAAGCCACCCGATACCGCTCCCTCTGACCCATTGCGGGATGATCAATTAAACCTCTCCGCTTTGCCCTCTCCTAGCCATGACAGGTACTGCTTGGCCCACCTGCCACGGCTGGCAGGTGGCGCATTACAGCTACTACGTCGACGTCGACTACAACGCGGAATCCATAAACGTGCGTCTGAGAGCTGCGCTCTCGTAAAGGCGGCGGAGCCCACTGTGAAGGTTGAGTGCGCTTTCTAATTGGCACATCACAGGCGCTGGTGGGATGGCTTCATAGTGCTGACGCTGCTGATGAACATGGTGCTGGTGCCGCTACAGCTGGGCTTCTTCCGCGTTCACGGTTACGCCTGGGCGCTCTACTCGCTCCTCTCGGACGCCGTGCTCTTCTCTGACTTGCTGCTCAATCTCACGACCGGTACACCTTTCTTTCTTTCTTTCTTTCTTTCTTTCTTTCTTTCTTTCTTTCTTTCTTTCTTTCTTTCTTTCTTTCTTTCTTTCTTTCTTTCTTTCTTTCTTTCTTTCTTTCTTTCTTTCTTTCTTTCTTTCTTTCTTTCTTTCTTTCTTTCTTTCTTTCTTTTTTTTCTCTTTCTTTCTTTCTTTCTTTCTTTCTTTCTTTCTTTCTTTCTTTCTTTCTTTCTTTCTTTCTTTCTTTCTTTCTTTCTTTCTTTCTTTCTTTCTTTCTTTCTTTCTTTCTTTCTTTCTTTCTTCGACAGTGCACTGCAGCGCTGACCTATCGCATCCCCTCGTACACGGCAGGAGCGGGTTCCATCTCCATAGCTGTACCAATCTGGCTACCGACCGGTTTTACAGTTTGTAAAGAGCTTGCGCATCCACCTGCTGCAGTGCTCGAGAAAATAGGTCTTCGACCCCACTTCGAGCAGTCCAAGAGCATTGGAGTCAGCGCGCTGCTTGGTCAGGCTGTTCTTGCTCTATTAAAATAATAATAATAATAATAATAATAATAATAATAATAATAATAATAATAATAATAATAATAATAATAATAATAATAATAATAATAATAATAATAATAATAATAATAATAATAATAATCGTCATCTGCCCGGGTGTCGCGCTCGCGCAGGCATCGACGATCGCAAGCAGGGCGTCGTCATCATGGATCCCGAGGAGATCACCGTGCGTTACCTCCGCGGCTGGTTCTCCTTGGACCTTGTGAGCAGCATGCCGCTGGACTTCATCGTCTGGATGGTAGCGGTGCTATTGGGGCGGGCCAACGAGTCCAGCTCCACTCTGTGGATCCTGGCCAAGCTCATGAGCCTCGTCAAGCTGGTCAAGATTAGCCGCCTGTTCCGATACGGAGGACGCACCGAACAGATGATGGTAGGGTGCGCACTTTTAGTCTGTGTCGCGCACATGCGAGTGCGAGCGTTAATTCTCTAGCGCTGTGTGGGGCTCCGCCGCAGTAATTTGGCAGCACTCGGCTGAGCTGCGGGCAGACGCGAGGCACGAGCAAGGGAGGATTGAGTCGAACAGCTGTTACAAATACAGCGTGTTTTAACGTTTCCAACGTGAGTTCTTAAGCAAATGTGCCTAACGTTGGGTTACTGGCCCGACATTTGCGTCGTCCAACTTTGTGTGAAAATCTTTTTCTCGTACGTTCTCTGTATATTATATATATATATATATATATATATATATATATATATATATATATATATATATATATATATATATATATGACTTTTAAAAGTGCTGAGTCATGACACACTAGGAGTTACTAAAGAGCAGCCAACGCACATGCTTTCGCATTTCTCCAATGCAGGTCTCAGCAGTGCAACAGTGTGTGTGTGTGTGTGTGTGTGTGTGTGTGTGTGTGTGTGTGTGTGTGTGTGTGTGTGTGTGTGTGTGTGTGTGTGTGTGTGTGTGTGTGTGTGTGTGTGTGTGTGTGTGTGTGTGTGTGTGTGTGTGTGTGTGTGTGTGTGTGTGTGTGTGTGTGTGTGTGTGTGTGTGTGTGTGTGTAGTGCGCTGTAAGCAGTAGTGGAGAGCCAACTGACAATGAGCTGTTTACCACTGCTAGACCTTATTTATAAGCCTATTGATAACTACCAATTATTATTGCATGACTTGTAATGTATGAAAAAAACAAATAGTTACGGAAGCCAATGAAAACACAATACAGTTTTGTTTTTCATTTGTCGCACTCAGGCTTGGGAGATTAGTCCGGCCGTTTTTTACGTGAAAGATAGTTTATGAGAAAATACACGAAAATTTAGCCATATTACGCCAGTAGGATCTGAATCCGCCGACTTGGCATATCGCGTGCAATGCAAAACCTGTGTTAGAATTAGACCCTGCGTATAAGCTCAACTGCGCTAACAGCAAACGACTAATGCCTGCAGTCTCTATGTCTTATTAAACGCGGAGAAACTAGTTCTTTTTTTTTCTTTCTTTGGAATAACACGTAGTAAAAATTACAAGGGTTCAACGCTGCGGAACCAAATATTGAGCGGAAGCATTGGCTGCGCGTGACCGAGCGTTCTTCTTCTTCTTCCTCAGCCCACATGTAAAGCACCGCTTTAACCAAGCCGCATGAACGTGCCTTAGTGGCCAGTAGGGGAAAGGTGAATGCCAGGGTTCTACCAGGCTGATTCTGACATAACCGTCCCATGTGAAACGAGATACCCAAGTTGGCAGCTCCTGCCGACCACTTGAGTTGGTAGCCCAGCTCTCACCCTAGTGTCACGTGGGGTGTGACGTCACAGCGTCTCGTGGGTAAGACGTGGCTACCGGCCGCGCTACGCTGAAGGCTCGAAACCTAGAGTAGTATTGCTTTCGCAATAAAAGGAAATATTCATCTGGACTTTGAGTGAGTGCGTTTTCGACCAACTGCTCATTGCAGTCCTTAATAGTTTAAGAAACCAGCAGCTCCGAGATGCATTAAAGCGTGACCTTGGGCGACGTCATTGTACGCTGTGAATGCATCGAGTCAAATCTGACGACGGCTGGAAAAGGCTCAAACGAATATCCAACAAACAACGTAAGACGTTCTCAGGATAGCGCTTTAAGGTCCTTTCCTGAGAACACCGTTTGAATTCAAGCGATGTTCTACGGATATGCATGCTCTTTATTTGTTTTTTTTTTTTTTTTTTGCTTAGCTTGCTACTTTTGGGGGTATGAGATACCATTTGCCACGGTGCATATGCCCCAGAGTCCAGCTGCCTGGTTTATGCGCATGCAGCGGTTATCGGTAGTGACACTTTGTTAATGTTAATATGTCATATAAGTACTGTCCTTCTGTAATAGTCTGCTCTGTCTGTACCGCGCGCTGCAGTTCTACCAGACGACGGGCGTGTACCTTCAGCTGGGCAATATCCTGGCGCTCATCTTCCTGGTTGTACACTGGCACGCCTGTCTGCAGTTCTTCGTCGGTTTCATGATGGGCTTCCCGCCGGAATCGTGGATCTCTATCGCCAATCTGCAGGTCTCTCGTTCCTGGGTGATTTTCGCCCACTTTAATTCATTCCCTCGCGGTCAGGGGAGGAATTGTTACTGCTTCTTTTCTTTCCTGATAGCGGCCGGTTTCACGTCTTGCTTGTATGCGAGCCGTGTATCGCTTGCAACCGTGCCGCGGCGACCGCGTTTCGATGGAGACGAAACACAAAACGAGCTATTGTGCTACAGCAGCCTTTTCTTCCTTCCTTCCACTCTCTCCTCCACCGCTTCCCTCACGGCAGTGTTGAGGTCTCTGTCAACTGAGATGCGAAGCAGTCACTATACTTTTCCTTTTCTGGAAGCGACTCTGCGTTTTTTTTCGAATGCAGGTAAAATCATAAATAGCGCTTCAGAGGAGGTGATCTGACCGACTTTCTCCGATAAAAATTCACGAGGACCAATATTAGTATTGTTACTCATTCTCGGCAAATGGCCTGGGGCATGTATTGTAACGAAATCGGGCCTGGAAAAATTTTTGTTTATAGCAACCAGTCTTATATTAAATTATTTGGCACTGCCCAGAGGAACCGCGCAAAGATGCAGAAAACCCTACACTTGTCAAAGCAATGGGATAGAGGCCGTGTTGCTCAGATCCGACCTAGTCCTGTAATGGTAGGCCATCGCACAAGAAAGTTACCCTCCAGGAAACGACGTCTCCTTAGCGCCTAATCAGTCACGCCTCATGACTATGAAATCTCCTTAAATAAACGTTCTTACTAACTCACGCACTCGGTAGATAGTTTGTCACGGCTGCTCGATACCCCTGCATGACACGTTCAGATTGGTGTTAAGTCTTCGGAGACGCAGTGCGGCGATACCGACTGGCCGTGTGGTGCGCGTCTGGGGTGCCGCAGAATGAGCCCTGGTGGGTGCAGTACTCGTGGGCGGTGCACAACACAGTGTCCCTGATGATGACCAACAGCTACGGGGTGGCCCAGAAGACGCAGCTGCTGGTCGAGGAGTGGATCCAGGTGATGGGCATGTTCTTCGGCGCCCTCTGGCAGGCCCTGCTCCTGGGGTACGGGGCCAACCTTCTTGCTCACAAGGACTACACCAAGAACGTGCAGAGAGAGAGGGTAAGTCGAGCTTCTCTTGTTCCTTTCTGCCCTCTTCACTGATTAAACGTTTGCGTCATGGCGTTGTAACACCAGCCTGTTTCTTGCGGAAGCCTCAGCCAGCGAGTAAACATCACTAAAGAACAGCAATTTATTGAAAAAAAAAAAGACAATAAAAGCGTTCATAGAAGACAAGGTGCGCGCTGAATGCTACATCAGCAAAGTGTGCAATTGGCAAAGAAATTTTACGGGATCCTGTTGTGCGAAAAAAAAAAAAACACACACACATAAAGCTTGGAGCAGTGACGCCAGCTAAGTCCACGAAATGTCCCCTATTAGTACGTAGGGGAAGCACAGGATACATCCGCTGATATGAATACAAATTACTGTGCTGCGAAGCAGCGTTTACATCAATTTATTCCCGGATACGCGCATCCCTTAAACTTCTTGTTGACGATCGCGCATAGCAGCGTTATAACTTATACCACATGATCACTGGTCATACAATTGATGGTGCAAACAATAAAAATAAAAATAAAATAAATCGGTCAGAACGAATTGCTCTGGGAGATAAGAAATGAACTACCTAAAACACGATAGCTTTTGCAGTGACACAACAGGACGTGCAAACAGAGTACGCCAACAGTAGTAAGCGCTAGAGCTTTTGCAGTGCAACACGTGTGCTCCAGAACCCATGCAAGGTTACACAGAAGGCAAGGAAGGCAAGGAAAAAGAAATTAACGTCAAAAAACTAAACTAATTTGTAACTGCATGAATGGTGGGCCAAATGGAACAAAGTGATCATAAAAGGCGTGTGCATCTGTGTTCACTTGTGTGCAAAAACCTTATTTGAGACAACACTTTTAGTGTCTAAAGTTGCCCAAGTGTTGTCTATGGCAACGTCTTTAACCTGAACCGCTGGTAATCCAGAATGTCTGACCTGCACTAAGCCGCCCAAATGAAAGAGTGAAGATAAGAGATGTGAGAGAATAAAGTTTACGCTATATTCTGAAAAAGACGGTGTTAAGTGTAGGTTTAAGAGCAGCACACTTGAATCGGGCGGAGATCGGAGCGAACGCGGTAGAGAGACGCGGGCAGCGTAAGAAATGTGTGGGGCTGGACTTTCTGCAAAAATGAGTTTGGGAAGTGTCCAGCTCTGATTATGGGAAGGAGGGTTAAATAACCCTAGAATGCACGATGCAGCCTTGACGATGGCAGGGGAGGGAGGGATGACAAAGGGCCGGCTGTATGCAAGTAAGGGAATGTGAGTGTGGAGGGTAGATGCACGGAACTTTCTGCTGCGCCGAGGTCTCTGAAAGCCGCAATTAGAGGTATTCGTGCACGCTACGGTCTAACAGTCTAAGCGAAATGGAAAAATTGAAAACAGTGAAACGATTAGAGGCAGAGTTAGTACAGAAATCCTTTTAATAGGCGACTGCGCTTTGCTAATTTTGCGTAGAAATGGATTTCGAATGACAAGACGGCACACAAATTAATTGAACACATTGTTAATGATCAGCATGACAGGCATACGGATAATGAATTGTGATTATGTAAATGCATACAAAACATAAGCGGACAGTTTTGATAAAACAGCGCTTTTCATAATGCGTGTGTTTGGGTCGGAAACATTTACTTGTGAGGCACTTCAGAATTTAGAACCTGCACTGCCTAGCCGTCGGTGCAGTTCTTCAAATTCACGCTAAAAAACCGCTATAGTCAATCGCTTGCATCGGGATAAGTGCGCAAGAACATTACTGAGGTTTAACCCTGCTAAACCTAGTTTGGCGAAGCGAAAGCGTCGTTTTGCTTTGGTTAGGTTTGTAGGTTTATTCATGGGCAGAATCGTTTTGCAGCAATTAAAATGGCGAGACAATGGAATCGAGGACGCGGTCATTTACAAGAAGGGACACATGATGCCATATCCGCCATCAAAAGTCGAGTTGTGGTACACCATAGGTGGTACCATAGGTGCACTGTGACCTCTGGCTCATTGAAGGTCAAGCTGCCGGACAGGTTGTCCTTGGCTGATACATGGCATAGTGAAGCTTTCAAGGTCAAAGACTAGGCGGCGGAACACCAAAGGTGGTGCCATGGTTATGCTATATAGCCACACTGGTCTCTGGCTCGTTGAAAGTCAAGCGGCCGGACAGATTGACCTTGGCTGATAAATGGCATAGTGAAACTTTCAAGGTCAAGGACCAAGCGGTGGTACATCATAGATGGCACCATGGTTAAGCTATATAACCACACTGTGATCTCTATATTGTTAATGGTCAAATAGCCGGCCAGGCTGAGCTTGGCTGATACATGGTGTAGTGAAGCTTTCGCTTCAATCGAAAATTCCGTCATAGGTGCGCGTTGGCCAATAGTCCTCGCTTATACACCATTTCGCAAGTTGATCCCAACGCTGCGGGGGGTATGGGAAACCTAGGCCAGTCGGAATGGCACCCGCAACACGAATCTGCTCTCACGCTTCTGTTACCAACGGTGTCACAGCAGGGTATGTAACACAACCGTGAAGTGCGCCTCATCATGATTGGTCCTGATCACCTTTATACCCTTCGTATAGCGCTGCAAACAGCTAGCAAAACTAAGTATAAATTAATTCTCTCGAGCCTCAGATAAACCCAATTAGCTGACGCACGCCACGTGTGGCTTCGACAGTGGGCACGAACTCACACCTGTAAACGCGAACAGGTGGCGTAAAAAAAAAGCACTATGGGCGTGCTCATAAAATGCATACTCGCCTCGCTTGGCTCTGTGTTGCGGTTATGCTATCCATGCGGCAATCTGCAGCGCAGGTTTCCTATGCTCAATATGTCAGGATGCGAAAGCAAGACAACGTCAACGTTTTCATGACGTCGCATTTTGTTTTCAGAATGAAATGACACACGAGAATGCAAACCACAGAAAGTAAATGTAAAGTTAACGAAAAAAAAAGTTTTTGTCAGATGGTCTGCATGCTTAATTACAATTGGTGACTGCTGATTTCGAAGCAGCAAAAAGCATGAATCACTTTACATGGTTCACTTTTTAGAACGTATTTTTTTTATTTTCCAAAATCGCGAGTTTGGTCCGTGAATCGATATGTAGGTAGGCGCTGCTTGCGGTGTTGTGAAACGGCACAGCCTTACATTCAAGATATTTTAGAATGAAAAACGCTAGCAAAACGATTAATTTTCGTTTAATTTCATCAACTTATTGAACGAGTAAAGCTGCGCGAAAAAGACGGGACGGAAGAAACACACAGGCACAGACAAGGCGCAGACTTCCAAGTAGTTTTATTCACGAGACAGCTGGCTTATATAGCCTCTAAACAAACCAAAAACACTATCGCGAAAAACGCTCGACAGTTACAGCACATTATGGCAGAATCAAAGCGACTGTGGAACCCGAACATGCCCTTCCAGATACTCTATCTCCTGTCTCGATAGCGATACTGACGGCCTTGTTTGTGCCCGTGTGTTTCTTACGTCCCGTCTTTTTCCCGCAGTTTTGCTCGTTCAATAAGTTGATAACGTTACCGCCAGCAGTATGCAGTATCACAGATATCTGATTTAATTACCATTGTCCACTCGATAAGCCATCCAAAGCAACGCCGAGGAAAGTGAGGCGCGTGGGGACACTGATTATGCTGGCGTTTACATAACAGCACAAAAAAGACGTGTTGCATAATTACGCGAGAACTACCATCACGCTCTCTGCTGTCATGTATTCTTCGGTATTCGCCCTTTGCCTTTTATAGAGAAAGCATCTTATCAGCTACTTGATAGCTGTGTTGGCTCTCTTCTTTGTTCTCACCGGAATAATCGAGGAGCGGCTGGATTATCCGAAATGAGTGCAATTTATTTCATTTTTGCGGCTGATCCTTCAACGATTTCGCCAGAACAGTCATAAGGAGAGCGCCGCGCTAATCAATCGCATACAAAATTGAGTAACCAGATACAAGTGCGGTCTTAGCTGAAAAAATAACTTTCATCGAACACTGCGAAGCCATCTTTGCACTTTTGCAAAACCAATATGTTAAATAATACATACTTGCTCGATTTCTTAAGGCGTGCATACGCACAAAAGCGGCGATGCACATGGACACGCTAGAAAGGCTACAAACTGTACAAAAAGCGCCAAACTTGTTGAAGCGAGAACAGCGTCACTTTTGCTCATGTTTGTTAGGCTTGATACGAATTGAAGAGAGCAAAAAAAAAAAAAAAATGACGAACATCGACATTTCGAAGAATCTGCAAGTCCCATACCCTGAGCCCTTTGTTGTGTCATTGTGTTTTTCGCTATATGTCTTCTAGAGGTCCTGTAGATGTATAAAATAAATTTTACAGTCGTCTACCGCTTTGACTCTTCCCTCTGGTTCTGGGGCAGTGTACCTGAATGAGCAGGTGTACCCTACACTATGCCTGAGACGCCCTGGCGCCATTAAAATCCACCATCATCATCATCATCATCATCAGCAGCAGCAGCAGTATGCACTAACACGTGCAAGAATTCTGAAATGATCAAATGAAACATTGGGCATGAAATTAAGACAGTTGTAGCCGTAAACTAAGCAATATGATCATGTGAGCTGTAATAAAACTTTATTCGTTGAAAACCGGCATCTAAAAAGTTTTATCTATTTGCAGGATCTTTGCAATCGGACCGTGCTTAACGCGCTCGCCATTTTCCTACTCAGTGTTCGCTTTGCCGATTAGTTTTTCTACCTATAGTGCGTTGCAAGCGATAGTGTGTAGCAAGGTATGCAGTGCTTTTAGCGATTTCCATAAGGCACTGAAAGTGGCAAAGGAACATTATGCGGTTTTGTACAGTACGCTAAAATACTCAATGCTCTAATAGAGAAATAGTGGCATTGAAGGAGCAAAAATTTGAGTTCCAAAGAGCAAGTAAGCAGAGCCTTATATATAAACCGGGGTGATTTAAGAACATGAAATGATCAATTAACTTCAGAGCTGCTTAAAAAGTTGCAGATATATTGTGCTAAGAAAACTTTCCTCTGTTTCTACACTGTCTCAGTCATAACCCAAAATGTACCAAGAGCATAGACGAATGCTCACTAAATATCAATCCTCAAAAGGAAGTTTGTTGAAAACGTCAAAAATTACTGACCCATATTTCCTTACGCTTCGTTGCTTGCAAGATCAGTGGTGTTACAAATCAGGAACTATTTAGTTTTCAAAAGTAATAGTAGAAAACGAACCACATTCTGATAAAAAGAAATACAATGACATTTATATTTTCATCGTGCCACGTCATGTTTATTCCCGTCAAGGTTTTTCGTGAAGGCGCTAGCATTGCATACGGGGTGCGTTGTAACCGGGGTGGTAGCCGCCTCTGCCTCATTTGAAAGGAGGCGCTATTATAAGACGCTCTCGATGCACAAGGGGAGACGAAGTTCGATACATATGGAGGGGCGGGGTAGCACAAGAAAGCACACAACTTGCAGTTTTACGCTATCTCCACCCTAATGTCAAAATAGCGCTTGTAGGCTGTTTATACGATTAAGCGATCATTATCCAGCAAGCATAGATATTTACTGTATTAGCGGACTAAACATGCACCGATTCACTATAAAAACATTTATAACGAATAGCTGTGCCGCTCCAATGAAAGTGCTCTCGAATGCATCCCAAACTCCTTTTTTTTTTTTTTTTTTTTTTTTTTTTGCGAAAAATAATGTTTCGCTTGCGCCTGTCTTCTAAAATTCTATGATTTTTATTTATTGGGGCTACACAAATCCGGGGAAACGTGCCAAATTCTGGGAATCGATCGCTTACCTGTCACAGTTCTCCTAAGACACGTATCGAGCCGTTTTGACCATCAAAAACAAGCTTCGAGTGGCGCATCAACGTCTGATAAACGCTACCGGACGGTCAGCCCGGCGACGAGAACACAGAGGTTCTTCTCGCTTGCAGCTTGATATCTGAGGACATGGTACGTGAGAAAGACTCGTGCTTTAGAGGGATGATATACTATGTACAGCAGAATGGGTAGGGCAGACAACAAAAAACACTGTTGGCATCACTGTTAGCCTGTTGTACCTGTGTCATGTTATCTTTTTTAGTCTTCCTGTTGTGAGCTCAGATCTTCACACAATGGGCTTAGGTCCCTTGTTAGCGTTTTTCCTCGGGGAGACATGAGGTGTTGGTGGCCTTATTGCAACGCAAGTGTTGTCAGCAGATAAATGCGGTTGTTGATAACCTCAGACAAATGACTGATGGGTCTGCCACACCTGTTACTAAGGTATGGCGCTATCTGTGCGCAATATGTTTTTAAAGAATGATTTGCATAACTGTCACGTTAGTAATTTTTCTGCGCAAGATTGTATGTGTGACACCTTGCCAATTTTTGAGCTGCTTTATTTTTTGAGCGCAGGGTAGCAGTGGGTCTCAGCAAGTCAGGCGGGCGGATGAGGCTATGGAGAACGCAAGGGTCAAGTTAATGAAGCTTGCATATGACTGGTCTAATTGGATGTATACATGGTATAGACTTTCGTCTTGCAGTGGGTATTGTCCGGCTGATGATGATGATAATTCTTTAAAAAAATATAAAATGCCATGATACAGCTGCGGAAACATAAGGGTTTCTAAACGGCGTGCATGGAGCTCTAGCCCGAAGGCAGATGTTTTAAAAATTATTTGTTATCTCGGACTCCGTTTTCTCTAAAGAAACTTTTGCACCTGGAAACGAGGGCAGTCATCATCATCATCATCAGCAGCAGCAGCCTGACTATACACACTGCAGGGCGAAGGCCTCTCCCATATTTCTCCACTTAACCCGGTTCAGAACGAAGGCAGTACTACTTTCTGAATGAACTCTGTTTAAATTAGACGCGTAGCTGGCTGCTTATGGCGCACACGATGCAGCCTTTCGGCGCCTGTGATTCGCCGCTTAGCATGTGCGCACGCACGCACGCACGCACGCACGCACGCACGCACGCACACACACACACACACACACACACGCACACACACACACACACACACACACACACACACACACACACACACACACACACACACACACACACACACACACACACACACACACACACACACACACACACACACACACACACACACACACACACACACACACACACACACACACACACACACACACACACACACACACACACACACACACACACACACACACACACACACACACACACACACACACACACACACACACACACACACACACACACACACACACACACACACACACACACACACACACACACACACACACACACACACACACACACACACACACACACACACACACACACACACACACACACACACACACACACACACACACACACACACACACACACACACACACACACACACACACACACACACACACACACACACACACACACACACAGCTTTGAGAGCACTGCTTAGTCCTGCATCGGAGAAATGCGAAAGCATGTGCGTTGGCTGCTCTTTAGTAACTCCTAGTGTGTCATGACTCAAAACTTTTAAAAGTCATGCCTGAACACTAGTCATGGTCATGACTTTGACTCCATAGTCATGTACATTGGCTCTCTCACCTGGCTGGCTTATGACAAGTGACTAAAATATTCTTACACCGTGCTAAAATATGACTCATATGACAAGAATAGGCATGACATGACATTTATATACCACTTGCCATTACATACATATTCATGAATACCAGCCTCATCTTAATTTGAAGTTACATCACGCGTTACATTTTGCTTCTATATTATGCATCTATGATTTTCTGCTACGTTTTGCGGACACATTTTCGTAAACATAGCCAAGTATGGCTTTCGCCTTAGCAAGGCATGGAAAGCCGTCCTTGTCAGCAAGTAGCGGAACACGTACTAAGCAGGTAAAACGTTCTATTCACAACTAAGATTTTAACGGATAATGAACAATATGCGTACAGTTGGCCGCGCGTATTACAAACATCAAGAAGCAAAAAAAAAAAAAAAACACGATACAGGACCTGCAGTCTGTGAAGTTGTCAAGGAACGCGTGCTCACGTGTGGTGCCAAGGACGACCTGCTTGTACGAATTTTCATTTTTTGTTCCTTCTGATATGTAGAGCCTGCTGATGAGTTAGGCTTGAACCAACAGCGACATTCTTAAAATTAATCGCGAGAGCTATCACGCAAGGTACACTCCGGTCTCCAGAGCAAGAACTACTTTTTCATTTCACAGACCGACGGTACTGCAGGGGCACTGAACAAGAGGACGGAAACGAGTCGTCTTCGCAAATTGTTGGTCAGCAAACTGAGACACCCCCTTTTTCTCCTCTCCTCTCTTTGCTGACTTTTGTTTTGCCGACAGCATATTCATGGGACTGTCGAAGGTCAGGGCCTTGTTGTTATAACAATGGCGTAGCCTCGCTGTGCTTGTTCCTTAAACGTGCAGTGCGTGCAGCGTGATGTGAGGATTCCCGGCTCATTCAGCAGAGAATATGTACTCCGTGGTGTGCTAGTGTAACGGCTGCCGGTTTCATGCACTAGAATCTTTCCCCGATCTCGCGTTGCCAAGAGCACTAAGCGTTGTTCGTCATCATCCGTCGGCCTGAATGGATGCAGTGCTCCTGTACCGACAGAGGCAGTAAGAAAAATCGTGGTGAACTGTCACGTGCAACATGTGAAGAGTCCACATGCAGAGCTCAAACTAGATATCATTGCTGTGAGCCACGCGCTATCAGTGTTTCCTGTGGTTAAACAAAAATGTCACGCATTGTTGTCGAGTATTGCTTCTTTTTCCTCTTCTCTCGGTCATGCGGTAACCGCTGGCGTATTGTCCGCCGAATGCGCGAAGTGTCAGCAATGTTTTATAACCTCTTCGGATACCGCTTGTCAATTATTTCAAAAATAATTTGTTTTTTCTATAAAGAATTTTCCGAAGAATTCCAGCTTGTAACGCATAACAGCAGCTGCTTTCTACGGGAATTTCCTTTGTGCAAGACTGCATATATGTTGTGAACTGGAACATCGGAACCACCACACGGTTTATCATTTGAGCGCTCGAGGAATAGTAGTCACTTATTTCTTTCTGAAGATGCATGTGCGATGCTATAGAAACCCAGTATGAATTGGTACTGTTGAGGATTGTGAAACCTGTCTGCACGACCATGTCGGGGGGCGCGATACCAGACCTATGCTCTTTTGAACATTGCGTACTGCCGTTCGATACAGATAACACTACGTTTACCCCAATAGAGGAGGGGTGCGAAGAGAGGGCGCTGTATTCGTCTAAAATAAGAGAATTCGCTCCTAGGCGTAGCGCATATTCTTTGGAAGTGCTGCGAATTCGCTAAATACACATATCTGCACATGGCGCCTGAGAAAGCTAAGCGTAGCGCTTTCCGCATTGGGATGTGCCTCAAAGTAACAGGTGCGCATGTGCGCTTTTCTGCATGCGCCTCTGACTCTTCACGGCTGCCGCTAACGCTCAACTCACCCAACACGCTATCGATCGAGGTCAGCGGAAATTGCCGAAAGTGTCATTGTAAAACAGCCGAACTTTAAGTGGCATTTTTAGGCAGCGCGCGCGAAAACACGGTTATGCCTCTACCCTGGATGTGCAAAGCCATGGATGCGGCTATCGAAAGACCGTATGTTTAGGTAGTTACATAACTGCAAATGCTTCTCAGAAAGTACTAGTTTCTGTTGGGCGAAACTCTCTGTTGAAAACTTGTGTACTATATAGTGCATGCCTCCGTGAAGTCGTAATTATCGGAACCCTTGCTAAGGTACAGAGCTGGGGGAAATGTCTCCGGGCTTGCTGAGTTTGCTTTTCAGCCGCGTTAACATAGCATTTGCGATGTCTCCGAAGCTTAGTGCCTGAGCAGGAGTCTCATCTTCAGCTCTGTCTTGCTAGCACCATAGGCGCCGAATATACCCAACTCTATTTTTGAAAAGCAAATCACGTGACCTGGTAACTTCTGATCTGTCCTCTAAATAATTTTCTTCCTGCTACTTTGAAGCAGGCTTTCTTATTTATGATCAGTGTGATCAGGAGCAGATCATTTTAAACAGACGCAGGTCGCTAGAGATCATAAGTCTATAGTTCATGCAAACGACGAGAAGGGGTAAAGGATAGGATTATTTTAGCACCTTTGATCTTAGATGGGCTACGCAGGAATTTATACTCCTTGATGAGAAAAGGATGACAATTGCATTTATATCCCCTGCCGTCGGCTTTAACTATGCACGTAGCTTCTGAAGGCCATAATATAGTTTTGCAGCCTCCAATTGTTAGACTATAGTAGAGTTACCGCAGTGAACGAGAAACGTGGCCATTCATTGGCTGTCATATGCTCCGCCCCCACAACGCAGTTGCAAGAAGTAGAGGAGTTCATGGCCTTCTACGATCTTCCCGAGAGGTTGCAGGCGCGCATCCGGTCGCACCTGACCGCTCAACAGATGTACCTGAACGACAAGGACATCCTCTCCTCGCTATCCGGCACACTGCGAGAGGTGAGCACAGCCGAAGCACAAGGGTCAAGCGGGAAGCCGCACGGGCCGATGAGAACGACTTCATGTTTTAATAACGTCCCAAAACAACTTAGGCAACGATTGTACGGAAGATGGAGGCGAAAAGCTAGGCGCCTGTGTGCTGTGCAATGTCAGTACATGTTAAAGAACCCAAAGAAGTCGAAATTTCTGGAGACCTTCACTACGGCGTCTCTCATAGCTTGAGTCGCTTCGGTAAAAAGTTTTTAAGTAACTGGTAACTATTTAACCGCTTGCCTTCCATTTGGAAAGAAAATACATCTATACTGTTATTTGAAAAAATGAAGGCTTTCTTTTTCGGTTTTAAGTGCCCTAAGTTAATGCTGACATCGCGTTCGTAGACCATGTGAATTCTGTGTGGGGACAGCGATAAATGAGCGGCCGATGCGACACGGCTTCGCCGTTATTAGTACGCATCTTAGGTGACTTGGCGTTCATCACTCATTCACAGAAGAGTGTGCGTTTTATGTTACACTCACACTATAGACGGTCGTTGGGCGATATCACCTTTTGAGTTGTCCGTTGTCTCCTGCCCAGCCTCACTTTGGTGCAATTTAGCGGTTCCTCTCACCCAACCTCGTGTTAATGCTGCGCTTTTCATGCATGCATTCGCGAGCCCTCCCTCACCTTTTTAGGTAACGCCCGCGCACGATGGCTTTAATTGGTATTGAGTGCTTAAAGCCTGGCTCCGTAGGAGAGAGGTCTCTAGTGACTCAAGCACAGGTGGAGAGGAAAGTAAAGAGAGAGAGATAGACAGAGAGAGAAAGCGGCTGGTGGCCTGCGTCACACACTTTTGTATATAAAGGAAAAATATCTTTCACCGTCTTAGGTTTCAGAAAATGTATTAATGGTTCGTATTAAAACTCACTGACAAGAAAGAATAAAAGATGACAACCACTGACAAGAATACGACATGACACACCCTGCTTCGTATTCATGCAGTCCTACGACATACACGATCACGGGAGGGGGGGGGGGGGGGTCAGACTCCTCTTAAATTCCGGTGGGAGGTCTCAGACACCTCGAAAACCCTCTGACTTTACGCCCTGTTGGTACTGTAATTAAAGCAACAAGCATATATAAACAGTGCTCATTGCAGTTCTTATACGTGGCCCCGAATCTACAGAGCGCCATTGCTCTAGTTCAGTCATGAATCCGTGCAGAATAGCGTACGAAAAGAGGGAACTATATAGTGCTGGCGCTTACTTTCACCTGCCACTTTGCTTGACTTTCTCACCGGCTTGGATGCAAAGATGCTCCGCATGTGTTCAGCCACACGGAGCCCTGTTAGAGATAAGTGACCCTGCATACCGCACGAGGTACAACGGGCGCCATAGTGCTGCGACACGTCATCAGCGGGCATTGTGTTTCCATTGAGGTTCCTACCAATGGTTTCCCTACGCACCCCTTAAGAGTGTGTACACTCTTGTTCTATTTTTTTTTTTCGCACTAGCTAAAGGTGAGTACTGCTTTAACTCTACGCTCAACACCCCCTTCACCAAATTGCAATTCCTGGGGAACCCCTTTTTTTCAAAGCCTCCAATGCGCTCTTTCGGAAAAATGCGCCTGGTTTTCTCATAACTACCACTGGCTATAATCGTCAAGCTGGGTTAATTATAAAGTTAACTGGTGATTTTATAAGCTAACTGCATATGTATGTATAGCAATCCTTACAGTAAACTATGTCTTCCGCGCAAGGAGTATGCTCTCGAAACCTTTTTTTTTTTGTTTATAACTCCCTTTTTGTTTTAGGTAGATTAAGCTTAGTTTGCTGAAAAATCTGGCGTAATTTATAGTGATTATTCTTATCCTTGTCCCCGCTTTGAACGAATGTCTTCGAAGGATCTTGCTGGTAATGTTATGGTCACCTACAATATCACTGCTTAAGACAAAGTTTTATGCAGCGACGATAAGTTAGAAGAAACCAAAGCGCTCTATTTTACTTGCAGCCAGAGGGTAAGCAACCCAAGTAGCCGGCCAATGGCGCGGACGCTTTCAATGGAACTTTGAGAAGCTCTTCTTGTTTCCTGTGAACCACAAAGCTTAAAGAAAACTGCGTACTTGTTTCTCGTGAGCGAAGTAGAAGTCATATATTCAAGTCGCGTTTGCAATAGCGATTTGGATAAAACAGTTTAATGAGATCAGAGCCCCTATTCGACAAGCTTATATTATCCAATCCGGATCTATCTGGTCCACTTAAATTGGTTGGGTAAGCTTGCAAGCGTCCGTTGGAAGCAAAGGAATCATTCGCTAATTAGGGATCCTACCTCAGCATTGGCTGCATCATGTAGCCAGTGGTTATCCGACGCGTGTGGCGAGTGGCGATGGTTGTCGCCGAAGGCGGAACCCGCTACCTTGTGATTTCTATGAATGGCAACTCGCTGTGTCATGTTGCCGTCATACTGATGTCCGGCCAAATGCAACGGAGGTGGGAAGCTTGTGGAATACTGCCCCTGGAAGTCGTCAGGGGCCCGTCTCTTTGGCATAGGTCGGCGGACTCACTCATGAGTCAACACACTCTGGCTCACTCAGGCTCACATTCAGATCGTGATCTGAGTCGTGAGTGAGTCCGGACTCGCATTTCAGATCATGATCTGAGTCGTGAGTGAGTCCGGACTCACACCCAGGACTCGCACTCAGATCATGATTTCCGGACTCACACTGAAATCGTGATCTGAGCCGTGAGTTCTGACTCACACTCAGATAATAATTTGAGTCGTGCTCAGTCCGACCTAGAAATTTCCTATGAAATCAAATGAATTCTTGCTCAGAGGTTGAAGAATCATGATCTGAAGTGATCGTGGGAGTAATGGGCACAAGTCGCTAATTAGATACCAGCGGACTCGAATTGCCTGTGTAATTCTAATAATGAATAACGTTTCTTGGTGAGCTGATGATGTAGAGCAATTTCTTTGTTTTTTGTTACGCAATAATTTTTACTATGGCGATTAATGCAGGTTAATTGAACATTTGTTCTCATTTGCGAGTTGTAGTGCGGTAGCTATATAGTTCTTCCCTTGCTGTTTATTCATTTCGGAATATATCGCAAATGATTTCACGGGTTGGCTGCTCATTGGTGCACAGCGATGCGAACGAGCCAGGCTAGCTGTGCATAGCTAATAATATCAGGCTAATGAATTTCGAAGACACCATTGTGTAACCACATTTTCTAATATTCTTTCTTATTGCGAGAGAAGTCATAGGCTGACCACCACAGACCAAGAATCTTGTCCGATATTTTTTTGTGTGTGACATTACTCTAATAGGGTAGGTTATTTGAGGTAGGGTAGGTTAATTTACCCACGTGGCTACGCACGTGGGTAAATTAAGCGCATTCCGATATAGCTGAAATTTTGCTTCGGTCGATTTGGTCCAAAATCTGTCCGACTTAATCCGCCTATGGCGACCACGATGGTGACCTCACCGGCCGCCTTAAAGTTTGCCCACCCACCGCCAAAATGTGACATCGACTGATTCAGGCAAAAATCTGTCCAATTTAATAGGACTGTGGCGAACAAAATGGTAATCTCCAAATTAGACCGGGCCCACCGTCAAATTTGGTCCACTCATCCTAGTATGGATTGACTTAGGCCGATTTTGGACCAAAATAAACGTGCAACATAATTCGTTTACGGCGAACACGATGGTGACCTACAAATTTTGGTTCGGGTCACACACGGTTACCAACTCTCGAAATTTGATTTTGGCCAATTTGCACCAAAAGTGATCAGTTCCTAATTGCATTGACCATACTCGACACTATATGGTTACCTATAAAGTTGGGAATGGACCATTTCCAGAATTTGGTCCAGGTCACCTTCGAAGTTTCACCTTTAAAATTCGTATCCAACCATTAATGACTGTGCCCGACAAGACGGCAACCACCAAATCGACTATAGCCATTTCCAAAATTTGACCCGTGCTGTAGCCAAAAAGGCCGTGCTTTCATACTTTAATCAGCTTAAAAGAGATAATCCCTACCATATTTTTTCCTTTTCCTGTAACCTTTCAACTCATTACTGAAGAAAAAAGTCTAATCATGTAATCATACACTATTTTTTTTTTTATTTATTTCCCGCGTTTTTCTCTGTACTGCCTTCCGCCTACCGCCTACCTATACGAGCTTTACGACCGTCACTCGTTGCTTGTCGAGAATGGAAATGAGTGAGTTCATGATGAGTGAGTCCCGATGAGTCTAAATGAGTGAGCTCAATGGGTGAGTGGAAATGAGTGAGTCGAGATGAGTCCGAGTTCAGGTGAATCATCAGTCGAAGTGAGTGAGCGCAGATGAATCGTGAGTCAAAAATGAGTGTGTCGAGATGAGTGAGTTCAAATGAGTCGTGAGTTGAAATGAGTGAGTGAGCCCAGATTAGTTATGAGTCTGAGCGAGGAGGCTATGGCCCGAGTGAGTCCTCATCATGCGTGAGTTTGAGTTCATGAGCCTGAGTGAGCCGGACTGAGTCGTCATCATGCGTGAGTTTGAGTTCATGAGTCTGAGTGAGCCCGAGTGAGTTGCCAGCTTGCGTGAGTTTGAGTTCATGAGTGTGAGTGAGTCTGAGTGAGAGTGAGCCCGCAGATGGACCAAATGTTTCTGAGTGAGCCTGAGTGAGCACACTGATTTTGCCGACCTATGCTCTTCGGCGGCCGGGTGACAAGAAGGCCTTGGTGGGAATAGCAGTTCACGTAGCACTTTAATGGCTGGCTTAAATGTTGGGGGCGCGTAATTTAGTTCCCAAGCTTCGTTACTCATGCTTATCCACCATCTGCACGAGTTGGGCCGTCTCGACTTAGTGACGTCATCAAGAGAGCGAAAAACACAGGGAATGTTATGGGTAAAAAGGTTTACAATTGGGCTGTGAGGCCCACTTGTTATTCCCGCAAAACGTCCGGAACCTTCCATCGTGCAGAGCACTCAAATTCTCACAGTGCTAAAGGGCAGATGTAACTAGCCTAAAACTATATTGTCATCAGCTTGCTCGTGATAAGCTTGCTCTATGATGAAGAGCGGCAAGTTAAGTGCCATAGCAGTGCACGAAAAATAAGCTGCACCGTGGTTGAAAAGAAGAGAGATATGCCTGCATCATTACGTGGCGGGTATCCGGACAGAGGCACTCGAAATACTCGTGAATGTTACAGGACGTCTGCGAAAAGGCAACGGCACAGCACAAATGTTTAGGACTATATTTACTACTTTCGCATGCTCTCGTTTCTTATCCCTCTTCGCGGTTACCGGAAACGAAATATGAGAGACGGTTTGGCTGCGCCAACCAACGTGTTATCGCGCGAGAGTGCATTCGAGAGACGTTTCAAGATTTTGGTAGGCAACTGAACCTCCGGAGCTGTGGCGAGAGGTTGAAGTGAGGAGGTGGGAGACAAGCATGGCATGCAAGCGTTATACGTTTTTGCTACGCTCTGAAACCCAAAGATAGCGAGGAAAGAGGGAACAAGCCAAGATAGAAACGTTGGACGATTTTGATGAGCTCTGACCGTCCAGATTAGTGTTTTTCACTTAAAGCCATGAGTGTATTTTAGTCCACTTGATACCGCAGTCAGCGCGCCTTATTGCTGAGGCCACTGGCAGACTTCCACAACTTTCACCTTCTTCATTTAGTGTGCATATTACTAAGACGAGTCAACGACAGCTGTAATAAAAACACCAGCTTGGAGTTGTATAAAAATATATATTCTGAGAGAATCATCACAGGCGCAGTAAGGCTCTTGCCACAATATCACATGACACAAGTACACATTTCACGCAAGTAAGCAACCTGCACTTCTCTCGAAAAAGTAGCGGAGGCGGGGGGGAGGGGGGGGGGAGCGACTTTTTCATATGCGTGTTAATGAAATCTTTAATGAGTTTGTGTATCTTTTTCGCACTACGCTTTGGATTCTCAGCCATTACGAAAAGCAGCCCGGAACCGTCTCAAGGGCATAGTAACTATGCTGCGATTAAAATTTCCTCAATTTGTCGCTGTTCATTTAATAACGGCAACTATGAATGCAATCGGTACATGGCGCGCTACAGTTAAGTACTGTATAATTTTGTAGTCACAAGCTGAAGGAACGAGGGGCGGGGGGAGGGTGCGCTGCGTCATGTCCTTCAGGAAGAGCTGGCAAAGGGCTTTGCACCTATCCCGTACTACGGATTTAAGCCATGACGTTGAAAGTTATGACCAAGAACTACGACTGCAATAACAAGATTACTGAAAGGCATTTCTATTGCCCAAAGAAGAAATTTTTTAACTACATCGATAGTGGTGAACCCGACTACATTTTTCATAGGACAGCAGTACAGTACACGCCGTGATCTTTATGTATGCCGTAACCACACAGATAAATTCAGACTTTATGACGAGATAAAAGCACACGTCATGATACAGAGCTCCAAATATCATGCTGTGGTCAGTCTTGCGGCTTTCATTACAGGTTTAAGAACCTTGAAGAGTTGCGTTTGGCATAGATGGGATAGTCTAGAAGTTACAAAGCGCTATCAATGGACGTTTCTCTAACAATGGGGTGATTTAGGGCTAATATAGTAAAAATTACCGCACGGAGAACATGTCTATCTTGCCTGGCAACCATTTAGGAGCCCTGCATGGTTGTTGTTGCACACATAATTCCGCACTTTTCACGATTGTCTCGAAGGAATGAATGTGTTCTGTAGCTGGTAGCTTCTACGAGACTGTCCAGTAGCCGTCCGTTCCTCGTAGCTGGAGCACCATGTCGGGCTCCCATCCTTCGATCTTGCGTTCGTAACTGATGACAGCTACATTGATTCCTCGTTTCTCACACTCTGCGTACAACGTGGATGCGAGCTCTGGGTCTATAGCGGCTGTAGCTTCATCCATCAAGGCGAGCTTGGGCCGCCGGTATAGCAGGCGAGCCCAGCTGAGCCGCTGCCTCTCTCCCGGAGACAGCGTGTCGTACCACGCGGCGTCCATTTCGCTGTCCAGATTGTTCGCGCTGTCCAGGAGATGCTTTAGGCCCGTGAGCTCCAGTAGCGAGACCATCACTGCTTCCTCTGCGTCTTCGTCAATGGTTCCATCGTGCATTTCATCGTAAGGATAGCGGATTTGCTTGCGTAGGCTGCCCGGAGTCAGCCACGGCGACTGCGGGAAGAACTCCAAGGAGTGTGCGTTCCTCACACGCACGCATCCGGAGTCGACGTTCCGCAGACCCTTGATGACTCTCAGCAGGGTGGTCTTACCGCTTCCGCTCGCGCCAGTGATGAGAGCCTTTCGTTTGTCGTCCAACATCCACGTCAGCTTCTCAACTAGAACGCTACCGTCTCGCGGTGAGCTGTAGGTCACGTCCTGGAGCTCGACGGTCGGCCTGTCGTCGTCGCTGTCATCTCCCGTCGGACGCCCGTTGCTTTCGCCGGAACCCTTTTGGTTGCTGGTATCGTCGCACTTCGTGTCACGCAGTTCTTCAGAGAGAGCTTGCAGTTTTTCCCGGAGAGCCATGATCCTGTGCGTGTTTCCTGCGATGACCGCCACGCTTCCGGACAGGTCTACTAGGCTGCTGTAGCAGCTTATGAGATAGATAGACACGAACGCATTTTTGCTGATGAGCTGCGACAGTTCACCTGGAGTGAGGGAGTCGTACACGCCGTTGAAAATGGGCACGGCAATGACTAACAAGCTCAGTATTGCTCCGGTGTAGTCGAAAAGATGAATACCGAAGTTCAACGGGAACTCCCTGTTCACAACGGATTGCTGAGCCTTGACCACGTCGCTCAGAATGGCGTCTGCATTTTCCTTCTCCACGGGTTCGCCGTCCAGAAAGGCGATCGACTCGGAGTTGTCCCTTATGCGCGCGTGGGTGTGCCTGAACTGCCCCTCTTGTTTCTGCTGCTGGTAAACGCGAGGGACGACCGGTGACAACAAGAACTTGTTGAGGACTGTGAACACGAGGAAGAAGACGATTGTGGACACTGGTCCTAACCAGCCGGTGGCCACGTACGCCTGGTAGTTGTAGTATGCCGCCGTGAAGGGAGCGATCAGCGCTGGCGGCATTGTCTCTGCCAGAGTCCTGCAGAAACGGTCAACGTCCTGCGTCATCCGTTGATCGGCATTGTCTAGTTCTCCCTCCACGACATTCACGTCGTAGTGGTTCTTCCCCGCAAAGTAGAGTCCGTGCAGATCTGTGGTGATGAGCTTGCGCCAGTGCACGCCGGCTGTAGATGCGAGGAAGGTCCGCAAGGCCCTAGTCTTGGATATGGCGAACACAAGACTGAGACCGAGAGCAGTTTGGATCCAGAAACCGTGCAGGTCTTTGTCCTGCAGCACCCGGTAATAACGACTGCTGATGAGACCCACCTGATACGAGATGAACTCGTAGGTGACTACGACGAACATTAAAGCAGCAAGGAGAAGTACCGCTTTCTTGCCCCTGAACAGGAGCGAGCACAGAGTCAGGAAGCGCCTCACGAGAAGCCCGTTGAAGCCCACGCTGTACATCGTGACGGGACGTCGACGGCGGCGAGCTGTCAGAGACTCGAGCTGTAATGCTTCGCTATTAGTCGAGTCAGTACTACTTGCGAGGGCGCTATCTTCCAACGGGGATAATGAGAGACAACGAACCATACTTGAATGTTTTCAGCGCGCATATCTTATCGCAGCTTAGAAGCCGCCGCGCGAAGTTAGCGGCGACCCAACCATCCTCAGTATGCTGTCTCCGTGGCTGCGGGCTGCTCTCGCTTTCCACACCGATCACGTTATCGGGCGCCTTTGTTTCCGAGCGGCGGATACGGTTGCAGCGTAGCAGGTCCGTCGAAAGTGCAGCGCGTCGCGTGCCTTCGCGTACGCCTCTTTCAGAACGCATCAAGGCTGGCTGCAGAGAGCAGGTGCTTACTTTGCGGCTGCGGTGGACTTCCATGCCGCTTTGCGGCGCTTCAGCTTGTAATGTTCACCAATGCGTGGTCAGGATAGCAGTTTCAGCTTACCGATCCAAAGGCTGCAGGCTTCTGCAGAAAAAGCATTTGCTTGGCGCAGCGCGCCATCGACGAGCATTGCAATCAAGACAAGCTTGCCGCGAGCGTCACATGCCAGCGAATGCGCAGCGCAGCACGCCGTCGAATAGGAAACCTGTTTTCCGCTGCTGGTTCCGCAGAAGCGCAATGAACGGCTATAAAGAAAGGCAGCGTGTCTACCTAGACACGGGATGGTAGGGGCATCTGTGGGCGCTTGTAAGAAAAGCGTTGTGACGCGCTTAGCTGGCGCGAATTTTGTACGTGGGCTCCAAGGCTGCTGAGTCTTCGCTCTTTCAGTGTCAGCTCAAAAATCGATATTTTCCCCCTGCTTTAAGCATAAAGCACCGGCAGGCGTGTCGTGCTGTTCCCCTCAAAAGCTTCGTCTGGTGATCACACCGATATTCCGCAGCGACGTTTATTTAAAAACATCCGCATGTGGCAATACAAACGACGGACAAGAGTTGGTGATGAAAAAAAAGCACACATTAAGCACGTCCTTCGAACTAAGTTTGGTCGGAAAACATCTGAAGTGGAGGGCTTCTGACAAATCCACAGGTTTTCTTCTATAAGACCCCACAGTAGGGAAATTCGTTGTTTCTTTTTTTTTTTCTTTTTGAGTCCAATGACGCTTTTTCTTGAGCAAAATTTGGAGTCCAAGTTCGATAAAAGTTTTTTTTTTTTTTAAACTCTGTTGAGACAAAAACTCTGGAGGTTAGTGATGACGCTGAGTGTCGTGTGTAATTTCTTTCAACTTTTTTCAGTTGTGAGATGAAAGTGCACTAACGGTAGCGATATTCGATTAATGAGGCGGTAATATCCGCCCTTGGTTCATTTCAACACGACATCTCTCCAGATGTCACTGCAACGTTCTTGTGGAAACAGGTGGTGTTGGCGGCACCTGCCTTTCGCCCCCCCCCCTCCCCCCCCCACCCCTCACCCCCGCCTTTCTTTACAGCTTAGAAAGCCCTGTTTTCTTCTTCATAAAGTGGTCGCTTTGTGTTTTAAATGATGCATCAGTTTACACCAGCTATACACTGGTGACGTCGCTGGCCTTTTAAACACTTTTACTTATCCTAACGGTACAACCACTTTCAACGAGAGCAGTTGTATTATACAAATGCAAACAGCAGAAATGATGACAGCAGCAAAAAAGCAAAGCGGGGGCGTCCACCCTAAAATCGCCCCCAAAAAGATCTTCCGTGCCCTTTGCTTTTTGGTGCATGGATACCCGCCGATATTAACTCTAACCACCTTAGTGCTTTGGCTCCTATATTGAAAGCAAGCATGAAGTGCTCGAAAGACTATCCTTGTGCTCAAATGCACGCACTTCACATAGCAGATTCATTTACACAATATACATGCGCAAAAAAAGAAAAAAAAAAAACAGAAAGAACGGAGAGTGTCGTGTTTGTTCATTTTCTCCGTTGTCCTTGCCTTTGCGCTGGTATTTCCAAAAATGACCTATTCCAACTAGCACAGCTCGCTGCTTGCTCATATTACAAGTACGCTCATTATACGCAATCACTGTCCACATCATTTTTGTCCCACTAATGGGCAGTCTTTATCGCTCTCACGTCATCGATGCGTCTTGTTGCGCCCGCAAAATATCAGCCAGTACCTTTGCACAGGTTTATTGAGTCCTCATTCTGAGGCATTATCGACTGAAGAACCCTGATAGACGATAACGTTCGTTCTACCTAATATTTCGTTCCACCAGTTTCTTTTTTGTTGCTGAAAACTGTAGACGACCTCGGCTCGCCTGACCACTTCAGTGCTAAGGGGAGCGGCGTACGATATGCTGGCATGTGCACGCAAGTATGGGCACGCTGAGAAGGATTTCCCACCAAATGTGTTGCATAATGTACATCACAAACATACGCACATCCTCGAGTACATGTAAACATCGACTAATGGAAGTGAATTGTCAATTTGCTCACGTAACTCGGTCAAATGCACAGAAAGCCTTGGCTCATTGAGCTTCATTTCGGCGTTTAAAGTGGGCATGGTGTAAGGACGGCAGCTCGAAAATTGTTGGCAAAGAAGGTGGGGCACAAGGAAGTACCTAAATGACGTGTCGTCAAATCGCATTGTCTGGTCTGGTTACAGGTGTCCTGCGGGAATTCGGGCCATGGCGCCTGTGGTAATCTTGTATTAACTACCGTTGTTTGGTTTGAAGGGACACAGAGATGTCTAAGGCTATAATGGTTGATTTTTTTTTTTTTTAGGCAGTAAACGATGGTATTTTCAATTGGAAATTTCGATTAAGCTCTGAATCATTGTTCTTCCTGCCACCCGATTCTTCAGTAACAAAATGAACTCTGCTATATCGTCTTTTGGATTTGAATGTTGGCGTAGCCTACCGTTACAGCGCCAACTTCAAATATAAGTCCTGTTTGCCCCTTTAAAGCTGGCATGTCTTTAACGGTCACGTTAACACAATTTTCGCTCGCTAAAATTCGGTGTGTTGACGAACTAGGTGGGCCTGGTAGCGCCTGAACTCGGAGAGTGCGGATGAGGTGTAGCACAACTATTAAGAGCATAACTGAATTGTAGAAACTAACAAACACTATTCGGCGGTAATTATGTATGTCGGGGCAATCGGACATGCTTCACCATAGAAAACTTCGTTGCGGACGTTGCATTTTTATTTTTGTGTTTCATGCATGTCGATAAGATGCTGCGTTACGCCTGGCTGGCTGAAGCCGTTGCTGTAATAATTATCTTCATGGCGTTGAAACTTTAGCTGCTCTACCGGCACGCAACGTTTGCTTTAAAACTATCGTTTAGTTGGGTACTTCAGGCGGTACGTAGATCGGGAACTCGAGTTTGAGAGCTATTAAGAGGTCGGCAAGGAGTCGGCTTTCAGATATGTGCTGCAGCCTAGATATAGTGGGTAGCGGCTTCCGTCACTCCTGGGAAATAATTTGGCTACTGCACAAGGAAAATTTGAATTAAAAGTGCTGTCGGTGTTCAACTTCTTGAAGAGGCGTATGAGCTGTTAGGAGCAGGCTCTGAATTTTTCTATTTAAAGAAAAAAACAACAACAAAACAACAAACAAACAAGCAAACAAACAAAAGATTAAAGTACAACAAATTCAATCTTTTAAATTTATTTTTTACCAAAAGTCTAGTATTCTTTATACCGGTACCGCTAGTGGCCTGCACTTCGGTGCTAAACTCACTTGTATACGAGAGAATTGAGTGTGGAAGCCAGGGTCTCGGTGTGACGTCATACCTTGTGATCGGGCAGCGCAGCTGTTCATCTTGGGGTATCAATCTGCTACCCCACATGCCTGTTCAAAGGCTGAATACAGTCTAGCGCTGTTCTTTACCACTGCCCGCCTAGGAAATTATGCATAATTGACGGGATTTAAGTGTCGTGTTTTGGCTACTACAACAGTTAAGCAGCAGTTTCATCGCCGTCGTCAACACGCAAACCAATTGCTCCTTTGATCACTGTCTAGCTAAAAAGCCCAGCGTTAACATGATAATCGACATTTTAGAAACAAAGTTTAGTCTTTTTGTTTTTGTGAAGGGATTTATCATTTAATAATACTACTAATAATAATTGTTTCGCAGGAAGAAAACGGCGCTGCATCTGTCTGACTTGTTTCTGTGGACACCTGAACCGCGCAGTAAATGAAAGCATTTAATCACAGTTACTTCCTTTATTGGCGAAACCATAAGTGCTTTGAGAGTTTCTAACCATTTGGGCTTTCATTACTGGTAGCTTGCACTCAGGCTCGCAAATAACACTAGCTGTACTTAGGGTAACTTTGTTCGTGCAGGAATAATTACAAAACACGCACATGCACACACAACACATACATAAAAACTGTACTTATGTTGCCAACTTAAATATTGTCTACCGCACAAAACCGAAAACAGTGTTTTGGAGAAAGCTCTCTAAAGGTCCGCCGAGTTTTCGAGAAATAAAAACCGAAAAGTTAAACCAAAAGTATAAAGGTCGCTACAGAACCTGCACTGGGAGAATGCGAATGCATTAGTGCTGCCGTGACGTTTTTACTATCTGACACTAACCACGCGCTGTAAGCTGGGGGACCGAGCCTTACTGGTAGTGCCAACAATAGCGCCGAAGGTCGATCACAACGAACTAACGCTGATGATGACCATACAAAAATGAGGATGTAATTCATGTCAAACGAAGGGTGATGATGGATAACCGCAGACTTTATAAAGTTCACGAAGAGGACTCGCAATATCACTAAATATCATCACTTATTAGCTTATCACTAATTATCATACTGTAATTATCTTACCACTAACTACCTATCACTTATTACTTAACACCAGCAGCATAGAATTATCTTATTAACTACCTATAAGTAATTAACTTCATTATTACTTGTTATCACTAATTATAATTTTTATATTTCTATGTTTATTATAATTAATTGTTACTATTAATGACCAATGACTCGGTGTGACATCACCAGGTGATGACGTCACATCCTGCGACACATTTTGTTGGCAAATTTTGCGGACACCTCATAACCTAGTAAGGATATTGCGTTAATAATTTTTAGGCAGACCATAGTGGGTGTCACTGTATTAGCTTAGATCGGGGTTCTTTAGTGTACGCTGACACAGCGCAGCACGCTATCAGACAGTTGGAAAACGCCTTGCGGAGTGAGCTCAAACGATCGATTGCCACGTCAGCAAATCTCAAAACGACCGCAGCGCCCCTCCACCCTTGTACAGTGGATGACTAAGGTGGTAATTTTAAATGCTACTAATCCTTTTCTTTCAGCGACGCAACGCATAATAATAATGCAATTGGCTCAGAGGAAGGGAAAGGCGCAGCATCTGTCACACTTGTCTCTGTGGACACCTTAACCGCGCCGTAAGGGAAGGGATGAAGGTAGGAGCGAAAGTGGAAAGAGAGAAAGAGGAGCCGTAGTGGAGGGCTACGGAGTAATTTCGACCACCTGGGGATGCTGACATCGCACAGCACACGGACGCCTCTTTGTTTCGCCTCCATCGAAACGCAGCCGCCGTGATCGGGTTCGAACCCGGGTACTCCGGCACAGCAGTCGGGCGTCTTACCACTGCACCACCCCGGCGGGGAAGGGAATAAAACTGCGTTTGCGTTTTTTAAACATAATTTTGTACGCATGAAAAGGCACCGCGTTTGCAGACGTATCTCAAGCAGCAGGCAGGCAGCAGACGACGAGCCGCATCTGCAACCTCATTGTTTCAGACGCGTCAGTAAACGCGATGGCTTTCAGGTGCGTACAAAAGTGCCCTTTTAAAATGTGCGCGGTGTTATTTTCCATTGCGTTGCTGAAAAAAGAGGGTTAGTAACATTTAAAATGTCCGCCTTACCCATTGATTGATTGATTGATTTATAGGAAGGTAAAGGCGCGGTAACTGTCTCGTTTTGTGCGGGCACCTCAACCGCGCCGTAAGGGAAGGGGATGAAGGTGGGAGTGAAAGTGGAAAGAGAGAAAGAGGAGCCGTAGTGGTGCGCTACGGAGTAATTTCGACCCCCTGGGGATCTTTAATCTGCGCTGACATGGCAGAGCACACGGACGCCTCCTCGTTTCGCCTCCATCGAAACGCAGCCGCCGAGGTCGGGTTCGAACCCGGGTACTCCGGCACAGTAGTCGGGCGGTCTTGCCACTGCACCACCCCGGTGGGGCAACCACCTTACCACTCCACCGCAGTGTGTGTGTGTGTGGGGGGGGGGGGGGGGAGGAGAAGGTGCGCTGCGGTCGTTTTGGGATTGGCTGTTGTCATAGGGGCGATTGCTTGGGCCCACTCGGTAGCGCTACACGTCAGCGCAGTTTTCTAAGAACGTTGTCTATGGCTGCGAATGACCGGGGGTTCAGCATCAGGCTTTCACTCCTTTTGATGCGATAACATCAGCTGGCATATTTCCGGAGCAACCCGGTGCCGTCTTGCGTTTGTAAAAAAAAAAGAAAAAAATCCTTATTTAGTGCTCACTCAAGTCACATGACCTATAGGAAGGAAAGAAGCCAACAGTCGGCGAGGCCAAGGAAAGCATTGGGAATTGTACTTTGTCTTTTTATTTTTAATTTTTAAAGTTATAAGCAGATAAATGAAGGGAAAAAGGGCACTCGTTATAATACATGAAGGAAAGAAGCCAACAGTCGGCGAGGCCAAGGAAAGCATTGGGGATTGTACTTCATGTATTTTTTTTATTAAAGTAAAAAAAAAAAAAAACATACATAAAGCACAATTCTCAATGCTTTCCTTGGCCTCGCCGATTGTTGGCTTCTTTCCTTCAAGAATTAAAAATAAATACATAAAGTACAATCCCCAATGTTTTCCTTGGCCTCGCCGACTGCTGGCTTCTTTCCTTCGTGTATAATAACGAGTGCCCTCATATCCCCTTCATTTATCTGCTTATGACCCTATAGGAGGTATTCACTGACGTGCCGTGCATTGCACGATGCATTGTGAGTAATTGTGGTGCTTTCGGCCATTTTTGTGTCCATAGAAAGAACAAGGCGAACGTACGCATCAATTGCTGTCGTTCGCGCGTGCGGTTTAATTCAGAAGCAGTGGTATCCGCAGCCATGGTTTATTAAGTTGTCATAGACTGTAATAGTCGTGCACGGTGCAAGCAACGGAAGGTGAAGAGCTGCGCGAACAGCTTTGGCTTTTTTAAGGTTCCGAAAGTACACACGAACCACACCGCCCGGACGAAACAACTCACCGAGATGCGACGTCACGTATGGCTGTCACTGCTCAACCGCACAATTGTAATGGAAAATACGAAATATGTGTCGAAAGTGGGCTGAGCTGGAATCTTCCGGATGTTCCCTGGCAGCCAGCTATTGCCACGATACGGGCACGGCTGCTCTTCACGCACTCGCAAGCCATATTTCAGGTAAAAAAAAAAAAATCAAGGCTACAACGTGACAACATGCATAACCATGTCCAGCCATACGCATGCAGTGCGCCGCCAACACCTCCTCGTCGTGTTTTGCGGCAATTCAAGCCTTCGGAGGGCTCGGCAAACTCTGCAGTGTGTGGCTATACCTACGTCATTTGATCAGAAGTGTGAGGTTCGCATCGTCTGGGTCGTCTGCGAAATCAATATTCGGCGAAAGAACGTAGGCTGGCAGAGTTGTTTTGCGGAAGGTTTGAAGAGCTTTATGAACTTATTTATAAATAATAACTAGCGAAACTTAGTTTAATCAAACCTGCACTGTATTTAAAGAGTTTTATTGCAAAAAATGACTTCGAGTCCGCAACGCGACGAGATTGTGCAACCGGGGCCATCGCTGTGGCAGCGGCTTGTTTTGCTTCGTTGCCGTCACAGATGATGTAATGCCATTTCTGTTCAAAATTTGAGCTACAAGGACTCAGCCGTTTAGCTGTGAAAAGCATTGTACGCACGCATGTAATTGCGCGAAGCGCTAGTTTGTCGGCTTCAACCGCGGCTCTTTATAACCAGCCGCTTGTAACATAGTTTTGTCCTTCGAATGGTCCGTAACTTTTTAATTGGTTTCTGTTGACGAACCTCGTCCGTAGCACAAGGAACTCATGAATGTCGCGCATATTTGTGTGCGGCCACAGGTCGACGGCATCGACGCAAACGGGTCTGTCTCACAGTTTTCTTTCTTTTTTTTTTGATGTACTGGTCTCTGTCCACATCGCGCACACTTTGCAGATAATTCAAACTGTCGCTCATAACGCCAATTGAATTTTTATTGCACCAGTGCTGGCATAAGGCAGAATGACAGAGAAAACGGACTCACACAAGCAGCTAAGCCACCGACCGTAGAAGAGGACGCAAAGATGGCGTCGGCTGCCTACTGACGTCAGCTTTGACTTCACGTGAATAACCCCCTATAGTGACGTCAACAACATCTCGGCCTACGAAGGAGCGTTGTAATCGAGGTCGGAGATAGCGTGACAAGTAGCGATCAGTGCTCGCAATGGCTCTACATAACTGAGGAGAGTCCTGTAAATGTCATAGTTTAGAGGCCGAAATTTCTGAAGCCCTCTGCAACGGCGCCCCCATAGCCCGAGTCGCTTTGGGTCACTTAACAAAACCAAATGAAACCAAACCACCCAGTTTAGATGTATGCAGCAGCTGCACATTGCACGACAGCAAACTTAGTTAAAATGAAGACCATTATATTCACCACTACTCGGCAGTCGCTCAGTACACGCAAAATTCGACGAATTCATTTAGAATTCTAGAGGCGCGGATATGTCGAACCATGATCGAGGCAAGATAACTTCTGCCAAAGACAAGTAGCTAGCAATAGGCAAATGTTCGAAACACCTCAGCTTGCGTACATGTAGCTGCTTTGCCTAGAAGGTTCACTCGCTAACTTTCGTTGTTTAGCACATCGCATACAAAACCCATTCCCTCGCTATATTGTCTGGTTGTATACCCTATTCGGGAAATCTTCTGTGCAGTGCTGATTGCTTGTTTTTTAGCAAACGTGAAAACATAGCTTTGAACACCTGTATAGCTTTCATCGTTCGCAAGGAGAATTCTGCTTAGTTGAAGCATCAGCAGTAACGTAGACATAGCGTAGGTTGGACGGGAAAGAATACAATAAAACAAAACATCTACAGGAGCCGCACAGGGACCATTGTTTTGAATCGAAAGGGTGAGGAAACACCGAGAAGAAAGAAAGGGTGTCAGACAGTGGGCCCGCCATCCCTTCGCTCCTATTCGCCGTGCCAGTTTCATAACCCGATATGTAAGAGACTGCGCACTGTGCAGCAAGTGCTTCGACACAACTACACGGCAACACTGACGCGGGTGGCCTTCTTCGCGGATGTGGACCCAGACTTCACCACGGCCATCGCGGAGCGGCTCAACGCCGAGTTCTACCAGCCGCGCGATGTGATCGCGCGACGCGGAGCCATGGGTCGCAAGGTGTACTTCATCCGCTCGGGAGTCGCCAACGTGGTCAGCGAGAAAGAGGAGTTGCTGGACACGCTCACCGAAGGAAATTACTTCGGCCGTGAGTATATTTGAGGCGAAAGGCTTGCTGGACTTGTGAGTGGAGCGGACAGGAAGTGTCTGCAGCAAGACGAAAAAAAAAAATTGGCAGTGGCTTAGCTCTGCTATGCCTGGATATGAGTAGCGTAAAGCATGCGCAGTAGCGCGCGGCGCAACTGTCATCAACACGGCTCCGGCTAAAGGTCACGCGCCCGAGAGGAGCGCAAGCCGGCGGCGAGGAGCCCGCACCGGCTACGGCGAGGAGGCGACGCACCTGCGCCTCTCGTGACGTCACGCAGCTCTCGCGCATGCACATAACGGGCGGCGCACACTCACGCGAAACTCGGCTCTGACCCGCGGAGTGTAGCTTTGCGCTACAAAAAATCCAGACGTGGCTGGCTCGCGTCACAGTTGCCGTAGAAATGTGACGCCAGACGTCGAGCCACCGAGCCGGCAAGTGGGACGACGGCATGCACATCACATATTACTCGGGCAAGGCTGGGTATAAACTTACTTAGACCGGTTTTACATGTTATGTAGGTTAGCCAGGAAGACGTTGAAACGAAAAGTTAGGCGAACATGTCTACAGCGTGGACAGCAGAAAAGACGCTTGAGTATTCATTGCTCATCTGTAAAGGAAAGTGTACTTGCTCTCCTGACTTTTTCTTTAGAAATGCGAAGTTTTTTTGAAGACCAAATGTAAAATCACGCTGGAAATTTTTGAAGTTTTTGTAAACAGCGCTAGCTGGGGAAGATGGTATATGTGATTTGATTCTACTGTCTGAAAAAGAAATACTTTTTCTTTCATCGGGATCTGGGGCTCTTCAAGAAGAGAAAAAGAAAGAAAAGAGGAAAAATCATTTGCCATCGCTTTGCAGTAGAAGCTTTATATTCATGCGCAGGTGAAAGCCCAAAGTATCACCTTCGGCTTCCTGCTTAACAAAACCAGTTGGAAGCGCACTGCTCGCCTGTCTTTTGCTGTGTCCTTGCCTTCTCAAGCGTTTTCAAAAACTTAACATGCTGTACTGATGCGTCGAGCTTCCTTCTCTAATGCTCCCTGGGCCCTAAAATAAATAAATACGTAGATGCACTGTCGTAAACCTTACGGGCACTGTTTCGACGAAACGATACAATAGGATTGTAGAATGCCATTGGTGTTAGCTTTCATTAGTATCTGTCACTGTTTCCTCCCTTCTCTATACTTTTTTCTGTTCCGTTACGGTCTGGTTGTAGATTCGTTTAAAGAATTAAAGGAAAGGCGCAGTAACTGTCACAATTCTCGGCGGACTCCTAAACCGCGCCGCAAGGAGAGAGTAAGATAGGATTGAAAGCGGAATTAGAGAAAAAAAGTGTCGTAGTGTAAGGCTGCCGAATAATTTCGACAACCTGGGGATCTTTAACGTCCACTGGCATCGAACAGCACACGGACGCCATTTTGTTTCCCCTCCCTTTATTCAGTCCTTGTGGTGATGCCGCAGAGTCGTGCCTGCTGGGCTCCAAGGTTCGCCAGGACAACGTGGTGGCGGTGAGCCACTGCAACATCCTGACGCTGCTGGCGACCGACTTCCACGAGGTGTTGGACCGTTTCCCGGCTGTACGGGGAGTGTTCCAGACACTTCTCTTCGAGATCAACTCTCAGGAGCGCGAGGATCGGAGATGGAGCGAGCGCAGGAAAGCGCTGATGCGCAGGCCCTCGTCCGTGCTTATGCTTCCCGAGTTGCGGCGCATGGGGGCCGTGACGCCGTCCTCGGAGGATCGGAGCAACAACGAGCCGTCACCCGCCGTCAGTGTCCTCGATGCCGGACCCACTGCTGGGACAAAGTAAGTGGTCCTCTCTCAAGCTGTAATGGCAGAGTGTCAGTGCGACGTTCAAGGTCACTTTGATATGGCCATGATGAACGGCCATGAACAGTGTTTGAAGCACACAGATCTCGCTGTGTCTTTAAGCGATAGCTTAACTGCTTGAGGTGAAGCCAAGGTCACCGTGCGCTTCCGATGACCTTCAAACAGCTTCGACTTCACCACTTTGGGAAGCTATGTCCCTCCAACAATCAAGGTCAGGGCCAAAGGTCAATATCAAAGGTCAAAAGCCAACTGACTTAGGAAGCAGTATAATGTGTGAGAAGCTTCGCGGCGAGACACATGAATCTCGAGTATATGTAGAGGAATTCCGCGCACTTCGGCTGGCGTTAATGAAGAACATCGGGTTGTGTCGAAGCGATCGCTATATCGCAAGAGCTGAGAACATTAACGTCTAATGAAGTAGACGAGGCAGGAAGAGTATTGACAAGTGCGGGATCAAGTTCTTGAATACGACCGAGACACTTTCTGCGTAGCAGGACGGACGGGCACGAAAAGGGATTTAAGACGTACATTGCCCTAAGGCCATCAGCTTAACCGCGAAGCTAAGCCACGGCACATTTTTTAAAGGCGAAATACTTTCTTGGCTCATGGTAAAAATCTCGCATGCGCCATATCTGTTCGCGAGATTTCGCGAGAAGTGTTCTTTTTTCTCTACGTGAACAATAAAGGAGAGGTTGGTGCCGCATCGCTGCATCGGCTACTTCTTTTCACCAAATTTATTAGAAACACCCGAGCTGACGATATACTGATTAACATAACATATACACAACGAAATAACAATACACAAATACAAACAGTGTACAACGTATAAAACAAAGTACAAGCGTCAGGAGAGGTAACACTAATGTGCAATATAAACACTTTAAATGTGTATGTGCAACTCACAGAGTACTACATACTATAATATACATAACAGATGTGAACAAACAAAGTGAATAACAAAGCTATTGAAAAACCCACTAACAGTAAAACAAGTCATAATGATCTTGCATGCGCTAACACAGGATAAGTAAAATAAGAATGGTAATAATTCATTGACTCACATGAAGGGAGGAGCTCTAATATTGACTGGGTCACATGTGGTAAATTAGTAGTTCCAAAGGATGCGTTGGTCCTCTTTGAATGTTACAAATGCCACAAGTGCTCGCTTCTGCAGTGCACATGTCGGCCTAATAGCTTTCGTAGTCTGAAAGTTCTTTTATCTAGAGTTTTCAAGTCTGTCTTCAATCGTAACCTGAAGTAATGCACACGGAAGTCCAATCACAGATAAGCCACATCCTCAATTTCGACCCCCCCCCTCCACACACACACACACACACACACACACACACACACACACACACACACACACACACACACACACACACACACACACACACACACACACACACACACACACACACACACACACACACACACACACACACACACACACACACACACACACACACACACACACACACACACACACACACACACACACACACACACACACACACACACACACACACACACACACACACACACACACACACACACACACACACACACACACACACACACACACACACACACACACACACACACACACACACACACACACACACACACACACACACACACACACACACACACACACACACACACACACACACACACACACACACACACACACACACACACACACACACACACACACACACACACACACACACACACACACACACACACACACACACACACACACACACACACACACACACACACACACACACACACACACACACACACACACACACACACACACACACACACACACACACACACACACACACACACACACACACACACACACTTCTAGGCCGTGAGCTGCTAGGCCAATTCTATGAAGGAAGGGCTTAGCGGTGCAGGAGCGTTTCTGAACTGCTAACAGAAATCGGTATATTCAGCCGCAACATAGGATCGATGAAATGTAGATCTGAATTTTTATTGGTTTGGTTCCAACCACATCCTTTCATTGATTTCATTACGCATGGACTTCAATAAGTAGCGCAATGCGCTTCTCGAGAACTGAAGGTCAGAAGAGAGGGCATTAGAGTGCGCTTGTCTAGGCGCCGCATCCGCCTTTCTGTTTCCAGCAGGAATGAGACATTGTCCGGGTGTCCACAGGAAAACTATAATACGCTTCTTTTTGGTAGCCTTGGAAAATTCTTTAAGAACTTCATGTTCCAGTCTAGCCTTCCATGGTATGGAACTAGCGCTGTCAAGAAATTTCAGTGCAGACTGAAAGTCGCAAAGGTTACCCACATATATACGCAGGTCGTGTACTGATGAGATGAGCTGGAGAGCCAAAGAAATAGCGTCAATCTCAGCATTCGTTGATTCTGTAGCGTGAACTAGTTTACATAACCGTCATTCATTCATGTGCGGAATCACAAATACAGACGTTGAGGGATTTTGAAGACTGGAACTGTCAGTATACACACGAATATAATCTGAATACTGCGTATCTGGTAAAGTGCTAAATGCTTAGCAGCAAATGTCATCACGTCACGCTTTCGAATTATCCCTTCGACACTGCAGGGGTAACTAAAAGCCATGGGGGATATTCTGTGTCTTGTTTCCGATATTCATAACTTGGAAGAAGCTGGTGATGCTGTTTAAAAACTTGAAGGGTACGACTTCCATCTCGTTCATCAAGCGCGGAAGGTAATTGGTGCCTTTCGGGCTTGGTTATCAGGCGGAAGATATGCCTGAAGATCTCTGTTGTCCGTAGCACTTCAAACGAAGGCTGCCTTGCCTCAGGAATTACCAAAACGCTGGAAGTTGCTTGAAGAACTCCCAAACACGCACGGAGACCCCTAGCTAACAATATTTGCAGGCGTTCCTCTGAGGTTCGGGACAGACATTGTAGGATCGGCAAGGAATACGCAATTTTTATATGAGTGCATTGTGAGCTGTGAGCAGTAATGACGAAGAACCGTGCCAACAAGCTGCAAGCCTGCGGAGGACGTTCACAACAGTGTTCATTTTGGTCTTCAATAAATTTTATATGAGGAGCCGAAGAGAGTAGTTTGTCAAGAACTACACCCATGAAAACGGTGCTGCTTAACCGGCATTAAGGGTTGACCGTTAATGCAGAGTCGGAAATTCTTCAGATTCTTTCGACTGAAAGGCAAAACTGTTTTTGCATGATAGAGCATCATCGCCATCTCTCTCTTAAAGTGCCGTCAATTGCATCTAAGCCTGCTTGCAAGGTAGGCTGAGTGAAGTTGGCCGTTTTGCCAGGAACCCAAATGCAGACTTCGTCATATAGTGAACAGCGTAAACCAGAAGGGAGAGTCCGTAGCAAGTCCGCCATCACACAGGTGAAAAGAAAACGGCTAAGCGCGCTGCCCTGCATGAGGCTATGTTCCATGCTTATTCCATCACTCGTGTGTGTGAATATTTCCCTGCCATCTAAAAAGCCAGAAATCCAACGTAGCGATCTTCCACTCACGACGAGGTCAAGTAAACTTCAGAGGACATGAATGTGGCTAACAATACCAAACGCACGCTTGATTCCCAAAAATACTGCAATGGTAATATTACATTTACTACGTTCATGCTCTACACATGTTACTACATTAGTGCACCTACGATGACGAAATCCACACGTGAACTGAGAAAAAAACTCCCGTTTCTTCACACCATCACTGTAGCCTGGCGTCAATCATCTTCTACATCACTTTGCATAAGCAGGTCGTTAGGCTTGCGGGGCGGGAGGAGTCAAGAAGCAAAAGGAATTTACAGCGCTTTAAAACGGGAATGACACGCGCAACCTTCCATGACTGGGGAACGAACTCATTAACCCACAAATTATTAAATATCCCCAAAAATACTGCGGTGTTCTTGGGTTCAAGATTTTGAAGCATTCCATAAGAAATGGAATCAGGCCCAGCAGCTGTCCTTGAACGGCACGACGCAAGAGAACTGAAAAGTTGACCGATTGTGACTACAGAATCCAAATATGCATGTTCAGATTGGGTTGTGGTTTGTAGGGTTTAACGTCCCAAAGCAACTCAGGCTATGAGAGACGCCGTAGTCGTGGCTGAGTGGTTTGGGCGTCCGTCTCGACTGCGGGAGGTGGTTGGTTTGAAACCCACCGCCGGACACCCACCGGCAGAAATTGGGTACAAGCGAACCCCTGGCCTGGCCTTGGCGCCCAGCTCCCTCAGAGGGTGAGCTTGGAAGAAGCTTCGCTAACTCCGCTGTGTCCTCCGGGACGGAATCAGTTTCGAACACTTCAACCTGTAAAGGTGGTTCGAGATTACCATCGGTTGGAACTTGCAGAGTTCGACGATGTGTTGTCTGTGACCCAATGTGGGGCTGTTGGAACTTTCGAGAAGTTCAGTGATGAGTTGACCCCAGGCTGACGGCAGCCCGACCTCGCGAGACGGGTGTTGACTCGAGACTTTGCGCAGTCGTCGAGTTGTTGACGGGCTCATGCAGACGCGTGCCGACTAAGCAAAATAGAAACAAAAGGGGCACATAATGGGCTTTTGTCGCGCGAGGCGGACCTATTGTTGTCCGATGGCGGAACGAATCACTGCCACATCGGCGCAGCTATTTGGGCCGCGACCCCTTTTCCCAAGCATTTCACCCCAGAAGAGCCGAGCACCAGGCCGGTGGAAAGCTTGTATCCATTGAAAAACCGGTGGGTAGCCGGCGGCACCAGGGATCGAACCCGGTACCTCCCGAATGCGAGGCGGATGCTCTACCACAAGGCCACCGAAGCGATGTAAAGGCCCATTATGTGGCCCTTTTTTTGCCGGAGCCCTCCAGGCTCCGGAAATTTTGACCACCTGGGGTTCTTTAACGTGCACTGACATCACACAGCACACGGGCGCCTTTCTTTTTGCCTCCGTCGAAAAGCAGCCGCCAAAGCCGGGATTCGATCCCGCACCCTTGGCAACAGTAGTCGAGCGCCGTAACCACTGCGCCACCCCGGTGGGGTGCATGTTCAGATTGAAGCATTCACTAATTTCTTGCTGCGCGTATGTAGTTTTAGGTTCCTCGCTTCCTTATTTCCTGGACTTCTTTATCTTTTTGTGCTTTTCTTTCGCTTTTTCACTCTTTCTTTATCCTTTTTACATTTCATATATCTGTCTATTGTAACTAGGCAGTTGTGATCTTTGTTTCTTTTTGTATCTTTAATGTACATTTTTTACATTTTTATGTCTATGTTTTTTTTTCATCTAAATTGTTTTTTTTTGTATTTTGGGCGTTTAGCTCCTTTTCTTTTATCTTAAATTGGATTAAGCCTGGCAAAGCTTTGCTGGTCCGGGCTCCCTCTCTCTTTCTTTTACATTTTTTTTCTTCATATTCTGAGAGGAATAATAAAAGGTAAAGGTTCCTCGCAGTCTAATGAAATGCCAGGAGAGAAACAAGCTGACAAAACTCATCAACCAGGACTGTTTCTACACTTTTCCGTGCCATTGCAAGAGCTCTGAAAGGGCTATTTTGAGCAACAGGCTGCTTACAGAGCGAACGATATTTCATATCCTTGGTACTGGATTGTGTGTGTATCAGTCGAGACGGGTCAGTGAACGAAAGGCGTTTATTGTCAATGCACAGCGCTTTTATACCCGAGGCAGGCGTGGCCGACTAAGACACTAATCTTGAACTTGGTAATGATGATGCACGGTCGCGGCGGGCTTGGCACGTGCGTCCTTACGATACAGTGTGGGGTCAATATACTGCAGAAGTCACACCATTTTGCCTTTTCTAATTGCTGTAGACTTTACGCATTAACCAATAGGTTTTTTAGCCTCAAAATAGGATTCTAAAGACGTGGATCTACGGTAATCTCTTTCCGCTTTCCTTCGAAGTGCCCTCAGTCGCTCATAATCTCCATCATTGCTTATGAACTCATCAGGTATGGGGACATTGTTGATGCCCCGACTCAGGCTATCTTGCACCAACAATGTGAAGTCGTCAATACTAATATCCAGGAAAACTTGTTGAGGTATGTTGTGATAAAAAGCTTCCTAATTGACCACCATTACGTTTAAGCTAGGATGATTTGTCAGAATGGGATAGTGATCACTTCCATGTGTCATTGTCTGTGGCCAACTTCACGTCAGACACCAGACCACGTGTGCACAGAGTCAGATCTGTACAAATCGAATAACGAAAACTTTGTAGAAAGGTCGGAGAACCATCGTCAAAAACATAAATTACATTTCTCTGCGGTGCACTCAACAACCCTTCCATGGTTGTCACAGTGGTCACAACCCCAAGCAGTATTATGAGCGTCTGCAAATCAGTAAATGAGAGCCTGCTATTTTAAAGATATTCAAAAGAGCATCGATGGAGACGGGACAAGATGCTTGCAAGTAAATACTTATAACAGTAGCACAGACCTTACCAAAGCACACTTTGCAAGCCACGAACACCGGGACGACAGAGTCACTTGACTGTATGAAATAGGAGAGAAGGTCCTTCCTTACACACAACACGGCCGTGCTGAAGCCAGAAGAACGGAGTGATTTGTATGACACGTAGTTTTAGTGGCGTAAATCGTCACTCACACCAGTTTCCTGTATGAATAATTCAGGAAAATTGTTTTGCTCAATAAGTCTTCGAAAGTCTGCACTTTTTGTTCTTAAGCTGTTTTGCAGTGAAAAACAGCAACATTGTGATAACGGTTATTCATAACAAGTTTCGCCAGTGGAGAACCGAGGAAGCTGAGCTAGCAGAGGCTCCACCGAAAGCAAAGCCTGTTCTTCTGGGAGGTTGCTTAAGGGATGGCCGTAAGAATAGCTCGAACTGCCGTAACCAGCATTGGCAGAATGAGCTGCAGCGTTGAAAATTAAGAATTGACTCCTGCAATTGGCGCTGAATCAGGTGCCACTTGTGTGGACATCTTTCAGTATTCTTTCTTGCGTATACGTGATGGACTATGCAGCGCCAGAAGTCGTCAGCAGTGGCACGTTGCAGCGGAACGAAGCGCTTTCTTCACGGCAATCAGATGGTAGAGGGGAGAGATAGAGATGCCCTCCATTCACATTTAGGGGAGAGTGAGGAGGTAGAAAGGGTGTGGGGCAGTTTACGTGGCTTAGTGGCTTATGCGTTATGGCGAGAGCGGAAGAAGGCGCATCTCGAATGTGGCTGCCACGGCAAGGAACTGCAGGGTGGCTACCGTGGAAGCAGGAGGTTATGATGAGCGCACGAAGAATGCACAACTTGAAGGCGACATGCAGTTAGTAACTCGATGGCTTTTATTTCCCCAGAAGAGGCTTTGACAGGTGGTGCAGTTGACATAACAGGGCACTGATATTTCGAAGGGTTGTGTTATGTAACGAGACCACATGATATAAGAAAGTATAGGGAGGAGCTGGCCGTATGATTTGGGAGGGCGGTATAGAGATCAATCTTCCAGTGCTCTTGGATGCTGAGTCAGGCATTAAGGCTGTCGCATCATTTCAAAAGAATCTCGCTCAGCTTTAGTGCGCTGATGCGTATTATGCCGAGATGTAATAAAATCGCTAGAGAAGCGTGTCCACGTTGCCCGCGCATGGTCGAGACGGGATCGACAGCTGTGACGACTTCGCGAAGTTATGCGCAGACATTACCTTTAAAAACTAGGCAGCACCTGGAAAACAGCTCCTGCTAGTAGGCATAGCACAATACCTCCTTTATAACTATCAAGAACAGCGAAGGAGGCGTCAGTTTAAGGATGATTATCGTTGAGAAACTGGAAGGTATTGTGTAAGGGCACATAAGGGTTTTCCAGCTATGTTGCCCCCCCCCCCCCCCCCCCAAAACAACAACAACAAACAAACCTTGAGCGTTCTTTGAAATTGAAATCAAGTCAGTGTTGTAAGGCCTTCTAAGGTGCCGTTAGCATTTTTTAGTTCCTCGTGCTTAAATAACTTTGCGACACTAATTAGCTTTTCAATATATCTTTAAACGCAGTGGTGCGAATAGACAAGTCGCTGAACGCGGCGAAAATAGTCCTATGCATATGCTTCCAAAGATATAATCTTGTCGTAGTCTCTTTTATTGGACAGAAATGAAAACCCGTGAAGCGTCAATAACACCAGTTTACAAAGCTCTCTCCCCCAAGTGCGCAGCCATTACAGCGCTTTCACAGGTGACTTGATGAGGCGCTGTCAGATGTGCGCCTTGAGCGCTGCCCAAGGTCCAGCACATGGTCGCGTTAATTGGTGTCAAGCACGCGCGAAACTGATTGTCAGCGGCATCAACTAAAACCGTTCGCTTGAAAGGACATCGATATAACGAGTTTTAAATATCGGAACTAATGCGCAAAAACAAATTTAAACATAGCCACGTGTTTTAATAAATGCGATTGAGTTTATTTATTAAAAAAGACGAGATATATTTCTTACAACAGTTACGCTCCAACTTGTTCTTGAACGGCGTATTTTCCTCTTGTAAACGCGTTGTAATCTACCCTAATTGTGCTTTGTGGTTGGGAAGCCGGCGGTTCAGCGGTGCCCTCGTCTTTCTATTGGCTGGGTGACAACTAGAATGACGTACACACCTAGGTGCCAGGCTTCGATGACGCGAGTTACTATCTATAATAACAAGTACGCGTAGCCGCCAGGAGATAAAAACAAACAGGAAGACAGTCTCAAAGTGGCAGCTCCATAAGGGTTGCACAGTGTCGCCGCGAGAGCTCTTGATGACGTAGTGCTATGTGTTGCATCACGGGATAGCCATGATCCGTTGCCATAGTTTCCGGTGGGCTCCTCCCTGATTGAGGGCGCGCGTTGCGCCAGGCTTTCACTGTTCCCTAACTCTGTTTTTCTCCTTTCTACGCGTTATGTCCCGTGATGCGGCATCGAGTCCACCGTTATAACCTCTATATTTGGTTCTTTAACAAGGTCACTTAAGCTTCCGCGTTAGTATTTACAGCTCATTTAGCTTAGCTGTGCGCTAGCACAGGGCACGCTTGTGGAGCTTATATTTCCTAAAGCGTGGCTCGTTGTTGAGGCGTTTCAGTTGTCGTAATAGTTCTCGTTGAATCAGCTCGAAGATGTCGTGTCCCCTGTTTTTATACCACCTGCGAACCTGCACCGCCTCTGGCGGCCGCCCCTACGTGTCATGCTGCTAGCTCTCTGATTGGCCACAGTTGTGCGACGGTGACGTACAGTGCACATTACGAGAAAGTGATAGTAAACAGGTGGGGTATTCGGCTATGGCAATGACACAGCAGTACAGTGACGAGCGAAGCCTATCTGTTCGCTCTGGCGTGGGATCAAACCCCAATTGCTGTGATATATCTATTCTATTTTACGTGAAGGTCGCTGAGGTACTCGCACATACTAATGAATGTGCGTTCTAGTGCTAGCACACACGGGTGCTTAAACGGCACAAGTTTCTGCAACTGACCGAAGCGACTTTGTCGACTTCATCGCAGCTTTGACTGCAAGTGAAATGAAATGTTGAGGATGGTTTTTTGCGTTTGGATAGAACGATGTCGATGAAGTTGATACTAATGTGGCGGACGGTGAGCTAGAAGACACGAAGATTTGACATCTCAAGGTATTACAGGAGGCGTTGGAGCAGACGCACAGTTTCAAGAAATGCAAGATGGCGCAACACGTCCATAGGGCACTGCTGGGGTAATGGTGAGGCGTCGGGAAAATTATATTCGCCGAGCAGGGTTGGTGCGTTTGAAGTGGTCGATAATCCCATCAATTGCTAGAAGTTGGTGTTCCACTCCTTGCTCTGCGTGCGTGCAGGTCTTCAGCGGCCCCCTCCCTCACTGGATCGAAGATCAGCCGTGCCTCGAGCACGTACCTGGTGACGGGTCAGTACGAGGAGTCGTCGCAACAGTCGGCAGGTTCGGCGCATGTCGCCGTTGCTGTCGAGGCCCCCGAGTCGGACCACGAAGGGCGGCGACCAGACACGGCACACTGCAAGCAGTCCTGAGGACGCCGCGCATGGTGTCACTCGTGTAATTGACCTCGTATCCGTTCGGAGAGCGCACAGATGTTTCACTATGGATGGCGACTTCTGTGTGCGCACTGGTACTTTCTAGCTTTCTAACTGCGATTAAAACATTCCAACGCTTTGCTGTTTCAAGGACACGCCCTACACCTTTTCACCTTTTAGTTCATTCTTGGCGGTGGATGTATTGTCGAGGAAGTACCGAGAACAAACGATCTGACCACCGATATTTTATTTTAGGCTTAACAAATTTGTTCAAAGGCAATATATAATGAAGTTTGCCTGCGTTAGGATGTTTGTAATAACGTCAGAACTCTGCTGCAGAAACCAGCAGAGACCTGTGGGAGCTTTGACGTATGGCTACGTCACGACCCCTCTGCGCTGCTCTCTAAAGTGTCCTTCGTGGTAATATGGCATCGTTGGCGTCATCACTGTCTAGACCAGTCAGGGAATTCCGTCTGAGATGGCGGCGGGAAGTCTTTGTCACAAAAATTTTAACGCTGTCTCATTAAAAGCGCGTCCATATGTGCTACGCGGTGTGTCTGCACCTTCTGGAATAAAGACTGCGCTGTTCGCTGCGGCTCCCTGCTCCAGCCCACGTCATGTGACATGGGCTGTGCCAAGTTCGTGTAAGACTTGCACGATGGAGTGGGGTCGTTCCTTTCAGTGTAAGTTTTGCGAAAGCCCACGTCTCTGGGTGCGAGAGAACCAATATTTGTTCAGTCAAAGTGGCGTGGGTAATCGCGTTTTCGAAGTTCTAAAAAAATCATATGCCTATTTCAAATTGCCGGCTACATACATTTAATTGCAATTAGATGTTCAACTTTTAGAGATATGTTATCCGAAATAGGCAAGCAGCTTACTAATTACCTTTCATTTGCTTTCAGGTGTGCTAAACACTTTTACAGTTGTGCCGCATAAGCCGTCTCCATATCTGAAATCTGTTTCTTAAAAATTAGTGCTAGGTTTCCTTGAATCAATTGGTATAAATTTTAGAGATTACAAAAAAGAACATTACGCTCAGTCGATTCCACGACAGTCTGCATGCATAGTGGAACAAGAGTGGAGTGTCGAAGGGTGTGTGGATACATAGATGTCTATAGCGACTGTAAACCACCACATTCCTCTATAAGTAAACAAACTTCCGATAAAGAAGGGTGTCAGGCAGAGGGTAGGGAGATTTAGAATAGGGTAATCCTATCAGTCAGGAAATAGGGTAATCACGGAGTAACAGTGAGCACGCGCAGATTGCTGCGATGAAAGGGCGGGGATTGTGGTAATCACTCTGAGCATGCGCACTCGCGCCCCGCTATTACCGTATTCCCTTAACCGATAGGGTCCCTCGATTCTTAAACTCCATAGTGACGACCTCTTCAGTGCTGTTCACTGCATGCTTATAGGTATTAAAAAATCTTGATTAGGAACAATTGGGAATGAGTGTTAATCTCAGTGATCTACTATTCGCTGATGATGCATTGTTAAGTAAATCATGGCACGAATTGCATTGCATGAAATATCTAGACAGACAGGGCTGAACGGGGCGCCTAAAAAAAAAATGCCGAAAACTAAAGCATTGTTCAAGAGTTTCGGGGAGGGAACAGCATTTTACGATAGACAGCCAAGCATGGAAGTAGAAAGAGAATGGGCCTGTTTAGTTAGGGCAGGTAATAATCAGTGAAATAACTACAAGAACATGACTGGCGGGAATCGAGCGCATTTGGCAGGCAGTCTCGTGTCATGAATGACAGTTTATTGGCATTCCGGAATTGATAATTGTTGAAGCCGTGTATGTACTCGGTAGTCACTGGTCGGCTACAGGACAGAAACTCGAATGGGTAGCGAAACGGTCTGAAAACAGTTCAAGACAACGTAGTGAGCAAGGATAGCAGACAGGATGGGAGCAGAGTGACGCCACAAAAGGAATTTAATGATATTGTAGTTGAAATTGAGAAGAGAAGAGGCATGGACACCACATGTAATGCGAAGAGAGGATAACCGATAGTCGCTGAGGGTAAAAAATTTGATTCCAAGGGTAGGAAAGCGTAAGAGGGGCTGCAGAAAGTTCTGTGGAGGGATGAGATTAAGAAGTTTGCGGGGAGCAGGTGGCTGTGTCGGGTACAAGACAGGGTCAATTGAAGAGGTATAGGAGTGGCTTTTGCCCTGAAATGGTTTTTGTTAGGCTGATAAGGGTGCATGGGCTACTTGACGTGAAGGAAACACGTGGGAAAGTGGGTGCGCCTGAAGAAAACTATCTTCGTTGGCAAAAGCTCCATTTCTGGTCCGACTTACCTGATCTACACGCATATCGCACAGCTCCTCTACGCTGTGTATTTTAAAGTGAAATTGTGCGTTATTGATAACGTCGAAGTACGCGGTACTCCAGACCTGTAAGCAACTGCCCAGTGGTGAAATAATCGCTCTAAGTCTTCTGCAAACGTTATTGCTCTCACGGACTACTTGAATCAGTGCTGGGAGACAGGTGCTTTGATTTTTGGGACAAAAATCAAGATTTTTGTCCCAAAACCCAACAAAGAGATTAACCTCAGTAACCTCAGGCCGATCTCGCTTATCTCCTGCTCAGACAAGCTAATGGAGTACGTTGTGCGTAATATACTGCAATATTATGACGAAGGCTGCACACTTCTACCGCACACCATGGTGGGCTTCAGAAGAGCACTTTCTACTCAGGATGTCATGCTTCAGCTGTCACATGCGATAACAGATCTAATAAGGCAAACACGCAATTGACACAACGAAAAACCTTTGATAATCTCTCCCATTATACTATACTAGAGCACCTAAGTGAAATTAACCCTGGACGAAAGGCTTACAATTATATCAGGGCCTTTCTCAATGAGCGCACGGTGGAGCTTCTGAGGCACCCCTCAAAGGCAGTCCTCTCTCTGTTCCTCTTTAATATGACACTATCCAAGATCCTGGATGGACTGGGAGATATCCGAAGCAACAACACAGCTTATACGCTTAGTATATTCGGTATGGGCAACGAAAGACCTTCAGGGCAAAATTGAGGCCGCTTTTAATGTGGCTGCAGACTTTCAGTGATGTAGAGACCAGGATAGAAGGTCTTGATTGATTGATTGATTGATGAATTAAAAAAAAAAATTTGCCATTAGAAAACGTTTATTATCCTTGCCTCTGCACGCAAGCCCGGGAGACCGGGGCTACCGCGTTAAATGGTGGCTGGCAGGCCTTGAACTATATATCTGCCTTTTCTGCCAGGTGGACGTTGTTTCACTGCTGCCGTCAAGGGCGCATTTATGATTTGCGGAAAACTATTTTCAAAGGAACATTCAAGACCTAGTTGCTTCCTTCGTGGACTCTACATTGCGTCCATGTAGGGTGTAGAATTCAGAGGTACAGAAGATTAGCTGCAAACAGACTCATGTAACGCAGCAATGCTCAACCGACTAAAATGGGCGGTACACCATACAGCCCACTAATAAATATGATTATCAAGAGAAGTAGATTCACGAAAGAGCAAGACCTGTTCGAAAACATAGACGCCTTCAGCATAAGCAGGATTACGTATTCTCTCCCATACTTTTTAAGTAAGGAGGGACGAGGTGGGTAGAGTCGACGCCATCATTAAAGTGGCTTACGAAGGAACCACAAACCGGACTCGCTCGACTCTTAACGAGGAGCTGAAATTCAGAGTCCACCATACATACGAGGAACTCAAAAAAGCAGAAAGAAGTGCCCAATTCAGGCGCCTGCCTATAGTGCTCCCGCAGGTAGGATCTAGAATACTCGACAGTCTAAGGATTGAGGGTGAACAAGATCTCTTTCACGCCTTCCCAAGCAACATACGAAAGAGCATCGCCGTCTAACCTCTCCCTTAGAATATGAACTGCCTCGTATCCTGTTCTCTTCCTTGTGTGTGTTTTTTATTAGGCTGTAGTTTCACATTTGAACCAACATGCTCAGATCTAGATCGTCCTGAATATGAAACCTCAGGTGCATCAAGGTCGAAGAGAAACTCAAGCCTGCGCTGCAGGATGTCTTCTACGTCGACGCCGCAGAAGATGCGCAGTACACTACTAAGTGTTTTTATGCGAAGTTACGCACCCGGACAGTCAACCAGCACCAGCCATTGTCTTTGCTTACGCTACTACCATAGTAAGCGACTCGAAGTGGACGGTCAGCAACTTCGCTAGAGGTCGGGTCTCCGATCCCGCCGCACAGATGCTCACAGATGTGAGAGAATCGCATCTCTTTAAAGCTCTCGAACTGATAAACTGCGGGCAATTCAGGAAATGAGGCTGCCAGCAATACACTTAAGAAATAGTAGCCCGAGAGGTGGCGCCGCCGGGAACCACAACCTTTCGATGAGGGAGATGAGTAGCGGGTCCCTAGTCCGGGACTCAAGCTGCTGCCGGTGCTCTTCCGAGCGCGTGTCACGAATGCCCGTTGGGCACCTACACATCCCTCTCCTTTATCTCTGTTCAATAAAGCTTGTTTCAATCATTCAGTTGGTGAGGCACTCACATTCTCTCAGGAGCTCACTGCATGTTGCGAAGTAATAAGAACACTCTACCTCATAAAACACTGACCAGACACCAGTAGGTCATATGGAAATAACTATATGTATACATACAAGGACCCTCCTCAACCGAAACTACATATCAAAATTCACAAACATATGAATCTTTTCTACCGCTTATATGGCGAGAAAGACAAGTTATAACACGTGATCTGGGTGCGAAAAGTTCAATAAGACCCTTAAAACTTTTACCTGATCACTCTGAAGAACCTTGGGATAAGCAAACGTCCAGCGATTACCTGGACGTTCAGTCGAAGGCCATGGAATGGGCCGGCGACGCCAAAGGCTTCCACGGCCTGTGTCACGCTAGCTAACTTGTTTCAATATTGTACCCCCTCAATAAAGCTTTATGAGTATTTTAGAAAATTTGCTTGTGTTCCGATGACAAGCTTGGCCCATAGAGTGTTGTTGTGGCTGTATGAAGAAGGGAAAGAAAATGCACGGACCTGCTACTGGCTCTGTAGCTGAGCCAGCTCCGCTGACTCGTGCGGACAGGAGAGAAAATAGAGAAGAAAGAAAAAGAAGAGGGAGAGAAATATGCGCGCCGCTACAGCCGTCGTTCACCACCGAAGCAGTGGCGGGTGCAATGACGGCCTACAACATAAAAATTCGGTGGCAGGCTGGCCCCCGCCGCAAGCGGCGGTGACATATATATCTATCCCAGCCCCATCAGGGCCAGGACCAGCCACCTTTCACCACCTTGTACCGACACTGAAATCTTATGCCTGTAGAAAACCCCATCTTTGCCCCCTACCCCAAACCCCACCCGAGAGAACTGGAAGGCTGCTGCACTCTAGAGGCCCAAAATGTCTTAAAGCAGTGCGCCCGGGCTGCGGCAAACGCCAATGGAGTGCCTGTCTAGGCATCCCACCTAGTGTATACACCTCTATGTATTATAATAAATGTTTTCACCACCACCACCACCTACCTGTTGCTTGAAACGCGTGCTGTAGGACACCATCTAAGTAAGTTAATTTAGTGCTTCAATGTGCATCAGTAAAAGCAGTTGTATGCAAACTTAGGTATAATTAAACGTGGTGTTTGTTACATTACATGCGTGATGTTCATGTAGTGCGCGATAATATTTAAGAACGCATTTAAAATATCCAAGCGAAATGGTTTTTCGGCACGTGCATGACAGCGCTTGATAGCGGTGTATGCTGTGATTCCGTGTAGGAATGAGGCTGTATGTACTGCAGCGACTCCTTGCGAGCTGTCTCGTGGCAGTCACCTATTGCACGCATTAACACGCCACCTCCGCCGTAAACAGTTAATTTTCCCTGATGCCATATAATTTAGGAACAGCCTTCCCAGTAACATAATTACAGGTCCCGACCACCATCTATTCCCGCAAAAACTGGCTTATCACTTTTCATAACTTCGGCAATCTTTACCACTGAACATTATAACACACATCAGACTTGTTAAACGCACACTGCAAGTGCTAGCTGTAGCGTTTTCCTCCCTCTTTCCTTCCTTAGGTTTTGCTCTTAGGTTGCATATTGTGTTCCTTTTGTCTCCGCTCCCCGTGTAATGCCTAGAGCTCATTAAGGGATATATGATAAAAAGCTAGAGCCTCGAAGACCACTTGCTACTCTGGAAACTAAATTTGTAACACATTCGGCGCTGCTACAACATCGAAACTATCACCGATACCTTAGCGAGCAGCAATGCATGCTGCTCGATAGCTATGGTCTAGGCAATATGTACAGTTAAGCTTGAGCTAAGGTACAGATGACACAAATCATAAAAATATCGAGAAATCGCTGCGCACGTTACTGCGCTGTATTTTTTCCTTGCCGTCCCGACCATATATATTCGCTTTCGCAGCCTACCCCAAGAAAGAGGGTTAAGAGTCCCGGCACGCACTTGAGGCACTCCAAATCCGTCTGTAACACGTCTGCTTGCCCATTGCAAGAGGCACGCCACGCCTATTCAGTCGGGGCGTCTTCTCAAACGTCTACTGTTGCTCCACCGCCGGCGGAGGCGGCACCTTGGTGAGCACCATGAGCGTGTACTTCTTGCTGGGCGAGATTACGATCTCGTGGCGGCGGGTCTTCACGTTGAAGAAAGTGGGCTCATCGGCGGATCCGTCGTCGCTCATGGCACTGCGGGCCTGCTCGCAAAGACCCACGCCCAGCTGCGCGTAGCGCTCGGCCACCTTGTCGTCCTCGAACGTCGACTTGATGAGCGATCCGTCGGCCGTGGTGGCGATCACGCCCATCACTCGGTCGTGGCCGCGCAGCGACCGGAACACCTCTTCGACCTCCGCGCTGGCGGCGACGGCGCCGCCGCTTCCGTCTCCGCTGCTGCGGGCGTTCTTCGGAGCCGACGCCATCACGGCGGCCACAAAGACGGTGCTTTATGGAATGTGCAGGAACTCTCGTCAGGCAGTGTTCTTATGGCGCCGCTGAGAGCAGCGCTTGGGTTGCGGCTGTAATGATGATGATAATTACAAAGGATCACAATGCCTGAGGAATGATCTTTCAGGTCTTGTGCCTTCGGCTGTAAACAGAAGAGAGAGGGGAAAAAAAAAGCGTCGCATTAGACTCGTGAATGCACTGGAACGCGGAGTGTCTCATGCTTGGGAGCTCTTTTGAGTTTTCGAAGTATGGCCACTGTTGCATGCGTCTTTAACTAAATTTGCACAGTATGGAGCAAAACCTGGAAACCGAGTAAAAGTTACAAGGAAAAAAATAATTTGGAAATAAGGGGCATACAAATTTTTTTTCTTGCTGCCTTCTTTTGAATGCATCCCCTTTCAGTTATTCACAGCCCTCCTTTTGTGATTTTTTACGTATTTGTGCGTCCGTGTGTTGTCTTCTTCTTTCAGGCTTATCCAGAACTATAGTGCCTAGTATACAAAAACCCTCTTTTTTGTATGTGCGTATCAATAACAACAACATGGGGCAACATGGGGCAACGGGGACAGCAATGGAACACAAGGCAACGCGGACAAGTAGGGAAAAAATACGCACGTAGCTGACTGTTGATCATATTGAACTTCAGCATTTTCTTTGGCTCTCTCGATTCTTGACCTCGTTTCCTTCATATTGCCCACTGGTTAATATTCTTAGCCAGTAAACGAGAAGCTTTCTCATCTTCAGAGAACTTCTTGTCGAGCTAGTTGGTAGCTGATTATTTTAAACGAGCGATCTGTCCCATTTTTCTTCGCTTGTCCGTGTGCGTGCGTGCGTGCGCGCGCGCGCGCGCTTGTGTATGTGTGTGTGTGCGCCCTGTGGTTTTGGCGCCTTTAAATTTAAAATTTCTCATCTTCATTTGCTGCACTACTATTTGCCACTCAAAGGCAATGACAGTATGTTTTGTGTGGGGAGCGAGTTCAACTACTGATGCAAATGAGTGGAAAATAGTTTCATAGAGAAGATGCTTATTTCTGTCTTCTCTTTCTCTCTACCGCACATACTTGTGTTGTGAAGCATACCTGAGAAGGGAAACAGATGACAACGAGCGCTGAGCTCAAACTCATCGTTATTTATCTGCATGCTGTGGTTTGACCTGAATCCGTGACCGTCACACGACACAAATCCTGCGTTCCTAGCAAGCGTTACATGCTGTATACCCAGTTCCGATGAACAGGAGGGCGATCGCACAAACTGAGGCACATGATTCTAAAAACTAAATGTAATGCTGGGCTCACCACTCCTACGCACGAGTTAAGCTTCGACAATAACGCCTTGGTCGGTAAGCCTGGCTGCTTATAAAATTGAATGCTTCTGTACAAGATAGAGTTCGACAACCTCACAGGGTAGGATGGAATGATGTGCGCGTGAGCACATTTAGACGGTAAGGCGTTCAATAATGTGGCGAGAACTTATAACTTGTTTTTGACGTCATCCCAGTTATTGTGCATATTGTGCGCCGTGTAAGATGTCCTTCGAGAATCCGTCATTCAGGCTTATTCGAAAGCCCGTGTTATGTATTTTTGTTTTTATTTTTCCTTTCCGGCTCGAGCCTCCTGTTGCTAGCACAACGGTACCATTTCATGCTTGCCTGTACGGGTTCTTCTCTTGTACATTATTGGGTCTTTTTATGCCCTGTCATGGTGATTCAGTGCTTAAACGTGCTTGACTAGTTATTTAAAGGACGCGAGTTTTCTGCATGCCGAGGCGCTGCGTTTCGATGGAGACGAAAAGCAAGGCGCCTGTGTACTGTGTGATGTCAGTCCATAATTAATAACCCTAGCCAATCGAAATTTCCGGTACCATTACGGCTACTCTCAAACCATGAGTCGCTTTGGGACGTTAAATAGAATAAAACGAATCAAACCCAGCCCTGCCATTCATAGATGTTTTTCAAAAGGGCGGGTATTTGATTGTCAAAAGCAAGCCGTTGTTATTTTCGTGCTAACTAGGGTGATCAGTGCTTATGAAGCAGCTGTGCTGGGCTGCTGCCTAGTTAATTTCGCCCCGAATACATCACATAGATAGATTGGGAGAGAAATCATCCTGATAATTATTACATTCAAATTATCATGCTTCTTATTACCTGCTCGCGGGAACCTTACACCCTGGCCGCCGTCAGTATTGAAATGGAAGAGCGTTCACTTTTGCCGTAGCATATGTCAAGGCAGCGCGATGCCACTTCACAATGAATCGCGTTTACGAAAAGTGAACTCATCACTACCTGGACATTGCCCGTCAGCATCTGCTCAGCAAACAGAAAAGAGAAACGGAAACCGCTACTTACGGGGTTTGTGCGACGATTGGCTTTCAAAATGCCGCTATTCTCTGCAGGATGAATAACGGCGAGAAACACCTTTTGCAGAATAGCGAACTCCTTCAAGCCAGAAACCGATGTAAGAGGGACAAGGTTTTGGCGAGGTGTCCCATCGGCGCCGCGAGGGGGGTTCCTGCGCGATCGAACTTCCTACTCTCACCGCTCGGCAGTCGCGCGCCTTTCCTGCTGGGTGTGGTGTGTGCAATTCTGTCCTCTCCGTGTTTTGACTGAGTATATACCTGAACAAAAATAAAAAAAAGAAGGAAAAGTAACTCCGGGAGACATTGCGAGTGCGCTGCAATCATGCATGCAGGGGAGGGCATGGCAAGAAGGACGGAGTGAGGAGGATCTGGTCTTCAATATACCGGTATCCTGCTGAACGCGACGACGCGTATACTCAGTGTACACGCGTGCACGCACGTACAAAATCGCGCACACATGCGTCTGGCGGATAGAGAGAGGCGCACACACGCCTCCCACGTTGTGCACGCGTACACACACACACATGCGGAGAGATGAAGGTAGAGGTGCGAGACTTGGAGCGCGCCGAGGATGCGCGTGGGACGGCTATCGGCCAGGGCGACAGGCATGCGAGGTGTGGGCGAGGTATGTATAGAAAAGTACGGATGGGAAGGGGGGGGGGGGGTAGTCAGCTACACGGCTCTAGAGGGAGGGACCAGCGCGGGCCTTCGTGTAGTGATCGATATATGGGACAGCACTGGTTGCTGCATATTTGAATAAAGGAAGAGCCTGCAGCCGTATCGCATAACCCTTGCTTCTAGAGGGTGAACAAACTAAAGTAACATAATTACTTTAATTTGACCTGGTAGTCATATGGCTACTATTTTCTCTACGAAATCACTATGCTTGTGCAACAGAGGCTATAGTTTAACACGGAAGGAAGCAGGTTTTCTCCATGAATTGAGAAAGTATTTCTGTACACGATATAAGCAATGTTGATTGTACATACCGCCTGGCATCCGAAGCAGCACTGGCTGTGAAAGGCGTCGTGGTGAAAGGCCTCAGAATAATTAAAACCGTCGTGGACCCTTGACCCGCACAGAGATAGCTGCGCACGGGCGTTCTTGCCTTCCGCCTATATTGTACCGTAAGCGACGCTACATTTTGCTTACTAGCCAAATGGCTTAGTCACTGCGCAGCCGTGGATGGTATTATGTTAGGTGTTCTAAACGTACCCGAAGTGGCAGTTTTGACAGCGAAGGATATTCCAGTTCAAAGAAATATTCCGATGATTGCAGTCCGCAACTAAGTAGAAGTTGTACCAGTTATCGATAATAAACAGCAATTATCTCGCGTAGTTGTATGAGAGCAAGGCGGGAATCACCGTGTGCTTGACAGTATAGGCTTTCTCTCATTCAGACTTCGAGACTACTTGATAACCATTGGCTCGCATGTTACAATTACTTCCGGTGCCTCGGTGTTCGAAGAAAAGGCAGGTGTGGGCATTTTCTCTTATTCCCTTGACGGGTCCTTTTCTCTCTGTCTCCAGATTTCACTCCTATTTATTTGGCTGAGTTCCTAGCGGTGGTTCTTGCTCTGCGCAAGCTGCCCAACTCTTTTTTCCACCGTAATGATAATAGCGAACTTATATTTAAGCACTTCCCTGTCCGCGTTGTTTGGATTTGGATTGTTTGAGTTCCTGGGTACAGCTGAGGGCGTTGATTTCAATGAACTAGCTGATGCTTTAGCGAAATCAACCCTAACTGATCCGATCGTTGACATCCTTCCAACCTGCGCGTTCATTACGGTGGCGCGGTTTCTTATGTATACTTTCATGCGAGAATTTGCCACCTCAGCGCTCACTTTTTCGGATGATTTTCAGCACCTTCTGTTTTCTCGCAGGAGTAAAGCCTAGCGGTTTTGCAAACTTGATGTATCCTTCATGTGACTCCGTTATCGTGTTTCGCAGCTCAATTTTTACCTCTACATGTGTGGTCTCGCTATCTCTCTTTTGTGTCCGTATTGCGCTGATTCAGAAAAAGTAGAACGTTTTCCTCCCTATTGTCGCCAACACACTTCGCTCATGGGCGACTGTTATTATTAACAACTGTTATCAGTAGCTGTTATCAACTCGTATCAGTAACAACTGTTATCAATAACGGCAGTTATTAATTAATTTTTGGCAACTAATGATCAATATTTATTAATATTGTAATATTAATTGATTACTTACCGGATTTTACTTTTAATATTACTTAATGTTATTTTAATTGAATAATTATTTTAAATATAATTGATTATATATTGAATAAATAGTCAATTGCTGGCTATTATTGATTCATTCTTAGCGCTATAATAAATTACTTTGTTATGAAATATGTTACTATTTCAGAAACTTAGTTTGTGCCTGTCTTCTGGCGTTAATCTGTTACTTGGCGCTTCTATCCTTGGACGTACCGATGAGAATTTTTGCTCCGCCGTTCGAAATTCTCTTCTAGAGTCAAAACGTCTTCCATCATAACCGTTTTCATAGCCCTTCTTCCTAATTTCGATATTCTCTTTTTGATAATACTGTATTTATGATTTTCTATTTTTTTCCCTTCTTACATCTCACAAATTAAAACTCATCAGGCCCCGTTACCACCCTGAACCATCTCTGTCACTGAAACGGAGTTGGTTAAATTTCTTATGTCATTACATTTCTGCCGTACACACATCCTACGAATCTGTAATCACCGCTTGGTTACGGCCAATTCTCCTTGTGGGCATGCGCCATATTTTTGAAGGCGACAATAAAAACAAGAATTAAATAAATAATAAGAATTAAAAATAAAACATCAGGAAACACAAGGGCCCTTAAAATCGCCGATGCAAAATACTACAACCACATTACGGGAGTGATAAAACCAAAAACAAGGTAAGCATCGCTGTCAGTTTAGTTTTTGAAAAGCCAATGGCAGTGAAGTTTAACCCATGAAAGCGTTCAGGTAATATGCTGTTCAGGTGTAAACGAATTAAAGTAGACGTTAGTTCTCTTACCGACCGCACGCTTTGTTCTTTTTATTTACAATTCATATTTTGCACAACGCCACAAAAGTCGCCGAACTCTTGCAGGTTGATTTCAAAAGTAAAGAAAAACAATTTTTTTTTTGTTAGAACTAGATTTCCATAGACTGCCTGAGGCAGACAGAATTGACCGGATAGAACTATTTGATTCTTGACTCTCTGATAGCCATACGTGCTTCCATCGTAATCACTGCACAGTGTACTTGTTCATTATAGTACTCAATGGGTTTCTTTTAGATTTTCATGCGAGACCAAATCAACCTTTGTAAATTTAGGTTGTTTTCGATATTAATTGGCTGTCCAATGGCCCGAGGAGTGCATTGCGATGTACCTTATACACAACACTATGCTCACGTTATGGAGCAATTTACTGTTAGGCAGTAGGTTCACGAACCAACGATACATTATTCTAAATTAAATGACAAATCAAATGCGCAACTATTACCAAACAACAGTAGCCGTAATATTTCTGTAAATGATCTCTTCATACTTCTTTCGAAAGGCCTGAAAGATTAGAGAGAGAAGATGATCGAAGCTATACTTTCCCACATATGAAATGCTGCCAGAAGAATTGAATTCAGATTTCTGACTCTGCTTAAAGAGATACTATTTGCAATTCTTGTAGTGTACGTCCAATCCCGCATACTATCGCCCAGCGTGCTCGAAATAAACCGTGGTGTAATCTCAAACTCGCTATCGTCCTCCGCCAGAAGAAATTGTATATGAAATGAAAGAAAAGGTTCTCCTGATTTTTTGCACTGCTTAAAATGCTAAAGCTACAATCTAAGTTACCTTGCCCAATTGAGAACAGTTTTTTTTTTTTTTTTGCATTGTAGTGGACTATATCTTATCTCATTCTAAAGAATTTCGAAAGCATGTTTGGCGGAATGGCAATGATGACAGCTATATATTCATTCCATCAAATATCATGAAATTACACAAGGGTGGTAAACTATTACTCACAATCATCATCGGCCAGACTATTCGCACAGCAAAGCGAAGGCTTCTCCCATATTACTCCAATCAATCCGGTCTGGCGCTAGCTGCATACACTTGACCCTAGTGAACTTAACCTCAGCCGCCCACCTAACTTTCTGCTTTCCTCCGCTAGGCGTTGCCTTCCCTTGGAGTCCAGTTTGTTACCCTAAGTTACCCATCGGTTATCCTCTCTTCACGTAATACGTACATGCCTTAAACCTGCTCATTTCTTCTTGATTTCACTAGATTCAGAATGTCACTAACTCGAGTTATTCCTCTGACCCACTAAGTTACACCTGACCGTTACATCTACCATTTTTCGTTCCATAGCCCTCTGCATTGTCCTCAACGGATGTAGAACCCTTTTCGCTCCTCCACGTTTCAGCCCCATAGGTGAGTACGGGTAAGATGCAAGTGATAAATACTTTCCTATTCAGCGGTACCGGTCATAACGTGCGATTACTTTCCAAATTAACTTTATCCCAATATCATTTTCTTAATTATTTCCATTTCGTGGTCCGGGTCTGCGGTTACTACCTGTCCTAAGAAGACATATGCGCCTACCACTTCCAGTGCTTCGCTACACGTTGTAAACTGTTGTTCCTTACCGAGGCTGTTGAACATTACCTTTGTCTTCTGCATATTAATTTTTAGGCCTAGCTTTCTGCATAGGTCACTAATCTGTTTATTTATTTATTCAGGTTACCCCTAAAGGCCCTCCAAAGGAGGGTATTACATAGGGGGGGGGGATACAATTGTAAAAAACACGATGCAATTAGCAACAATTGCAATAAGCACCATTAAATATAACATCAAAAGAGAAAAGAAAAACAACACCAAAATAGTCTACACATTTCCGTCACAGCGAAGTAGCTCTCGGAATTTTTTTATGTTAGTTTCTGTAGCAATGTGCGATGGCAAGTTATTCCATTCAATGATAGTATGAATGAATTGGCATATGATGATAAATGACACTTTGCGCGTTTAACTTTGAAGGCATGATCAAGTCGTGGAAAAATGACATCAGGTGACTGAAACAAATCACTGCGCAGTAGTGGATGGTGATAAAGCTATGGAAAAGTGTTAACCGAGCGTGTTTACGACGACATGATAAGTCTTCCAGTTCAGCACGTTGTTTTAACGCTGTGACGCTAGTGAAAGGTGAGTAGTCTGAAAAAATAAAACGCACAGCACGGTTCTGCAAGGATTCGATGTTGGTGATAACATAGGCTTGATCAGGATCCCAAATAGCCGCAGCATATTCAATTTTAGGGCGTATTAGAGTGATATAAGCAAGTTTTTTAACATGGATAGGAGCGTGTTTGAGAGTACGTTTAAGAAGACCAAGTGAACGGTTAGCAGCAGCTAGGGTGAGGTCAATATGGAGATGCCATGTTAGATCAAACTGAAGGTGCACGCCAAGGTATTTGTAAGTGTTTGTTAGTTCAACAGAATTGTCATTGAGCATGTAAGTGGCTGAAACGCGAGCTGTATGACGGGTGAAAGATATCTGTTTAGTTTTAGAAACGTTTAAAGTCATTAACCAGGATGAGCACCATGAGCTTACTGCGTTCAGGTTAGATTGTAGGAATTGGCGGTCACTGTCATTAATAATGTTACGGTAAATTACACAGTCATCTGCGAAAAGACGAACTCTAGATGTTACACAGGCAGGTAAATCATTAATATAGATTAGAAAAAGCAAAGGACCAAGCACGCTTCCTTGGGGTACACCAGATGTCACATAAGTCGAAGAAGAGTTAGCATTATTAACTGAGGTATACTGAGAACTAGAAGAAAGAAAGTCCTTAATCCAGGCGAGCACATTAGGGTGGATGTTAAGCTGTGTTAGTTTTAGTAAAAGTCTGTGATGAGGGACCCGATCGAATGCTTTTGAAAAATCCAGAAAAACTGCGTCGACCTGAAAGCCTGCGTTAAGTGACGATTGTAAGTCATTAACTAAGCCAGCTAGTTGAGTGTCACATGAAAAACCCTGCGAAAACCATGCTGATATTTGAAAATAATGTTATGATCTTCGAGGTAGTTAATGACTTGGCTATGAATGATATGCTCTAGAAGTTTGCAAAAGTTGCTGGGTAACGAGATGGGTCGATAGTTCAGTGGGGAGGAACGTTCACCTGATTTGAATATAGGTATTACCTTTGCTACACGCCAGTCATTAGGAATTAGTCCGCTCGACAACAACTGCGAGAATAAACAGGACAAGATAGCGGAGATGCTTCTGGATGTATTTTTTAGTATCTTATTGTTAAATCCAGGGTGATCCGAGCTACTTGTAATTTTGAGGTTGTTTAATAAAGCTGAAATACCTGCTTCGTTAATGACAATGTCAGGCATGCAGATGTCATGAAATGTATTTAAGATAGGAGATGAGCTAATGTCTTCGTTGGTAAAAACTGATGAGAAGGTAACGTTAAGAACCTGAGCACAATCGGATTCATTGATTATGACGCCATAGCAATTCATAGCAATTCGTCCCCTGAGTTACTAAGCAAGGTAATTTCATGAGCTAATCTGGTTATGGAGCATCCCCGATCAGCAGTCCCCGATTCGCCGAAGATTGCTGATACATTGTCCATTTACCTTGATCCCTATTATGCTATTTATCCAGATTGCCGAATCAAAAGCCCAGTGTTGCAGACATTAGTTGCCGTCCGTTATCTGTGCTGCTCCCTGGCGAACTATTGATGTCACATGGCTAATTAAAATTTAAGGTATGCCTGATGTCACCTTTTCTATTGTGAACATCCAAGCGCATGCTGTAGGTATTGATCAGGTCTGAAGTGCGGCATAGTAAAACGGTGCTTTACGCTGCCTCGTTACTTCCCTATGTAGATTCATGCAAAATTCTAGCGGTTTGAATGAACTATTCATTGCTGCGATTAAGTACCTTTATATTCTAAAATTGCGACAAAAGGAAGTTGTGGACGTATAGACAGGGTATCGCAAGTACGGATTCTGGTTTGGTTTGTTTTGTGGGGTTTGATGTCCCAAAGTGACTCAGGCTATGAGAGACGCCATAGTGGAGGTCTCCGGAAATTTCGACCAACTGGGGTTCTTTAGCGTGCACTGACATCGCACAGCACACGGACGCCACTCCGTTTCGCCTTCATCGAAGCGCAGCCGCCGAGGCCGGGATTCGATCCCGCTTCCTTGCAAAGTAGTCGAGCATCGTAACCACTGCGCCACCCCGGTGGGGCTGCGGGTTATTCTTTATTTTTTTTTCTTCATCCCATTCAGTACAGGTTTTAAAAATTAGCGATTTGCAACAATTAGCCCACCGGGAGACACGAGTTGACCTTATTTCTCTAAATATTGCCTCGAAGCTTCTTGCATTTGTGGATACTATATTGCGGGGGTCTTGCAGAGTCTGCAGTCCCATGGACCCCATCGATCAGCCATAGCTCAGTTAGGCGCCAGCTGGATAGCTTGGCTTCCCTCTGCCCCGTGTGGGACTTGCCATCATACGTACAGCGCTTTCTTTTTGGCAGCCCCATGTTGTACGACACAGAAATACTTTTTAACGAATGCAGATTAAGCGTTAAACATTTCCTGCATCTAATAGACGAAGGCAAGCTAGTCTTCCAGCTAGGCCGACGACAGCCACGTACTCCAGAAGGGGGTGGAAGAAAGGGGATGTAGGGATTGGACGAGGTTACAGGAGTGGAAAAGAGGCAGTGTTCTATATTGCTATTGGACGTACTCGCACATTGCCAGAAGCTTACTATATCACTCGAGCGGAAAGTGTATAACAATTGCATATCTTACCGATATTCACCTATGGGGCTAAAACGTGGAGCCTAACAAAAGGAGTTCTACTTAAGTTGAGAACAACACAGAGAAGCTATGCACGGAAAACAGTAGGTGTAACGTTAAGTGATAGTAAGCATGCAAATTGGGTCAGATAATAGCTCAGATTACTAATATTTTAGTCGAAACCAAGAAGAAATGGGCATGTGCGGGACATGTAGTGCGAAGAGAGGATAACAGGTTGTCGCCAGGAGTAACCAACTGGATTCCAAGGGAGGCATTCGTAGCAGGTTCGGCAGAAAATTAGGTGGGTTGATGTGGGGATGAAGTTCGCAGTGGTCAAATGGATGCTGCTAGCACAGGACCTGGTTAAATGAAGGAAAATAGGACAGCCCTTCCACTTGCAGTGCGCATAGTCTGGCTGATGATAAAGAGTCGAAATAGGAGAGGTCGGAACGGAGACAGTAATGAAATTGTCGGGATGGTGTAATGAGAGTTTAAATCCTGCGAGCTTTATCTACCTGTACTAATGTTGAGACGTGGATGGGAGGGAGATACATGACAATACGATGCTTTTAGTTGGCCGTAGTTCTTAATAACTATGATTTTGTTAGCCAGATTCCCCGACAAAGTCAGCACTCTTTCTACTCCGGCCGCGGCGTGTTCCTACCGCCCCCATAACAATTTATCTGCACGATACTCCCATACCACAAACCCCCAACCTCCGCATTCTTGGTCTGAACTTACAGGACACGGGGAAAAACGACCTTATCCTGAAGGCACTAAAACAGTCTACTTACTCCGTCATCCATCTTTTGAGAAGGGTTTCACACTCACGAGCCGGCCTAGATGAAGCTGACAATTTAAAGGTACTACATGCCTTTGTGCTCAGTCGCATTCTTTACACCTCTCCTTACCTGAACCTCTCCTGTGCAGACAAAGATAAAATCAACGCCTTAATCCGCATGGCTACTAAAGCAGCGCTCGACCTACCGAAGACCACTAGCACGGACAGGCTCTTAAAACTAGGAATGCACAACTATATACAAGAACTTATAGGGGCACATCGGTACACACAGTACCTTCGGTTGGCTGGCACGCAAACAGGACGACATATACTGGACACTCTCGGCATTCGTATACCCGCACATGCTGAAGAGTTAAACCCTCTCCCTCAGGTCGTGCATTCAGCGCTTATCCTCAAACCTCTTCCTAAGAACGTCCACCCAGAACACCATCAATCCCGCCGCGTCGCGCGAGCCAAAGCTCTCCATAAACACTATGGGACTGCAGAGGATGTCCGCTGGGTGGACGCCGCATGTGGTTCAGACCGTTCGGTAGCTGTGGCCTACAATCCAGCAGCCCCCCCCCCCCCCTCACTCACTCACTTCATAGACCCTCTTTGTAACTCGGAAGAAGCAGAGGAAGTGGCTATAGCCTTAGCAATCGCCCAAACAGATGCGGCTTACATACTTAGCGACTCCAAAACAGCCATACTTAACTTTGCCCGCGGACGCGTCCATCCTCCCGCGTGGCAAATATTGAGAATGTGCACCCTGAATTCTGACAGGCGTATTGAGCTTATATGGGTGCCGGCTCACTCTGGCAATCCCGGAAATGAGGCCGCCGATAACATAGCCCGATGACTTATTAGCCGGGCAAATGGCGACCCATGCCGGGATTTCTCCAGGGAGCGGGCACATACATTTTATGAGCTCACACAGCAAGCACGCCTTGCCCGTCGACTCTACCCCCCTTCCCACTCCCAGCTGTCTCACTCCCAACAAATCCTTTGGAGGCGTCTTCAAACCCGAACGCTTCTCACCCCTCAACGCCTATCCTACTACCGACCCGTTTCCCCTGAGTGCACTCTCTGTGGAGAGTTGCACGCCACCTTGGACCACATTCTTTTCGGCTGCCCTGCCGATCCTCCCCCGCAGGGACAGCCCGCCATCGGATCATGGGAGGAATGGGAGGCCCTCCTTACGTCGCAGGACCTGGACATACAACTTCGCTGTGTGGACCGGGGTGCCAGTGCCATGGCCCTACGTGACCTGGACACATGCGCGTAATGTGAGGGCCGTGCGGTGGCCCTGGGCCCTTGAAGGGTCCAAACTCGCTCGTTTAATAAAGTTTTTTCCTCCTCCTCCTCCTGTTTGCCAGAGCCTCAGGTCCGGCTGGAGGTCCTGACCAGGTGATCACAGGAGCCCAGATATGAATACCGCAGACTAGCTGATTAGCCAGCTTTTTTTTTCTGAACCCTGCATGGCCAGAGACCCACCATGTGGAGACTGACGACGGAGTCAAGGAGTGTAGAGTAGGGTGTATAGTTCTGCTCCTAGGTCAGAGGGAATCAGCTGACGCTGGGGGAAGCGAATGGTAGCTATTGTGTCGGTGTAAATGATGTTCAAAGAAGTGTGAGGACGATCATAAAAGAACATAATTGCATGAATGATAAGTACAATCAGGCCACATGTTTGAAAGGGTCTGCTTGCAAAATTGTGAAGGTTACGTATGCCACCCAACTTGTGCACAATATGGTGGCGTCAATATATATATATATATATATATATATATATATATATATATATATATATATATATATATATATATATATATATATATATATATGAAGGAAAGAAGCCAACAATCGGCGAGGCCAAGTAAAGCATTGGGAATTGTACTTTTTTTTTTTTTAAATTTTTACTTCGATGATCACATAAATTAGTAATGTAATCTGTTCAGGAGAAAGATATTTAAACTGAAAGTAGAAGAAAAAACAACGTGCCGATGGTGGGAACCGAACCCACGACCTCCGAATATCGCATCCGGTGCTCTTCCAACTGAGCTACATCGGCTGCTGTCCCCCCTGCTACTTTCTTCGGCACTAATGTTGTCTGTATATGAACCTTGAGAGTGTTCAGCAGCGCCACCCTCAACCATAGCGGCGGACGTGGATTGTCTTGTGTTACCGCCAGCGCCACGTAGAACGTGATCAAGAGCGAGGGCGAAAGCTGTGCTATAACTCTCTTACGCTACCTATGGCTTCAAGACTGCCAGAACCGAGACCCCCGTAAGCTACAAGCAGATAAATGAAGGGGAAATGAGGATGCTCGTTATAGTACATGAAGGAAAGAAGCCAACAGTCGGCGAGGCCAAGGAAAGCATTGAGGATGGTACTTTGTCTAGTAAAAATTAAAAAAAAAAGACAAAGTACAATCCCCAATGCTTTCCTTGGCCTCGCCGACTGCTGGCTTTTTTTCTTTCATGTATTATAACGAGCATCCTCATTTCCCCTTCATTTATCTGCTTGTAGCTTACGGGGGTCTCGGTTCTGGCAGTCTTGAAGCCATAGGTAGCGTAAGGGTTCTAGCACCGCTTTCGCCCTCGCTCTTGATCACGTTCTACGTGGCGCTGGCGGTAACACAAGACGTTCCACGTCCGCCGCTATGGTTGAGGGTGGCGCTGGTGAATACTCTCAAGGTTCATATACAGACAACATTAATACCGAAGAAAGTAGCAGGGGGGACAGCGGCCGATGTAGCTCAGTTGGAAGAGCACCGGACGCGATATTCGGAGGTCGTGGGTTCGGTTCCCACCATCGGCACGTTGTTTTTTCTTCTACTTTGAATTTAAATATCTTTCTCCTGAACAGATTACATTACTAATTTGTGTGATCATCGAAGTAAAAATAAAAAAACAGACAAAGTACAATCCCCAATGCTTTCCTTGGCCTCGCTGACTGTTGGCTTCTTTACTTCATATATTATAACGAGTATCCTCATTTCCCCTATATATATATATATATATATATATTGCAATTGTTGCGCCACGTAGCGGCACACTGAAAAACAGGAGAAGCAGAAGAAGAAGAAGCAGTGGAAGCGAGGCGCGAGCAGACTGATCCGGTATCTGAGCTGTGTGCGTTCGTTCTTCATACGACGTTCACTAGATGGGAGCGATTTGTTGACCATGCCCTCAAACTCAGCCCGATATTCAGACTTGTCTTTCGCGGCTCCTCTGCAAACGGAAATAATTCCAACGGTATGAGTCACATAATTCTCAAATCTCGCGAGTGTCAAACCAGAAGGAAGACGAACAGGCTCTTCTGACACGTTCACAGCCCAGAGGTATGCGCGACCATCCTCCGCCTCAACGACCGGAGCGTGGCACCAAAATATTTTTTTTCGCTCCATTCGAGATATCTGGCTCGACGACTATTGAATGTTTACCCATGAAGGATTCAGATGACTTCACGGGGAGAAAGGTCGCCGTCATCGTAGGCAGCAGCACATCTTCCTTCAAGGCGAGAACTCCTTGATGACTCTGAGACATGTTATCTACTAATGCGGGGATAATGTTCGGCTGCAAACAAATTTCACCGGCACTAAAGTCTAAAGTCGCACCACACTCGCGCAAAAAGTGAACACCCAAGATAACGTCATGCGTGGCACGTCTCAATACAACGAATTCTGTCCTATAGCACTCGTCACCAATTACAACTGAAACTGAGCACAGGCCAACCGGAACTAAAGTTTCATCCCCAACTCCACAAAACGTAGTGTTTTTGTCCCACACAAACATGACTTTCTGTCGAAGGCGGTTCTTAAATGAAAGACTCATAACTGACACAGCGGCACCAGTGTCAACCAAAGCTTCCGTTTTAACATTGTCTACACACACTGACACTTTGTTCTTTAGCATGACGATAGGTAGAGGTATGCGTGAAATTGACCGTCCGGCGACCTTACCTCCATCGGTCGCACCACCTAGTTTCCCAGCGGTGGAGAAACAAAGCGGCGATGTGGGGATGGCGAACGGGATATTCGCTGCGGTGGGGGAGTGATGCTGCGATCGGACATAGGAGAGTCATTCCGTGCATGGCGTTGAGGGGAAGAGGGCCGATAGAAGATAGCGGGTGGCTGCTGCTCCTACTGGGCACCATTCGTAAAGCGCGGTGCTCGTTGGACAGGGGGTCGGGTAAATTGACGACGTGGGAAAAGTGGAAGATATGTCCGCTGCCCCCACAGCCGTAACATACGGGTGGCTGGCGGCTCTGGTAGTTCACCTCAGGATCCGTTGGAGGCCGAGATGGGGCGACAGAAGCGCGACGAGGAGCACTACGAGGCACTTCATCCGGATGGGCTGGACGCTGCTGGAAATGAGGGTGCGATGTTGGTTGCAGGGTCCGCTCCGCGCCGTTGTTATAAGATGGTTCGCTGTTATTTTGTGCAGCCCATGGCGTGCGCTGTTCCCATGATGATACGGACCTCGATGTCGGGTGGTAAGGTACATCGAAATTTATACGTTGCTGCTGATTATCCAGCTCCTCGCGTATAATCCTTCTGACGATAGAAGCGATGTCTTCAGCCTCCGGAATGTCGATACCGGCAACAGTTGTCACATTAGAAAGACGGCCAAATTTGGGCGCTATCCGACGTGCCTTTAACGCCTCAAATGCCCGGCACTGCTTGATGACATCTGCTACTGTAGCAAGGGTGTCCCGCGAAATAAGGAAGTTGTAAACATCCTCACCAATCCCCTTAAGAAGGTGCCCTACCCTGTCTTCTTATGAGATCTGCCTGTTTACATTGCGACAAAGTTTCAATATTTCCTCGATGTAACGTGTGCATGTCTCACCGGGCAGCTGGACTCTCTTGGAAAGCTGATGCTCAGCGCGTTCCTTCTTCACAAGAGTATCCCCAAAGGACTTCGTAATTTCTTCAACGAATTGGTCCCAGGTCGTCAGGATTTCTTCGTGATTATCAAACCACGTCAAAGCCGTGCCAGCGAGGAAGAAATCAATATTGTACAGACGTGCGATTGAGTTCCAGCGGTTGTACTTGCTGCATCTTTCGTAATGTCGGAGCCATTGTTCAACGTCATCTTCGGGCTCATCGTGGAACGTACGCGGCTCTCGCTGGTGGTGAAAGGCCGTCGTGTCTTCAGGTCGCTGTTCATGAGTCTGCGTCGTGCGAGTGGTAGCCATTGAATGGTACTGTTGAGGAGATAAGGGTGGTAAACCTGCTACACGACGGCTGCGACGAGGTACTGGCGGATCCAGAACGTTTTCATCCAGCACCTCCACCAAATGTAACGTATGAAATGACTTTAATACAGGTGAACGTCGTATGAAGGACAAACGCACACGGCTCAGAAACCCGGATCAGTCTGCTCGCGCCTCGCTTCCCCTGCTTCTTCTTCTTATGCTCCTCCTATTTCTCAGTGTGCCGCTACGTGGCGTAAGAATATATATATATATATATATATATATATATATATATATATATATATATATATATATATATATATATATATATATATATATATATATATAGAGAGAGAGAGAGAGAGAGAGAGAGAGAGAGAGAGAGAAGGCAGAGAGGTTAACCAGGAAAGCTTCCGGTTTGCTACCCTGCACTGGGGAAGGGGAATGAGGAGTTTAAAGGAGAAATATAGAAGAGAATGATAGGAAAGGTGAGGCGGCGAGGAGCACAGTCACAGTTTCTCAATCAAGTTTGTGTCTCTCATAAAACACATAAGTGCTTTGAAGGCTTTACCGTTAGACGCCTTCTGTGGCCATGGGCCGAGGATTTTCTCCTCTGTGAAAGGACGGCTGTCAATATATAGAATAGGTAAGTAGAATCGAGGTGGGCTGCCTGGGCTTCTCTGCAGGCATTATTTGTACCAAGAGCCATATGACGGAGTAGAGGGGCGAAGCGCTTGTTGTCGGGAAGTAATGAAGAGGAGTCTTCTATGCTTATATTAAAAGAAGACGTATGTGCTCTTTCTAGAAGCCTGCTACCCTGATCAGTGGCGGACAGTTGATCCAGCTGCCTATCTCTGTGGAGGGAGAATAGTGCAGGCGAAGGAAGAGGCCCATGAAGCTATTTGCCAACTACTCCCTGTTGAGTTCTTTGTACGGAGAAATCAAGATTTGATGCGAAGAGCAAAGCACCTGACTGTTGTTATTGCTTTCCTCACAGCACGATGGCGCGTATCCACAAATGGAATTGGCCATTTTCTTGGGGTGAGTTCTTCTTCTTCTGCCTTGATATATGGCACATGCCCACGAAGGGGGATTGGCCAGGGTTCAGTGTGGACTGCCAAATGTCCTACACAAACTGAATTAGTGCATTAAAGTTATTAGCAACTAAAAAAACATAAGATTTAAAATCACAAAATTGATTGAAAGAAAAAATTCGAAGCAAAAATTTGGAATACAATTAGCAAGGGAATTTGTTCGTAGCTGTGATGTAGTCATGTAAGTACTGACAAATTTGAGGCAACGCAAATCCTTTCGCGCTCGCACCGAAGGAGAGTAGAAGCGGGACCGACAACGTAAATCCCAAGCGTGCAATTAGAGTTTCTAAATGCACCTTCCTCTGATGCAAAACCTTCGGCAAGCGAGAATGAAGGAGTGCTGAACAAACGCTTCACTTCGTCTTTGTCCTCTACTTACTTCTTGATCCTTGTCTGCTGCTTGTTTTTCTTCACTGCCATTTTTTCTCTATTAATCTTTCGTGGTGGGAATGTGCCATTACGTGTGTTAACAAAGAGAACAATGAAAATGTGAACCTCCGAGAACTATATGCGAGTTATTCCATAGCTATAATATTGCGACCGGAAGATTTGTTACCGCTACTTAGTCTGAATTATACTTAGCATATGCTTTAAATGTTCTTCTTTAATTAATTACTATTTCTATCACCTAAAGTTTTCCAAATCATTTTCGCCACACTAATTTCAAGTTATTAATTTACATACTATGCAGTCTAAGTCGGAATAATGTATTCGCTTCTTACACATGCACTGAACGTTGGCCAGACCCCACTGTTGGTATGTGCCATAAGCACTGAGGCGAGAACAAGATAAATGCGGATGTCGAGTGTTGCTGGTAAGCTCACCAGGTTGGATTAGTCATCTTAAACATGGAACTAAGATAATGGACTTTCATGCTGCTCAAAGTTTATCAACAAGACTTTTTTACACTGGCGACAGCGTAAATCGTTCTTACTGTGATGTTTGTTCGGTCCCAAGCATTAGCTCGTGCAATCAAGGTAGGATAGAAGATAAGAAAAAGAAGCACGCAGATGTAAGCGCAAGCGTCGAGTTCCCGGCAATGTTACTCACGTAATCATACTCTCTGACTGCCTGTCAGTGTTAGCAGCATTAGAAAGTCCGAAAATGCGTCTTTTGAAACAAACCCTGATGTTTTTCCTTCCGATACACTTACAAGAAGTACGTTTTCAGTGGGTTCCGGGACACTGCGGCATCGCTTCTAATACAATGGCGGATTATTTAGCAAATTCAGCTCTCAGTGGGCCTGTTGCCGATGTTGTACCCAATATTATCTTGCTAAATATATCCCGTTTTGAACGATTTCAAACGTTAAACTCCTTGAGCCATGAGCCACTCCTTGCGACTACGGATTTTAATCATTTAAATTTTCATTGGAATGTCCGATGTTGTACCTCGAGGCAATGTGAGGTTTCCATGACGCTCATGCGTTGTAGAATTCCTTCCCTCAATCTTTATGTCGCTCTGGATTCACGCCGTCCAATCTTTGTGCGTCATGTAATGACGTGGAAACAATTGAACATTACATCCTCTCCTGCCACAGGTATGCTACTCAGAGAAGACATTATCTAGAAATACCTCTTGCTCGCCTAGGACTGCCATTTACAGTTCCTGTCCTCCTCTCCTTTGGTGCAACCGTCAAAGGGTATGCCCTAAAACCGGTGTGTGAAGTACTTCATAATTATAATATTGCTACTGAAGATTTGTGTGTTAGCGCTGAGCTGTCTGAATTGTATTTTTTCTCCTTATTATTTTTAGTAATTTACAATTTTATTCCTTTTTTCATTGCTTTCTATTACATCGCCTCAAAATTTCAAATTTTTTCAGCAACACTAGCTCCTAATTATTAGGTTATTTATATCATATAGTCAAATCTTCATTATCAAAAATATTATGTCACCTACAACGAATTCTGGCCAATCCCCCACTGTGGGTATGTGCCATTACAACGGGGGAGAAGAAGAAGAAGAAGAGTGGCCTCAGTCTTGGCAGCCGCAGATTTGTGTTTTAAAAGGTGAGCATATATCACCCAGCCTTTCTACATCGTTTCTAGTTCAACCTCTACTTTCCTTCTATCGTATATAGAGGCCAATGTTCCAATATTTCACTCGCTTGAGTGTGATAAATGACAGCCTGTCTCTGCCGGCCATACGTGAACGCGACAAGACTATTTTATTTCTTGCTGAAACGCAATACCTTCGATTTGAGCTGCATTTTTTAGAACAGTTGCTTGTTGGGCTAGTGGGCGCATCATGTCTTTTATAGCAGCGTGAACAGTGTAGGGAAGGGACAACAGACTCTGTCTCTGCCTGTCGCCGACCTTTCCCTACACTGTTCACTATGTCTCCTTTCAACTGCAGTAAAAGAATAACCTCGGTGAGTTCGCGTTGGCTAATATATTCTTGTATTTTCAGCAAAGTTGCATTCCTTCGGTCATGACTTTCCTTTGTAACCCGCGAGTCCGTTCGTTTGGAAATACCTCAAAGAGCAGGGTGAGCCAACAAAGAGAAGGACGACAAAAGAAATGCTGTTGGTTTCGACTCTTCTTCTGAAATCGGTGAACACTTAAAGAAGCACAGAAAGTTGCAATTCAGCGCTTTGGTCCTTGTCCTAGCGGTGCTTCGCGGTACTACTAGTGTGATGCTTAGCCAACTATTTCGACTAGCCTAGCTGTTCTATTGCAAAGGACGAGATACTATCTGCTTTCAGTCAAGTGTCAGAGAAATAAAACTTACCGACTTTCTTTCCCTAATTGGAAGAAGAGGCAACAGTGATTGCTATACCACATTCTACCCCCGCCCCCAAGATTTCATTCACTCCCATTAAAATTATTTTGCTTTGGTTGGGAATAAACTATAAAGTAATGAACTGAATCCGCTTTCTCTGTTTTGTATACCTTTTATTATTAGAAATTCGATCGAAAATAGACAAGTGCTTTAGGTACAGTTTTAAATGCACTCATACTCAGAAGACGGCCAACGCCTTGGTATACATCTCGGCCTGCGCTTATACTTACTAAAAACTGAAAAGATATATGGGTCTGTCTATCAAATCGCCAGTCTGTCATCTCGAAGGGTTTTAAGTTAGTCACGGTGCCAAAGCAGCAGTGGCTCTAAGAGTCTATGCGAATCCCCGGGAAACATTAATGTCACTCATGATTGCTTTCGCGCCAAGGCAAAATATAGAACGCGTTTGTGTGAGCGCGGCAACCAGATGCACAAGTAGCTGCGTCTACCGAGAACCATTCCGAGCTCCCGTTACATTCTGGCAGATAGCTTTGCGGAGGAGAATGATATGCAGGCTTGGATTCGAGTTGTGTTGTGCGTTACTATATCGTACTCAGGTGAAACCGTCGTTGGAAGGGCCCTACAGGCGTAATTTTCCTACCTAAAGAACTGTTTACTGCCGCTGGCCGCCACCCAGAAGGACCGTGTCGTCTGCTATGGGGCGCAAAAAGAAGAGAACCCGCAGAAAACGCAAGCTCATACCTCAGAGCCCCAGTTACTCGTCGCTGCCGCAAGAAAGGACCCAGGAGCAGCTGACGACGGCCGAGGAGGGACAGATGCCGGAGTCGGTGTCTTTTGGGTCGGTTCGAGATCAGACCCGAGAGTATCTGACGGCGGTTAAAGAGGTGCACGTGGAAAAGTCCGCGACCTCTGCGTCGATTCAGGACAAGGCCCTGGAGCAACCGACCATGATCGCCGAAGAACACGCGACCACTGCGTCACTCCAGGACAAGGGACAGGAGCAGTCAACTGGGGTAGCTGAGGCAAACGCGCCAGGGTCTACGGCAGTAATGGCGTTCCAGGACAAGGCGCGGGTGGAAACGACGGTGATCGAAGACATGCAAGCGGCATCGGCCGCGGTAAATGCTTCGCGGGATACATCTCCCAAACCCAAAAAAGCAATCAAGAGCTCCCGCGTGTCCTGGGGTGCCGCGGCCCGCAGCGTGGCATCTGAAAGAGCTTCTCCTGATCACATCGCAGATGACGTTGCGTCAGCGGCACATGCGGCGGTGGGATGGGCACCAGCTGAAACTCTCGAGACATCGCTGCCTAGAGAGAATGTAAGCTCTTATTCGTTATGTGGTCGCATGACCTGCATCATGAGAGAACGTTAAGGAACCGTGGAAAGTCTTCATTTGCACTTACTTGCTCGCAGCTGGCAGGCGCGAACACAAAGTATAGATGAGGCAGCCATACCAACATGTAACGCTCGAGGCAGTAATTAAGCCCACTTGTCCAAGCGCCTGTTCCTGTGCCATGTAAGCATTGTGCATCGTATACTATTGGGTGTCAACCTTCAAGTGTGTGTCCTTCAACTCGTCCGCGCCGACGTATTCAGCAGTACATATACTTGTTAAATATTGTTTGCAGATGTAAAGGTTGAACTTATCAGTTTAAGACGAAAAAAAAAAGAAGATAAAAATGTTTTGAACTCAGTGTTCTAAATTCGGTTTTAACCAAGAAAGGCAAGGAGCTCGTTGAGTTACGAGTTGCCCTTAGAGTTGAAAATTTGGTGAGTAGAGAAGCCAGGGGCATGATGAGAGGATAGTGTGCCTTGATAAGCTGTGTAATTATGCGATTAGAGGTGTATTGTGTTGCTAGCCTAATTAAAAGCCTCTGCTGGCCTGGAAGCATCAGATCCTTGCCGCCTGCTAGCTAAACATTGTTTTCCACTATGGGCACCTGCTTAGAGCGGTTAGTTGATTATGCGGGTTTACCAACGGCATGTAGGACACTCACACAAAAATTTGCATAGGTGTCATGAAAAGGTATCACGTTCCTGTTGGTTGAGTGAGACAGGAAAAGTAGAAAAATAGGCTTGAAAATCAATATGCAGAAGACTAAGGTAATGTTCAACACCCTCGGGAAGGAACAGCAGTTTACATTAGGTAGCGAAGTACTGGAAGTAGTAGGCGAATATGTCTACTTAGGACAGGTAGTAACCGCAGATCCGGACCACGAAAAGGAAATAACAAGAAGAATAAGATTGGGATGGAGGGCATTTGGCAAGCACTCGCAGATTATGACTAGCAGCTTACCGGTATCGCTTAAGAAGAAAGTATACACATCTTGCCTGTACTCACCTATGGGGCTGAAACGTGGAGGCTAACCAAAAGGGTTCTACTTAAGTTGAGGACAACTGAGAGGGCTATGGAACGAAAAATGGTAGGGGTAACATTAAGAGATAGGAAGCGTGCAGAGTGGGTCAGAGAAATAACTCAAGTTACCGACATTCTAGTAGAAATTAAGAAGAAGAAATGGACATGGGCAGGACATGTAGTGCGAAGAGAAGATAACCGATGGTCGCTTAGGGTAACAAACTGGATTCCAATGGAAGGAAAGCGTAGCAGGGGGCGGCAGAAGGTTAGGTGGGCGGATGAGGTTAAGAAGTTCGCAGGGGTCAAGTGGATGCAGCTAGCACAGAACCGGGTTAAGTGAAGAAATATGGGAGAGGCCTTCGCCCTGCAGTGGGTATAGTCAGGATGATGATGATGATGATGATGATATGAGCTGAAGAATCGTCCAGCATGATGAGCTTTATCTGTGTCCTCTGGTCGGGACTGAGCAGTATAGCCTCCCAGGGATCAGAGTCGCGTTTTAAGGGGCTCTCAGGTAGGGACTGTGTGCATTTCTAGATCATTAGATTTAGATCCGCTTTGGCATCACAATTTTTGAAGCGAAAAACTTCACTACAGGGTCAGGGCCGAGCTCCGTGTATGCCGTATGTCGTGACGTCACAGCCAAAGCAAGCTGTGCAGCCCCCTCGCCAAGCCCTGCCAGCGTTACCTAGCAACGCTTAAGAGGTGTGCCACTCCTACTCCCTAAAAAAACAAAAAGTCTCAATCCGGGAGTCGTACCTCCATCCCTTGGATCCCGAGCCGAGCGCATTACCGCTGTGCCATGCCTTTATTTTCTTTATTGCCTGGTCTTGACACATTGCATTTCACGAGAACAAAATAACAAATATCACACAAATGCTATTTACGTACGCTATTTACAATATGGCACACTAAAATTCTTACATACACAAATGCTCTAGAACATTTGAGGAAGCCGCGTCTCTTCTCATTATGGTTTTGTTGACTCAGTGGTTAGCGCGCTTTGCTGGTGTGGCCGGCTGATCAGACGGATTCAGTTTGGCCGAGAGCCACTCGGGAGGTTCTGCTGCAGCTTTCTGGATTGCCAAAAACCTGTCCACGCTTTACTGAAAATAAATTCTGGCAGGCCATGCATTTTTATCACAATGGCAACCCGCCATTCTTGAGCGCCAGATACAGTGGAGGCCCATGAGCATAATTAAATAAAATCGCACACATCCTCAGTTTCTACGCATAAGTACCGGATGCCATGCGGGTCTAGCGGAAAATCTTTCATTAGCATTCTTTCAGTACGTCCCAAAAATATGCTCCTTCCTAACAGTGTAAAAAAACATGGGCCCGCTTGCACAAAACAGTCTTAAGACTGTCTTAGCTAAGTCCAGACTTAACTGGAGTCTAAAGAATAGGCCACTAGCATGGACGCTTAAGACTGGAGTCAAGACTGGGCTTCAATCCTGACTTGAATAAGTCGCTTGTATGATTACGACTCTAGTGTTGTCTTGGTTAAGACACAAGGACGCCAGGTGTCTAAGTAGAGAAATTAGGGAAATACAGGGATGCGCTGGCACTGTCCCTGCTGTAAGATGTACACATTCCGTCAATTTTGCGTCGTGTAAAATCCGTGCCATTGCTTTTTGCGGCTTAACATTGTGTTACGAGGAAAAATGCCCCAAGTGGTTGCTGAGGCCGTTCTGGGAAGCCACTCTGGCGAACATGAACCCGAAGCGTTCGACGTTCGGAACACGAGCCGTCTTAAATAAGCTTGGTGTTTCTAAAGACACCATTTAAGTCTGGACTTAGCTCGGACTTTATCGTGCAAGCCGGCCATGGTCTATTGTTTCTGGCTTCCTGCATATTAAACAGTGTGATCCCCGAAGTATAAATAATCCCTTTTCCTCCAAAATGCTTTTACCGGCAAGGTTCCGGTGTGCAATTAAAAAAAAAAAAGAAGCTTTTCATCCTTGCGTCACTTGCATTCCTTCTTTCCTTTTTAACACATCTTCACCTGAGCCTCCATTGCACAAGGCCCACAAAGACACAGGGAACATAATGTCACACAATGCACGGTACAATTTCTTTCGTTTTACTGTTGAGAAATAATCACTTGAAAACCGCGCTGAAAGAAGCCGAACACTTGCTACGATTTCTCTATAAAAGCCCTTATTACCCGTGGAAAATTCTTCAGATGAAAGAACGTATTCCGGTAGCAGCCGCCTCAGTCTGACTCGGCATACAGTGCGTTATAAAGGGTCCAGTTGTGTCTCTAAAAAACTAAAAATAACGACTGACCAGCTGTCGCAAAAACAGGTGGCCCAATCCTAGCCCACCATCTTTTACTCGTCTGAACAAGTTGGCCCGGCTGCAGCGCTCCCGTTCAGACGCCCGGAGAAATACGGCGAAATTCCTGTGCAGCTTCTGAATATTAAGGCGAGAAACTTTAATGGCTCATACTGTCATGGACAAACTGTGTCCCGCTTATGCGGCGGATGTCGCAGGAATGGCAGGAATGCCAGACAAGATGAGACTTTTGGAGGAAAGGTGCAGTATCTGTCAGACTTTCTCCGACAAGTGTGCTTGGATGGTACGCCATCGCTCCTGTCGCGTGGCGTTCCTTGGTGCGCGTTCAAGTGTGGGATTGCAGATGGCAGGAACGTTAGACAAGATGAGACTTCTCAGGCTGTCGCCTTTCACTACTTTAGTCGCGAAAGTAGTTTGTAATTTTTTTTAACCGTGAACAGTGCAACACCTGCATAACATACCAGAGCTTAGTGATAAAGAACAAGTTGGAAACTGTGGCCCTTGCAAAAATAGATAGGTTGGTTCCGCTCCATTTTTCAGCTTTGTCCATCTAATTAGCCTGCCCTCTCCAATACTGTTCACTGTCACGGTAAGCCATAAGCGGAACTACCAAGTACCTATCTGGTGTCGTCGTCCAAGGCACACTAGCAAACCGTTCAGGCGTAGATGGCCCCCTTCCATGCCAAGGTCCGAGGCATTTCGACCAGTTAACTCCATTACCAGTGACGCGACTGAATTGGCCCAAACTCTTCACAACTTGACATATGCCCCCCTCATCATAGGTAAAAACAGCGCACAACACACGGATGCCTCTGTTTTGCCTCCATCGAAACGCAGCCGCCGAGGTCGGGTTCGAACCCGGGCACTCGTGCAGACAGAAGAGAAAATAGAGAAGAAAGAAAAGGAAGAGGGGAAGAAAGACGCGCGCCGCAACAACAGCCGTCGTCCACCACCAGTGGTGGCGGGTGCAGTGACGGTCTACAACAGATAAAAATTCGGTGCCAGGCTAGCCCCCGCCGCAAGCGGCGGTGACCCACCTGTACCAGCCCCATCAGGGGAGATCCTAAGGTCTTCGTGGGGAGGTGGGTAGATCTTCCTTAAGGCTCTTTAATGTTCAAGGATGGCTCCAAAGCGTCGATGTGACAGCGTTCAGTTCTCCGTCGTTGTGCGCCTCCCGGTTGGCGTATGCTCGGGCATTGGCGTCGGCACGTTGGTTACCTTTGACAGTCTCGTGGCCTGGTGTCAGGAGTCCCTCAAAGACGCGTGCCATACGTGGTGTCGGCGATGCCGCCAGTCAGAGAGGTGATGTCCCAGGCTGCTATGCTAGCAGAGGGGAGTCTCAACTCGCTTGGCCGAGGCTGCGCTTCTTGGGTTAGCATAACACGGAGCCGTCCTGTTTATCGGATGAAAAGTGTCGTCGTTTTCGACTAAGGAAACAGTAAACGGGCAAGACGACAGCGAAGACACAACAAACATAACCACGAAAAAACGCAGCGCTACAGCATGACATTAGGCGATTAATGATTTAATTTGATTTGATTTGTGGGGTTGAACATCCCAAATCAACTCAGGCTATGGGAGACGCCTTAGTGGAGGACTCCTGAAATTTCGACCACCTGGGGTTCTTTAACGTGCACTGACATCGCACAGCACACGGGCGCCTTGCTTTTCGCCTCCATGTAAAAGCGGCCGCTGAGGCCGGGATTCGATCCCGCGTCCTTGGGAACAGTAGTCGAGCGCCGTAACCACTGCGCTACCCCGGCGGGGTAAGGCGATTAATGGTACCCGTCTGGTACCCGCCTGTATTTTGTTTAATGCGTCGACATCCGTTGGTAAGGAATACATGCCATCAACAGCGCGGGCGAACGTTGAGATCTTGTTCCACGCAGGACAAAGATGTCGAGCGGCGGCTGGTGGCGATGTTCAGGCGGCAGCTGAAGACATTCTTTTTCCCACCGAAGAAGCGGCGAGGCTTCGTTTACCCCGACGACGACATCCTTGACGGCCTACCCTGTCGCGAAGACGTGCCCGATACCTGGATGATACACCCCAAGGAGGCCTTCAGGTTGTGTATGCATGCTGAGTGCATGACATAACAAGGAGTATTCTGTTGGCTAAGGTCAAAGGAACTGCTTAACTTGACCGTTGTGGTGTTTCCACAACGTTCCGCGTAGGGGCTGAAGATTCAACTCTGCCAAAGGACGAAGTCCATTTTATTTTGGTCGGAAAATAACTAGAGCGAAAAGCTTTGTCCATGCAGAATGGGACAGTTACTGCGCTTCGCCTTTCTTTAAAACCGATTTATTTGTTCATTATATATCAAAATATATCCAGCTGCTCGTATCCACTAAACAGTCATCCGAATATGATGTGCGCAGGAACGCCTGGGACGTATGCATGGTAGTGATGAGCTTTGCCAATGTGATCCTTATGCCGCTGAATATGGCCTTTTTCGAGAGCGTGCGGGAGGAACAACCGGAGTGGCGGATTTTCAACCTTGTCTCGGATGCGCTGTTTTTCGTCGACGTCTTTTTGAACTTCAGAACAGGTAACGCTTGCTGAGCTGCCTGGCTATGCACTTGAGCTGCCTCCAGGTACGCTATGCATTCGGTTGGCATATAATGCTTTCAGCAGGGCTAAGCCTTGAAAGAACTGTCCGTAACTAATCTTCCCCTGTGTATTTTTACGACTATGTGCATTTGATGCCTCTCGTGGCCGTTTGTGGCGGTACAGCAGGCATGGGTGTCTGGAAAGGGGTGGGGGGGGGGGGGGGGGGGGCGATTGCCACCCCGCTTTGAAATTTGATAATTTTTTATGCAGTCACAAAAAACTATGCAGCTTGAATAGCATACTCATGTCCTGCATATTCGTAGCCGAGAAGCACGTTATACCAGCCCTGGTTGGTTTCAATCAGAGACCCTACGCGTGATTCATTGGCTCTGTTCGGAAAAAGAGGCTATGCATGGAATTCTCCTTGCATGAAATTAGACTGCAGCGGCAACGCCAAGAAAGTAATTGACGTGTCTTCAGAATATGACTTGGGAGCGTTTCTAGGCAAAGCCAAGCACACTGGCATCTCGGACTCTTTCAAGTTATGTGTTCTTACTAACCCGTGGTCGCCAGATGTTACATATACGACTTTATTAAAAAACGTTATAACACCTGACAAGAGGCCTTTTCGCTACTAATCGCTGCCCTTGGCTTGCTTACTTAGCTACAACAAAACGTCCTTAGTTGTTTCTGCGTTACGTTTCCTCGTAGTGCGTGCAAATAAGTTTGTCTTTTTTTTTTTTTTTTGCGCCAAACTACCCCCTCTCACTTTCCCGTGCACACCCGCCTATCACTTCTGCTCCCCCCCGCCCCCCCCCCCCCCCCCCCCTGAAATATTTTCACCGGACGCCCTTCACAGCATATATGCATTTCAGTATGGTAGTATTGGAGTGCAATACTGCCAAGGAACAAAAAATATAACTTTCTGCTAAATATAACTTTGTATTACAGCCCAGGTGACGATGGAGCTTGGTAGTTCATTAAATTCTGGTTTGTGTACTTAAATTCAGTTATCACACACATACGTTCCTTAATGAAGTGAGGTGAATCAGCAAATAACATCTTTCCTCTCTTGGGCTATTTTTCTGATCGATGAAGAGGCGGCTGTAATGCATCTGTGTCGGCAGCCAACACAAGCGCAATTTGTCCATTTGGGTTTACGATTTTATCTCAAAGCCTGGCGACTTCTTCTCGTAGGCGACTAGCACCGTATAAATGCAATGCTGGCACAAAAATAAACTGCCTACAGCGTCAGGGAGCTCCGCACTACTCGGCTGTCGTTGGAGTGCCCTTAGGCTGTCGACGCTGCTATTTGCAGTTTCTTGAGAATTCTCTTCACAGACCCCACTACTACGACTGCAATACTTTCTTGGCTGAAGCAGACAGTACGGCCGTTTCTCACTGTCAGCCTTTTTTCGCATTATGCCTGAAGTCGCCTCTGTTGAATACGCGTAAACGAGTAGAAGTACTCGTCTCAACACTTGTTGCTGGCGGTTGCAGTGGTAGAGCTCTAGTTTAGAGACTACTGTCTTGAAACGCGTTAAGCGTTGTCTACGATGTTGGTTAGACCCACCGTCGCAGGCCTAGCTGCGCGCTTTGAAAACTTTGGAATCACGCTATACATAGCCGCCAGACAGTAGATAAAAGTAATCGAATACGTGTGCTACCCGATACATATTCTAAAAACTGCTATTCAAATTTTTCGAACATTCGCCTCAAATAACCCACTGCATATTGTACTACAATGTATATGTATATCTCATTTTATCTTATTTTAACCTGTTCCTTCTTCCCGTCTACTTGACTGAAGATAAAGCGCACAGGAAGACACACACAGGAGAAAAAGACACAGGACACGCGCTAACTCTCATCTGGTTTATTTGCAGCAATAACAGCAAATATATAGTCAAGTTGCAATGCACCATCTAGCCCAACTTCAAGTTTTGTTAAACTTCTTCCTGTCGTTCACCTCTGATTTCCTCTACCGCTTTTTACTGTCCTGTATTTACGCCGCCCCAGTTCAGGTACGTCGTATTTCCTCGCCCTCTAAGCGCTCTAGAAAATGAGTAGTTTATTTCGAGGACTGGTATCACGTCGTTTTGTTTACAGCTTTAAACTCCAAATTGGGGCTAAACACACAAATGCGATAAAGAAAAGATAATTAGTAGCCCTGTTATAAGTTGGCAATGAGTAAACTACTGCAGCACATAGTGTCAGCCACTGCTAGGTGCTTGTCATATTTTGAGATATCTTTGAAAGTATTTGCTGAAACACCCTCTGTATATTTATATCTGTCTATACATCAACTAGATAACCCATTTTCCATAGGTGCTTCATATATTAGATATCAGGTACGGGGGCTGGTAAACATTTTTTCCTTCTGTTTTTTTTTTTTTATTGCTAATAAATAAACACATACATTACCGAATACACCGAACATTTTCGAATTCTCTGCAGTTTCACCACACGCTGCTTTTCGCCGCAATGCTTGACCGTATCAACTGTACAGTGAAGCATCTTCAAGATACGAAGGGGCCGTTTTGTGAAGAGGAACATTCCCTTTTGAAAAGAGGGCCTTTGGGACAGTGTGCGCTAAGCGAGGAACTTCACAAACAAAAACAAAAACTTCATTATCACTTATATGTCGTCTCATATGTAGACAACAATAATGCTGTAGTTAATCAGGTGAAATTACAGTGATGCAAATGGTTTGCGGTAGTTTATTTTCTCATCTCCATTCGATAATTCGAACTTTCAGCTTTTCGGGCTTTTTTTTTCTTCTATTTTATCAAAGGCCGAACTAAGAACAGTTTACTGTATTGAGCAACGCCACGAACGCTCTACCCAGTTTCGTGCAAGCCCTTTCCGTAAAAAATATGGTATATGTTATCCTGTTAAATATTTATGCTGGAATATTCAGTAGGGTATGCACTTCTGTGCAAATCTGGCTTATTTGCAAATACCATGTGAATTCTTTGAGTATCTTCGAATGATTCCTTGATGATTGAGGTCTTGATATAAATGTGTTGACTGCGGGCGCCTATTACGCGTGTAGTGCAGTGCACATAATCAGTGCTCCGCGTACTTCACAGGCGTACCCATGAAGGAAGACCACTGCCGCATCAACATGAACCCGGAGTACGTGGCGGTGCAGTACCGGAGCGGCTGGTTCTACGTGGACTCGTTCTGCTGCTTGCCCCTGGACTATATTGCCCTGGTGGTCATGCACACGGGCGACCAAGTTCCCGACGCGACGGAAACGTCCGCGTACCCGAGCCTGCTGCGTGTCAACAAGCTGCTTGCGCTGCCCAAGATCGGCCGCCTGACCACCGTCATCAGGAACCTGGCCGACGTCGAAGAGAACTTCGTGAGTGTGCTCTCACTCACTTGGACCTCGATTTGGATAAGACTTGGGCCTGAAATGTGGCTAAATGGCGCCTCAGCGTGTGAAACTTTTTTTTTTACCTCCTTCAGCAGGTACTTATATGAAAATTAATAGGAAATACGACTTCATTGGCACTAGTTTCTTCTTTAATGACTTTGGTATTTGCATGAAATTCATTCTAGCTGAGGTAGAAGTAGTGGATCCTGCCTCCAGGAATTCACGTAATTCGTTCTTGTCAGCATCTGTACTGCAAACCTTATCCTGCTTGCGTTTTTTTCCCCCGCAAATAACGCCGTGTTTCACGCTTTACAGGCAGATAATCCAGGATGATATGACAAGCGGGCGGACGAGCACTCACTCACTCACTCACTCACTCACTCACTCACTCACTCACTCACTCACTCACTCACTCACTCACTCACTCACTCACTCACTCACTCACTCACTCACTCACTCACTCACTCACTCACTCACTCACTCACTCACTCACTCACTCACTCACTCACTCACTCACTCACGCACGCACGCACGCACGCACGCACGCACGCACGCACGCACTGTAAAGCCCGCTTCAAACAGTACGTATGAATGACGTCAAAAGGGAAGGCATTGCGCGAAGCGTTAGCGGTTTGGGATGATCCCACTCTAGATATGCGCGAAAAAGAGAAACCTATTTTCGCTTTTTTTTTTTCCTGATCTTTTTCCTCCTACCTCCGCACTGCTCGCAGTTTGTGTACTCGACGGGCGTGTATGTGCGTCTACTGTTCAACCTCGGCCTGCTGTTCCTGCTGATACACTGGCACGGCTGCTTGCAGTACTACGTGGACCGCCTGGAGGGCTTCCCGGCCTCATCATGGGTGGCCAGGATGGAACTCCTGGTACGTGCGTCACGCATAGGGTGTGGGGAGACTGGGCGCTTCGGGAGAGTATCTCACAAAGCTTCCAGGCGTTTTACTTGCGCGGCTGTATGAGTTTACCAAAACGTAAAACGGTTACTCTTTGTGACAAAGGCCATTTCATGTGGTACATGTTCACAGGCAAGCTCGTCTGAAGTCACGCCGAACTTTGGAGGGACAGTAGAGACGAAAAGATATTGGCATTTCAGTGTTTTGAATTTTAATGTTTTTACCACAATAAAACTTGCGCGTAAGCATGATGGGAGTATTCACTTTTTTTTTTTACATATTAGCAAGCTGTACTTACTACTGTATTGAGCCGCAGTTCGTTCCCGTAGCAAGCGTTTGAACTGCTCTGTGGACTCCATGAATGCATAGACAACAATATTAATAGAAGGGAATAGGCTTGAACAGGTTGGTAAATCATCGTAACTTGGAAAGCATAGCGCGGGGAGAACGAAAGACGAGACAGGACAAGTGCACGAGATGGGACGTTTGGTCCATGACCCCCTCCAAGCATTTCCTCCCAGAAGAACCGAGCACCTAGCCGGGGGAGATCTTGTACCCCTTGGAAACTGATGGGTACCCGACGGCACCAGGTATCGAACCTGGTACCTCTCGAATGCGAGTCGAATGCTCTCCCACAAGACCACCGCGTCGATCCGAAGCGTTCGTCCAGCCTCGCACTCGTCCTCCGTTCTTGCGGTGCTATATGCTTCCTGAGTTACGGCAATATTGACTTTTATTTGAAAACAAGGCGTCAATTAAAAAATGTCCTTTAAGAATTACCTAGCGCTGTCAGTATTAGCACGAAAGCCTTTTTAGTTTATCACTGCTTGAAACCGAAGAGGCACGGGGTTTAGAGTGAGCTGTCAATAAACGTCTAGTCTTTCTTCACTCTTGTGGCAGTTGGGAAATTTCTCCTCGGCCTTGCGGTTTACCTCCCTCCTCCCTTCTTTTTTTCCCCATCGGACGACGTTTGAAGCCTATGCAGTGATTTTATAAACAAATAATCTTAGCAGATGGGCTTGCATGCTCCAAAAGATCAATCCTCCTCGGTTAACAATTTATCACAAGTGTTGAAGAGTATATAGAGTCGTCGTCTTTTTGAAACCCATAATCTATGAACGCATATTCTTTCCAACAACCCCTTAAAGAACTTGGTCGCTCATTATACCTTGAAATCGGCGAAGGAGACCAAATCCAAAAAGGAGAACCAGGTCTGTGCCATAACGTCTCGCCTTTATATGGTTTAGCGTGGAAATTTGGCAACTGGCTCCACGTAGTATGTGTTGGATGTGTAACACGGAATCGTGATTCTTTTTATAGGTGTGCAGGTATTGAGCTTGCCCTTGAGTTATTTAGTTCAGAATATAAGGTATGATACGTTTCACAGTGAAAAGGGCCACATTACCAGGAAAATGTTTCGCAAATATCGATAACAGAGAGCCTATAGTTTTATTTCAGCTCACACGAACAGTCTTTCTCGACGCCTTAATCTGTCAATCTTGCTTACCTGCATGAAGACCGAAAAACAAAACCTTGTCTGAGCTTAGAGCGCTTCAAAATTTACAAAGCTGTCTTTTGCGTTGCTCTAAAAGATACTGAAACCTGACAATGTTTCACCCTAAAATTGTTGCCGGATATTATTGCCATTGTAACAATCGTCGTGACTGCGTTCAACCCATTGCTTATAAAAATGTGCAGTGATATAAGTATCCGCAGAAATATATGTAAGGAGAAATGTGAAAAACGAGCTGGAACCAGATAAGTACCACCAAAAGCTCCTGGATTAAGAAAAGAGCGTCATAACTGCATCGAAACACAATCAGAAAATACCAACCTACTGGTGTTATGAAATATTTTGAAGCTTTGCAAACAAAAATACCTTCCCTTCGTGTTCACTGCTGTACACGTCTCAGCGAAGAGATTCAAGGATTCCTGAAAACAAACAAACAACAACAACAGTGAAACCAAAATAAAAACAAAACTTGTTTCAGACGCAAACTTTCAGCTGCGGTGGGCGTTAGTTGTAATATATTTTTTCAAATAATTAGGAAGATGAACAGAAAATCATTCACCTTTAATTTAGCACAGTATGGTGGTTAGTGCCAACGATAAGGTCGAAGTCATGGCGCCACATAGGAGCCCTCTTACACAATTAAGTGCATTGCGTTCTCCCGCACAATGCAGGATCTGAATGCATAAGGTCCGCATGAGGTTCAGTGCGAATGCAGCATCCGCTAATGGTTCGATCTGTCCTGTGTTGTTCCACGGCATACACATTCTTTTACCTCATGTTTTCGTACAAGAAAACAAGACACGTTGTGTTTAGTTTCACATAGGCACTAAGGCTATCATACGCCAAACGCAATGTTGCAAGAAAAAGCCATTCTCGATAGCGACTCACAAAGAAACTGCACGACAGCATGACTTGGTGCAATAAAAGTCACAGCTCGAATTTGGCGCGCTAATCAGTTCAATGCATAACCAGTAGACGTGAGCGACTCTTGTGCTCCTTTCCGGTATAGTACGGAAAAATAAGCCAGATCCTGTCGCAGAGTAGGGCTTCAATAACTGCTATCGCACTGTCTTATCAAGGATTATAAACTCGCCACTTCCACCATTCACCACAGTGCAGTAAATTTAAAAGTGAATTAGGGAATATTGGTTAATTAGTGAGCTAATTACTATGGCTTTTCAGAACTGACATCTGCCCTGGCTGACAGTATGTTCGTGAATAAAATTTCGCAGCTGCTTTAGCCGCCCTGCTTTTAGGTTCTTTTTTTTTTTTTTTTTTTTTGGAGTGCTTGCTGAAACATTCGGTATACCGCTTTAGTTCTTCAGCTGAGTATACCCTTTCATTATCAAAAAGGATCCTGCTACAAGTGGCACTTAAATATTATTAATTATATTGAATGAATATTATTAGCTAATAGATAGTGAGGATTTTGATGTTATGCCAGGAAACATCAATCGCAAGCTACTGCTCGATAGTTTCGGTAGTTTCGGGAACATTTTCAAAATACTTTAAAACACTATAGCGCGAGGAATATATAGGCTCACCGGAGTTCGAAAATAACAGGCATTCGATCTATCCCCGGGTACAGAAATGTTCTTTACGAGCAGTGTCCATGTATGTGGAAATGAATGTCACAAACTAATGGACTCTTGAACAAATGGCTCCAGAAGCACGGCCCAAGTTTGTGACACCGTGAAGGACTTTCAATTTTCGTTCGTACGCTCTAACACATGCGTCTCAGTACGTTATCATAACTGGATTAAAAACCTCAGTGAATTTATAATCCAATATATTGATAATGCATACACTGAGGTGTTTTTCTGGCTACAACAATTTGATGCTAAGCACGTGTTATAACGCATGAGGGAAAATTGACGTCAGCAAAAACGAAATAACAAACACTAAATTTCCTCGAGTGGCTAGTAACTGCAAAAGTAATTTGCAACATGTGCTTGGTTCCAATAATATATATGTCCTCTCCGCTGGGCCTTTCGAAAGAATAAATAAGAACTATTGTGAAGTGAGAAGCTGAAAATGTAAGCAAAAGAAAACAAGAAGCGATAAGCGTCAAAATGCCTGCGGATGGAATTCGAAAATTATGCCCTTCGCTCATTTGAGCCTCAAAGATGTGTCCACTGCGTTCCGATGGTTGTACATGAGCAGGAAACTGTCACCCATTGTCACGATACGAAACACCGGTCAAAAGAAGCTCCAATAAATTTCGAAAACGCCCGTTGTTCTATTGCATGTCACAACAATTAGTTTTGGGTCAAAGGAATGAAGCAGTTAATCCGTCAACACTAAAATCCAGCGAAGCTCTCTGCAGCTCCAATAATATGACTCATCGTAACCAATGGAAACAGAACACTGCTTTTCCTTCCACATCGCCCACTTTCCACCAGTGAGGATGGTCTATAGTTGCGGCAATCTTGCGGCAAGTGAGAATACTGGGGAGCTCCATAAACGAGGGTATGCGCACTCTGTGCTAACAAGGTGGGCTTAGCTCAGCAGGATAACTTAAGTATGGGTATTCATATTCAGAAAGTCTGAAGAAGCACTTTTATCCTTCAGCGTGAAGTTGTTTACGAAGGCATTTCTCTTTGCATATTTTAAGATATTGCGCCATAACAGAATGTATTCGCAAACCCTTTCTGGACGGTTGTAGTTCTCTGCATTAGCTGTCAAGTGTCAGAAAAGTGGTTTCAATCATCGGCGCAAGTGTTTCAAACCTTAAAATGAAGATTTTGCTATGCTTCTGAAGATTCGACTATTCTGCATAAGTATATTGAATTGCACAAAAAATATCTAACAACACTCTGTAGTTACAGAGCAGAAAATGACACCCATGAAAGCTGGCCTCGTTCAGTCGCATTTATTTCGTGGACGAACATTTGTTTCCGAGGAGGCCACTGCAGGCTTAACAGGACCAAGCGTCTGTTATTATGCAGAGCGATGGGGCCTTTAATGTTCTTGCGCGGTGGTCCAACACCTTGCCGTCTATCTTACGGTGCAGAACGCGTCGTGGGCGATCCAGTACTCGTGGTCAGTGTACGCGTCCACGTCCATGATGATGGGCGTCGGCATGGGCGCCGTGGAAGCCGATAACCCGACCGACTCGTGGCTGCGATGCGGCTGCATGGCGACGGGACACATCCTGCAGGCCCTTCTGGTCGGATCCTGCATCGACATGATCACATCCATGAATTTCACCCGGCTCAGGAACAGGCAGAAGGTCTGCAACCACACTCGGCCAGAGACATCTAACATTTAGTGACGCAAAACCATCTAGCTCAAAATCATGATCTGATAATCTATTTGTTTTGCAAGAGGGCTTTTTTGGGGTAAAAGATATCGGCGACACAGTCATCAGGGCATATTTTAAGGAGGGCAGATAACGAGACCCAGTCCTTTTCATTACATTTTTTTCTTCGGTGCATGTATCGAACTATGCTAGGGTGTTGATGTGCGTATGGAGGTGACTGAGCACAGGGAGCATGTAGCGGACTTCGATAGGAAGATTGCGCAGTTGATGGAGCAGATGCTAAAGTGCAACGGCAGTGAGTGGTATTGAGCGCGGATTTGGGTACTGGGGAGTATCATCATTATGATCAGTCTTACTGTATATGCCTGCTGCAGCACAAGTGCCTCTCTCATATTTATTTTATTAGCTCAGGAACGTAAAATATGTTAATTACAAGAAGACAACGATTCTTATTCGTTTTGGGAAAAAAATATTCCCCGATAATGCTTTGTCATTTCTTTTTTCATTTATGAATTTGATGAGAGCAGCAGCTGCAGTCGTTGAGTTATCCTGTAGTCTCTTGCACAACTCTCAGAATCTCTGAATTTCTTTTCTCATCCTCTTAAAGGTAACACCAACGCCAAAGCGCACAGAAACCAGGGACCGGGTGCTTAAACGCTGTAAAGCGTGCAAGCGAAAATGAACTTCGAAAGGATTATCGAAAACAGAATAATGAGGGATGCTGTTAAATGAGGATGCCATCATCATCATCATCATCATCATAATCAGCCTGGCTATACCCACTGCAGGGCGAAGGCCTCTCCCATATTTCTCCACTTAACCCGGTACTGTGCTAGCTGCATCCACTTGACCTCTGCAAACCTCTTAACCTCATCCGCCCACCTAACTTTCTGTCGCCCCCTGCTACGCTTTCCTTTCCTTGGATATCAGTTTGTAACCCTAAACAACCATCGGTTATCCTCTCTTCGCACTACATGTCCTGTCCATGCCTATTTCTTCTTAATTTCCTCTAGAATATCAGTTCAGTTCAGTTCAGTTCAGTTCAGGCGTTCAGTCGTGTCCGACTCTTCGTGACCCTATGGACCATGTCACGCCACGCTTTCTGGTCTCTCACTATCTTCTTAACATCACATAGCTTCATCTGCAATGCCTCGAGAATGCCATCTAACCATCGCGTTCGCTGCCTACACCTTCTCCGGCGACCCTCAACCTTTCCCAACATCAAATCTTTCTCCAGCGACTCCTCTCTTCTCATCAGATGACCAAAGTAGCTGAGCTTTAACTTTAGAATTTGACCCTCCAATGAGCAGTCAGGGTTTATGGTCGACAATATCGACTGATTTGATCTTCTGGCAGTCCAAGGAACTCTTAAGAGTCTTCGCCAGCACCACAATTCAAACGCGTCAATTCTTCGGCGGTCAGCCTTTTTCACAGTCCAACTCTCGCATCCATACATCACAACTGGAAAGACCATAGCACGGGTTATACGGATCTTGGTTGGCAGACTAATGTCTCTGCTCTTTACTAGGCGGTCAAGGCTAACCATTGCTCTCTTTCCCAGAAGCAGGCGTCTCCTAATTTCATGGCTGCAGTCTCCTTCCGAGGTAATCTTGGCGCCCAAGAACAGAAAATCTGTCACAGCTTCCACTTCTTGTCCATTGATGCTCCAGGACTTGATAGGGCAAGACGCCATGATCTTCGTCTTTTTAATGTTCAGTTTAAGCCCAAACTTCTCACTCTCTTCTTGTACGCGCATCAGAAGTCTCTTGAGTTCCACTTCACTTTCTGCCATTAAAGTGGTATCATCCGCATATCTAAGGTTGTTGATACGTTTTCCAGCAATCTTCACTCCAGCTGAAGACTCATCCAGACCGGCCTTCCTCATGATGCACTCTGCATATAGGTTAAATAGGCAGGGCGACAGTATGCAGCCTTGCCTCACCCCTTTCTCAATCGGAAACCAATCAGTAAGACCATGCCCAGTTCTGACTGTGGCCTCTTGCCCTTCATAAAGGTTCCTGAGGAGACAGATGAGGTGAATTGGAACTCCCATCTCTTGGAGAACTTGCCACAATCTGCTGTGATCTACGCAGTCAAACGCTTTCTCATAATCAATAAAGCAGAAGTAAATGGGCTTCTGGAACTCTCTTGCTTTTTCCATGATCCAGCGAAGGTTGGCAATTTGGTCTCTAGTTCCTCTGCCCTTGCGAAACCCAGCTTGCACGTCCGGAAGCTCCCGATCCACATACAGCTGCAGCCTACCTTGCAGGATTTTTAACATCACCTTGCTAGCTAGAATATCAGTACCTTGGGTTATTTATCTGACCCACTCTGCACGCTTCCTATCTCTTAATGTTACCCCTACAATTTTTCGTTCCATAGCCCTCTGGGTTGTCCTCAACTTAAATAGAACTATCTTGGTTAGCCTCCCCGTTTCAGCCCCATAGGTGAGTGCAGGTAAGATGCAACTGTTACATACTTTCCTCTTTCGATACCGGTAAGCTGCTAGTCATAATCTCTGAGTGCTTGCCAAATGCGCTCCATCCCAATCTTATTCTTATTTCTTTTTCATGGTCCGGATCTGCGGTTACTACCTGTCCTAAGTAGACATATTCGCCTACTACTTCCAGTACTTAGCTACCTAATGTAAACTGCTGTTCCTTCCCGAGGCTATTGAACATTACCTTAGTCTTCTGCATATTGATTTTCAAGCCTACCTTTCTTTTTTTCCTGTCTAGGTCACCAATCATTATTTGCAGTTCATCCCCCGAGTTGCTTAGCAAGGCAATATCATCAGCAAATCGCAGATTACTGAGGTATTCTCCATCTACCCTTATCCCTAACTGCTCCCATTACAAGTCTCTGAATACTTCCTGTAAGCAAGCTGTGAATAGTACTGGGGAGATCGTGTCTCCCTGCACATTTCTTTATGGGTATTTTGTTACTTTGTTTATGCAGAACTATGGTTGCTGTGCAGCCACTATATATATCTTCCAGCACTTCCACGTAAGGCTCGTCTACCCCCTGATTGCGCAATGCCTGCATCACCGCCGATGTTTCAACTGGGTCAAATGCTTTTTCGTAATCAATGAATGCTATGTATATATAAGGGCTGGTTATATTCCGAGCACTTTTCTATCACCTGATTGAGGCTATGGATATGATCGAGTACCGTTTCCGAAAACCTGCTTGGTCCTTTGCTTGATTGCAGTCTAAGGTTGTCCTGATTCTATTAGCGATTACCTTAGTAAATACCTTATACGTAACAGACAGTAAGCTGATTAGTCTTTAATTTTCAAGGTCCTTAGAGTCCCCTTTCTTATGAATGAGGATAATGTTTGCATTCTTCCATGCTTCCGGTACCGACGATGTCACCAGGCACTGCGTATAGAGGGTGGCCAGCTTTTCTAACACGACATCCCCTCCGTCCTTCAGCAAATCTGTAGTTATCTGATCCTCTCCAGCTGACTTCGCCCTTTTCATAGTTTCTAATGCTTTCCTGACCTCGTCCTTCGTAACTGGTGGAACGTCTGACTGTTTTTCCCTACCGTCCATCTCCTTACGGTCCTAACTACTTTGGTTACTGTAGTGATCTGTATAGATCTCCTCGGCTACTTTGACTATCTTGTCCATATTCGTGATGACGTTACCTTCCTTGTCCCTTATCGGTCAACTCAACTAGTAACTCCCCCCTGCTATTCCTAGAACCAATGCCATAGTCACCTACTGCCTTGTCTCCTGCCTGTTTTTTACCTACCTTGGCATTGAAGTCGCCCATTAGTACAGTATACTGCGTCTTTACTTTTCGCATTGCCGATTCTACATCTTCGTAGAAGCTTTCAACTGCTTGGTCATCATAACTACATGTAGGTGCGTAGGCCTGTACAACCTTCAGTGTATATCGCTTATTAGGCCTCATTACGATGCCTGCAACCCTCTCATTAATACTATAGAATTCATCTATATTACCCGCTGTATACTTATTGAGAAGGAAACCTACTCCTAGAATTGTCACCTCTCTGGTAAACCTCGATAACACAGTACATGCCCATCCTTCAGTACAGTATATGCCTCATTCGGCCTCCTAACCTCACTAAGCCCTATGATATCCCATTCGAACCCTCTAGTTCCTCTAACAGCACTGCTAAACTAGCTTCACTAGCTAGGGTTCTAGCGTGAAACGGGTCAGTTTCCAATGGCGGCCTGTCTAGCGGAGTATGTCGCCAAATTTTTGCCGATGAGCAACGCGACGGAGCAGAACCTATTTTCATCCCAAAAGTATTGTCATCTACGCCGTGATTTCTTCATCATGTTTAGGCTTTCAGAGTCACGACGGCTAGCGCCAGATTTCTAGCTAAGCACTTGGTAACTACATGGACGCACAGCGTCAAAATAGCAAACTTTCTGAGATAGGAAAAAATTCAGAACAATGCTGGCAGAACTGACACATGGCGCCATGATGACTGGCTCATGGACGCAGTGACTAAACGGAGAAATAATATGCAGGTGGCCGAGAACACTGACTGTACGCAGCAGACCCTTAAACGTACTAAACTCGACTGATCATAGCGCTGCCTTTGGTGTCCCGTCGATATTTTTGCGCACAAGAGATGTCGCACAGAACTACCACATCTCTCCAGAGACTCACTGATACTCTGGGGAGTCTGGTGCCTACAGTGCTAAGCACGAACGTGTGCCTTTTCAGATACGCGACCTGGACGACTACATGAATTACAAAATGCTGCCGCCGAAGCTACAACACAGGATACGTGACTACGCCGAGAACCGCTTCAAAGGGAGAGTGTTCGACGAAAGGCAGATCATCGATGCGCTTTCGGATCCACTGCGGCAGGTGCGCGCATGCATCCTTCGAAACTGCTTGCATTGCGTCGGTCTCTTGATTACAAAGTTGCCTTTCCAAGCTCGCTATAGGCGTCAAAACCCACACAACAAATTTTGCATCTGCAAGTGTACAACTTTCATGCACCAATTTTTTCCCCAAGCTTTTTGCACAAACGTCTATGGCAACCTGGCGCTCCATAAACGGGGTGTGGATATTCTGTGCTGGCTGCGAGGGCTTGCCTCTTCTGGAGAACTATAAGTATGCGTATTCATACTCAGAATGTCCGAAAAAGTGCTTTCTCTCAGCGTGAAATTGCTTACCAAGATCAAATAATAATAACAATAATATAATTATTATAACGGTAAATAAAATAAAACGAGACCAGGAAACAAATAAAAAATAAATCAAAAGTAAAAAAGTGAAAATAACAAAAACGTTGTGTAGCAATATAGAAAAAAAAGCATTTATTTGTCTAATTACAGAGCGGTGCGCAGGGGCAGGCCATTATCAGGAGGTTTACATGAACCCGACAAAGTCTGGTCGAGTCGGCCTGTCGGGCTCATGTACACGTAGGGTGTCGAGCTAAACGACCGTCGAGTGGGGTTGAGTCATTCAAACTGTAGGAGTTCGGTTAAGGGTACTGTGGTGGGGTGACTCAGGTTGGCTCGACCCGACTCACTGGGCGAGGAGCATGTATACGCTGTCTCGTCGGGCCAGCGCCTCCTCTCTTGCCCCCTTGCTGGTCGGACAGCGGCAGGGGACGGGACTCTGAGCTGCTTATCTGCGCATTCCTCCTCTACCACTTGCGACTGATTCGCTTGATCGACGCTAGACTTAGCAGCAATATCGGCCCTACTAAAGCCCATTAGGGGCTTAAGGTCCGACTATAGGGTCACTGTCCCGACAGAAGCGGGCTCATATAAACTGGGACCGCGGTAGATCGGGGTGACTCATCCCGACAACCGGCTGCCCCATCGGTTCGACCCGCTTGCGTCGGGCTTGTGTATACAAAGCTTATGTGGGTCTTGACCCACATAAGCCTTTTCTATCAACCAGGTGATAGAAAAATGCTCGCAATACAACCAGCACTTATACACAGCATTCATTGATTACGAGAAAGCATTTGACTCAGTTGCAACCTCTGCGGTGATGCAGGCATTGCGAAATCAGGGGGTAGACGAGCCGTACGTGAAAGTGCTGGAAGGTATATATATAGTAGCTGCACAGAGACCTTAGTTCTGCATAAAGAAAGTAACAAAATTCCCATAAAGAAAGGTGTTAGGCAAGGAGACACAATCTCCCCAGTGCTATTCACAGCTTGCTTACAGGAAGTATTCAGATACTTGGAATGGGAGCAGTTAGGGATAAGGGTAGATGGAGAATACCTCAGTAATCTGCGATTTGCTGATAACATTGCCTTGATAAGTAACTCGGGGGATTAACTGCAAATAATGATTGATGACCTAGACAGGAAAAGTAGAAAGGTAGGCTTAAAATCAATATGCAGCAGACTAAGGTAATGTTCAACAGCCTCGGCAAGGAACAGCAATTTACGTTAGATAGCGAAGCACTGGAAGTAGTAGGCGAATATGTCCACTTAGGACAGGTAGTAACCGCAGATCCGGACCGTGAAAAGGAAATAACAAGAAGGATAAGATTGGGATGGAGCGCATTTGGCAAGCACTCGCAGACTGACTAGCAGCTTACCGGTATCGCTGAAGAGGAAAGTATACAACAGTTGCATCTTACCTGTACTCACCTATGGGGCTGAAACGTAGAGGCTAACCAAGAGTGGTTTACTTAAGTTGAGGACAACGCAGAGGGCTATGGAACGAAAAATGGTAGGGGTAACATTAAGATATAGGAAGCGTGCAGAGTGGGTGGAGAGAAATAACTCAAGTTACTGACATTCTAGTGGAAATTAAGGAGGAGAAATGGGCATGGGCGGGACACGTAGTGCAAAGAGAGTATAACCGATGGTCGCTTAGGGTAACAAACTGGATTTCAAGGGAAGGAAAGCGTAGCAAGGGGGGGGGGGCAGAAAGTTAGGTGGGCGGATGAGGTTAAGAAGTTCGCAGGGGTGAAGTGGATGCAGCTAGCACAGAACCAGGTTAATTGGAGAAATATGGGAGAGGCCTTCGCCCTGCAGTGGGTATAGTCAGGCTGATGATGATGATGATGATGATGATGACGATGATGATGATGATGACCCTTACAATACCAGGCGGAGTCCCTTATTCCGGGATCCCTTTGCTCTGGACCTGTTCGCAGATCCGCCGAATATTTCAGCCGAGCAGGGCCGACTCTCAGTCCCCTCGGTTAGGCGAAGGGGATTAGGAGGAAAGGAAGATTTCGCCTTCATGTTCAAACCATGTGGATGGTGTTCACCATCTCTTCATAGAATGAGCATCGGTTGTCAAAAAGAAAATACTTAAAATTTTTGAGAACCGCCGGGAACGGCAGGGTGTTTGTAGAGACTAAGAGAGTTTGATCGCCAGATTTACGCAGCCTTTTCATAGGAACCGAGTAACGCTGATATTAGGAACGATAATGTTCAGTAATGCCTTTAAATGAAAAGAGATTTCTTATTATTGACCTTGATCCAGATCACAGCCCTTAAAGGCTGTGGTCTAGGTCAAGGTCCTCTCAAGTAACGCTTGGTGCCCGGTGCACGAGTGCGCGCGCAGCCTCATGGGCGACTGCGTTACCTGGCATGCCTTGGTGGCCGGGGACCACATATGATTGAGCGATGGGTTAGATCGCAGTCATAGGCATTGCGGCGAAGAATTTTCTAGGCGACCATAGCCCAGAAAATTCTGGGCAACTATTTCTGGGCAACCATAACAGCGGACGTGCCACGTCCGCTGCTATGGTTGAGTGTGGCGCTGGTGAACGCTCTCAAGGTTCGTATACGCACAGCATTAATACCCAAGAAAGTAGCAGGGGTGTAGCGGCCGATGTAGCTCAGTTGGATGAGCACCGGACGCGATATTCGGAGGTCGTGGGTTCGGTCCCCACCATCGGCACGTTGTTTTTTCTTCTACTTTGTGTTTGTTTATCTTTCCCCTAAAACAGATTACATTACTAATTTATGTGATTATCGAAGTAAAAATTAAAAAAAAAAAAGACAAAGTACAATTCCCAATGCTTTCCTTGGCCTCGCCGACTGTCGGCTTCTTCCCTTCCTGCGTACGCGTTTAATTTGTGCACGTTAGCGCGGTCTGGGATTCTCTCAGGGTTAAAAAGGCAAGACGCCCCACGTCCTCAAAAATCATTGCGCTTCCCTGTGGGGCTGAAACGTGGAGGCCAACCAAGAGAGTTCTGCTTAAGTTGAAGACAACGCAGAGGGCTATGGAACGAAAAATGGTAGGGGTAACATTAAGAGATAAAAAGTGTGCCGAGTGGGTCAGAGAAGTAACTCAAGTTACCGACAGTCTAGTGGAAATTCAGAAGAAGAAATGGACATGGGCAGGACATGTAGTGCGAAGAGAGGATAACGGATGGGCGCTGAGGGTAACAAACTGGATTCCAAGGGAAGGAAAGCGTAGCAGGGGGCGGCAGAAAGTTTGGTGGGCGGATGAGATTAAGAAGTTCGCAGGGGTCAAGTGGATGCAGCTAGCACAGAACCGGCCTAAGTGGAGAAATATGGGAGAGGCCTTCGACCTGCAGTGGGTATAATCAGGCTGATGATGATATATCCTCTGGGTCCTTAAATTAATACACCCTCTTAATCTTTACTACTGACCTTTCCATTTCTATTTGTGGAATAAAACGCTTTAAATCCTAGCTCTTGCCTTGGACATAAGTCGGTGTCATTGTTCAGGCGCTTTTTCACCCCTGCAATTGATGAAACTGTGTAGTTCTCCTTTCCCGAAGTTAGCTCGGAGGAAGCTGCGCACCAAAAAGATTTGTAATATCTTAAGGCCGCCTATTAATTCCCGACACAGTGCAGATAATGTTTTTTTTTTCTTAAACACCTACCATATATCAGAATGCAAGCCTCAATGTTAATCACCAGCGAATCCTCCAAGACATTCCAAAGGAACAGTGACTGCTTTCTTTCTGTGTATCTAAACATCCTGAGAGAAGATCAGAGCACCAAATGGCGCTGGGCCCGATTCTGGACTTCGCCCGGGAAATTCTGTATCCCTGTGACACTTCTTCATACTTATGACCCTAACGCCAGTATGCAAGACACAGCAAGGACTGTTTCCATGTTAGCCTTTCTTTTTTTCTTCACAAAGTAATTTGATCGCCAACAGCAGACATGCTTGGTCGTGCTTAGTGGCTAATAATTCTTTCGAGCCCCGTCCACGAGGAAGTTTCATACACATGGCGGAAATGGTGCGCAGCGCGTGATGTGGCACAACTGCCGGCGGGTGCTGCGCAACGTACCCTTCTTCGCGCGTGCCGAGCCGGACTTCCTGCGCGACCTGGTGGTGCACATGAGACCCGAGTTCTTCACACCGGGAGACGTGGTGGCTGCCGCGGGAACCATGGGCGACCGCCTCTACCTGCTGCAGTCCGGATGCGCTCGCGTCGTCAATCAAGTAGGCACCACCGTGGCTACCGTCTTGCCAGGAGACCGATTCGGCGGTAAGTCTGCACCACCACCAACCTCTCGTTTATTAAGACGAAAGCCTTTATTGGCTCATGCTGTCGTGGACAAAATGTGTCCCGCTTTTGCGGCGGCTCTGATTGGCCGAGGCGGGATGACGTCATAGAGGTATCGACTAATCACAGAGCACCACAACAATATGCGCGAATGCGTGCCTTATATGGCCATATGCCAAGCAATTATCAATTACAAATCATTGACTGAATAATTGAATAAATAATTATTAATGGGACCGCTAACTAATTCATCAATTAACTAATGAATTAAATAAATTAACGAACCACTAATTAATTGACCATGCATTATTAACTAATCAAATAAACATATAGTTGATACCTTCTTAGAAATTAATTCATTATTAATTAATTAGTGCCAGTTGCGTAGCAGAATGCGGCACTGAGGCTTTCGCCTTTCACTACTTTGGTCGCTAATGTCCCTCGTAATTTTTTATTCACTTTGCAGCAGCCATTTGTCTGCGCAACCTCTCGTACGTGCAAGACACTTCCCGATTTTTCTGGAATGTGGCATATTTCCCCACTCATTTCTCTGTCATCTTTCATAGAAAACCACGAAGCATCTACGTGTCAGAAATTTGAATGCAAAATCCTTTCTAGGCTCATGGAACGAAATCCCGTGCGCGATAGTTGTGTGCGAGATCTGTGCGTGGATCTGTTTTTGTTTGTAGCGTCTTGCCATCTGTAATCCCACACTTGAACACGGGCTGGCGAAAGCCACGCGACAGGAGCGATGGTGTACCGTCCACACTTGCCGGAGAAGTGTGACATACACTGCGCCTTTTCGTTTCTTTAAGCCAATTATAATTATATGTAGCACAGCAACGAACGCCTGTAAAATGCAAACGATGAGAGGCAAATGATAGGAGAGGAAGGGTAGGCTTTCGCTATTCTCCTCTGAAGAGATATTAAGAGACCCTCACAATACCACTACTCTCATCGTTTCTAGTGTTTTCACCATCGCAGCTCAAATATGCCATGCGTTAAATTCAGTAAATTCGATACTGCAAACCGTGTTGGTTACTGTGGTAACTTAGTGAAAAAGGCTTCGCTAATTAAAGGCAGTTTGATCGAGCCTTCATCAAATACATACTCGGTTACAAAACAAGCGCCGGACGGCAAAACGCCAGGTCTGTGGGGAATTATTTCAAGTATATGTTCCAGTAGTGCAATTTATACTCCTATGCTCTAAGCAATGTCCCCGGCCTGTTTTAACGATCCTGCGGTCAACTGCTTTGTGCGACACCGGAGGCTGGTGAAAGGCGGCCGACCACAACGTCACGACAAAAGACTGATGCCACTGGTTTTAGAACCCTTTTAGGTGCATTTTTAGCTGAGTTTTTGTGTTACCCAGCGGTTTCTCTCAATGGTACAACCCTTTCTCATGCGTCGTTTTTTTTTTTTTTTTTTTTTTTTTTTGGTTTAGCGAGCTGTGAATCGTCTTGCAAATTTTACGCCTAGTCCGAGACCGCCAGTGTGTATACGTATATCAATGGCAGACATGTTTACCAAGCACGTGCTAGCCAGCATCGTTGCCTTGTCACATTATGGAGGTTTAATGTGCAAAGTCTGGCACATTCGCGCGATGCTCAGGGCCACTTCGTCTGCTTCTGCGCAGAGGTGTGCCTGCTGCACGACGTGATGCGGCTTCGCACGGTGATCGCCGAACGCTACTGCCGCTTCTTCTCGCTGACCCGTCGAGACTTCAACGAGGTTCTGTCGCACCACCCGGATGTGAGCGACATCGTCAACGAGATTGTGCGGGAGCACAAAGTGCAGACCACTCCGCAGGGTTCGTCCGAGGTGACCCAGACGTCCTACTGACGATGACGTCATACTACGGCGTCCTATATAAGCGTTATTGGTAGCGGCACAATAGGAGCGTCACCAAGAGAACGCAAGAGTATACTCGACACGACTACTTTGACTCCTTTGATTTGCTCACATATCGGCTATAGCAGAAAGGTGACAATGTGCATTGTTGTATATGTTTCGAGTAAAAGAAACGAAGCCTTTTTGTTTTTTCAAAATAGCTAATTTTCTTGCTTCGGGTGGTCTCAGAATAACCTCGGGACGTGGCCTATACTTCAAGCTTTGTCATGCAGCTACTCTATGCGTTGTTGTTCGCGTTAAATCCTATTCGTGTTTCGTTTCCATGTATTGTTATTACAAACGTATAATTTCTACAATTTTAGCGTTTTATGATCTATAATATCTGCTATCATATAGCGTCTTAGTTAATTCGCTATGTTTGCTCTTAGGATTTGATGTTTAATTGATATTCCCCACTCATCCGGTAATTCTATGTTAAACGAACCTATGTGTTATTTGAGTAAATAAATTTAAATAAAAGTGCGCTCCTCCTATCTATTCTCTTCTGGTTTTCGGTTTGGTTTTGGTTTTCGATCATCATTGTCTCACAAATATTGTTTTGCGCTATGAGGGAGAGCCCGGTGACAGCCAGTCATGTGTCGCATTCACACGCCCATTAGCATGTAATTTTTTTTTTTTAATTACGCTAGCTTGCTTATAAGGGATACTATAGAAAGTCATGCAAATTGTTTTCTGTCAGAAACTGGAGAAAGCTTTTGCTTTTAGTGTTCTCCGTTAGCCACTTGGAGAAAATTTCCTCCATCGTCGCCGACAGTCCTACTGCCTGGAGAATCCGTGTCCTTGACCCCTTCGTTCCCGAACAAATCCGCAGCAGGTGGCGAACACCCACCTCTGTAGCCGGTGTAGAACATTTCGGACAAATGGTCGTTCCTATGTCTTGGGAGTCCTAGCGGCACGTGACCGACGGGGTAAGGGCCGCCTCAGCCGTTATCCTTCTAAGGGATACCTTCTCCAGTCTAGTAGCATGCAATAAGCTGGTCTCTTTTTCTTGGTAATGGTGCCTTTCATTGGCTAAGTATATTGCCCACGCTTAGTAATTGCTGCGCGAATGGGGATGGTTTCGTAGATTCAGTTCCTCATAAGCTGAGGACACTACTTGCCATAATCTAACACTGCACGGCTCGGGAGTTACGGGGAGTGCTGTCACTAATTAAAATTACAAGAGTTCAACGCTGCTGAATCAGGTATTGAGCGAAAGTATTAACTGCGGGTGACCGAGCGTTCGTATGAACGTGCCTTGGTTGCCTGTAAAAGTAACGTGAATGCCAGGGTCCTAGCAGGCTGATTCTGACATAACCGTCCCATGTGAAACGAGAGACCCAAGTTGGCAGCTCCTGCCAACTGAGCCGCGGCTCCGACCATGCCACGCCGACCGCTTGAGTTGAGAGTACATCTCTCGCTTTTGTGTCACGTGGGGTGTGACGTCACAGCGTCACGGGGGTAAGACGTGGCTACCACTGCGCTACGCCGACAGCTTGAGTTGATAGCCCAGCTCTCACCCTAGTGTCACGTGGGTAAGACGTGGCTACCGCAGCTCTACGCGGAAGGCTCGAAACCTAGAGTAGTGCTGCTTTCGCAATAAAATCATTTGTAACTAGTAGAATCAGATACGTGGTTATCCAAAGCAGAAAAGAACAACATTGAAATCCTAATCAGGAAAGGCGTCAAAATCGCCCTGTGCCCTCCCCGTACAACACACCAGGCACATTCTCAACATGGGGATTTCAAATACACTAAGCGAGCTCATAGAGGCTACCAGAGTAACGTAACAACGAGTCCTACGGAGCAGATCGGGGCTAAAAATGCTAGAAAAGCTAGGCTTCGAACCTCGAGCGAGACTCAAAGTCACGGAGAATATCCGAACAGACATAAGGGGCAAAATCAGAATCCCACCATTCCAAGGAATATTCACCCGGTACAACATGACGGTAGAAGAAATGAAAGCTCTACAGAAAAACAAAAGTGAAAAGTCGCAATCATGGATTTCGCCGATGTCTGCCCGAAGCCGCTTAATCTCTCTCTCTCTCTCTCTTCGTGAACTTGAAGTGGAAAAAGAGAAGGTGGTGATACGCGCGTCGCGAGGCTCAGCGTTTGTCAAACATGTCAGCAACACTTGCAATGACATGGCTGGCCATGCAGCGCCCGGTACACTTCCCTCAGGAGTGCGACCCCTTCAATGAGATGCTCACGACATAATTTTCCGTAAAATCATGAAAAGAGCACCGGTCCTCCCGGTCTCTATACCTCTGGCAGCCGCCTCATGGCGCTGGGTGTGGTGAATACTTTCAGGGAGCTTCGTGAGGCCCACGTCACCAACCATTGCATGCGCCTGACAAAGGCAAAGTCGGGTAGCAGCCTTCTGGCCCGACTTCACATCCAACACACCTAATTCACAGAGCAGAGATGTTGCATTCCTGGAAAATGGAGACGCACCCTCCACGTGCGGCCTCTCCCCGTCATCATGCCCAAAGAAGGCCATAATGGTCAGCGCCTAGCACAGGCGGAAGCCTTGGACCGTCATGGAAGCAAACCTGAAGTTTCCTATCTATACGTGGACGCCTCCGGTTCGAACCATAGGGGGTAGTACACTGCCGCGGTAATCCACGAAAGTAAAACAGTAGACGGCCTTACGTTCAAGGCCCAGTCTCCAACCCACGCAGAAGAGGTTGTCATCGCCTTCGCAGCCTCCGACTGCTCCTACAAATACATAATAACGGACTCGCGATGGGTTTGTCGGAACGTCCAACAAAGGTGGACTGCTCCCTTAGCTTACCTCATCTATCAACATTGTAGGCGAGACTCGGATCCTGTGTACCGATCACTCGTTTGGGCTCCAGGTCCCCAAGATCTTCATAGGAATGAGGCAGCCACGCTCTATCCCCGGTTATTTCCAACCGGACCCGGCACGGACCTGGATTGCGATTTTATTCCAGCTTACACATTTAAGAAAATATGTATCACAAAGGCACACACCGAACTCTCCCCACCTCATGCAAATGGCTGTAGACGGCTATAACGAGCGGGTGCTCCTGCGCCTACCACATGGCGTGGGCCAATCAGGAGAACCCATCCCTACCTCTTATATCCCCCCTCCCCCCACCCCCCCCCCCCCCCCCCCCCAAGAGACCTGGGAGGCGACCCTGTGCGGCTGCTGCACCCTAGAGGCCCAAAAGGTCTTAACGCAGCGCGCCCGGGCTGCGGCAAACTCCAAAGGAGTGGTCTAGCAATCCTAAATAGCAACTGCAAAAGGCGTGACCTTTCTGGTCACTACACTACATCTCTGTATATATAATAAATGTTTCATCAACACCACGGGTCGGTCTGACAATATCAGCATTGTTGAATTGTGTCCGATTTTAAGCGAGGCCAAGAAGCATGATAATGCCACAAGGGAATTCCTTCTTTAATGTCGTTTTAAGCACATCATAAAAGAAAATTGCACACCATCAGTCTAAAAACGCGTGACCTATAGTTCCATATTGTTTACACAGAAAGGAGCTTGTCGATCAAGGGTCAATCAGGCCTTAGTCGTGATGGTCCTGCCAAAACGAATGCAGGGCGTTATGAAGATTTTAGTAGGGAGCTACCAAAATTTCGGCATCAAAGGTCGGATCATTGCGACTAATATAAATACAGCACGAGGCGTGTTAGAATGCTGTGACGCACTACATGACAAGGTGGCAATGATGCATTTAGGCCTTGCAAAGACCTTCCATCGCGTGTCCCATCATGTTTTCTCATCTTGCTGGATCATGCTAATCTGGGTATAATAACGGAAGGCATACGAATGGCGCACTGAAAGCCTCCATAAGAGATCCTCAGTGAGGCAGGGATGTCCATTGTCGTCCCTATTGTTCGCACTTTACCCCTAGCCTCTGTGTTTGTCTTTTCTCAATTCTGATCGAATAATGAGCATTTAGGCTGCTCATAGCACAAGTGAAAATCTCGGTTTACGTTGACCACATCACCATTTTTTGCTCAAATAAAGATAGTGTTCGTGAGGTCACGGCAGTTGAAAAGTTTCACAAATGCACAAGGGAAAAAATAAATTGAGACAAGAGCTGTGGGCTCTGGCATGGTGACTGGCATGAGACAACAGACTATACAACTCCCGACTTCGGTGGTGTATACTGCGCCTAGTACGCACCTTGGCATGCCACTGGACGTTTACAGCAGCCCTGAATCATACTGTAATGAACAACTAGCAAAGATAAAAGAAAAGGAGAATGCATGGCAGTCAAGGTAGACAGTTGTCCATGTTCTCGCGCGTTACTGTGTGCAACCTATGTTTCGTCTCCAAGCTATGATATGATGAGTGCGTTTTGCGCCTCGCTTATGAATATTCAGAAGATACACCGGGTCTTCTGAGTATTTATTTTGGAATCGACATGAGAAAGGACCAGCCGAAGAAGCTTGTTCTTACCCTTGACGAAAAGGGACCTTGGTCTTGCACATTTATTTGTTAGAGGAATCGTGTCGCGGTTTGTTTCTTTGCGATCAAAGGTTTTCATCAAAAAGTTGTGCAAGTTCACTTATATCGATTGCTTCCATGCAGGATTCATTGTATGTTCGGTAGACATGAAATACGCGGTGCCCTGAGAGGTTATTTGCGTGAATTTGTGCTGGCGTACAGGATGATGTAGGTCCGGTCTTCCACGCAGTACCTTACCAATCCCTGTAAGCATTTACCGGTTGTCAAGCTGTGGAAGTCCAGGAGCAGATGTGCTCAAAAGGGTTAAAAGTATGTCACTGCAGCCACCTGCAAAAACCTTCTGCTTTCAACTTCACACACGTAAATTCACGAAAAACGCCACGCTGGGCACGTAACATACATCTTAGTTCTCCTTGTATATCGTTCCTGCTGTCGCCATGACAACGTATGGGCGAGACGATGCCCTCACCCCGGTCTCTAGGAGGGAGCGCGGCGCATGCCATTAGCCGCCAGCTACAAAGATCAAGCACTGCAACGAGCGCACGGTTCAAGAACATGGGAGCGAAGGAAGTAGTCTATGCTTATGCGGCAAGTGTCAGAACAGATGCGGCGGTAGCCTTGGTAGTCGATGGCCGAGGGGCGTCGGTATCCGCGGCAGCCATCAGAGGCCTCAACATAGAGACTGCGGAGGAAGTTGCGATAGCGCTAGCTTGCGTAGGAACGGAAGCCAAGTTCATAATTAGCGACAGCGAAATTTTAGAAAAGGGAGGATATCGCCGGAGGCAGCCAAAATTCTCACCCAAAGAACGATGAATAGGAAAATTCAGTTAATTTGGACACCCGCTCACGCTGCCGTTCCTGGTAACGAGGCGGCTCACGAACTAGCCCGAGCTCTCTACTTCCGGGTAACCGTCGAGCCCCCCGAACACTGGCCATACGACGAGTGTCTGCAAAATTACGGGGAAATCATCGACTATCATAAATTGGGACGTAGACTTGTACCTCCGCCAGATGTTAGCCTAAATAATAGAGAAGCTGTCGCGTGGAGGCGGCTACAAACTAATACGTTCATGAACCCGGTCTGGGCGTTTCACGCGCTACCAGACATAGGGATAATGATCTGTGCAGACACTGTGGGGCGAGAGGGACCCTCGACTACAATTTGGGAGTGCCCACAATCTCCTGCGATACAGCACCGCATCGTCCATCTGGCGGAAGAGGCCGCAACAAGCCAAGGGCTACCTGCCAGCCTCTAATCTACGGGCGCACGACTCTTCGTCTTCCCCGGCACGCGTGCCGGGGGCGGGGAAGAGGACGCCCATTTCCGATGGAAATAAAAGTTGTGCAGCCAACCAACCAAGTTGTTTAGTGGAGTCACCTCGAATCCGTCACGGAAAAACCCGCTTTCCTGCATTGCGTGATCGGTGGGATTCTGTTAAATAAACACTACAGTAGAACCAGCCCTAAAGGCTATCGCTCTTAACGGGTCTTAAGTGCCTCAAAAATATTTTTAAACTATGTTATCCGCACATTTTATTGTTAATGCCGAGTTAATGCCGACACATGAAAAACAAACACAAGAAGGGAATGTTGTAACAATCTAGCCATGCATGAAGACGTTCTTCTATATAAGCACATTTCTGAGCAAAATCTAATTTAAGATATGAATTGGATTTTAGGGAAGGAAAGGAACAGTATCTGTCACACGTATGCACAGATGGCTGAACCACGCAGTGAGAGGACAGGAAGGGATTGGCAGAAGGAAGAGGTGACATAGTGGAAGGCTCCGGAATAATTTCGACTGCCTGGGATCTAATAGTAGTAATGTGCTGTACTACTTTTGCATTAATGTAAACCAGCTCGTGCCTGCTCCTGGCTAGCCGTTGATCACGCACCATTTTCGGTTTTTCCGCAGTGGAAAGGGAACACAGAATTAAAATGTGAGTTAATAAGAAAGAAGAAATAAGGATTGCATCTTTGGTAAATCCATAAGATGAGCTGGATTGTTTATTCGCTTTATTTCAATTCATGTGCAAGGTATGACACCAGGCTGTTCTTTGTGTAAAACGCTGATACGTCCGGGAGCTCCTCACATGTGTATGCTTAAATAAACAATGCAAATCTTAATTAAGTTGCGGTATATACAAACATAAAAATAAAGCAAAGGCATCTGTGCGCTGCTCCACGTCATAGCTCAAGAAAATGCATTTCTTCTCTAAAATAAGTTGTCACTGTCTTTGCTTAGATGGCCTCGACCGCTGCTTCCACAGCTCGGCAGCATTATTATATGGTTGATTTCTCCCTGATAAACAATATGTGCCGTCGCCAAAGATCGAATTATGAATATAAATGGCAAATCAGGCTACAAACATTACTGCCCAGAAAACGTCAAGCAAAATTACCAACTATAGGTACTGAATTCAGTGGAAACAAAAATATACTGCAAAAATGGTGGAGCTGCATAGATTCAGATAATCCACAATGTGTGACAGAGGCATATTATAATCTCGATAATGTCTCCGAGAGTACCGTATCGAAAGAGTACAGCACTGTGCCGAATAACCTGTCAAAAGCGGTCACCGGTTAAAAGAAAGAAAATGTCGCCACCCCAACTGACGTTCTATCGGCCTCAGTGACAGCGTTAGAGACAAGCCTTGTTCTCTCTCCCTCCCTCTTTTTTTGCTTTTTTTTTTGCGACGAGGCTGGCTTGGCTGCTAGAAATATTGTTACGTGGCGGCAAGCGATGACAACAGGAGAACAGAGGATAGAGAGATGATGATGATGATGATGATGAACTCAGACAAAATGGCACATACCCACGGCGGGGTATTGGCCAGGGTGCATTGTAGATTGTAAATATTTATGTTCAAGGACTGGAGTATTCAGATAAATATGAAACTAGAATTTGGAAAAAATAAAAACGGAAAAGAAAAGGTAATGAAATCGTACCTAGCATAGGAATCTACCTGTTGAAGTTATGTAGTCATGAATAAAATCGCACACTGGTTTTAAGGCATATTCCTTGACGCTTGCCCCGAAGGAGAGGAGAACTGGAATGGTTAGTGGAAGACCTAATCTCGAAATGAAGTTGCTAAGAAAATTTTGCGGAGAGATGCGAATCTCCGGCAGAAGAGAAAAAAAAATCTATGAATTCAATTTCTTTGCAAGACTCACAGAGGTTAGTAGCGGATAGCCCCGACCGACATAAATACAGATTTAGTTTCGGTAATCTGCAGCGCAAGAGAGTCATAAACACTTCGCATAGCCTTGAAACACACATGCGGCCACGCCAAGGCCATCTGAGGTGTTGGTAATCTGGTGCAGAAAGGAGAAGCTCATTACTGAGGTGATGGAGACGTTAGATGCTCGATGGTCGTGAGATGACGTTTAATGAATCTGTGTGCGGGCGGGCCTAGCGCGCGTGCTCCTGCCCACGCCACTGCCCTCTTCTTCCTCCTTCGTCCGTAACATAACCCGGGTCCACCGAGCGATCGTTCCGATCGTAGACGAGGAAGTTTACCGATGATGATTCCATGGCATGATGATGGGCGTGTCTGGATGCTTGAAGAAGAGGAAAAAGTAAGAATAGAACGGCTTGCCAGTACGATGTCTGATGCGTGGGTCTTTCGGGTCCTTCGTCTCGGTTCTGATTGGTCTGCTTGCTTTCCTTGTCGTCAGGCCCGGGCTGGGGCTGGGCGGTGGTAGTTGGTCAGGTCTGGGCTTGAAGGGTTGGGGCGAAGCTGCTCGGCGATGTCTCTGGGCCCTCGGTTGATGGTCCCGGCTGCTCCAAGATGAAACTTCCGTCTTGACAATGTGGTCAAGTGCCGATGTTACTGCCCTCGCATCTAGCATGTGGTTCTCTCAGCACATTAGCCTTACTTTCCCTAAGAGAGCCTCAATGGCGCCACTATTGAGTTTCCTGGTGAGGACGGCCGGAGCCGACACCTTTCCCCAGGAGTTATTCCACCACTTGTACAGTAGACTCGTGATGAACAGCACTTCTTGAAATGTTTGTTCAGTGAAAGTTTCGTTCTTTAACGCTTTAGAAGTTTCTTGGATGCTTTTGATATAGCAAGTGAACTCGTTTGTCAGCCACTGCAATCGAGTATCACCAGCTGCGTCATTCTACCGTCTCAAAATGCACATCAAGCCGTGAGTGATCTATCCCCAGGGCGGAGGCCGGGAATGGCTAACCAGACTCCACTTGGTGATCGAGTTCCCACCAATACGCGTGAACAGCCGAGCACGCTAATGAACATGTCTTTAGCGCTACCATCTGGACGGGTGGCTCAGCGTGGTGATCAGAAGCATCCTTCAGAAGACAGTGCACCAAAGTCATCTTCCGCAAACAGGCAAGCGTTCCTGTACAACGACTGATCACCCGATATTTTCGACACCCGGGTCAGGAAACCTATAAAGTGAGCATTAAGGCTCTGACAACCAAGTGCCTTACTGAGATACCGAATAGAGTTATTTAGGCGAATATGGACGCACGTCTTGGAACTAAGGGTTTCCGTGGCTTCACCGCCAGGAAGAAGTCGAATACCATTGCTGTGTGGCTCCCGAGCTGCTGTTGAGTGTCTGCAAACACTTAAGTGTATTTTAGTAACAAGCGAAGTCTCGGTTCTAGTCCAGGTTTTTCTTGTTAAGTCAAGTCAAGTCGTTTTTATTTGCATCTAAACGATGTGGGTAGGCCGGGACGAAAAACGTGAAAAAATTTCACTTGTTGGTTCCGACCTACAACGCTTATTGTTTACAACGTAGATGTTGATGAGGATCAGGCTGCACTTCAGCGTGAGTTCTACTGCCCTACTCCTCGTGTGGTCATAACGCGTCGCATGGGAAAGGGGGGTTCTTTTATCGTCACTTTGCAAGGCCCTCTGATTCCCCCAACTCACTTATTCTATTGTGGCTGCATTCTATGCCCTTCACCATATAAACCAAGTGTTGTCTACTTGCCATATGCATAGGCCCTGCCCTTTTACAACACCAGATGAAGCTATGCAAGAAGAAACAGTATCTTACCGGTGCGGACTTTGCAAAGCTAATGACCATGAGATCACCTCTCCAACTTGCCCAACAAAACAGAAAGCAACTCAAAAGGTCCGTCTTGGGGCACAGAGGCAATGGTCTCCACATATTCGTTCACCACTGGTTCAGACATCTAACGGATTTGAGGCTCTCCAGTTGGACAACATTAAATTGCCACAGCTATCTGAGACCTAGCCATCGGAAGTCTGTACGCTGTACGCTGTACAGTGCTAAATTGAGCGCACAACGTCGTCACAAACAGGGTACAAACGTGAAGAACATGTCGGAACCTCCGCATAATGATGTGACTGCAGTTGACGATCAAATTGAACAGCTTTTAGCGAAAGTTCGTAAGCTTCGTGAACATCGTGAACTGCTTGTTCGTCGTAGGAGAACAGCGGGATCCCAGACCGTCAATATAAATTTGCCTCGCCTACGATTATGTCTCATGCTCTTGTGTCGTTCACTAATTCCCACAAGTCTTCCGCTGCCCTGCCTGATAGCTCCTCGACATCATTACTGACGTTTATGTCACTCTGTTACCTAACCTGACATCTGTGCTTTTGCTAAACCTGGACTCATAATTAGGATGGCGACTACAGGATATCGGGGTGTGCTTCAGCGGAACTGCAAAGGGTTCTCCACAAAGGTCGGAGTGCTCAAATCCCGTCTCCGCATGAACAAACTTCATGTATGGGCCCTATTACTGCAGGAGACCAACGCGTTGCCAGCCATTCCTGGTTTCAGCCGATATGTGTCTCCTTCCGTGGGCGACAGACGTGTGCACAGGGATACTCCTCCGGGAAAGGTGGCTTTGTATGCTGACATGCGATTTCCTCAGGTCTGCCTTGCTCTGGAAAACTGGTGTACTCCATATCAGGGGGTAGGTGCAGTTACAGTCATGTTTAGGACGGCAACTGTTGTAGTTATGTCAGTCTGTGTCAGACCTAGCGGTGGCTCCCCTCCCGCATAAGCATGGGATGGTTGCTGAGTGTTAAACAATAAACCTGGGAGGACCAGTTTTAGTTGGTGGTGACTTTAATGCTCCTCACCCGGACTAGGGGTACTCCATTTTAAGTCCTCGCGGCAGGCGAGTGCGGGACGCTTTTACGGATGCGTAGTTTATTCTCCTGAACCATCCCGATACATCGACGAGGGCTGTGTTTCATATTCGAAGTGGAACATACGCTCTAGATCTTATTTAGTGATCAGGACCCGGCACTCCCTCGTGGCACTTGGAGCCGGACTCCTGGGGGAGTGACCGTCATCCTATCGTCATCGGCCTCTATCCATCACAGGCCCAACGATTACGCCGCAAGTGTTCAGTTGTCCACTGAGACAATTCCCGCGCCATTCTTCAAAATTACTCTGTGGAGTGAACACCATCGCTTCTAGACTACTTAAAAAGCGCACTAAATGAGGCTACAACCATTACCTGGATGGAGGTTGGTCGACAACACCGGATATGCCTCTGTTCAACTTGAGTGCTCGTTGACAAGCGGAATTACCTGCAACTAGAGACCCAGCTTCTGCGCAAGCACGTACAAGACTAAATTACATTACTTCCAAGGTTCCAAAGTATGAGCGTGATCTCTCACGACGGCAGTGACATCTGTGGTCCGAGCAGTTCGCCTCACATTCATCGAATGCTTATCTCTGGCGAATTTTCCATGCCATGGAGCATAGTTGTCGTCGTCCTGATGAGCGGCCACAGCATGCTTTGCAGCAAACTTTCTTCCGAATGATTTCGCAAGACAAGCAGCGCGCAAGTTTTCCCCCAAGTACAACGTGTTGCTGCACCAGTTACAAGAACTTATTTGTGGGGCATGCCAGCTCATGTCGATAAGCTGCCATCTGCTGTCAGCACCGAGGAAATCGCGAGCCAATTCTCCATGCGCGAATTGATTGAAGCTACAAATGAAGCCAACCGAAAGACAGCGCCCGGTCCGGACTCCATTCCGTACGAGGTTTACAAGAACCTCAGTGGTGATGCACTTCCTCAACTATGGGTAGACGGCGATGTACCAGAGAGCTGGAAATCGGCTATTGTGATCACTATTGCAAAGCCAGGGAAAACGCTAACAGACCTTAGCAACTTTCAACCTATATCCTTATTTGCAATTTGCAAGCTTGCTGAGAAACTGATCGCCACACGAATCTCGTGGCGGCTTGAGCAACACGGTTTCTACCACCCGGTAAGGTAGAAAGTTGGGAGAGTTGGTAATTAGATATGATTGAAAAAATGCACTGCACTAAAAAAGAGACCACCGGGCCCAAATTGGCTATAGCCCATCTATAGGCACAGAATACGGGTTGGTTGTCTTGGCGTCCTCAGCATCATCATCCACCCGCCGCCACTATGTACGCACCGTCCTCATCATGGATGTAGAAAAGGCTTATGATAACCTCAGTCATGCTGCCATTTTGGATGCAATTGACATGCTCCATTTAACACATAACTCTTTTCTTGAAGGAACACCATTTGCAATACGCCTCAGTGGCGATGCCATAGTATCATTTGTCCCTCTTCGCGGGATCAGTGTTGTCACCAACATTATTTAATATTGCATTTATCTCCTTTGCATGGCAGGTACATGAAATTTCTGATGTTACATTCTAAATATACGCTGATGACATCACGGTTTGGAGCACACACAATGACCTACTGACTCAATCCAGTGCTCTACAATCAGCTTTAGATATTACGTCTCCGTATGCATCATTCATTGGCCTCGAACTTTCCGCCAGTAAAACTACGTCAACATCAGTCGCCAACCGCTGGGGGCGCCGTAAATTAGCGGCAACACCTATTCGTCTACAGCTGTCCGAAACACCCCTTCAGGAAAGTTTAACAGTAAAAATATTGTGTATAACGATTCATGAGCCAGGAACTGCAACTTCATGGCTGTCTCAGGCTAAAAAACAGGCGCTACAGACTCTGGGTCTGATCAGACGCATTGCTCCAAAAACGGGTGGCGCTCGCTCAGATTTTGCAAGAGAGTTGGTGCGGGCAGTTGTGCAACCGCGCCTTGTTTATCAATCCCAATTCCAGCATTTGACAAGGGCACCTTGGGATCGCCTTGAAGCTATAAACCGAGAGGCAATAAGGGTTATCACCTGCCTCCCTCGCATCACACCAATCGTGACACTCCAAGAAAACGCTCAGCTAAACACAATAGATGAACTGGTGCAGCACCGACGTGATTCACGCAGGCTTAAGGGCACCCTCTCTCACGCAACGTGTGCTCTGAGGGCTTATGCTTCGTCACATTCACTTCTACCACCGCCACTGCCAGTTCTTCCTCTTTGGCTTTTTGTACAGCTGATCGATAACAAGCCAATTGATTTACGACGGTCTCGAACACAGGAAACGGCGTCGTAACTTCGCAAGCGAATTATGGAACTAGACGACTGCTTGCCACAAGGATCCATTACAATTTACGTCGATGCGAGCATCCAAGCCTATGAAGTGACAACTGCAGTTTACTGCCCTAGCAAATCTTCACCGAACATGACATCAACGTTTCAATTACCTACCGGTATCTCCATCTTCGTTTTGTGCGGAACTGCTTGCAGTGCAAGAGGCGATTCGCTCTGTGACCGTCATTCCCCTGCCTCACATGGCCCGCATATCCATACGCACTGATGCCCTCCAGGTGACAAAGCTACTTAGACGCGTTAGCGGTAGCACAGAAATCTGCCAAAACATACACAGTCTAGTGGCACGCATACCACAGCCAATTCATATTGAATGGACTGCGTGTGACCTTTTAAGTACTCAAAGCCAGGCGGATTCTGCGACCCGCCTTTCACCCTCAACCTCGACACCGCCGAACCTCATAAAATTGGAAAATGCTACCCTACTTTAAACAAGAAAGGAACACATCCGACGCCGTACACGTGCTCTGATACCTCCGTGTACGGTAAGCCTCCCCCGCCGCGGTCTAACCCGTGCAGAGGAGGTAGCGCTTCTGAGGATTAGAGTTGGAGTGGCCCTAACACCGACAGTGATTAGAAAGTGGCCTCAATTTCGACATTGGTATCCATACCCTGGGTGACCCGTCTGCAAATCCAGAAATACAGAAGCTGATATCCATCACCTGCTGTGGGAATGTCCAGCGCTGAAGCCAACGCGGATCCGGCACCTGGTGGCAGCTGGCCTCTCTCCCCATAATCCACAGTCATATGCCGCTTGGACGCAGGGACCACATCATCGTCCACTCCTCGACTTCATTGCATCAGGCAACCTTTTTCATTTATTTGACCACACCCTTCATCCTTCATAGCATTTTTATGCCCTGAGGCAATAAACATCACACACACACACAAAAAAAAATCCACTGGTTGCAGGGTAAGCGAAGAGGTCTGTCTATTGACAATGACAAAGCAGGAGCGATCAAGGATATAGTGCGTAGGAGGTCTACGATTGAGACGTCGATGCCAGAGAGTAAAAGCTTTTCAAGAAGTAATGAGTGAGTTACAACGTCGAAAGCTTTGCTCAAATCAGAGTATATAGTTGTCAACCTGACCTCTCTGAACTGACGCAGAGGCATACGTTATAAACATGACTAGGTTGGTTGAAGTAGAGCGACCCGATATGAAGCCATGTTGGTTCGGTATAATGACAAGTTTGAGATGGAAGGAAAGTACGTTGTGCAAATCTAATTCGAAAAGCTAAGAAATTGCTCATAGGAGAGAAATCGGACGATAGTTGGAAACATATTTGTTTCATGAAGATAGGAAACACACGTGCCTTATTTTTACACGCGAGGAAAGGCAGCACTTTTCAAACCGTTATTAAATATAGTAGTCAATACCAGTAAAACGATATTACTAAAGGCTTCTACTATGGCGTCTGGAATGCCATCAGATACAGCAGACAAAGATGGTTTGGGACGCTTAAGACTCGCAGTTACCAACTTCTCCGCAAAGAGAACGGAATCAGGTGGTGCACCAGGTGGGAGGCATACAGAATCGTAATGTGGAGGTTTGTATACGGAGGGGAAATATTGGGCAAAACTCTCGGCAACATCCCGAATTTTCGGCCCCTGAGAGTCAACTAAGTTGATACTCAAATCCGATTTAATGGAACGTTTGCGAACGTATCGTCAGACGTGGTCCCGCTTGTATAAGCGTTTGCAAAGAGAATGCAAGCGGCGAAACTGATCTGCCCAGTTGTGAAACCCATGCAGGGCGTCTCGCTTTGCGATGGTCCCGTTCCTTAAGTTTTAACGCCGTTCTTAGTTGCCCAGAAAACCAAAAAGGAAACTTGCTACGAGTAGGAGTACGCAGAGGTATGTACTGACGCATACCATCAAGAACTATTTCAGTGAAGCGACTGATTTGTCAGTCGGCATCACTAATGCCATTTAAAAGGAACCAGTCGGCGGAAGAGAAGGAATTGAAGAGATCGACATAGTGGCCACGTGCATACGCGAGAGGGGGCGAATTCCCCGCCCGATGTAAATTAGCAGAAAGTGAGGCAGAGACAGAAGTAGTAACTAAAAGAGGAGGGTGAAAGTTCTCACAGCGACCAAGATACTTTGTTGGGCGAGTTGGTACTTATTCATTATTGATATAAACAGCGCGAACACGAAAACAAGGGACAAGAAACAAGAAAGCCACAGTACAGCGCATGTACTGTGGCTTTCTTGTTTCTTGTCCCTTGTTTTCGTGTTCGCGCTGTTTATATCAATTCTCACAGCGAGTCAGCAGTACGTCGGAACTCGTGACTCGCACACTTTCAAAATTCGATAGATATCAAGAATATTACCACAGCAGTTTTCAATGAAACTGTGGTGCTGCAAAGAGTTAAAATCTATAAAATCAAGTAGCATGTTCCATTTAATATAGAGTGGTAGTTCTGAGAAGTAGTAGGTGAGCTCCAGTTGATACCCGGAGAATTAAAATCGCCTAAAATGAGTAGTTTGTGTTTGCTATGAGAAGTTGTATTGAGTACAAAACATCATTGTAGGCAGGAATAATAATAATAATAATAATAATAATAATAGTAATAATAATAATAATAATAATAATAATAATAATAATAATAATAATAATAATAATAATAATAATAATAATAATAATAATAATAATAATAATAATAATAATAATAATAATAATAATAACAATAATAATAATAATAATAATAATAACTTTTATTAGGGATCTTTAACATCGCACAGCAGACGGACGCCTTAACATTTCATCTCTTCTGAAATGTTGTCGCCGCGGTCGTTTTCGAAGCCGGGTATTCCGGACGTAGCCGAACGTTGATCCGCCGGGGCAGGTCAAAATCCTATTACTTTTAGAAAGTCGGAATCTGTCCCCACAGTCCGTCGAGTCTATACGTAAAAGTTATCTTCGTCCTCGACTTCAAGAGTGCTATAAGATACTGATGTCGTAAACACTATTAAAGTTTTCAAAAATGCAAATCATAAAATGATTGCTTCCCTTTCTAAAAACACATGTGTAAAAGAGGATACTGGCCACTTTTCGCCTTCCATTTCGGCACCCCTTACTTTGTTATTTCAAACACACCTTCTCTGGATCCCACCTTACCCCGCCGGTGGTTAGGGCGCTCGACTTTAAAAAAGAAAACTGATTCATTTATAGGAAGGGAAAGGCGCGGTAACTGCCTAACTTGTTTTCTGTGTACACCTCAACCGCGCCGTAAGGGAAGGGAGGAAGGTGGGGGTTAAAGTGGGAAGAGAGAAAGAGGAGCCCTAGTGGAGGGCTACGGAGTAATCTCGACCACCTGGGGATCTTTAACGTGGGCTGACATCGCACAGGACACGGACGCCTCTTCGTTTCGCCTCCATCGAAACGCAGCCGCTGAGGTTGGGATCGAACCCGGGTACTCCGGCACAGTAGTCGGGCGTCTTACCACTGCACCCCTCTGGCGGGGTGCGCTCGACCTTATATGCCCAAGAATGCTGTTGTTGTGGCTGTAGGAAGAAGGAAAAAAAAATGCACCTGGCCTGCTACTGGCTCTGTAGCTGAGTCGCGTCCGCTGCCTCGTGCAGACAGAAGAGATTAATTGATTGATTTAGAGGAAGGGAAAGGCGCGGTAGCTGTCTCACTTGTTTTCTGTGGACACCTCAACCGCGCCGTAAGGGAAGGGAGGGAGGTGGGAGTTAAAGTGAAAAGAGAGAAAGAGGAGCCGAAGTGGAGGACTACGGAGTAATTTCGACCACCTGGGGATCTTTAACGTGCGCTGACATCGCACAGCACACGGACGCCTCTTCGTTTCGCCTCCATCGAAACGCAGCCGCCGAGGTCGGGTTCGAACCTGGGTACTCCGGCACAGTAGTCGGGCGTCTTACCACAGAACCACCCCGGCGGGGAAACAGACGAGAAAATAGAGAAGAAAGAAAAGGTAAAGAGAGAGAGACAGAAGAGAAAATAGAGAAGAAAGAAAAGGAAAATGGAGAGAGAGACGCGTGCCGCAACAACAGCTGCCGTCCACCACCAAAGCGGTGGCGGGTGCAATGACGGCCTGCAGGATCAAATCCCGGCTTCGGTGACGCGTATTAGCAAACTATATCCCGTGGGAGCATTCGAGCAGATGGCGCTCTAGCGCGTGATTCCTCTGAGCAGCGCCACCTGGCGCCAAATAGTGGATATGTTGCCTAAACAAATAACAACGAATTTAATGGCCGTCGTTCTCGATCTCTTGGCTGTACAGGAAACGAAAATTGAGGGTGAAGAAGCGAAACGAAGAGGCGTCGTGTGCTGTGCGATGTCAGCGCACGTTAAAGATCCCCAGGTGGTCGAAATTACTCCGTAGCCCTCCACTACGGCTCCTCTTTCTCTCTTTCCACTTCCACTCCCACCTTCCTCCCTTCCCTTACGGCGCGGTTGCGGTGTCCACAGAAATCAAGTGAGACAGTTACCGCGCCTTTCCCTTCCTATAAATAAATAAATTTTTTGAGGGTGAAGAAGAGACCGGTACCATGGTGCGGCGTTTCACGTCTAGGTTTTATGCTGTAGTGAGTCACGCAAGAGGCACTTCTGCAAAATGTGTCCTTTTTGGTAAAACGCTGCCAGGTCTTACGGTGAAGGTCTATTTCTCATGTTTGTCGGGTAGGTGTGTTTTTGTTGATTTCACTCTCGGCAGCGCTGAGTGGCGCATTGTATGTTTGTATGCACCAAATCAAACAGAGGAAAGGGCAGCTTTTTTTGAAAGCATTGAACAGCATCTTAATTTGCAAAAACACCTCATTCTTATGGGCGACTTCAACTGCGTCCTTAGTAGTCGCGATAAGACCAGTGTGCGCGGATTCAGAGATGTAAGCACTGAGGTACTGTCCAAAATTGTGGGGGAGTGGAACCTTGAGGATGTGGCGGAATGTCTTGATGGGGCGTGCGGTGTAAAATAGACATATTTTCAGCGTGCAAGCCACGCTCGTCTTGACTGCATATATGCCCCGCCGGGGCGGTGCAGTGGTAAGACGCCCGACTACTCTGCCGGAGTACCCGGGTTCGAACCCGACCTCGGCGGCTGCGTTTCGATGGAGGCGAAACGAAGTGGCGTCCGTGTGCTGTGCGATGTCAGCCCACGTTAAAGATCCCCAGGTGGTCGAAATTACTCCGTAGCCCTCCACTACGGCTCCTCTTTCTCTCTTTCCACTTTCACTCCCACCTTCCTCGCTTCCCATACGGCGCGGTTCAGGTGTCCATAAAACCAAGTGTGACAGATACTGCGCCTTTCCCTTCCTGTGAACCAACTATTATTATTATTGACCGCATATATGTTTCGCTTGATGTGATTCCAAAATGTAGTAGCTACCATGTTGTTCTCGTCTCTTTTTCTGACCACTGTTTAGTAGGATGCTTTTAGTTGGGACGACTGAAAATTAAATCGCAAGTATAAATACGAAATTTTCAGAGATGCAGTAACGGAAGAAATAGGCAAGATATATACCCTGAACATGGTAGCAATGGGAGCTTCCCTACTGAAAAAACAAAAGTTCTACGTGGCAATAACCTCATAAAATCTCGTCTAATCGCATAAACTCTCATCCGGTTCACATCATTATCATAAAATATCGTACATAATTTATAATAATGTACAAGAAGCTATGAGACCTTATGCGAATATATGCGATGTGTATATGATTTCTTATGTGAATTGAGTGAGATTATGTGAGAAAATGTGAGGTTATCGCCTCAATTTTTTCAGTAGGGTTTGTAAGGAACAGCTTAAAATAGCAATTGGTAGATCTAGTGTCCTTGCCCACGAACAGAAACATATTGAACGCGACTTAAGGTCCCTGCTTGGAAAATGCTTGAAAATGAATCTGCAGCGCCTGGCAAATGGACAGAAGATATAAGATTAAACAAAAAATCGAACTGATAGAGTAAGAGCGTTATTGCGGTGCGCTTGTACGTGCGAAAGCGGAATTCGAGACAGCTGCAGAGGAGGCACCGTCGAGACGAGCACTAGGAATTGGAAAGGCGCACGCACAGAGAAATCACATCGGAAATATAGAATGGGGCGGCGTCTTATCGGATGACAATGAGCATATTTAGCGAGCATTCTTTCAATACTACCAGACACTGTTTGCATTGCACGAATTTGATATGAGAGCGTTTAAGGACAGGTATCTCGGGGCACTACCAAGACTAAATGAAGAAAAGAAAAAGATTTGAGCTGCCAATAACTGAATCAGAGGTCGAACTGGCAATAAACAATTTAAACCCGGTAAAATCCCCCGGTCCAGACGGCTTAAGTGCGGCGTTTTACAAAGAATTTAAACTCGAAATAGCGCCAGTCCTTACTGTAATGTTTAACGAAGCTTATGACGTAAACGAACTTTTCGGGTGTTCTGAATCGAGCGGACGTGCCTTTCATGGGCTCCGCCAATTTCGGTTACTTTGGGCAATTCATCGGCTCGGCGTTTTTTTCAATTTTGTGTCGAATCGACGGAACGCGTCAACAGGACCACAGGAATACCAGTTTTTTCGAGGTGGGACTCTTGTTTCCGATGTTTTCGGACTTTTGTTCGGTGGAAACGTATTGAAGCTAGGCCTATCGTGGCCTAGCGTCTCGCGGTACCCTGGGATCGCGGCGGCCCCGTCGGGGACCCATCCCTAGCCTCGTGAAGCTGACTAAAGCTAAAAAAAAATGGAAATTGTTCAAGGAACGCCGGTAGATCTGGCGGAATTTCAAGTGCCTGGCCAATGGTATACCACCAAGAAGAAGAGATATGTGCCGCTCGAGGAGACCGTGCAACAGGTTGAGAAGCAGCGAGCTGCTGAGAAGCATGCTCCAAGAAAAATGGCTGAGAAATGGGTGGAAAAGCAGCATGCTCGCCCACCTGATGACGCCGAGATGATCATTTTGAGGCCACGTGGCGGCCTCGTACGTCTCCTCAATTTTGGCAACGCAATCTTGGCTGACGCAATAATCGTGGCAGCTGGTATCCACCCGTGCGAGGCCGGGGAGGACGTCATCTCGACGAATATTACGAGCGCCGAAAGGAAGAGACGCTACGCGAGCCTAACCCACCTCGTGTTCGAGGGGGAGAAGATCGAATTAACAGCCTACGTGGCGACGCCGGAAGATTGCGGCAAGGGCGTGGTACATGACGTGCCACTTATACCGACGAGATCATAATGGAGTGGCTGAGAATCCACGGCAACCCGCCAGTTTTAGGTGTGCGGAGACTCGGCAAAGATTCCAGAACTGTACTAATTCTCTTTGAAGAGAGAGAAGTACCACGATGGGTTCGCCTGACTCCGATGGCGCAGCGGTGTTAATTTTACCGCAAAAAAATATGAAGCATGCAATGCCTGGGGAAGATTCGGTCACAGGGAGGACGTCTGTCCGGACCCGAGCAACCTCAAGTGCAATGGAGAGGCCACCGCAAGGTCACCAGTGCAAGGCAAAGTGCCAGCTATGCGGCAAGGGTCACCTGCTTGGTGACCGAAAATGTAAGGAAATATACAGGACTCCGTACGAGGTGAAGAAGAAGCAATGGGAGCGAAAAGTCAAGGACAAGCCAGCGCATGACGACACCAGAGGGCTACCGAAAGTCAAGCAAGAAGGAGGAGGAGACTTCCGCGTTAGAGAAGACTCCTTAACAAGGTTGGAATCTACCGCCAACGAGACGCCACCGCAGCAGCGAGGGCTCCAGTTCTCGCTCCATGGGACGCTCCAGATCTGGGTCCAGGAGACGCTCGAGTTCGAGGGACGCGGCCAACTCATGGACCAAGCGGAACGCCAGCGGAGACCGGAAAAATGTAAGCTTCTACAGCGGGGCTTCCCAGGCTAAACCTAGGAAAGATAACAAAGACGAGGAAGCCGAAATTTTTAAAAAAGAAATTGAGGAGCTTAAGGGGTGATTAAAAAGCTAACGCAAAATCAAAATTCGAAACAGCATACGGAAAAGCAAGGGCCTCCCACTCCCGCGAGCCAGCTGCCACCTGCTCTGCCAGTCGCCCCGCCACAAGCGGCGCCACCGGCGAAAGGGGATGAGCAAATGGTGACTGAGGCGTCTCGCCCGCCCCCGGTGAAGCGCAAATTAATGAAACAGACCCGCTCCAAGCACTCGAAAATAGCCTTGACGAAAAATTGAATTCATTCATGAGCCAAATGACCCAATTCATGAACCAAATTCAGAGCCAGGTACAGGCACTTCCAGGGGAAGTGCAAAAAGTTCGAACCGAGTTCATGGCCGTCAACACGTGGCAGCAGAATGTCGAGCGAACCCTAACCCAGCTGCAAAATGACCAGGCGCGTAAATGAAAACCAAATTTGGCAGTGGAACCGTCGCGGCTTCCAGCGCAAGAGAGCACTACTGCAGCAATACCTTCCACTCATAACTGAGACCCCCCTCAAAATCGCCCTTCAGGAAACGGGGAAGGGAGCCAAACTAATGGGATACCAGGTGTTCAACAGCGATAGAGGCGTGAAATCGACGGTAGCGACCTTTGTCAAGCGCAATGTAGCGGTGATAGAACACGATTTGAATTCGAGAGATATCGAGAACGTATTTCTCGAGATATTAACGGGACGAAAGAAGGATCCCAGTCTATTCCTTCTTAACATTTATAGCCCACCCAAGCAAAAGAAAAACAGATTTAGGGCCCTTATGCGCAAAGCCACCAAGGCGGCCGGGAATAATCCCTTGCTGATCGTCGGTGTCTTTAACGCCAGACATCAAGAATGGGGCTATGCTATACAGGACACCAAAGGTAGGCAGCTATGGGAGGACACGCACGAGCTAGGTCTCACCCTGCATACGTATCCAGATCATCCAACGAGGACGGGTAACAGCGTATGCGCGGACACATCCCCAGACCTGACATTTTCAGAAAAACTTACAGGGTTTAGACTGGCAAAATTCTGAGCACAATTTTGGCAGTGACCATTTCATTGTCGTTTCGGTCATCAGAGAGGGCGTCAAGACGCACAGGGTGTGCCAACCGGCCGTTACGGAATGGGATCAATTTAGAGACATCAGGGCAACCGCGCAATTAGAATGGATTGAGAAAATTGAGGAATGGACGGAGGCACTCAAACGCCACGTTGGGGAGGCGACAAAGACGCTGGTAGGAGACGACGCTCCTGGTATAGCAGATAGCCGACTGCTCCACATGTGGAACGCTAAACAAAGCATGGAACGCAGGCTGAAGAAGCAAAAGTGGAACAAGAATCTTAGAAGACGAATCGCGAGGCATAACAAGAAAATTGAAAGCTACGCAATCAAATTGTGCGAACAAAAACTGGCTCAGCAGATACGACGAAATGAAGGGAGGCATGAATGTCTCCAAAACGTGGGTCATGCTCCGGCATCTGCTGGACCCAACAAATTCAAAAACTCAGTCGGGAATAAGATTGGCAAAAGTCAGACACGCCTTTGAAGAAGACGATGTGGCGTTTATGAATAAGTTAGTAAAAACGTATGTTGCAGACAACCAGCGTTCCCTCCTCCCGAGCTACGGTGGCACGCCCAACGAGGCGCTTGACGCCCCCATCACGGAGGCGGAGGTAAGGGCGGAAATTGTAAAACTAAAAACTAAATCAGCCCCGGGCCCCGATGGGATCACCAATAAAATGCTAAGGAATCTGGACGATGACTCTATTAGTCTTCTAACGGAATTCGTTGGAAAAGTTTGGGAAACGAGCCAGTTGCCAGATCAGTGGAAAACGGCAAATTTAATACCAGTACCCAAACCGGGAAAACCACCGCAACTGGAAAATTTGAGACCGATTGACCTCATGCGAAGGAAGTTGCTGGAGCACTTAATACAGACGAGATTAACGTGCTTCATAGAGCAAAACAACCCGTGACCGCACGAAATAGTCGATTTCCGACCACACTTGTGCACGCAGGACGCAATGCTCCGACTAAAGCATGATATCATAGACTCATCGCAAGACGCCAAAGTGATACGGGGCCTAGACCTTACCAAGGCTTTCGACAATGTCAGGCACGAGGCTATCCTCGAAGGGCTCGAAGTGCTCGGAGTAGGAAAGCGTACAACTACATAAGAGACTTCTTATCGGGCAGAAAAGCCTGCATGATATTTCAAAATTTAGAATCTCCTACGATAGAGTTAGGAAGCAAAGGCACACCGCAGGGCTCAGTGCTATCGCCTTTCCTATTCAACGTGGCAATGAGAGGCCTCCCGGGTAAACTTAACCAAATCAAGGGGCTAAATTTTAGCATGTATGCGGACGATATTGACCTCTGGATTAACCATGGGAGCGATGCGAGTACGGAGGAACGCTTTCAGGCAGCGACCGACGTCATTGTCAATTACGCGGCTAAAAGGGGACTTTCGTGCTCCCCGTATAAATCTGAGTTGTTAGTTTATAACCCAAAGTACCTCCGCTGCAAGAATAGCGGGGAGTTTCATATTGATACAAATTATAGTCGACGACAAAGCGGAGACAATCAGTGGCTAGTTGACGTAGACGATGAAGTGGTTGCTGGTTGGCGTAGACGACGAAGTTAGTCGCCTGGAACCGCGCTCAGACCGCTGCTCGGACCGCACTCGGACTTCGGCAGTCTTCTAGGCTCAGGGCGTTGCCTGGACGTTTGGCGCAGTACCCGTTACAGTCTGGTGGAAGTGCTGGGTACGCTTTCCCACGTTTACACACTTCACGACGGATCTGACTCCGGTCCACCAGCGACTCAGTCGCCGCCTCCGCGGACAGTCGCCTGAGGTTGGGCCCCTTTCCACCCCTACGAGGATAACACAGCCGCAACTCTCGAGCCACCTCGACATGGGCACTGATCCCAGGCTCCCAGCTCCGATCGTTTGCCACCCGCCGCTAACACCATCATCTTTTCACGGCGACGTCTTCGAAGACGCTGAGGATTGCCTGGCGACCTTCGAGCGAGTGGCTCGGTACAACAGCTGGAGTGACGAGCGGAAGCTCAATAATTTTTACTTCGCCCTAGAAGAGTCTGCGCGTACGTGGTTCGAAAACCACGAGGGCGCCCTTACCACCTGACAAGCATTTTGCCGTGAACTTCTGACCACCTTCCCCAACGTTGACCGCCGCGAGAAAGCTGAAGCTGCACTTCAGTCCAGAAACCAGCGGCCAAATGAAATTTGCGCATGTACTGTGAAGACATATGACCCGTCTTTTACAGCGCGCAGACCCCAATATGAAAGAGGAGGAGAAGCTTCGCCACCTTATGCGTGGAGTTAAGCAGGAGCTGTTTGCGGGCCTCGTTCGCAGTCCACCGCGTACCGTTGCTGAATTCCTCGCGGAGGCAACGACCATGGAAACGATGCTCCAACAACGGGCCCGGCAGTACAACCGAGATGTGAGCAGCCTGGCCCCAGATGTTTTTTCGTCGTGCCATGGAGGCGGTGCGGACGCCTTACGTGACCTCATTCGGTCGGTTGTTCGAGAGGAACTCCAACGTTTCCGTCTGCCTCAGAGTGCGCCAGTGACATCACTGACCGAAGTCGTCAGAGATGAAGTACGCCAGGCTGCTCATGAATTCCCGGTCACCAACGTACTGCAGCGCGTCGATGAAATGCCCACGCACACATCCGTTGTTCGTCAGGCAGCCGCCTACGATCTTGTCGCTACCATGCCTCCACGGGTCGACGACAAACGAACGTACACGTTCGTTGCACGTCAAGCAGCTGCCTGTGGTCCTGTTGACCCGGACACCGGTGGTTAGCCACATCAGTCCGTATGACGCATCGGCTCAAGCTGCGGTTCCTGTTCCACGCCCTCGCACGTCGAACGTGTGGCGTACGCGGGACCGCAAGCCAATCTGCTACCACTGCGGGGAGGCCAGTCACCTTTACCGTGCATGCCCGTATCGCCGAGTGGGACTTCGCGGCTTCGGACTTGATGCGCCCTGTCCACGGAACGGCGAACGGCCGCTCGAAATTGAAGCTCATCTGTCGGCCCGTCAGAGGCCTGGGAGATACAGGCGCTATGACTCAGGATCGTCATCTCCGCTGCGGTACCGTTCCCCAAGCCCTCGCAGAGACGCCAGCAATACTGAGCGGCGTTCTTCCAGTCCACACCGGGAAAACTAGTTCCAGTGGTCTCCGGAGGCAGGGCCGCTACTGTCGGAAAAATTGAAGATCCTCCGCCGCCGGTACACCGATACGCTGATTTCTCACAGGGGCAGGGTAGCGACAGCATCCGACGCGCTACTTCTGATTTGTCGTGACACTTGACGGAACTGACACGATCGCTTTACTTGACACTGGTGCAGACTATTCAGTGGTGAGCCACGCCCTCGCCCAGGAACTGAGCAAAGTTGTGACGCCATGGTTGAGCCCTAGCATTCGCACGGCTGGAGGTCACCTCATTAGCCCGGCCGGAAGGTGCACAGCCCGAATTGGCATCCGTGGTTTCGTCTACGTAGAGGAATTCGTTGTCTTGCGCGAATGTTCGAGAGATTTGATTCTGGGGCTCGACTTTCTGCAGGCAAACGGTGCTGTGATCGACCTACATTAGGCACGAGTCAAATTCTCGACTAAACGGACAGTGGCACGCTTCGACACCCACGATCCCTGTAGCCATGCTCTGCGTATTGTGGAGGATGATGTCACGGTGCCACCACGGTGCAGTGTCGTAATGCGCGTGCAGAATGACCTATTTGATGACTTTGAGGGCTTGACGGAGGGTCATATCCCACTGCTGCTTGAGAGGGGTCTCGTTTTTGCCCGAAGTCTCGTCCACCTACGAGATGGCTGCACTACCGTTCTGCTCACAAACTTTTCGAACGAATTTCAGCACCTCGTCAAAGGCACGGTGATCTCCTTCCTCCAAAACGTCGCGGAGTGTCCACATTTGTGCACCGTGGAAGAAGCCCTTCAAGACGACACTGGACCTCGTCACGTTCTGCCACCCGTCGAAATAAACACCGAGTTATCGCCGGCTCAGAAGGATCTGCTTTCGGCTGTCTTGGCAGATTTTGCAGACTGCTTCGTAACGTCTTCCAAAGTGGGCCTAACTTCGGTTGCCAAGCACCGTATAATAACAGACGAGACCACGCGCCCCGTATGCCAACGCCCATACCGCGTTTCTCCAACGGAACGAGCAGCGATTCAGAGACAGGTCACCGAAATGCTTTCCGACGATGTCATTCAGCCGTCTACAAGCCCGTGGACTTCGCCGGTTGTTCTCGTCAGAAAGAAGGGCAACACTCTGCGGTTCAGTGTCGATTACAGAAAACTTAATCTCGTCACTAAAAAGAACGTTTACTCACTTCCCCGCATAGACGACGCACTCGATCGACTGCGAGATGCCCGATACTTCTCGTCGCTAGACCTAAAAAGTGGGTACTGGGTAGAAGGGGATGACAGAGACCGGGAGAAAACGGCTTTCGTGACACCCGATGGCTTGTATGAGTTTAAGGTGCTACCGTTCGGCCTATGTTCGGCACCGGCCACGTTCCAACGCATGATGGACACCGTTCTGTCTGGTTTGAAGTGGCAGTCGTGTTTGGTTTACCTAGACGATGTCGTCGTATTTTCGACCACCTTCGACCAACACCTAGAAAGGTTACGCCTTGTGTTAAAAGCTCTTCGAGACGCCAACCTGACAATCAAACCGGAGAAATGTCACTTCGGCTTTGAGGAACTTCGCTTCCTTGGTCACGTGGTCAGCGCAAAAGGTGTTCGCCCGGACCCTGAAAAGACAGCTGCCGTTTCTGTTTTTCCGCACCCTACTGACAAGAAAGCTGTTCGACGGTTCTTAGGTTTGTGCTCCTATTACAGACGCTTTGTACGAGACTTTTCGCACATCGCAGAACCGCTAACCACACTGACTCGAGATGACACACCGTTCCTGTGGGGAAGTGAACAAGAGGCGCTTTCCTTGAGCTTCGCAGCCGCCTACAGAATCCCCCGATACTAGGCCATTTTGACGAAAACGCCGCAACTGACGTTCACACTGATGCCAGCAACGTTGGGGTTGGTGCAGTACTAATTCAGTGGCAAGACGGTGCAGAACGGGTCATCGCTTACGCGAGCCGAACACTTACTCGCTCCGAAACGAACTATTCAACAACTGAGAAAGAATGTCTGGCGGTAATATGGGCCCTCACCAAGTTCCGACCATACCTCTACGGCCGACCTTTCCGCGTTATAAGCGACCACCATTCATTAGGCTGGCTCGCGAGCCTCAGAGACCCGTCAGGACGATTGGCTAGATAGAGCATTAGATTACAAGAGTATGACGTAACAGTCGTATACAAATCAGGACGGAAGCATCAGGATGCTGACTGTCATGTCGCGCTCGCCCATCGCCATATGTCCAGAAGAAACGGCCGATGAATTTCCCTTTCTGGGGGCTATTAGTACAACCCAAATGGTGCAGCTGTAGAGAATGGACCCAGAGTTAGCGTCACTCGTCGACTATTTGCAGGCCGTCGACGTCCATATTCCCCGTGTTTTTCATCGTGGGCTTCAAACGTTCACTCTGCGTGGTAACGTGCTCTACAAGCGAAATTTTGCTAACAATGAAGAGACGTTTCTCCTTATTGTGCCCTCCGAGTTGAGCCGAGATATATTGACTGCCTGTCATGATGAAGCCACCGTCGGCCACCTGGGGGTGAGCCGTACACTTGCACGAATTCGTCAAAAGTATCATTGGCCCAGGTTACTCCCATCGGTGCGGGCCTATGTACGCTCATGTCGTGACTGCCAACGTCGGAAGTCTCCGCCATTGAAACCCGCTGGATTTCTTCAGCCTATTGCTCCGCCGAAGACCCCTTTCCATCAAGTGGGCATGGATCTTCTCGATCCTTTTCCGAAGTCCTCGTCTGGCAACCGTTGGGTAGTCGTCGCGACAGACTACCTAACACGGTACGCAGAGACCGCGTCCCTTGTTAAAGGTACTGCAGTCGAAGTTGCTCAGTTTTTCGTTCATAACATTGTCCTACGTCATGGCGCCCCCGCCATGGTAATCACTGACCGTGGAAAAGCTTTTACGGCTCGCCTAATCCGGTTGGTCATGACCCTTACTCACACTAGCCATCGACGTGCGACGGCGTATCACCCTCAGACCAACGGGCTGGTTGAGCGCCTCAATCGCACCCTCACCGACATGATTTCTATGTATGTGGACGCAGAACATCGCAGCTGGGATGCGATTTCTCCCTATATAACTTTCGCGTACAATACCGCCACTCAAGAGAGGACGCGACTGACCCTGTTCCAACTTGTCTTCGGTCGCCAGTGAGCACGTCGTTGGATGCCATGATGCCAGTTGGTCCTTCTTGCGACTCTGACGCCGAACTTGACGCCGACATCTTTGTTCAGCGTGCTGAGGAAGCGCGGCAACTAGCACGCCTCAGAATCCACCGACAACAGGCGAATGACGCTGCTCGGTATAAACTCAGCCGAAGAATCGTCACTTACGAGCAGGGCGACTTCGTCCGGGTGTGGACACCTGTTCGTCATCGCGGCCTATCTGAAAAGTTGCTACGCCAATACTTCGGCCCTTACGAGATTGTTCGCCGTATCAGTGACGTCACCTACGCCGTTGTTCCCGTAGCTTCAGCTCCATCCCGAAGGCCACAGCGTCCTGAAGTCGTGCACGTAGTTCGGCTGAAGCCCTATCATGATAGTGTATGACTGAAGTTTTTGTCAACGCCACTGGGTCCTTGTGACACTTTTGTGCACCCTTTCGCTAACTTCTTCCTAGTAGCACCGCATCGCATCGGGTCGATGCTACAGAGGAGGGGGCAGTGATACAAACTATAGTCGACGACGAAGCGGAGGCAATCAGTGGCTAGTTGACATAGACGATGAAGTGGTTGCTGGTTGGCGTAGACGACGAAGTTGGATGCCTGGAACCACGCTCAAACCGCTGCTCGGACTTCGGCGTTCTTCTAGGATCAGGGCGTTGCCTGGACGTTTGGCGCAATACCCGTTACACTATTCAGGTGGAGGGCAAACCGGTGCCAAAAGTAAATCAGATCAGGATTTTGGGGGTGGTCATTCAATCCCACGGCCATAACGGAGAGGTCCTGAAAAATTAGAAAGTTACGCGATGCAAACCCTCGGGCTCTTGAGGAGGGTCACCACTAAAGAAAGAGTCCTCAAGGAAAGAAATTTACTAAAACTAATCCAGGCATACGTAATAGGCAGAATCAGTTACGCCGCGCCCTACCTGGACATCGAGGCTGGCGAAAAAGAGAAGTTAGACTGCCTGATTCGAAGATGCGTTAAGAAAGCGCTAGGACTGCCCTCGAGCGAACGACTGCTCGAACTCGGGGTGCATAACACGTGGGCAGAATTGGTGGAGGCAGTGCGAGTCTCCCAGTTATAGAGACTAAGCACGACCGAGACGGGCAGGGTAATCCTTGCAAAAGTAGGCCTCAACCCAGACAGAGGAGTTAAAAGAAAAGTCACAAATAATAGTGAAATCAGGAATGCCTTGGTAGTCCCCCCCTTCCCTAGAAATATGCATCCAGCATTTAATGTCGAAAGAAGGGCCAAACGAGCCGAAGCTCTAGAGCGACGGTTCAAGAACATGGGAGCAAAGGAAGTAGTCTATGTTGATGCGGCAAGTGGCAGAACAGGTGCGGCGGTAGCTTCGGTAGTCGATGGCCGGGGGGCACCGGTATCCGCGGCAGCCATCAAAGGCCGCAACACAGAGACTGCGGAGGAAGTTGCGATAGCGCTAGCTTGCGTAGGAACAGAAGCCAAGTTCCTAATTAGAGACAGCAAAACTGCCATTCAAAATTTTGGGAAGGGGAGGATATCGCCGCAGGCGGCCAAAATCCTTACCCAAAGAACGATGAATAGGAAAATTCAGTTAATTTGGACACCCGCTCACTCTGCCGTCCCTGGTAACGAGACGGCTCACGAGCTAGCCCGAGCTCTGTACCTCCGTGTAACCGTCGAGCCCCCCGAACACTGGGCGTACGACGAGCGTCTGCAAAATTACGGGGAAATCATCGACCATTATAAATTGGGACGTAGACTGGTACCCCCGCCAGATGTTAGACTAAATAATAGAGAAGCTGTCGCGTGGAGGCGGCTAAAAACTAATACGTTCATGAACCCGCGGCGTTTCACGCGCTACCAGACCTTAGGGACAATGATCTGTGCAAACACTGTGGGGCGAGAGGGATCCTCGTCCACATAATGTGGGAGTGTCCACAATCTCCAGGGATGGGACAAAATATTACAATAGAGAAGCCTGGGATACCCTGCTGCGAAGCGCGGACCCTGAAATCCAGCACCGCGCCGTCCATCTGGCGGAAGAGGCTGCAACAAGCCAAGGGCTACCTGCCAGCCTCTAATCCGCGGGCGCATGACTCCCCGTTTCCGATGGAATTAAAAGTTGTACAACCAACCAATCCCTCTTATGGCAAATCCCACACAGTCCTCATACCGAAAACTGATAAAGCAGTCAGGCTATTACAAGTAACATCATACCGGCCAGTTGCGCTCAAGAACGTTGATTACAAAATTTATATAAAGGTGTCAGTACGAAGGCTGCAGTCGGTAATCCAGGAAATCGTTGAGCCACATCAAACGTGTGGGATAAAGGGACGGTCCATTCTTACAAATATACACAAAGCAAGAAGGGTATTAGAATGTTGTGATGGGGGGGGGGGGGGGGGGTCATAAATGGCCGTGTGGCCATTCTGCGGCTTGACCTTGAAAAGGCGTTCGACTGTGTTGCCCATGAAATTCTACTTTGTGTAATGGACCATATAAATGTTGGTTTTGTTATTCGTGAGGGCATGGCCCTGGTGTACCGAAATTGCACTACGAGAATTGTAAATAAAAGTCTGGGGGCCCCCTCAGCGTGCAGCGTTCTGCGCGGCAAGGCTATCCCCTCAGCCCTCTTTTATTCTGAATTTACATTGAAACCTTTTGCTTAAATATCTTGGACAATGAGAATATTACTGGTTTTCGTTTGCAAGCCTTGGCAGTGAAGCTGCTGGCGTACGCCGATGATGCTGCGGTTTTTACGGTTAACCAGGAGGGTATAACCGAAGTTGTTGATTCTGTAAAAACCTTTAGCGAAGTTACAGGCAGTAGGGTAAACTGGTCCAAGTCCCTGGGACTCTGGCATGGTAGATGGCAAAGTGCTCCTGATAATTTTGCAAACGTGTCCTGGGTGACGACTCCACCAAAGTATCTTGGCGTGCCACTAGAATGCTATCGTGATAGCGAGATATATTGGAGAGAATTCACAGATGACATGCGGGAAAGGACAGATAAGTGGAAAGGAACTGGCTTATCAAATTTTGCCAGAGCCACAGTGTGCAACCTCTTCTTCATTTCTAGGCTGTGGTATGTGATGCAAGTTTTACACTGTGCAAAATTGAGTGTGCAGAAGCTGCATAGGATATTCGTGGTTTTTGTGTGGGCTTCAAAATGGGAAAGATGCAGCCGCACGAATTTATTTAGAAGTGTCAAGGATGGCGGCGTGGGTTTAGGGCATCTTTTTTTTTTTTTTTTTTTTTTTTTGCGGCAGATTGTCAGCAGATTTCTGTTCCTGCGTGACGTTCATGATCCATTTTTGTTCCCTGTTTAAGATTTTGTTGTGCCAACCGAATGTTACACGGGAGGTATTTTTCGTTACTTTAGAGAAGTTGTTCAACGTGTGCGATTTCTTTCTGCAAGATTTTCAAAAGTATATTTATCAACAGTGAAAAAGAATAAGTTGTACAAAGATTTGTGCGACGTTGTTCTTCCGGAGCCCATCTATAGGGCCATATACAGGGGAGGCCCTGGCAGGAATGTACTGGAGAGGGTAAAGAAAATGAAGTTCGACAAAAACATTTGTTGGGCGAGTTGGTGTTTTTGATGACCCATAACTACAGCGCAAACGACAGGACAGAGGGGTCCCTTTTTCATCTCTGTCCTGTCGTTTGCGCTGTAGTTATGGATTATGGAAAGAGAATGAAGGTGCCGGCAGTGGCTAAAACTTTCTTTTTCAAGTTGCACACTGGAACTTTGCCAGTCAAAGTGTTTTTGCAAGATAAAGGTTTATTTCTTCCGTGGGGTGCACATTGCTTAATTTGTAAACAGCCAGAAATGATAGATAATGTATTTCTTCACTGTTGCGAAGGGGTTTATTTTTGGGACGTACTTCAAAGAACAATAAAGAAAGATTTACCTATTAATCCTTACGGAATACGGTACTTACCCACGCAAAATGAGGAGGGGGTTCCATATGGGCTTCCACAGTATATGGCGTTCACGCATGGCAGGATACCACTGTGATCCTGATGCGCGTCCTGCACGATTTTTTTTTCCACAAGGCTCTCCATTGGTTTATCGAGATTGTGAAGTTTGTCGACGATAATCCTGAGTGGTTGCCAAAGGTAGAACCTTTGATGGATGTAAAGGAACTTTAGAACGACGAAGCCAACCCCTGGCAGGCTTACTATATCAATGTCTTGAGTGTTTGATTTTGATTTTGTGGGGTTTAAAGTCCCAAAGCAACTCAGGCTATGAGAGACGCCGTAGGGGAGGACTCCGGAAATTACGACCACCTGGGGCTCTTAACGTGCGCTGACATCGCACAGCACACGGGCGCTTTGCTTTTCGCCTCCATCGAAAAGCGGCCGCCGAGGCCAGGATTCGATTCCGCGTCCTTGGGAGCAGTAGTTGAGCGCCGTAACCACTGCGCCACCCCAGCGAGGCTGTCTTATGTGTGTGTTTGTGTTGTCTTGCAAAAGTCAGGCAATAAATAAAAGAAAAACTTTGGTGGTGCAATGGGATTAACACTACCCATCTCAGCACTGATGCCCTATAAACATCTGTTCGACTTTTGTGTTGTAACTTTTTTTTCGGAATATTTATTTTTTTTTCTTTTTCTTTTTTTTTGCAATTGCCTTCACCGTAATTATATCCTGCCTTCAGTGAGTGTATGTTACCTTTATGTTGCGTTCAGAGTATCTTTCAGTAACAATCGCCGTTTGCAGTGAGTGGATGTTACCTTTAGGTTGCTTTCAGAGAGACCATTCAGCTACAATCGCCGTTTAACTCGCTGAAAGCGTCGCCTGCTCCAGTGCGCCTACGGGATATGGTTTGGCAATACGCCTCGCTTGCGGTCGAAATTTCCGGAGTCCTCCGCTACAGCGTCTCTCATAGCCTGAGTCGTTAAAGCCTACAAATCAAATCAAATCAAATAAATCAATCTTATCTTCGTGCCTTCCCTTGTGACGCGGTGAGGTGTCCACCGAGAAGTGTGACAGATGGTGCGCTGCTTTTCCTTTAAAACAATTTGTATTTTTTACCCCATCAAAACGCAGTTTTCCTAGGAGGCGTTGGACTGCCCCGATCAAGTTAGATTCCCGGGTACTCCGTTCGTAGCCGAGGGCCGAGCTTCTAAAACCACTGAGCCACCGAGGTGGGTAAACCGATAAACTGCTCGCACTCAGTGCTTCTCGTCTCATTCCTTCGAAGTAGGGTCTTTGATGATTCCAGCACAGATGGAAAGGGAAAAGGGGAATATGGAAAGGGGGCGGCTTGTCTTGATTACATGAGTGTAAGATATGTGGTATGTCTGCCCTATGTGCCCGCAGAGAGAACCGACGGGCTTACTACTCTGGGAACCATTTAAATGTGGCGCCATACATTTAATTGCCGTATAAAAACCATAAAAACTGCGGACAATACTAAGCATATAATTCCCAATTTTATATATCTTAAACTCAATAACTGTCATTATTGATTATAAAAAAAAAGATCTGGAATTATAACTTTTTTTTTGTTCAAATGCCACCAATGCTTGTGTGACCGTGGCCGTGGTCGTCGTGGTTATCCGGTAGCCTCGGCAACCATGGGCAGCCTCCGTTTTTGTTGATAGCTTTTTACTGCTTTTGCGCAAGGTCTGTTGCCTCCGTTGCCTCTAACGTAGGCTAGTCGCACATTTTTTAACACTGATCTACAGCGCTGGTATATACGTCGTGTGTTAAATAGTCCAGTGCCTTTTACGATGGGAAGATCTCGCAGCAGAAGCAGAAGTCGGTCCCCAAAGCTTGTGAGGCATAAAAACAAGCGCCCACGGAAACGTTCCACTTCTAGGGGACGCAGCCGCGACAGCGTCAGCAGGGCAGTGACTAAATTCAACGACCGCAGATCAAGGTAGATCTTTTTCTTGTACCTTACTTCTTTTAATGGTCTATACCTAATGCCGCAGTTTATTGCTGATAAATATTGAGGGTTTGTTCTCAGATATGCGTCTCCTTGGCCATATCGCTCCTTAGCTCTGTTTGAGGCTCGTTAGTAATTGTTTGCTGTCCTTTCACTATTGTGCTTCTTGTAACGATTCTTCGGGGTCGAAATGTGAGTTTTCTCTTGTTTGACACGTGCAACTGCTAATAGCTACGTAAGAGCCCAGAGGTTGCGTATGCCATACGGACGTATGAAGCCAGCACGGTTTTCTGTGAGTAGGAGCTCGACAGTTCATTTTTTTTACACACGCGTTGTAGCGGTGCAAGTGTTCTGACAGTGTGTCTTCCGTCTGTTCATGCGGCGAAGGAAGCGGTCGTCGTCGGTGTCGAGCAGCAGCAGCGATGACATCGACGGTCTTTTGGACTCGGCCCGGCGTAAAGTGAAGAGGTCGTCTGAAGGCGACAGAGGATCAGATCTCGAGCGCCAGAGGTGAGTGTTATGTCTCAGAAGAGCGCTTTCACGCCTTGGTTAACTTAAGGTCGATTTTGACTGGACCGCGCCGCATTCCTTGACGTCTCTAATTCACTTTCCTCTTAGCGAAATGGCAAGTGATCGTGGTATTAGGCCTCGTGTCGTGACCTCGGCAGGTTTCTGCGCGGAGCCTTGCAGAGTCTGCATTGAAGTTAAGAACTGTAATGTATTTTGCAGCGGGGAACTGCAAAAGTGAAGTGTACATATGAAATGAACGCGCATAGTGGCAGCTTGCACGAACTTTTCATTAATTTCCTGAAAACCGAAGTACATTCTGAAGCAAGTGCGCGATGTATGGAGTGAAAGAGGGGCAGTTAAAACCTTGGTGCATGGATTAGTCAGCAGAGCTTCAAGCTCTATGCTGAAAAAACACCATTAGTTGTAAGCTGCATGCGGCAAACAGTTTTGACTCTGTTGGTGGTGCTCGTGCTACATGTGCCATCAAACCGAATGTGCGAATTGACTGAAATGCAATGATTGTGCTGTTGCACACTCATTTTCAGTGGTTTGAAATTTCTGTCGCGTCAGCAGCGACTAGAGGACATTTGAGCCATTTCAGCAGGTTCTAAATACGACCATGCTTTCGGCCTCGTGCATATTCATGTCTTCATTTGAAAGACAAAAATTTACGAGAAAAGGCGGAACTCCAGAAATTATAAACAAATTGTAGCACACTACATGCTATTTACTGTGTTCAGTGCAACAGCACAGTTTGGTGTCCCAGGTGGTATCTTCTATCTTGTCAACTGCTGCTTCTTCCTCCAGAGTTTCGGAGTCCGTGCCCAATATAGCACCCATCCAATGTAAACGAAAACTGAAAGCTTTGATTGGCTGTGTTTTTATGCTTATCATTTACTGTCATAAAGCAGCATGCATATAACAGAAATAGTAAGGCATGCCCACCCGACAGGAAGCCCGTATATTCAAAGATTAAAAAAATGCACAAATATCAGAAAAGAATCAAAATAGAAATGCCACACTATGTTCCTATAACTCTTGCTGTGGCTATGAGCATGCTGATCCGACCCATTTTCACAGCGTCAGCCATAGTGTGGCTTGTGCAAGTGGTAGGCCTATGCAAGGCCAGCTTTGCGTTCCCGGAAAGTTACAATAATAATAATAATAATATTCAATTCGCCTCCAAAACTGAGCCCTCTTTGTGCACCTTTTAACTTTCAGTCATGTTTTTCTCCATTCCTTATTTATACAATAATTGTTAAAGCTTGTATAATACAACTCTTTAGGTTTCAGGCCATTTGGCAATAGTTTGAAAACTCAAACCGTTTTAAATATTCGGGCACCAGCCACTCAAAACAATGCACTAATTATAAACCTTTCTCAAAATGCTATGTAACAAGGGAATGAATGACATCAAGGGCAGAACTTTATAATGATGCCATTAAACAAAGCTGTCATCGTCATCATCAACCGGATTATACCCACTGCAGGGCAAAGGCCTCTCCCTTATTCCTTCAGGTAATCCGGTCCTGTGCTAGCTGATTTCACTTGACCCCCGAAAATTTCTTGATCTCATCCGCTCACCTGACTTTCTGCTGCCCCCTTCTCCGCTTTCCTTTCTCTGGTATCCAATTTGTTACACTTTTCGACCTTGCACAAGTTTAAAGGTTTTAAACCCTGTATACTTAAAATCACCGTCCTACAGTGCAATGCCATTATTCGCATATTCAGATTTTGGCTGGCCAGGAGCGAAGAGGGAGATGGCATGTAGTCTTTTATATTATGTCACTTCAGTCTGCTTACTTGTGCACTGTTGAGTGTCCAAGACAAAAAAAAAAAAAAAAAAAAAGGAAGAGTACTTTGGACTTTTCATTATTGCTTGCTTCCATGTCCGGCAGCTGCACAGGCATGCACTGTTTCTCATTAATGCACAACGTTAAGAACAGGGAGGCTTTGAGTCATCTTTAGAAATAAAAGCATATTTGAAAAGAAGAAATTATACTGTACAAGCGGCACAGATTGCACTCGCCTAGCTTTAATACTAATAAAAAAGCTTTCCTTAAAGGTCCACTGAAATGGGTCACCAAGGAGGGTAAACAACACCATAACACTGATAGATATTGAACCACCCATCATTCTCCTGCAAAACTTTTCTATCTAGCTTCTACAGCACCAGAGATATCTGCGATTAAAAATAACCCTTCCAATTTTCCCTCTCAACTCGTATGCCGAAGGGAGCCATAAAAAATAAAGAATACAAGCAAGTTCAAAGCTCCGCCTAGAAATACGTCACTTCGACAAACTTCCGGTTGCTGCGCGCTCGCTCGCTGGCGTTCTCGCGTCAACCCGTCCTCGCTCGCACATGCCTGAGGAGTTTGCCAGTGCGCGCAGCGACGTTAGTGTAACCGCGAACCCGTGGTTAGCCTATGTTACACAGTGGACCAAACCATGGTTACACCAATAACCGCGGTTATCGCAAACCGAGCTTAGCGACCTCGGTTTGCGTTGTTAACCGGGGTTATGATGGCGTCTGTTGACGGAGGCTGCTCGTCGGCGCCCGAGTGCGCGAAACGTACAAGCGGGTCTGCTTCACAAAGTTACTCATTTGTCCTCTGTATCACGTTTAAAGATCGATGTATAGAATATGGTGCCACCCGCCGTCTTTGATTACGGCCGACAGCGCAGCGACTGCATACTGAAGCCTTGTCATGCCTGCAGTATCATTTGAACGGCTTGTTGCTGAGCAGAACGTCAAAAAATGCACGGCCTTAGCTATGAAAGTACATGAGTTTGCAACGCTTGCAGCACGGAATGCCGCGAGCAGGCTGAGGTACGTTGCAAAATTGCCGCGGTGGTTGGGCGCGCAAGGGTGGGGCGCGCGAGAGCGGCGGACGGCGGCGCCGTGCGTGACCATCCCTAGTTGTCTCTAGACCTAAATTGTTTCGCTTCGAAGCCGCGGCGGTCGACGCTTTGGAACTGATCAACGCTGTCTTAAATCGTCTACTTATGAAACTGCCTTATAGTGAATCCTATCCTGCCATAGTAAAATATTTATAGGATTAACTCTGCCGACGCATTACTCGCAGAGCTAGTATGAGCAGATCGGATCAGCCGAAATGGCGTGAGCAGAAACTTGCTTGTATCACGGCTATTGCTCTTACCAGCAATTTGCTGCTGGTCATCGATCCTCACGAGGGCTTCATACTTGATATTCGGCTCAGTATTCCAGACGCCAACAAATTTTAGCATGCTTTATTTCAGACATCGGTGCTAACGATCCGCCGTGTCGTTCGCGAACGGTATGCGGGAGGAGGGGCCACAGCGGCGGTGTTTACTGCGGTCGAGGAGGTGCTGCCATTGTGTGGTGCTTGACTGTGCTGTTGACGCCTTGTCGGACGACACTCCGGTACTCCTGAAACCGCGTTATGTAAATAAGATATTTGTAAATGCAGCTTCGTTCTGCTGATCACTGCGTCACTTCGGTTGTTGTACTTGATGTGCAATGGCCGCCTAACCGATAAGGGCGGCGAGCTGTGTAACAGCCCGCACAGAGTTCGAGCAGCGCACGAGCAGACGACTTTCGCAGCTACCGGAAGTGTGTCCGTGGCGTTATGGCTGCAGTGGCCGCAGCGAATGGCAGCTTCTAGCAAGCCTTGCCAGTCAACTCGCCCGCGACGTCATGGGTTAAGGAAATAGTTCCATGCGACACCGCCAAGCGACATTCTCTGTGCCCGTGAATTTCAAGAACCGCTGTTTTTAAATATTAATAATAAATCGCTGGCTTTGTTCCAAGGAGTTATACTTTGCGTTAATGCTCAAAAGGATTTGTTCTACACACTGAACACATTTATCAGTGGCTTCTTGGGGGCCATTTCCATGGACCTTTAAGCATATCCGCACAGTATTTCTTTTTCAGTGGATCAGTAAATGTTTTTTAGATTGAACTTGGTGCATTACGGCAACTGAATGTGATAACTTCCAGCTGCCTTTGGAATTTGTGCTGCTCTTTTGTAGCTAGATTGAGTGCCATTTGTAGTCTTACATTCCTTTGCAGCAACAATTTTAGGCTTTGACCTCAAGGTTTTAAGAATTTTTGAACTGTGAGACACGGTGGAAGAATAGACTAGGTGTCCGAACGAGGCTGCCGCGCCGGCGATTTTCTTGGTCGTGGTTTACGTCTCTCTTGGCAGATGGCGCGGGTCATTGGGGGCTCAACCACAGCCTCTGGCGCGGCGCGCGGGGCACCTCAAACTTTCTCGCGCGTTAAAGAATCGCTTGTAAATTATTCCATATATGCCTGTGTACCAGTCTAAGGTTCTGGCGAGCTTTTGGGAAGCAAATTAAGGTATATCTTTTTAAATATCTAAGCTTAGTAGCCCTATCCAGACCTAAATGTGCTTCGAAAGTAGTGATCCACTGTAGAGACTGCGTGCGTGTTTACTATCGCTCAGCTTCGTTACGAATGCAAAACAATCCGCCTTTTGCGCGAGGATGTGGCACCGTCATGCGGGGGCGGGCGGGAAACACATTGAGCGGCAGTGTAGCAGACGACGCGAAAGCGCACCATACGAAATGGCCACGCCAACGCTGGTAGAAAGCGAAAGCTTCCCCCCTTTTTTTGGCCTCGGGGCGGAAAGTAGTGACAGAGATTGCAGCATATCATGTTCACGCAGTATGGGGGAAGGTAGAGCGTTTTCACAATCCACTCATAACGCACGTACGCATATACTATCTTCGTATTGTAAGAGCGTGTAGCGCGGGCCGTGTTCGACGTGGCAGAATGAGACGCTCTCAGCGTGCAGGTTTTCGGCAGACAGGAGAGCGTGGGGGCAGAGAGGGATCTCAAAGGGCAAAGCAGCCAGGGGTTTGTTGATGCTGCAGAGCTAGGTGGAATCGTCTCCTGTGACTTTGAGCGGCGCATATGCGCGGGGTGTCTTGAGTTACCGAGCACAATGCGGTCACCGCGGCGCCGGCATGGTGCAATGGGCGTCGCTTCCTCCTCGCGTCATCTACAACCGTGCAGCTATAGGATTTCATCCACGAAGATCGGCAGAGAGTCACATATACACACCCCGTGAAAAGGGCATTGTCCCGGCCGGAATGCACACCTGCAGGAAACGCGCTGCATTTTTCTGGCAATGGATGATTCAGAGCTGTAGCCGGTTTCTGGCCTCAGGAGTCAGAACGGATGTGGTCGCAGTGGTGAAAAGGTTCTCGGTGCGCAGAGAATGGTCATTCTGTTGTGAAAGGATCTCCAACGTTCATTTCTGCCTCCGCCGCGATTTCTGCGGAATCAGCAACTTGGTGACACATGTGAATCTCCTACATATCGGATGCGCATCTCGGTCAGGAACCAACTCTGTTCTACGTCCAGAGCGATCCACTCTGCAAGTGAACGAGCATGAACCCTCCAGGAGACTCATTTATTGTGCCGGGCGGTTTCCTTGCCGTTGCAAACGGTTGGACGAAGACGACGATTATCAAGCTCCCTAACGAAGTGCATCTGATTGCTACATTAAAGGAACAAAGTCCGGATGCTTTGGCGTGCACGAAGGCGGGCCTTTAATTAGAAAAAAAAGTACTGTGCGTACTGCAACTGTCAAGTGCGTCATATGCTCCGAGCGGCAAAAACACAGATACTACAGGTATGTATGCATCTAAGCGATATAGGCATGATGAAAAGTACCTACTGGAATTTTCACCCAGGCTGTAGCGCACCAGTGATAGCTGCAATGAGGATTTCTTCGGTGCGTGATTGCTTCAGTTGCACCGGGGCCTGAAGGCGATGTATTTTGTCCCTTCTTATCTTTATGTGCGAAGGGGCTAGGTAGCTTAGATATCACAGGCGGCTGTGTGCGCTAGGCCGTAATATTTAGCATGTTTTATCGTGACTGCCACCTCACTAACAAGAAAAAAAAAATACGGCGTTTTAATGCACTGCCGTTCGCCAGCGCCTCATGACCAGCTCAGCCACTCGGCTCGCTAACGGCGGTGCATCACAACAAACACCCTTTTTTTCTTCTTTTTAGTCAGGCGGCGGTCGCGATAAAACATGCTAAATATTACGGTCTAGCGCACACAGCCACCTGTGATATCTGCGCTACCCGGCCCCTTCGCACATAAATAAAACAAACGACAAAATACATCGCCATCAGACGCCCCGAACAAATGCTCATTGCGGCTATCACTGGTGGGTTACAGGCTTGGTGCAAACTCCGGTAGATACTTTTCATCATGCACATTTCCTTTAGATGCATACATACCTGTAACGAAGTGTTTTTCGCGCAGTCGGCTGCCAAGGTCGCCCATTCACGTCTTGACGCTTGGTTGCCCTAATCCAAGCTTCACGCCGTTGCAGGTCGCGGCTCGCCGAAGGAAACCTAACAAAACGCGTCTTGCATCCCGGCACGCCTCGATAGTGGCAGCTGTAAGCGGCACAGGTGGTTGGCATCGTTTTACCGAGGCTGTGAACGTACCGCGCCTCCAGCCCCCGTGCGTTGGCTATGAGTGCGGCGACGTGAAGCGCCGTCGACGCCTCTCAGTGTGTTTTCATCAGTCGCCGCTGGGGCTTCGCGCATGCGCATAGAACTCGCGCAAAAGGCGGATTCGCCTATTGCGGAATGTAAAATGCTTGGGAAGCAGTTTCTAACTGCACGCGATTTGGATGTCAAGGCTGTCTCTAGCCGCGCGTGTCACACTAACGGGCTCCTGCTAAATAAAAGAAGGCGATCGTTGATTCGCACACATTTTTCTCTATCGCATTATTCGTCAGAGGCCTGTAGGTGTCTTGATTTGCAGCTCCATATTAACGCAAAAATTACGACCCTGCGCGAGCTCCAGGTAGCCGCATTTTTCGAATACCTGCGTCGCCAATGCTGCGTGCTCACTGCGAATGCACACCAAGTAGAATTTGCAGGCCATGCCTTTGAAATTTAACGCAACACTGCCAGGGATACAGAAAAGGGACGTTTATTCACACGTCATAAGCATGGTAGCACATGAGGAAACGGTTCTGCAAGCTTTCAAAGATATTCATCCTAGGCAAGCTTAGAAAGCTTTCTGAGATGCTGCATGTTTGTTCTTGTATTCCATCTTTCTTTGTTTGCAGACCTGTGTCATCCTCATAGCAATACAGTAGTGCAACAAATTTGCCATTATGTCTTCTGTGTGGTCCCAGCATGGGAACGAGAAGGTATGATTTTCCAGCATAGCCTCTACTGTCAGCTCATATGCATTCCTGAGTGTGGCATGTTGCTGAAACTCGTTTTCAGCCACCTGCAGTAAAGAAAAATTTCTACTGTTTGGATGTAGGAGGCCACCTCTCGTTTTAGAATTCAAGAGTATGCTTTCAGGCTGAGCATGTATCTCACTCTCTTCTATGAGGCTCTGTCGGCACACTGAGCAAGTTGGATACTTGAGAATTTTTCTGCACATAAAACCAGCCAAGTAATAGACAATGCAGTCAACTGCCTCTGGCTCTGAGTAGATCTCGTCAAAAGCCTCATCACACTCAACCTCAGCGGCAACCAAACCATCCATTTTGCATTTCAACTGCTGAAGACGAGTCTCTTGATTTTCGTCTGCCTGAAATGCAAACTTGAGATCAGCCAATGTGAGCACATGTGCTTCTTGAGCTTGCTCCACCTGGCAGTTTCCAAACTTTGGCGGTTTAATCAGAGTGTACTCTGAAAGCATATTGTACAACTGAAGAAAAGTGGGCAAGGAGGGATGGTCATTCTGACCTCCTGCTTGGTGGATGGTCCCAAAAAAACGCTCCAGTATATCTTGGTTAAATTTGCCAGTCAAAACATACTTAAAGCCACAGTGTTTCAGCAAATACCTTGTTAGCTCTAAAGCTGAAAGAATTGTGACACGCAGCCCTGCTGCAGTCTGTTTGGTCAAAAAATGTGCAAGGGATATCCTCCCAGCCACCACTTCTCCCTCCCACTTGTTCAACCAGTACAAGAAAGAGGCAAGAACTCTTAAGTCCTTGCTTCCTGCAGGATGATTCCGGTCAAGAGCATCGAACAGATCATTAAATTTCAAAGTGAATTCCACAGTTGCTTTAACATTCTCTAGTCCAATTGTCTTTCTGTGCGAGTAAAACTCCAACCCACAAGCCACACTTCTACTGAACAGCTGGGTAGCGAGCTTTACTCGCATTTTCTCAGTATTTGATGGATTTAGATGAGCATATGTGAGCTTGTGGCAAACACGCAAGTGCCCAGGCTGCTTTCTGTCCTCAACAAACAGCTTATCATAGTGTGCCCACTGGACACGACCACCATGAAAGTTCAAAACCTTTTGAGCATGCTAACGGTTCCGCACACACTTCATAAGGTGCGGAGCATCTGAAAAAACAAAAATGCTGCGCTTGTCATCAACAGGGTGTATGAAGGAGCTTTTGGTGCAGTTTAAGCTGCTACTTACTCCAAACTCTTTCCACATATACCGGTTGGTGGCTGCTCCGTCGCACACCACTGCATCAACTAAAGTGCCAGCCTCCTCCAGCATAAAAACAGCTTTCAAAACAAGCTGTGCAAGCATTGTTCCTTTTGTCGGTCCTTTGCTGGCAAACACCGCAATTGGCTGAGAACACTGGTCTCCGAATGCACGGAATGCAAACACGAGTCCGTGGTCAGCGAGGTCATCACTGGTCCCGGCACCATCACCAAAGTCGCTGCACCCTACATAGGTCATTGATTTCGAATGCACACGCATTTCCTTTCTGACACACATTTCATCAAGTACCAAGATACCGTGACGGTGATATTCGTCTTTGGTAGACATCTTTCTTTTATATGCAGCAAAAAATCTGCTATCAAAGCCACATTTGACCCTGATCATGCTAAGATATTTCCGCACTGTTGGCACAAATGGAAGAGGGAGCACATTTTTTTCACGTAGGAATGTGTACGCTGATGGGCTTCGTATATGTAACAAGAGGCACATCAGGAGCCAATCTTCAGTGTAGCGACGATTTTTCTTGTTGGCGAGCCTTGCTGCAGCTAAGCATTCCTTGATTGCAGTTAGCCGCACACTTGGAAGCTCAAGCTTGCAAAGCTTGCTCTCAAGCTCTTCCTCAGAAATCTTTTCCAAACATTCACGGGCTTCTTTAAGCTGCAACGAAAAATCCTTAGAGCGGTGAAGAAGGCGGGTTTTCGATCTCTTCAGGGCATAATTTGCCCGCCGCAGTGCAGCAAGCCTTTCACTGCTTTGCTGGGAACGCAAAAGGTGAATACCACCTGGATTTGAGCTGCTCTTTTTCTTCAGTACCCGTGCTTGGTGGATCCGCAAAGTGTCTGACAGGCTGAGACATTTTTGGCAAACTGACGCCTCGCCTCTCAGGAAGAATTCACACTTCTTGTGGCCCCACTTGCTGCAAATGTCGATGAAGGCACTCTTTGGTTCTGCTTGGGGGTATTCAGCAGTGCTTGGTCCACCAGCGCAAAGTTTGATATTTTGCACGTACTGTAGAAAGGACTTCACGTCCCCAACTGTTGCCAAACTGTTTGAATGTTGGAGCTTTTCAATGGAAACAGACCTCCCATCAGTACTATGTGGGCCTCCATAGTCTCGTCAATTTCAACAAGCCGTGGAGCGGTGAACAAACCACCGGCGCCGATACTCTCTGGAGGACATGCTTAAGATATGATTCGCACAGAAACCGCAAGTGCTGACTTGGAAGAGCGGTTCTGAGGGGTCCTAGTTCGCGTCAACTCAAGGAAGACGATGCTCTTTGCCTCACCCATTTCAATACGATGATATCCCCACGATTTGGAGGGCAGGCATACGAGTGACGGGTCGTCGAACAACATATCAAAAGTTGAAAGTGCCACTGTCGCAGAAGGCCCGGCTTCCCCTTGAACTTCAGTTGCGTTCATGCAGCCATCACCGCGCACTGGTACTGATGGCATGCAAAGATCCTGAACCTCGTCGGAATTGTCGCAACTGGAGCTGACACACGATGGGCTGTTTTTCGATGGGGCAAGAAGCTGTCTCTCGGCTGGCCACTTCCTGCTTTTCAGCATTTTAGACAGATAAGCAGGACAATCGGGAAACCTTTGCTCCTTTGCTAATAAGGCTCGACGAGGCGTGCTTACCAAGGCGTGTTCATTGTGCTCTGCAGTCCAAGTCTTTGAAGCAAGGTGAGGCTCGAAATGCCGCTCACACACGTAGTCTGTCGCCTGCAGTAGACGATCCTTTCTTGGGATGGCGCGTTGCCACATGTGTAGTCGCTTTTCATCCTTTAGCGCTGAGAAAAAAGAGAACTTGTCGCGGCAGGACTTGTATCCCATAGAGCAGTAGGGAACAAAACAGCTTTTGCCCATCACCACAGTGCACACGAGTGCATGATGAAAAACGTAATGAGCAAAAAAAACACACACGTGGCGCAAAAGTGCAGCGATCACTGCTTCTCCACCAACTGCAGCCGCCCGCGCCCGCGCCCGTGCTCTTGTGCTGCCTGCTGACCCTCTAACCTGCCAGCGCCATCTCACGGCACTTCCTGAAAACACGACCCGGTGGTCGTCAACATCGCCCTCTGGAGAGGCGGTGCCGTTCAGGCACCTAGTCTATTCTTCCACCGTGCTGTGAGATCCAAACTGCACAATATGCAACTTGGTGACCACGAATTCGATTTAGTTGCATTATGATGGCTGAGCTGACTAGAGTCCGTCTTGGAAACTTGTCATGGGAAGTTGTGTTGGTGTAGCTACTGTTGGACTTTAGATAAGGTAATTATGGTGGCTGAGAAGTTTTCTATAGTACCATCAGGGTGGAAGTTGCAGTTCAGGGAAATTGCACATCCTGCTGGCAGTGAAAAGTAAAGGAAGGTTTACAAGCCCTTTATAAAGGGAACACCAATGATGATTAGGTAACTGCAGCTCTGTTGAAGGATCATGAGGAGAATATATTTGAATGGGTGTTGAACCTTTATGTGCAATGTCTCATGACAACCTTAAGTGTATAGGAACCTTGGAGGAATTTTAGCGTTACTTTATCCATAAGAGAGAAAACGAAGCGAGAAATTACATGCCAATCAGCTTACTCTCTATTTCATTCAGGGTGTTTACTAAGGCAACTGCTAGTAACATCGGAGCATTTTAAGGCCAAACAATGAGACTGATGTCTCTCATAAAGGATAACAGTTCACATAGACCTCTGTGTCTATAATTTGGAGAGACGCTCGAAAGACCTTGCTGTGGAAGTAGGCTGCTGTTGATGAAAGAAGAGCTTCTCTGTGTCATAGAGGACGTACAGTAAACCAGCCAGTCACTTGACATTTTCCTTTATTTGCTGTTATTCACACTTGATAAGAATGCCTGTTCTTCCGAGGCTTCATGTCTTTTCTTTTTTTTTTTTCACTGGGGTTGTATATGTTGTCTCCTGTGGCATAAACAGGTAGTCATTATCGGCTGCTGTAGATGACAACTCCATATGGTCTCTATTTTAAAGTGGTGGGTCTGTGGCTCGGGAGTGAGTGCGCTTCTTGAGCATGTGCCTCTGGGACCTAGGTAGAGAACTGCCTTACTTGGCCACCCTTGTTTTAAGACAGGAGAGTTAAGAAAGGTTTCTAGTGTTCTGAAACCAGTGTCATGTCAATAGAGATGGGAAATGTTAACACACAGTCCTTCGGCTTTGGTAGCCACTATAATGGGGCCGCTTGTATTATGTTGGCAAAACAATCTGGTGCAGACTAACTTCCAACAGAAATAATCAAACTGGGACAAGTTGGCGATGTATGGTGTTAGTTGGTCGGCTTTTTAATATGCTTGAGGTACTTTTAGGCTAACGATTACTGCGTTCAACGGTTACTCTGGTAAGTAGTTTGATGATCCAGTATAGCAGAGGTCAGTTGCAAAACTGTCTTGAGTAGTGTAGGTAAAGGGAACACTGATTTCCATTGTTATTTGTTGTGCGGCTACTGATTGTGAAGTAAAAACAGTCTGGGAAATGGTGTTAGCAGTTTTTCAGTTACATCAATGACAGTGGCAATTTTACCAGTCAAGTTTTACAGTTCTGTTCTGAACTGGACCAGCTTTAAATCATGCAACATATTTTACTTAGGGATAAAAGGGCTTGCTGCATATTTAAATAAGGTTTGGATAATCGATGCTTTTACTTTTTGCAGTTGGCAGGGGCAAAATGCTTAAAATAAAAGCTGTATAAGCGTGCTTCTGAATACTGCATTTGTTCTCAGGAAGTTTGAGGCCATAATAGAGTTTATTGCTTTTCAAGGCAAATCTTTGCATATACATGCTTCTGTCAGAAATAAAAATGTAGCCGTTCAGGTGCACACAAGGCTGAATAGGACCATGTTATTGCATGAAACCATTGGTTGTGTCCAAAGTATAAGCAAAAAACATCATTCCTGTAAATAATCTATCTCTGGGAAAGTAGTCTTAATGCTTTTTGACATTTCATGGAAGCCAGAATAGATTGCTTTTTGAGTGCATGGCATCTCCTTCTATATATGTTGTACAGTTTTAATGGAAGCTTGCACAGTCTTGCACGCTTGAGGGGCACAGTCTCAGCGGTGCGGTTTCCTGCCTTGGACCGCACTTTCTGTGTTCTATTGACTTATACCTTAGTTAGGTTATTTGGGTTTCATATGTGGTTCTAGCGATTTACGCTAAAATAACTTATGTAATCAGTAGGGAATTTAAAGTAACCGCAGCTTACTATGTTTGCAGTTGAAAATACAGTTTGATAAAGAACTGCTGTCCATGATGACATACTTTTTATGGAATGGCAATGTTGCAGCACACATGGTGTCTATGGCATCTAGAGGTACAGGCACAAAACGGGGCAATGTAAAGGCTAACAGTTGGGGGCAGTTGGACATCAAAGATGATAAAAAACGGCACTCTCTAAGATGGTTTAGCCACCAAGGTCACAAGCGGCAAGGAGAAGCCAACTTTTCTAAATCTTTGGGGCCATAAGGCGAAGTGCTGGACGTGCGTGGCGGAAAGAAAAGAAGCATACCTGGCTATGAATGTAGAAAGAGGGCTGCGTGGGTTGGTGAAAAAGGAAAGGTAGCAGCAGCAAATGATGTTTGAGCATAAAGTAGTGTTGGCAAAAAGTGGTGGCATGGCAGCACTAGCAGCAGCAAATGATGTTTGAGCATAAAGTAGTGTTGGCAAAAAGTGGTGGCATGGCAGCACTGCATGGATGATTTGTCCGTCTTTGATCTTGTGGCACGTTTCATTACTGCTGCTATCTGTTGAGGCCACAGAAGACGATGCAGTGTTATGGAAAGCTTTGGTTTTCACATGGAATAAAACTCCTTTCGCTCACTATAGGCATGCAAATGTGGTACTTGTGAGGTTCTTGGAGATGTTGGTATGTAGGATGTGTGGGGTCATTCTGTGGGAGAAGCACTTTCCGGGCTTCAAGCAGGCCTGAAAGACATAGGCATCATATGCCGGTGGCAGTGCAGTGCCAAGTGCCTGGACACGTTTTTGCTCTGAGGGGTATTCTGATGCTGACACATCAAAAATTAGGTGCGTGGGTCATCGTGGGCAAATGGTGGTGTGTAGGGAGTATTATGATTGCAGACCCTTGAGGCTAGGTTTGCATTTCTGATTGGTGATCAGGGATTCCTTTCCAGTCTTCACGCGACACGTTTGCATCTGGTGAGAGTAATACTTTCTAGTGCAATTCTCTGCAGTGCGAAAACTGAAGCACTGAAGCTTGTAGAGGATTGTTTTTGGCAGGACCCAACGATGCACAACAAAGTATGGATGAAGGAAGCAGAAATAAGAAATCTCATTGTTCATGCAATCGCCTAGCTGTGAGGAGAAGGCTAAGCCTCAAACAGTTTCAATGTCATCAATATAAATGCTAGCGCACACACACACACATACACGCACACACAAACAAAACATTGCATCCTTTTTCTACTGGCTTTATTCACACAACTCCTGGAACGTTGTGCAGTTTTTGAAAACAGATTCAGCGTTTCTTTATATGCATGCTGAAAAGTGCTCCATGCGATTGTCGTTCTCCGTAAATGACTCTCTGACTCTTGAGTATTTTGACATTTGTTTAGGGGCAAAAGACATATATGGCCGAGAAAATCGAATTGAACATCTTGCTGCTGCTTGATTCAAACTCGTGATGTCTACACAGAGCATTAAACAACCCCGTTCTGCTGAAAATTTGGCGTGTCAGCGTTGTGTGCAAAGCATCACGGGCATGGCTCTGGCAGGTGGTAGTGGGCTGGTGACATGGCCAAGTACTGATTGGCCGGGGATTTGTGCGGCACCACAATATCTACCACTTGACTGCAAACTCAGGCTCACCTGAGATGGAAAGGTGGGAAGAGAATCTAGGCCTTCCAGATCCTTTGGGCGAGTAAGAGCCGCTACTCCTAGGCCACACAAGCATGTCCATACAGCTTGGTCAAAGTGGGGCTTTATAAGTATCCCTTTTGGGTGGTCGTTCACATATGACTGCATGCTCATTGATATGTGTGAGATAATAGAGGCACATATTAAAGGGTGAGTGAATAAGTGAGTTGCCAAGTTCATGTACATGAACAATGGATCTGCAGAGCCACGGATGAAGCTGTTTGCACTGTTGCGTCATATACCTGAAAGTCCTTCCCCCCCCCCCCCCCCCCCCCTTCTCCTCTCAATTTTTATGCCTGGACCTATGCACTTTAGACTGGAAGTGCTTGTTCTTTTCTTTCAAGGTGAGGGCAGCACGGCTGGTTATGAAAACGAAAATTATATGTGTAATGCTAAGAGATTGGAGGAGAGTAGAGTAGGTTGTGGGACAAACGTGGGTGGGTGGTATCCTGAGACCAGGAAGAAAAAATGGGTGTGGCCGGGGCATATCATTCAAGCAGAGGACAGCTAGTGATCAACATTACTTAACATTTTTTCTTGTGTGTGTATGTGTATGCAGGCGCCAGCGGGATGCAGACAATTTCAAGAGGTCGGAAGAAGAGATGCATCGCCGAATCGAAGAGGCGGTGGCCACCCGGGTGGCTGAAGAGATGGAGCGGCGGCGTGAGGCAATGGAGACGGAGGTGCGCCGACGCGTTGAGGAGGCCCGACACAACATGGAGAAGCAGCTGTTGCAAGAGATGGAACAGCGTCGAGCTCAGATGGTCGCCGACCAGCAGTTGCGGGAGGTAGGCCAACGGCCCCCGTTCCAGATGTTTCGCGCGTGTGTTTGACTCTGCTGTTGTCCTCCTCTTCACCAGCAACCCTTAGATGGTGGCTTATCAACTGTAGCGGTCCCCGTCATAAACTGTGACACCATATGTTGCTTTGCGGCACTTTGTTGCTGTTGCGGCTGTAAAATGTTCCCGAGACAGTTTGAGCGTAACCTGTGTCTGCAGTAGGACATGTCAGCCTGCTTAAGTGACAGGCTTAAAGCGTAGCATTTCATTGGTCTTATGCTTCATAATTTTCACTTCTTGTCTAAAGAGGCTGGAAAAGATGGGGCGTACAAGCTCCATTAAGCATGTTGCTTGTTTGTAGTGAGGCCAGCAATAGCCACTTTTGCAGATTGGAAGACGGATTTCAGTATATAGAGTTCTCATTAAAATATGCTTCCTTCATTTGGTAGCTAGCCTTTTGCATGCTCTTATATAGTTGCTTCTGCAGGTTCTTCACAGAATGTCATTTGTCACAACGCAAACATAGAGACTCGAGCAGTGGCATATTAACTGTTGTAAATTTCGAAAGCTCGTCTTCCTGCTTCTTAGGTAAGCTCTGTGTATTTGGGTAACTGCTGTCCTCTAAGGCAGGAGAATAATGCATGTTCTTTGTGCCACTTTCTGCCATCTTTAGTCTAGCATCTGGCTGTTGTCTTAAAGGGAATCTTTATGCCCTTACATAGACAGTACATCTCATCATTTTCATTACATCATTCAGTTTGGAAAAATTGCTTCATCAGCATTATTTTTGGTTTACCAACCTGTTATGTTCATTAGTTTAGTGTCTTCCTCTGGGGTCCAGCATCATATAAAGTTTCGATAATGTGTCGACATTGTGTATATGTATCTTTGAAATCACCATTGTTTTTGCGCTTTATGGTGTGATTTGCTTTTATATAAAGAGCGCCTAATTTGTGTTTTTCTATGTGCCAAATTATTGATGTGTTGAAACTACATTTACATAAATTTTCTTAATGGATACATTTTCACACATTCTTTTCAGCCAGAAAACACGCAAACAAGTTTGACGCAGCCACTTTACACAAACCACATTAAGGATTTATGCGAGCATTCCGACGGTTTGTCAATAAGAAAAAGAAGCTGATCTTGTAGTGAGTGATTTCTTTAGACAATAGATCGGCGTGAAAATTCTTTTATTACCTTTATGATCTAGAATATCGCATATTAAGTAGTAGTTGCAGAAATGTTGATAGCATGTTATATTCTCAATTCAGGCACTGTTCACAGTGTAGTTCAAGGGAAGCCTTCATTAAACATTTTGATTTCGCGCAGTTGATGACTTTAAACCTAACGATCGAGAGCAAATTTCGAGTTTGGTGATCACGTACAAGGGGCGCTTTTATTAGCACTACTTTGAAGTGTCAATTTTATATGGATGTATTTCTTTTGATACTGAAGGATCTTTTTCTTTGTTAACATGCACAGATTTCGTAGTGGTTTAAGAAGGAAATGCATTGTAAGTGATGCTTTTCAAGCCTTCGTTATTACTGATGGGAAGTGTTATGTAGAGTAATGTTGAGGCTATTCCATAACGAAAAAGCATGCATAAAAATGTGGGCTAATAGAGTTTAGCATGCGGTCTTAATTTAAAACAGGGGTTCTGCTAAGCTTGCATTTCGCAGTAATTTTTGTTTTAAGTGAGGAAGCAGGAAGGAGTGCGAGCAGTCTATTCTCATTAAAGGTTTCTTAAGGAGTGCATGTGAAGTTGTCTTCTCTTAAGAAGTTCATTAGTTGGATGAGGTCAGTACTCTTGTGTTGCAGTCCTAGTTCTGGACAGGCATTATCTTGCACTATGTTGAGATAAGAACATGCAATAGAAAAAATTCTTAGCTACATTTAAAACATAAATTGTGGGAAGAAAACGGTTGTGATATCATAGCCAAAACGTCTGTAGGTATGGTGGGCATACTTTTAGAGCGCAGAAGAAAGGGGTAATGCCAAGGAAGTGCTCGGGCTCTGTGCGCATCGTCAGTTTTCTGTGGGAGCTCCTGTCAAGCAAGGGTGCGGCGTTGGCGGAACACTCCTGTTTAACCCGAGACTTGTTTCCCCCCTGCACGCCAACTGTGCCTCTTCCAAGCTCTCTCTCTCTAGGCACAGCGGTCTCGCCGGAAACCAAGCGTGAGTGTCTGGAATCAGTTTGTCATGCAGGGAAGCTGGCTGTCAACCACAGGCAAGAGAATGAATGCGTCTCTTTCATTTGGCAAGTTTGCAGCGGGCTACTCGAAACAATTTTGAAGGGCAAAATGGGATGATGGGGTTTTCTTCATAGTTAAAAACGGTAATGGAAACTTATCAAAAAAAAAAATGCTGCAGAAAATTTGTGGTTGTTCATTCGTCCGATTGCCGGTGGGGGATCTTAGTGTGCGGTGCTGAAAGGGCACCCGGTGATGTGTTGCGGGGAGCTCAATGCAGAGGCGCAAAATACCTGGGCCACTTTCCCTCAGGTATACCCTTGGGTGAGTTACACCTTTATAGAATAAACAATCTGCTAACTGTTGTACAAATTAAGGATGCAGTATGGCTTTGCATGGGGATCTGATCACCAGCTGCCATTCCTCTTCCTCTTTTCCATTTGTTGGAGGTTATTACTTTAATGGTTAGGTTTTAATATAGCCACATTTCTTTGGTAGCAGTATTAGCCTGTGTAGCAATCGCGTATTTCTCTTGCCTGTGCACAGTTTTCATTGCAGTGATAAGAAAAAAGAAATTCCTTAGACTAACATTTAAAGGAATAAATGGTTTTTGGTTCAAAACGTTGGGAAGCAACTGATTTCAATCAATAAAAGGGCACCAAGCATTCTGTAAATGGTTCATGTAACTAACAGGCGTTTAATTTCAGTGGTATTTGCAGTTCAGGTACCAGGTTGAAATTTGTATTAACTGTGAAGGACATGAAGAAGAGAGTAATGCGTGCTTGCTGCACAGGGCTTTTATTGAGGCTGCTTCTCTTAGTATTGTAATGTAGCTTGTGTAAATTTACTTTTTGTTGCATACTTAAGTTTCAGATGTTCAGACGTGCACTTCTTTTCACCGCGGGATTTCTCCATCAGCGGCAGCATTTTGGCATTGCCAGTCGTGTTGTGAACAACGCTTTTCTTGTGGTTTCCGTAGGAGGAGGAGAGAAAACGACTCCAAGAACTTGAGCAAACGCTGGCAGAAAAAAGTAAGCAGCTGGAGGAAGCGCAGCGGAACTTGGTAAGTGACCCTTATCATCAGCCAAGTTCACTCGCTGCATAATTATCGATGTAAAACGCACTTGTTGTGGTAGCTTCACAGAAGCGCTTACTAATGGTATTTTTAGTGGTCTGTTACTCAGTGATTAGTAAGTGTGTGTACAGAATTTTGTTATTTTGTGCTAGGCTGTCTAGTAGGAACGTTTTTCAGACATATGGCCCGTATTTTGCTATAAAATTAAAAGCCGCGATGTAACAAATCTCAATGTAGCGAATTCTTCGGCGTTACGAAGTTTCTCGATTCGTCAGCGTTTACTTTACTTTAATGTCCATGGAAGCTTTTGCATTTGAAAGTTTCATGTAATGAATGTGTTGTGATTGTTGACTTCGATACAGTTGATTCTGGATATATCAAATGGGATCGCGAAATATTGTCATAATATTGATCATTCGACACACAAAACATTCCAACGAATGAGCTCCACTGTGACCCAAAAGCAATGGATACAGTGCACCCACACTAGCGGCAGGCTTCCTGCAGCCTGCCACCTGTGGCTACTGACAGCGCAATGTGTAAGCCAAAGGGAAGATGGCGGCGGTTACTGTAGTCATGCCGCTGTCAGCACGATTCCAAAAAGTTCCATGTTTCTTATAACTTTAAGTGATGGCAGGTTTTACTATAATTATTTTCAGAGCAGTCGATCCCCCTTTGCTTATATATTTGGCGTTCATTCTGTGCCGTCCTTTTGAGTCTTCACAAAGAAACTGCCTAAAATGAAAACCTGGATGTTGTGAAAAATGGTGGACTTTTTCAAATTTTATTGTGACCATGTTTAACTGTACAATAAATTTCGTATGTAAGGAACCGGGAAATGTGTATGCATGATGAATGCGGTGCACTTATAAAGCGTCATGCTTCCTGTAGCCACTTGCTACCTGCCAGCACACCACTCATGGCGTCGCTAGGCCTAACTTCTCATCAAAGCTCAATTGTACAGTGCTTTGTGAAAAGCCACTGGTGATCATCAGAAGTCTCTCTTTTACTGGCACACTATACAGTGAAATCTCATTACTGCGAACACCACATAAATGAATTTTTCAAATTAACAAATTTTTTAAGAATCCCCAGCAGATTTGCTATGTTTTCAATGTAAAACTATTTCAGAATTACGAATTTCAAAAGAGGCTATATTTCAGAATAACAAATGTATATTATTTCTTCTTCTATAATTTTGGAACATCAGTATTACGAATTCGGCTAGCTAAAATTAACAGCGCTGAAGCTTGCAACTCTCGCGTGAAACAGAAACCACCGTTTCTGTGTGTATGTTCCATGGAGGAAGGAAAAACTAGGAGGGAGCGCGCGGCAATATGCGTGAAGCCTAGTCAGAAAATAAAAGGGAGCGAGCCGGTCCCTACGTGTTGACCACGTGATAGCGTGCGGTGAAATCTACTACCGCGCGCATGCGCGAATTGACGCCGCACGCTCAGTACCCAGTAGCCCACACAGCAGACAGCCGCGCGCCCGCGCCATGGCAGACGCACGCACTAAAATGCACCGACATCAAAACATGGGGTCTAACTAGGAGAGTGAAAAAACGGGGGAGGGAGCGGCTTCATCGGCACTTGGCTTGCGAAGGTTGGCCGCATGACGTCATGCTCCCTCCTAGTTTTTCCTTCCTCCATGGTATGGTCCGTGGGCTGTAGCTATCATCATCAGCACATCTAGTACCAGCTCCTAGCGCCACCATGAAGCTATGGTTATTACGCAGTAGCCAGCCCCAGCAGGCCTAGCTGCCTGCATTTTTTTTCTTGTATGTCGTTCGGGGGTCGGTCGTTTGTGCGTTCGAGCGTGCTGGAAGTTTTTTTTTTTTTTTTTTATGCCGCGGATTATCTTATTGCGAAGTTTGTGCGAGAGCGATGATATTAGCCAGCGAAGTGCCAAGAAGATATGAACGCAGCTGCTTTCACTGCAAGAAATCGACGCAAGGAAAAAGCAATTCAGCCTCTACAGACTGGTAGCATTGCCCCCGCAATCATTTTGAAAGACCGAGACAAGATTTTCAAACTTCAGGGAGCATTGAAGATGAGGTCATATCGAACTCATGTTTTCTTTATTTTTTGCACATGGACAAAGTCCGTACTTTCATCGCTCGGTGCAATCACTCATGCGACAAGGTGTTCGGCAAAGTGGAAGGTGTACTGTAGTGGTGTAATGTAGTGCACAGTCGTGTTTGCTGCACGCGGCGGAAGAAAATAATTGATTTCTTCAAATGAATCAGCTTTGGAGTTAGTGCAACATTTTCATTTGAGGTTTTGCTTGTCTACACACGTGCCCACTGCCAAGGTACGTCATTTGCATACCTAGGTTTGACCACTGGCTTATAATCGCAGATTTTTCATTACAATGATATTTGAAAAGAACAAATGATTTTTTTCAGTCCCGCGGGATTCGTTGTATCGGGGTTTGACTGTAGATACAAAATCTCAATTAAAATGTAGATACAGTTGATGTTTGCACCGTTATGAGCAGTGAAACAGCAGTCAAGCGAGAACCGCTGCAAGTATCTGGTCACAAAGGCTGGTTTCACTGCATGACAACCGGTGTACCGAAGGCCGGCTTCTCCGCATGATAGCACTTTAGCATAGAAAATAAGCACGCCAGGCCAAAGCCCACTCTCAAGCATACTCCATGCTTGTATTTCTACACAGTCTTACACCACTAGTGTCCTGTCCAATGCCACACAGCCTAAAGCCCCTCAAAATTTGTTAAGGAGTGATATCTCCTCTTTCTTCCTCCGCTCCTGCCTTCGTTTCTCTCCCCTGCAAGCTTGCCGAGACGATGGCAGTATCGCTATTTTTCCAGCACTAGCAGACAGCAGCCGTCACTCATGCTGGTGGTGTGTTGGTGCCGGCACTTACAAGAGCTTTCTCACTTGCATTAAGTTGTAGGCGCCAGACTGTTGGCAGAGTCCAACATCTGCGTCAACTTCTTTTCAGCAAACTGCTGTAAAATAGGGAGCTCAAGCTGGTCACTTGTGAAGTGTTTCTGGAACGCCAAAAAAAGAAAAAAAAGCATGGCATATATTGTGCTTATATTTAAGGTTTTGGCACCTTGCTATAGAATGCGGTGAAACTCTTTCAACAGCTGTAGAGCTGTGTGCAAATGAATTTGTATCTGAAAACCCAGAAAGCACTCCTCTTTTGCTAAATTTGCTCATTCTCCGTGATGTCTTGTAGCAGTACAATAAGTGGTAGGCATTTAAGCAAATGTGGTCTACTTAGAGCCAATTACATTGACGGACCAGATGGACTTAGCAGAAAACATGTTCGTCTCGAGGAAAAATGTCATTGAAACAGAAAAACATCTTCTTGTTTTGCAGATGCTTCTAATCTAGCTTGCGTGTGTGTTATGAACCTTCCGTTTCCAGGACAGTTTCTATTGCCACGTCGTTCTAGTGTCACCACCTTTGAAACAAAACCCAATGATCTATTGGAAACCTTCCGAAACCTTAACGACGATGTGAAGCAATTGAGCTCATCGACGCGTTGTGCGAATGAATTGTTTACCAGCTCAACCTACGCGCTTTACTTAGCCTATGATCACAAGACTATCGGAGGCTACAAAAAGCACAAGGTATTATTTTCACTCTTTTCTTTTCTTGGTCAACTCCACTGCAGTTAAGTAGAAACCTGACAGCAGACGCAGTACACTTTATATTGAAATAAAAATCGCAAAGAATCTAGCTGACCACAGCATAACTACACGAACGCAGAGGTTCAAGCATCATGCCCACAACAAAGTTGTTTCTCCCGCAGTGCACCGTTCTAACACACACATCTGCTTGAGCCATCTTTCAAAGAAAGCCCAGCAATCAGTCGTAAACCGGCTGGAACCATTTTAAACAACAGTAGTGTGAATTCGCTGGTGTGTCGCGCGGGTTAGTCCTTTACTAAAGCCCTCTCGGACTTGTTTTGTTCATTACCAGCCCATCTAAAATAGCAAAGCTCTCGGAGACTATGAAAAACACAAGCTAATACTTTTCTTGCAAATTCGCGCACAACCTAGCAGACCCCGCTCTGCAGACTTCCAGCCTCGCACATCGCAGCGTATTTCTATCTTAGATGGTGCTGAGCTTGTGAACTTTGGCACGCATTTTGGGAGTGACAATACACAAGCAAAAAAAAAAGCGCAAGCTGACTGGTTTATCCCATGTGACACTGATTAATTAATGCGGAAGCACTAGAAAGCTCTGCACTGGGCTGGGAGAGAGGGAAATGCTCGAAGAGGAGGGAGATGCGGTAGAATCACTCGATAATTTTCACAACACTGCGATTCTTTTCCCTGCGCTAGCGATTGGTCAGCATGGGTCACGTTGTGCGCCGCGACCCACTTTTGCCATCAACCTTCCAAGTAGCCAGAGCGTGGATGCCTGTCACAGCAGTGCGTGTGAAGAGATTGCTGTGTTTCGCGTCTGGGTTTTGTTGCTCGTTTTTTTTTTTTTTTTTTCTTGTAAGAAGTACTTGGCGGCAGAATGCCTGGCTACAGCGCATTCGGCTGCAGCAACCTGCATGAGTCCGGAGATTTTTAAGGCGAAAAGCTTTCTAGGCTAGCTCATTTAGCGAAAATGTGTGCGCTTGATCTGTGCGTTGCATGTCCGAGGAAGATTAATAATGAAAACGGTTGATGGTGATAGGTAATGAATAAAAGTTATAAATAGATATTGATATAGTTGATCATTGATGCTAATGACTAATAATAATGATTAATGATGACTTGTAATGACTGCAACTGATTGGAACCAGTAAAAATGCTTAGCTATGAGTGGTAATGACTACAATGAGTAGGTATGACTCACCATGACTACAAACAACAAATATGAGAAACGACTTGAAATGATGGGAACTGATTGGGAATGAGTAAAATGACTAGGCATGACTGCTAATGACTACGAAACGACCAATATGACAAACAAGGACTTGTAATGACCGCAGCTGATTTGAGATGAGTAAAAATGCTTAGCTGTGAGTGGTAATGACTACATTACATTGACTAGGCATGACTCATCAGACTATGAAAGGACCAATATGTCAGACGATGACTTGAATGGCCACAACTGACTGGAAAGGAGTAAGACTTAGCGATGAGGGATGATTACATTGACTACACAGGCATGACTCATCATCACTACGAAACGACCAATATGCCAAATGACTTGAATGACTGGAAACGAGTAACAATGCTTAGTGATTAGTAATTATGATTAATGGTAATGATTCTGATTGCATCAATAAAGATGTTTAACAGCAAGCACAAGTGAGCTTGCGTCAAAGTGTGCGCGCATGTGCGGCGACATATAGTTAGTTGGCATCTGCATCTCCATAGAGAATCACTCGATGTGATCATTTATGGTGATAATTGAGGGAGACGAGAAAGTGCAAGTGATTAAAATACCACGAAAATTACAACAGAATACCAAGGTGTTAAATTTATTTTATTTATTTTTATTTACAGAAGACTGCTGGCTTTATTGCAAAGCCTTAAGCAGGAGTGGGTGTAAAATACACTTTGACAAAAAGAAAACCTCCCTGAGGTACACGCAACTCAGCACACAACGACGAAAAGAAACAACATTATACAATATTAGACGACGCCTGGCGTCAAAATGAGCACTGGGGAAAAAAAAAAAAAAAATGAAAATGTTGAATGCTGCAAAATTGTTACGAATTCCTAAGCGACTCCGTAAATGACTCCACAGTAGAAGCCTCTACAATATTCGCTTTGAGGACATTCCATTCCCGCACAGTACGGGGGAAGAAAGAATTCTTGTATGTTTCAGTGCGGCATGAGTATTCCTTCACTTTTAAAGAATGGTAGGATCGTGTCGAACGACCCGGGACGAGCTCAATGTACTTGCTGCTGTTAATTCCTAATTTGTTGTGAACAATCATGAACATACAGTAGAATCTCGATGATACGAATTCCTCGGGAGCACGCGAAATATTCGTATCACCCCGAATTCGTATGAGCCAAAACAAGCAAATCTCGACATGATAATGAACACACTTTATTGGCCACAGCTACTTCCGGCTGAAAAAGTCAGTTATGCTCGCTTGCACTTTTTTGCCCTCGAGGTCGTTGACGAGACACGCCTAAAAGGCATAAAATCGTGCAGCGGTTTCGTCGCTCACGTTGCCGGCACTTACGGTGCGGCGCAGAACATCGAGAGCGTTAAGGCTTTCTGACGTCGACGGCAGCTGATCGCACTCGTCGGCGTCTTCACCATCATCACTCTCGGTCTCGACATCATTCACTTCGTCGACCAACTCTTCAATGGATCTTAACCCGCAGGTCGCGACGTTGTCGTCCGCGGTGACGAAGTCGTGTGCGGAAGCTTCAGTTTGCAGACTCCCCCAGCCTTCAATTCGAAAGTCCTCATCGGGCTCTTCATTTTCTCCCGTCGGAGCCGCGTCCCGTCCCGTTTTAAACCCACATTTGCGAAGACAGTTCGCGATGGTGTCTGAGGTCACATTATCCCAGGACATGGCCAAAAAATGCAACGCATCGAGCAGGCTGATCCGCAAATTCTCATCTTTGCGATCAATCTTTGCCAGGAGACGCCTTACTAAGAGTCCTTTAAAATGATGCTTCACATTCCGAATTATCCCAGCGTCCAGTGGCTGCAAATGGCTGGTAGTGTTGGCAGGCAGGAACCTTACGGTGACGTTGTTGAAGGTCGTTTCCTTTGGGTGCGCCGAACACTGATCTAAGAAAAGCAAGATCTTTTGGTTTTTTGCCGCCATTTTTCGGTCCAGGATCGTGAGGAACTCGCGGAAAAATTCTGCGGTCATCCACGCTTTCTTGTTGCCTTTATAAAAGCAAGGTAAACGTCCTGCCGATCGAAAGCACCTCGGCTGTTCGGACTTGCCTATGACGGTAAGCTGAATTTTCTCCGAGCCGTCGGCATTCACGCAAAAAAGCACGGTGATTCTCTCCTGACTGTTTTGGCCGCCCTGGCAAGCCTGGCCCTTCACACACAAGCTCCTCTCTTTTTGTAAATTGAAAAAGAGGCCCGCCTCGTCAGCATTAAATATGTCGCGCGGTGCATAGTCTGAAATCAGCGCCGGCAGCGTGTTCAGCCAGTCGCTGACAGCTGACTGGTCCACTTTTTTTCCTTCACCGCAAACGACTCTGTAGACAAGTCCATGCCTCTCTTTAAAACGATGCAGCCATTCCCCGGAAGCTTGGAAATTTTCGATTCCCAGGGAAAGCGCAATGTTGTCCGCCTTCTCGCGTAGCACCTTGCCGTCCACGTTGACGCCGGCCGCTGTAACTTCGGCAAACCATGTCAGCAGGACCTCTTCCAGCTTCACGTGTGTAGCCGTCTTCGCCTGTTTGACGTTCACGCCGAAGTGCTGGGCATTCTTCATCACAACGTCTCGCTGCCCAACAATGGTGCACAGCGTCGACGGTGCTATGCCTAGCTCCTTCGCAAACTCGACACGTTTCTTCTTCGGGTTCTCGTCGACCTTCTTGAGTATTTCAATTTTTTCCTTAAACGAAAGGGCCTTCCGTTTTCGCGACATGTCGAACAGCAGACGCTTCGGTCTTTCCGCGCGCACTAAACTTCCGCTCGTCAGGTTTAGGTAGTCCACGTTGCAAAACGCACAGGTCAGCAGCAGCAGCGAACACTGAACAGACGCATGCAGCAGCAGCGCGCAGCGGCGCAGCTTCCTGTGATGGCGATGGCGATTCGGCTTTTCCTTTCAGATCGGGTCGCCCTTGCGCGAAAGCGCGGTGTAGCGAAAAAAGAAAGAAAAAAGAAACTAGCGTACGCCGATGGCTGCCAGGAAATGCGCGACGCAGAGCTGCCAGGCACGTGACTCGCCCTGGCTAGGCAGGTTTCGTGCCGAGCCATGTGCCGAGCGCGGCGGCATGGACGGCGGCGGCGACGTGGAGGTGAAGGGAGGCGTGTGGAGAGGAGGGCCTGTGGCCGCTGCCGCTCGGCCGGCAGAGGGTGAAGGGAAGCGGGCTTGAAAAGACGTGGAGGTGAAGGGAGACCGGTGTGGAGAGGAGGGCCAGTGGCCGCTCATAAAGCGGAGACTGGAGGTCAAGGGAAGCGGGCGTGGAAAGGGCCAGCTACCGCGCATTAGCCATGGTGGCTACTCTCCCCCTCCGAGACCAGCCGCGTCGCCCCGCTCGCGTGCGCCGGCTATTGGCGCGTTCGTATCATCCGCGAAGGCTTCAGAAACTGTTCGTATAATCCCAAATCATAGCGTGTTCTATATAACATAGACCATCCAAAACACTTTTGAAATTCGTATCATCGCGAAATTCGGATCAACTGTAATCGTATCATCGAGATTCTACTGTATATTTAAGCCTCTCGCGGTATCTCCTGAGCTGCAAAGAATCCAAATTTGCTTTCTCAAGTAGCATGGTAGGGGACGTCTGCCAGGTGTATGAATTATAAATAAATCGCACTGACTTTCTTTGAATATTTTCGAGTGTTTTAATGTTTTCTTTAGTATAAGGGTCCCACACAACAGAGGCGTATTCTAAAACAGGTCGGATAAAAGTTTTGTAAGCTAGTAACCTAATTTCCTGCGTAGAGTACCGGAGGGATCTTCTTAAAAAGCCAAGTTTTTTCATAGCTTTATTTTTAATATTAGAAATCTGTTTGTTCCACCGTAGGTCAGAGCTAATCGTTAATCCCAAGTACTTGTAGCTGTCCACGGTAGACAGGGGATGGTTATTAATAGTATAGGCAAAAATTAATGGCCGCTTCTTCCGCGTAATAGACATTGAAACTGTTTTTTTAGTATTAATACTCATCTGCCACGTTGAGCACCAATCATGAATTTTAGCCAAGGCGTCATTAAGAAGAAGCTGGTCAGCAGGAGTTCGTATTTCATGATATAATACACAATCGTCGGCAAACAGCTTGATTTTGACAGGAATTTCTTTGACAATGTCATTTATAAAAATTAAAAAGAACAATGGCCCAAGTACTGAGCCTTGTGGGATACCGGAGCTTCCCAAAGCTGGGCTCAAACATGCATTGCCGATTGATATGGACTGATATCGAGACGATAGATATGCTTGTATCCACGTCAACAGTAGATCGTTTTTAAAGATAGTATTTAGCTTTAGCAAGAACTTTCTGTGTGAGACCCGGTCAAATGCTTTTTCGAAATCTAAAAAAATGACATCAATTTGACACTGGTTATCAATGGCTGCGGCAAAATCCTGCATCGTCTCTAGAAGTTGGGTCACTGTAGAGAAGCCTTTGCGAAAACCGTGTTGCCGGTCATCAATTACGTGATTGGTTTCCAGGAAGGCTGATATATGCCCAAAAAGTATATGTTCAAGTATTTTTGAAGAAGTACACAGTAAAGATATTGGCCTATATGAGCTAAGTATAGATGAATTTTCAGTTTTGGGAATAGGAATAATTTTTCCGTGCTTCCAGTCCTCCGGGAGCTCGGCGTTTAACAGAGACTTCTTAAATATGAGCGTTAAGTACTTGGAACACCATTCGGCATATCTCACAAGAAACGTATTTGGTATGTCATCAATTCCTGGCGTCTAATCAATAAAGCTATTTGACAGGACTGGAATGATACGCATGCAGGCCGCCGCTTAGCCTTCCATACAAGCTTATTTGCAAATTCTCCTGTTAGTAGCTGCGGTGCTCTTCAAGGCAACATACAGGCAAATGCCCATGGTGCTTTCAAAAATGTCCTCTGCGTTTGACTTGAATATAGCTGCGCCAGAGGCGCACCTCCAGCAGTTGGAAACTTCATGGCCACACCGGTCATAGTTGCCAGCACACGATGGGACCTTTGCGGTCCTCTGAATATAATAGAGTGACTTAAGATGCTGCTATCTTCAAAGCGCGTCATTATTTTACAAAGTGTGGGGTGCTGACTCGGCTCCATGCATGAAAGTGAGCGGAGGAGCACCATAAGAATAGCCGCTTGCAGGGCTACGGCATGCAGTTTGAAGTTCGAATTGCTCCCCTGAACGGCAGTTCACTGAACACGAAAAACAAAAATATAATTTTTCATGGGATCTTCAAGGGCATATTCTCTCTATTCAACATGAGGAATTGATCGATATATCTGGTAATTGTCTGAATTGCTGCAGTTTGGTTGAGCGTGATTGTGCAGAATGCCAGAATATTGTTGTGACAGTGCTGCGCTGTAGATTTGTGTGGATTTCTTAAGTAGCATTGGGGGGTATGTGTCATCCAAATATTTCGTACCTTTTCGTCATCCAAATAAAATACCACAGCTAAAAGCTTGACCCAGGCAGGGGGGCCTAGCTGCACACGCGCCGGAGCGCTGTCCAAGAAAGCAGTCCAGACACTGTGCTCCCAAGCGACGAAAAGACCCACGTTTATCATCGCACTCAGCTTTTATACACTTGCGCCGCCGATCCACTAACGCAGCTGCTAGTGGCTGCTGACGTGGTGTGTTGAGCAGAAACAGATGATAACAGCACAGACATGTAGCTACAAAATGGCTGCACTTATGTATTTGGCAGCAAAGCAGCTTGCTTTGTGCTTGCAGCTCAAACACTGCATTTCACCACCTTGGTGTATTGCTGGCTGATCCAAAGTTTGTGCATTCGTGCATTGACAGCGACGCAGTGTGGTCTTTGCTGGCAAGTTGAATTGTTAGTCTGGATACCAAGTGCGTCAGCATGGACATATATGTACAATAGAACCCCTTCATAGTTGTCATTTGGACTCGCAAAAATCTTTAGTGTATCAGGATCTTTACTATACTAGTTGTTGCTGAGGACATGGCCCTGAAGATGCTGTCTGCTAATTAAATGGCTACTTACTAAACATCTTGTTACATTATGAAAAAGCATTCAGGAATACCTTCTCTTTGTGGAATTTTTTTTTTGTTTTTATTTATAAAATTGTTTGTTCAAATGTTGTGGAAGTACTTTTTAGCACGAGTGCAGCATGCTATAAATACAATTGAGTGATTTCATGTGGAAATGAAAGCCTTGCATGAACATTGCGTCATCTTCCGCTGTTTCTGTCATTGAATAGGCAATAGATGAGAAATGCTCATGAGAGTCAAGAGCAGCAAAGCAGCACACTCCGCACCTCTCCTTCTTGCCACCACAGCCTCATGCTTCACACTGCACAGTGCTGCGAATGTTTGGCCATTTCTTTCCTTCTACTTGCTTCACTTTTGCTTTCTTTAATTGCTGAATACACTGCGCTGCCTTCTTTCCACATTCATGGACAGCTTTACTTGTTTTTCCTACGCGTCGTATGATTTTATTCTCAGAGTTGAAGTGTCTGGTGGTAAAGCAAGTTAAAAAAAAAAAAACAAAAAAATGCTAGAATTTTTTTTTTTTTTTTTCTTAAGAAAAATTTTCCCTGGCGATTCAAAGTATGTTTCTGCATGGACATATTTCAGGAATATTTCTGCAGGTGTTGCGGCTAAATGTAACCTAGATTTTAAAAAAGCAGGCTCAATGTCCATGGAAACGAATTGAGGGCTATTGAGTCGAGCATAGCCTAGTATGCAGTAATTTTTTTCTTTCTCCATTTTCTCCGCATAATTCTCGCACCCCCCAACTTAGCATCAATTTTCCGCAAAAAGAAAGTTATGCGTAACTACGATACTATTGCTGCCTTCTTTGCAGCGAGGCGCCGTAGCAGTGGGGCCTCATTATAAAAACGGCCTCTTTGTGTTATGGGAATGCTTCACCAGTTTCAATGCCTTTACATACTGCTGGCTGCTGCAACATGTTGACACTTTTAATGTCTGCCTACGAGCTCGGTGCTGGCAGGTTAGGGCGTTTCTTATTTGTGTCTCTTTCAGCTTCTTGACATATTGTTGGCTGCTTGAGAGGGAAAAATTTTAATACAGTAGAATCCGGATATATCGAACTCGAAGGGATTGCGAAATAGTTCGATATATCGATAATTCGATATACAGAAATCGTCTTGAGATGCCACTTGCGATTGTGAAAAATAATACTGTATTTGTTGCACAATCAACCCACTTGCATAATGAACCTACCCCCCACTTTAGCCCCCCCTGAGTATTTGTAAAAAAGAAGAAACAAAAAGCGTTCGGTGGCGTGTTCCTCCATTTCGGCCGTCGCATATACAGCTCATTTATCGCCAGCGCACCAAGATGCTGCGAAGCGACATCACGTCGTGTTTATCTTTTTACTATACTTTTGATAGATCCTGCGGTGGCAGGGAACGAACTGGGCAGAGTGCCCGTGATGGCGTGATTGCACAAGCCTAGTTCGATTTATCACGCCGCGCTTGGGGCAGGCGTCACTGCCATAAAATCATTGAAAAGCATGATAGCTGCAAATGCCGTTTGAAGCGAACAGTGCTAAAAGCCGGTGTCATGATTGCAGCTGACCGCTTGCTTTCGTTTATTCATAGAGCAAAAATGGTCGACTCGCAAAAAAAAAAAAGAAGAATCTGCCGCTTCTTTAAGGTATACTGAATAAAAACATTGCCGTCGAGATTCCCAGTTCAGATGGTAGCTATCGCATTGGGAGTGACCTAAACAATCCACTTTATGAACGGAAATGAGCGGAAAGTAAGCATTTTAATTAATATTTCTCAAATTGCCGCACCTAGCGGGCTCCTGTGAAAGCTCTGACAAAACCGGATATCACGTCACAACTACCCCTATCGCGGCCAGTCGCACCTGTTCATTTTTCATTTCCCCCGTGGCACTCACAAAGCGCAGAGACGGACTTTTTTATTTATTTTTTGGCTGGTCATGTTCCTGCGCACAATTCATTGTTCCTTCCCAGTGCGCAAACAATTGTCCACAATACGCGCCCTCCCTCGACCTCCCTCGTGCAGCAATCCACACTTCGCAGCATCATGCACGGCGCGACGCGGGGTACTGACACTGCATGTAGCCGGTTAACAGGTGCGGGGGCGGCGGCGGGATTGCGGGGCCATGACGTTGCCGAGGGTAGTTGTGACGTCACACCCGCTGGCTCACATTCGGGAGCGCGCTGCCTCTGACCCGGCGGCCGTTCAGAAAATATGAAAAATACAGCCATCCACTCAAAACTAACCGGAATTATGTGTCTGTACTGTGTAATCATGTGTAATACTGTGTAATATTCTTGGGTATTTGTTCGGTATACCTTTAAAGCCCGCAGCCACCATAGCTTAAGCTGCGCTACACGTTCAGCATGACAAATAAGGACGACTCTCACAAAAGACAAAAAAATTTGCTGCTTCCTAATGTCTGCAGCCGCCTTAGCATACGCTACGCCACACGTTCAGCACGACGAGAATGGTCGACCCTCGGAAAAAAACAATTTGCTGCTTCTTAATGTCTGCAGCTGCCATTGTGTATGCTACGCCCCACATTCAGCACGATGACAAGAATGAATGATTCGCAAAAATACATATATATCTGCCGCGTCTTAGCATCCAAAGTTGCGATAGCTTATGCACGATCAGCACGACGACACAAAACGCACATCGCACGTCAGCCGCTGTGCACAGAGCGTTCATAACACACTGGAAATTAGGCACACCCTTGTGCTTCGCTCTATCGCGTTTTTCTCCTCTCCCGATCACCACGGCTGCATTGGTTTGCTCTCGTTCCTTCACACTCATGGCTCGCAAGCGTCGTCACGTGCTGGCGCACAGCAAATGATCACCGCAGATGCTCGCGCCTTTGGGGAAAGGGTGCGGCACTGCCCTAGACCAGCCGTCGCTGAACTGTGCCCTCTCATTTCTTCCGCACGTGGCTTGTCAATGTCTCGCTGCAAACGGCCGAGGGTGATACGATCGTCGAATGCGTGGTGCGGAGTTCGATATATTGAACGACTGGTGAAATTGAGTTCGATATATGACGCAGCTCTCTTATACTTCTACAGTAAAAGCTCGTTAATTCAAACTCGAAGGGGCCGAGAAAATCGTTCGAATTAAGTCGGGCACTGGAATGAGCGCCATCGTGGCCCACCATGCTGGCCGAGCCCACATGCTGACTCATTACCGTGAGTAAAGAGGGCTAGCACTACTGCACGTTTACGGAGGGCGATTCCGATAATTTTTGCAATCGAGCCGCAACGGCGAATGAACGGGACTAATTGGTCAGTCATGCGCCACAAACAAAAAACGGAATGAATTCGTGTGAGTAGCGAGCTTCAAAACATGTTTATTTACACGAAAAAATACACGGAATAATAATCGGTAATGTGCGTTTGCTTGCGTTTCTTGTGCCGCGACTCCACAAGCATCGACTGCAGCTTGCCCAAGAGTTCCAGCGCAGGATCCGAATTCTCATCGGCGGAGAAGTATTGTGCAGCGAGATCGAGTGCCGACGCTACTTCACATGCACTAGGGGGTGGCACCGGATCGTCGCCTTCGTCGGACTCTTCATCGCTTTCAGCCGTGTTCGCCACCCGTGAGCCCTGTGGAGCACATGCAGCCGCGATTACATCCTCATCACTCAAGGGCCCAGACGTCTCCACACCGTTGTCAACGTCAACGTAGGCTTCAGAGGCGACACCCTTCGACAAAGCCGCGTAGCCACGGTCGAGAACGACGGAGTCATCATCAGACGAAGCCTCCGCTACCTCCGCGCTGCATGCTTCTGGGGCGTCATCGAAGCCACACTTGCGGAAACAATTTTTGATAGTTTCCGGCTTGAGGGTATTCCACGATGATGCCAGCATGTGGACAGCTCCAAGCAAATCGATGTTGTACGACTTGCCACTGTCCAAACAAAGACGTCTCTCTAGGATGTGGCGCCTGTATAGCGTTTTTAAGTTCTGAATAACTTCAAGATCCATAGGCTGGAGCACAGAAGTCGTGCTTTTAGGCAAAAATGCCAAGCGGATTGCTGTCAGTCCACTCACGTCACAATGAGCTGTACAGTTGTCCATGAACATGAGAATATTCCATTTCTGTGCAGCGAATTTCCTGTCTAGCTTGCCCAGCCAGTCGGTGAAAATTTCCCGTGTCATCCACGACTCTTTGTTTGCGGTGTAAACAACAGGAAGCGTCTTGATGCCTTTAAAACAGCAAGGCTTCTCTGCCTTGCCGATCACCAGCAAGCGGCACCGTTCTGTGCCCGTCGCATTTGCGCACATCATGACGGTGATTCTTTCTTTGCTTCTCTTTCCGCCAGCACAAGTGTCGCCTTTGTAAGTGACGGTCTTGTTGGGGAGCAATTTGAAATACAGTGCCGTCTCGTCAGCATTAAATACATCGCTGAGCGCATAATCAGCGAGGAGTTCCTTCAGTTCACTGGAGACCCACTGTTCACACGTTTCCTTGTTGACTTCAGCTGACTCCCCACAAACGTTTCTAAATGTCAGCCCGTGACGCGCCTTGAAACGCGACAGCCAGCCTTCCGACGCGCCGAACTCGCTGATGCCCATTTGGCTGGCAAAGACTGCAGCCTTCGCAGCAATTATGGGCCCGCTTAACGGAATGTTCCGGCTGCGAACTTTTTTTATCCATGCCATTACGGCACTCTCCACTTCGGGATGGGCCGGTTGACAGCGTGCTCTTCTTGATGTCGTACTTTTTGGCTATATCCGTCTTGGATAGGACACCACGTTCCACCTCACTCAAAATCTCCATTTTCGTCTTGAGGTCCTTTGCCGTGTATTTACCGCGGTTTGCCATGGCTGTCACAATCGATGAGTCGTCGCTGGCAACGCGGTGAGGCAACGAAAACGGTAAAACTTGGACCACCGTGACACGAACAAATGCACGACACCGACAACTGCGTTGTGCACACGTGACCGCAGGACAAAAAGAAAACAGGCTTGTCAAAAGAGCACCCAGCAACCGCGGTGCAGCCAAAACCTGCAACGGCTTGCGCTGGACCGTTGGTGTGATGGAGCCTGGCGGCACCTGGCAGCGAAAACCTGCTACGGCATGCACCGGAATGCTCGCTGTGACTGTCGAGTGCGCACCTCGTCTCGCGCGCGTGGGCAGATTTTAAAGATTTTGTTTTTTGCGTCTTTAGTAATCTTTCTGCGCATTGTACATGGTATGGGCCGACTTCTGTCTGCGAGGAGCTGTGTGAGCCACGGGCTCCTAGTTCGAATTAACCGTTGTGGACACTTGCATGTTCGAATTATCGCCGTTTTCTCCTATTGAAATACATAGGGCCATGCCGGGACCCGAGCGTCAGTTCGAATTAACCGAGTTCGAATTAACGAGGTTTTACTGTACATGGGATTTTAAAGGAGGGTATTCCGTGAGTTCGATATAACCAAAATTTGAATTATCCGGGTTCGATATACCCGGGTTTGAATGTATTCGCACACCCCTACTTGGTACCCAAAGCTTCTAGTGGGTTCGATTGACATCTCGTCCCCCATCTGAAAGCATCTGCCCGAGTTGGCAGATCCTGCCATGTCGTGGACTTATGATATCACGCAATCTTCCGATCTGTCAATGCCTGGCATGCCACCTGCCTATGAGTACTGCCTGCCAAGGTGTCAGCTCATGCACGCTCTTCACACTGCGTCCTCTGCGGCATGTCCCTTCTAATGCTCACTCAGTAAAAAAAAAAAAAGGAGTAAAATAGTGCATTAGAATTCATTGCGGTATCGTCCTAGGAGGCCAGAGTGCTTGCATGCATGGTTAGCTGCTTATTTATATGCCAAGAAGTTACGAGATGACAAACAATGCATGAAGAAAAATATGAGAAAAAGGGCAAAAAGAATGACTACATTGGCAAACAATGCTAATACATCTTTTAATTTTCGATTTGTAGCAGTAGCTCGCTGGTCACCGGGCTTGATAGCAATGCCTAATACCCTGTGACACGGTTACTTTCAAAGGCTGTTAAGAGCCTTCAAAATTGTCAGCAATGATCCAACTCGAAGGACTTGCATCGCTGCAATCTCAGTCGCTATTGAGCAGTTCCGTCATCTCACACTGAGGTTACGTGGTGCCACCGTTGCCTGCAATAATTATGAGTTATGCAGGCATGCAGTTAATCAGCCTCCAAGTTACCCTCAGAAAGATTAAAAAACATAATTATTACTTGGTGCACTAACAACATTCTACCTTGAAAAAAGTGTCGTTTTTCGAGAAGCTGTATGGGCATCCATGTGCTGTTCTGGAAGCTGGTGCTGGTTGCTTCCGTGTCGCTGTCAGTAATGTTATTGCACTTCAGGACTTTTTTTTTCTGGGAAAATAAGTTGTATGTTCCTAATCTCCATAATTGTTAAGCCATTATACTGCTCTGATTTTATTCCCTGTATGTTGCTAATTCAAGAGTGCATGCTGTTGGTACGAAGAGCATCAATATCTTGCTATCCAAGGTGTTACATTGGCTCGATAGACTATTGATTCAATTACCATTGAGGCACCCATGTAGCAGCCTTCGAGTTGGTAGACGATAGATCTGAGGCCTCTGAAATGCCCATGTAACAAGGGTGTAATCATTGGTATCACATGGCTGGAAAACAGAGGAAAGCGAGCTCCAGCTGTGCTGTTGAAATTTATTCCTTCACTGACAATAAGGGGAAATTAAAAGGAATCTCAAAACCCGTGACACGGTGCTCCACAGCCTCTTACAGCTGCTCAGGGCACAAATAAAGGCTCTTGCTGGCTGATGCCTCTCTCGGTACCGTGCTGTTCGCTCTTGTTATCTTCAGAATATCTGCCGTAGCCATATTAAGGTGAAGGCCATACTAGCTGTATTAGACAAAATTTTGCCAGCGAGTGTTCTTGTGGTTGAGGCCAAGTAACGCGTCACGCTGTCATTGGGTGCAGCAGCAGAGCAGCTAGCTAACTTGAGGCATGCACCTCAATGAGGTGGATGCGTTGCTTCAAGGCCAAGAAGAGTGCTACAAGGGGATCAGATTCTGATGGTGCCACACCTGGATAGTGCAGCAGCAATGACCCTTCAATGCAAAGTGACACAGGATGCGGGTTAAGTACACAAATGGAATAAAGTTTGGCATGTGAAAAGATCTGCGCTTAGTGTTCTCAAGAAGTCTTACTTTTCATTGTCCCAGCCCAACTGGAGGTTCCAAACGGGGGGCAGGTCTTCATGCGCAACAAACCAGGGCCCATATTCCGAGTTTGCGTTGTTATTAAAGTGTCGTTATCTTACGTGACCTTGAGTCTGATTGGTGGAAACGCCGTAACATGATGTTGCCACCTCTTCCAGTGCCATAGTGGCAGCACCCGGTTCCGGAAGGCTTTTCAGCCAGTCAGATGGCTCGAGGTCACGTGAGGTAGCGACACTTCGATAACGACGCAGGCTCAGAATATGGGCCCAGGTATCACAGAAAAGACTTTAATGGAAAAAAATGCGGCCAAAAAAGAAAATAATGCTTTTGCCTTCCCCCACTTAAGCAGTCGTGTGTCTACTGAGTTTTTTTGCTATCAGAGTGGTGGATGCTTCACTTGCTCCATTGTTCTCCAAATTGCTTTCCCTGCTTCATCCTGCTCCAAAACAGAATATTGCTTAGATACTGCTCCAAACCGGCTGCTTAGAGTTATACCATCAAATTAAACGGAACACTGGTTTTTGTTGCATAGTGCAATGACATTTTTATTTGCCTATTTAGAAGCTATTGGTGTTTGAGACAAACTCTAAATTACCCACGCACTCGATCAGCCCGCTGTACATGCACAGCCATGTATCCATCTTAATGACCACACTTTTTTGTAACCATTCTTCTATTTTTATCCTTCCCTCCCTATGCAGAGTAGCACGTCAGCAAACATTCGCGGCTGCTAGGCTACAATTTCTGTATTCATTCAAGAGCTTTCTCTCTCCATACAGTAGGCCATTAATAATAATGCCTACAGATATTTGATAGAGAACAATTCGATTAAGCAACTGTGATGAGCACAGCAGGTGGCAGCTTGCTGTGAGTGGCGTGTACACGCTATAAGAGCCACCGCAGTTGAAATGATAGCAGCACACTGGTGGCGGAGTTATAATGCACCTCGCACTGAGCCTAACTCGTATAAAATTTTCATAAACTAGAGACTCGTGGAGCGTAATGAATGTTTGCAACAAATTTAGAACAAACCACAAGCAATTGGAGGGAATTAATTCTGTAGAAATGCTCTGTGCAGGTCATGGTTCTCTCATTCATGGTGCCTGGTTTATGCCGTATGTTTTCTGGTTCTGATAAGCAAGGCTCAAAGGTGTTTGTTGTATGGGCAATCTTATGCCCTTGAAATAATCTATATTCTGGCAGTGATGCAAGTGTTGTTAGTTATAAGCGAAAGTTCGTCTTGAGTGGGGTCATTATGTGCGGGCTCGACTGTAAATGACCTGCGGATGTGCCGGTGGCCGTCTTTGCTGCTCTTTACAGTGCTGAATATTTGTCCTGGGAATTTCGCACAATTGAAGCTCACCTGAGAAATTGATTTGTGTCTACAGAAATGGCAAAAGTGCAAGCGTCGAGTGTTTGCGAATCACTTCGTGCGGTTTCAGCAGCCGAGCGCCAGTTCGCATAGACTGGCTAACAGGAAGATGCCATTTCTGCTTCTCCAAAAGAAGAGTTTACGCTTGTGCAAGTTGCAACTTTGAACTCTGCCCGACCTAGCAGTGCACCGCGAGACTGAATGAGAGCTAGCTGTGAAGATGGCACTTTCATGCATTTCCTGTGGTGCCCTCTGGTCTGAATGGTCTTCCCAAAGGCAGAGCGGTTCTTGAGCCTTTGATGTCAGTATCAGAGCAATGCAAGCGATAAAGAACATTGGGAAAGGATCAAGCTACTGTCACTGACTTCTAGGCCACTATGAGTGTCACACATCATGGGTTACAGTACAAAACTTTAGAAAAACATCTCAGAAAGACTCGAGCCTACCGCAGAGGCAGCTGCACATGATATCTTTACAGTGGCTGTACAGGCAGTGAAAAAGGTGTACATCGAAATGGAGGAGGCTATGTTTTCAAAGAAAATTACAGTGGTGGTATGATGGCACATGGCTGACATGTAGCCACAGTTTCCACATGGATGTAGGCTGTATAACTGCGTTTCGCACAGGGCTTGTGTTGGACTGTATGGTTTACTTCTGCCTTGGGTGCAGCCGACAACCATGCTGAGTGGAAGCAGCAACACCAGTGCTGGAAAAACACTGACGTGAATTCTGGGCAAATGGAGGCTGAGGCTGCACTTCAGCTGCTCAGGCACTCCTTGAGCAGAGGTGATCTTTGTTACACGAACATAGTTTGTAGTGGGGACAGCCGCATGTTCCGTATTCTTTGCGATGAAGTTTATGGTTTTGTGCAGCCATCAAAAGAAGACTGCGTAAACCTCGTGAAAAACGAATTGGAGCTCCACTTCACTCTCTGGTAGAGAGAGCCACTAGGTGGAAAGGGGCCTGACACATCAGCTGATGAAGAAGCTCCCAGACTACTATGGCCTCGTATTGCGGAACCATTCAGAAGTTGAGGTTATGCGAGGGGCAGTAATAACGAACTACTATCGGCATTACATTAACTGGTGATGAGCCCTATCACGAGTGGTGACTCCCTGGCCCCCTTAGCTGGTGCAACCATAGATCAGCTGAGGCAGAAGAGCAGCCAGCACTGCTCAGACCCTTGGTTGCTGGCCCAGTTGAGAGGAAGCAAAGCTCAAAATGCGGTTAAGAGCCTCCATTCAGTGATTTGGTCGTTAATATTGTTACGGGCGAGGAAGAAGAAGCGGGCACCGGCATGGGCGGGCGCACTCGCACTAGGTTCGCCATCTTTCATTAAACATCATCTACCATCGACATCAGTCATGCTCTGTCTCCTTTCTTCATCGGCTTGCCACCTCGTAACAATGTCAAAAGACCAGCATGCCTCATGCGTGCTTGGAAGACCTGACAATAGAATCCAACCAACCCGAGACTCCAACCAGACGTATTAACTGGCCCGATAAAACACTACACGAGGCGTCGCCCCCGCCTGTGCCGTTTGATGCATGCCTGGGACCCAGACATCAAATCCTGGCAACCGATGCAGCGAAAGCTTTCTGGGCCAGGCTTCATCGGTCATCATGGTGGCAAGCCGTTACCTTCTGTCTCTGCTGTCTTCACCGATCTACAAAAGATCATTGTCATATCATAAATCTTATCAACTGACTTCTTCATCCACCAATCGAGACAATCGCTCAGTGGCTTCGGGTAGTGTTACGGGCGAGGAAGCAGAAGTGGGCACTGGCGTGGGCAGGCATGCTCACACTAGGTCCGCAATCTTTCATTAAGCATCATCTACCATCGCGATCGGTTATGCTCTGTCTCCTTTCTTCATCGGCTTGCCGCCTTGTAACATATCAAAAGACCAGCATGCCTCACTGTTTGCTGTGGGCACAGCAGTGCCTGAGGCAAATTTGAGAGGCAACTAAGGCAATCGAAAAGCCTGTTCAGGCTGTGCACAACATTGGGCCTGTGCCATGGTGCCCTCTCTCTTCGTAAGCCTGTTGAGAGACTTCCATCGAATGGAGAACACACACGCAGCCCAGGGGCTAAGAAATCACTTGCTGCCGGGAACACCAAATATTACAATGCAGGAGCATATTAGACAGTGTGTGCCCATTTGGAACTTTCAAGCTTGCTTTCTAATCACCTTGCTCGTGGAAATCATAGCACAGTAATGGGTGCATGGATTTTCATCAAGATAGTCTCAGATATACCATTTAGACTACTATTTTTTTGTTCTACAGTAATTGGAGTATGATATATTCTTAACATTGAGAAGATGCACACTTTGTCATTTAGAAAACAAGCAGAGGATTAAAAAAATGTGAATCTTGATTTGGACCATACTTCTTTGTAACTATTAGAAACATTTACAGACCCATAGCCCATTTTAAGGTGAAAGCTTTTAATGGCTCATACTGTTGTCTGCTCGGTCACACTGTAGCTGTCAATCATCCTAACATAGCCATGCCGGGCACGTGGGAAGCGTATCTTGGTTCTCCTTGTCTAGTGTCATGCCAGCACTGTTGCCACGGAGACCACCGCCGCTAGTTAGTGGTAGATAGTGACCGATAATGATAGTGGTAGTTAGTGACAGTGATGATGATAATGACAGCGATGCTTATGATTATGACGTCACCGCCTGGTGACGTCATGTCATGCCCGGCCATGTCTAATAACTGTGACGTCTTGGTGATGTCACATCCGGTTATGACGTTGCGACTGGTCATGAAGTCATCAGGTGAATAACACATATACTTGACCCCACTGGGCATCCAATCTAGGCGTCTGTGCGTCACTTTCATTTGGCGCTTCCTCAAACACCTCACCATGCGGCATTCAGACGCAGTACAGCAGGCGTCAGCGGCATTTCAAATTGGTTTACAGGAAAGTAAAAGCGCATCATCTGCCACAATTCTCCGCGGACATCTTAACCAAGCCGTAAAGAAAAGGAGGAAGGTGGGAGTGAAAAAAAGAGAAAGAGGTGCTGTAGTGGAGGGCTTTGGACCACCGCGCAATAGAGGCTTTCGCCCCATCACACTTTAGTGGTCCAAAGTGACCCCTGCAATTTTTTGCTGTCATGCTCGGTTTTCCACGAGCAAGTATCATGCGACCACCATATAAACAGTGTTCAAATAAAAACTACTCACAATATCACCGTGGAACTTTATAGCTGTCTGTTTGATGCTATTTCAAGCCAGTCTGCCCAATTTCATCCCTCTAAGTCAAAAAGTGTGAAACTTGCTCCTTTCCCCTTAAGTAGGATTGGACTTGAGAGGGGTTTAATTTAAAAGCCTCGTAAAATTCTTCAGAAAGGTGCCTTTTAAAGTGGTAGCTGGTGAATTGCATCTTCTAGTTGTGCTAGAGTTAAAGGGGCACTTATTGTCGAACGCTCATCCTCTGCAAGGGGCTTCACAAGGGAAACAAAGTGCACCGCACCCTCAGCATGGGAGGCTTGGGAGGAAGGGAAAAACAGGAATGCTTAGTATTTCTTAAATTCTAATATTAAATCTGTGCTAGTCTCCGAGGCAGTAACACAATAAATTTGTTGATATTCTCTCACAACAGCGTGACTGTGCTCTTTAAGTAAAGCCTGTCAACTCCTGAGAGTGCAAGGTGCAGTTCGCACAAATTCAAATTCGGCCAGCTGTGTAGTGTTCCGCATTAAGACCATAAAGGTTGTGAAGTGTTTTTCATAAATCCATCTTCCTTGCTTTCCTAAGATAGGGCCTCACTAAACCAATCTCTACTGCTATTTTCGCCTTTCCTTCGTAAACATCTCCCAAGTGGCATATAAATGAATTCCCCTAAAAAAAAAAAAAAAAAACTGGAAGGCTGAAGTAATCCATTCTCTGAAACCATTTTCTCTCATCAGCATAGCATAGAGCTTCCAAAGAGCCCACCGATGTTGGAATTTCAGATGGCTGCTTTCACCAATTGACACAATAACCATGTTTTGATCAGAGAGGCGGTGTCTTGACGCAACACGAGCTGCTTCGGGAAAGGAGAGCCAAAGATGCGTAGACTCAATCCAGACGCACATGCGAATTTTCTTGGATATGGGTATACGAGCAGGACAAGGGGCCAGATAGCCCTGTATCAAGTGGGCCCGTATTTTCAGTGATGCTTAGGCTTTGGTGCACTGCAAGCTACACATGTGCATTCGTACAGCTTGGTTAGGGCGGGGTTGTACATCTATGTTGTATGGTCTTTCAAGCACTTTGTCGTAGATAGTTTGTGTGAGATTACAGAAGCAGTAACTAAAAGATTAGTGATTAAGCGAGTAACAAAGGTCATTTTTAGTGTGCGGGATTGCACTTGAACCCAAATCAAAGCTTGAGTTTTTTGAACTCAAAAGCAGTGCACACTCTCAGCTAATGATCGAAGTTTATACGCTATATAACTGATGTGGCCGCATAAAAGTATTTCGTTTTTTCTCTCACACAGACTTGGCTTGTGTCACTTTACAGGTTCTCTTCTGTGTTGCCTTGCTTTTTAAAGGGACACTAAAGAGAAAAGTTAAGTGGGGTTGCATCGATAGAATGCCAGTTACTGGTTACAAAAAAGCCACTCATACTGATAACAGAGCTGTTATAAGGTAGTAAAGAGGAAGAACAGGAATACAGGTATTGCCGCCACAGCCAAAGTGGCCGAGGCTCCCAACTACAAATCACATGACGCGCAAGGGATCCCGGAGGCTGGCAAATGCGAATTATGTTGACCATTTGAATGCAGTAGTCTGTTTTGTCTCGAATATGGTAACATGCTTTTATAACACGTAATCGGCGGCAAAAAGACAGAAAAGGCACCGTAAATGTTGCAAGGCAAATATAAAAATATACTCATTTCGTCCACTTGTCGGTAGATGCCGCTAGTCTCAGCTAACATGGCGCTACAGGCACTACGGGCGTCCACTTTAGTTGCGGTTATGCTCCGGCTCAGGCACTTCGTGTGTGCTCTGATAGTTTGGTTTGGGCCTGCGGCTCCTGAAATACGAGCTGGGAGCAGCAGATGCACCTCTCGGCATGTACCTGCGAAGTATTCTCCACTTCCCGCGCGGCAGCAATCACGGAGGCTCCTTTTGCGTCATAGTGTGCGTCATCCTACCCGACTACGTAGTAGGAGAAAACAGTTTGAATTCGACCAGCGGGAACAAAAAAAACCTTCACTTCTTATCGCAATATCTCAGCAATAATTCGATTTTTTGCTGCCAGATATGCGCCGAAAGGGTCATCCAATGCCGTTTATTAGATTTTGATAGCGTGCCTTTAGTGTTCCTTTAACAAGTAGTCTGAGAGACATTTACTCATCATAGCTTTTGATTCGCAAGCATTTACCGTGCCATGGGTGCTTGTTTCTTGTGTGTGCTTTGCAGGCAGAAGAGCGGTTGGCTATGGTTGAAGAGCGCCGGCTGATCGATGAGGCCCGCAGGCAGCTGGAGCAGGAGCAAGAAAAGAGGATGCGCCTGGACCAGCAAGTGATTTTGAACAAGGGACGTGTGCGCCCAAAGCTGTCTTTCTCACTCAAGCCCACAGTCTGAGGAAGAGCAGATGTGGCACGGTCTTCCTACTCTTCAGCGTGTGTGTGTGTGTGTGCACGTGCGTGTGTGGCGCTGCGCATGCTGCGTCAAGGCCCATGTTTAGACATCCCGCTCTGAACTGCGGCGCTAGTTTTATCTGCCTTCTGCATCTTGCCTTGTTGCGTAAAGGACAATGTGTCGTACATGCTCATTAATTAAGCTGGGACAGCCAGATGGTGCACACTAGTAATGGCTGATGTTATGACAAAACTAGCCTGGTGCGGTTTCGTCTGTGACACAGGAGTGTCATGACAGGAACAACTTTCTGCATGCTGCATGCTCTCCTGTGTAAAGGTGAACAGTTTCTTTTTATGGACTTCGTGGACTTCAAAAGTTGCACTGCACAGGCTTTGTGCCCAGTGCTGCGGTTTTGTCAGACTAGTGGCATTACCTTGTCGCACATTCGTGAGAGAGTCTTCTAGGAGCTACCACTCATCTCTGTTCTGTTCACCTCTCAGAAGTGGACTGCTTGTTCTCTGTGGAACATTCTGGCTGTGGATTTATTCAAAATTCTAAGCAGGAAATATGTTACATCTGCCAGCAGGTTAACTCAGTGCATTGCATGTGTTTTGATTAGTGTCAGGAAGTATTTGTGGCACACTTGGCTTCTTTGTTTGCCACAACTTCCTTTTTCTTTTTTCACTAGTTTTTATTTTATTGATTTAGCTGTACCAACAACACTTACCTGCCATTGCGGCCTTGCCATCCAGTGATTTCAAGGGATACTGACATGAACAGGCTGTTGGTTAAGACATCAAGCATCAGTCAGCAGTGTAAATCTTATTCTTGCCATATGCTGTGTAGTTGTTTTAAGCATTGGTACTTGGGAATCTGAGAGCTATCTTGATTCTCTTTATCGTAGCAGGTATTTATTTGTCGATAATGGATATTGCTGGCATAAAAATTGATTTTTACTTTGCACAGCCAGTTTGTTGCAGTGAAGCTTCTGAGAAGCAGTGTGCACAATGTCTTTTTTGTAAATACTGCCTGCCTGTACATATTATGTTTGTTCGTAGTTTATACAATTTTCCTTCATTTGGTGACACCTGCCTTGTCAGAACACAAGATTGCACATCTTTACCGCACATTATTAGTTAACAGTATTGAAGTCCCTGTGCATTGTGCTTGTACATCTTACAGTGCGCCCATTTGCTGTGAACTGAAGTTAGTTATGGCTGTTTGGACCACTTCTTTAAAGTGGAAGCTGCTTGGGATATGTGTTACGAGGAAAAAAGACTCCCTCTGTGCTGGAGAAGATATGTGTGCGCACACTCACTTTAAAGATTGTCTTCATTTTGTGGGATTTCGTTGTCATCACTTGCCTGTTCTTACATGACTGGGAGCTCCCAGTGGAAACATGACAGGCTTGTGTCGATCGGCAGCACCCCGATGACTTGGTAAGTATGTCTTGTGAATCTGTCCAGGACACTTTGAACAAACCCATGCTTGCTCTCTTAAGGTCTGCGATCGGCTTCGTGATGTGCAATAGGCCAAAGATATAATAGGCAGGGTGTATACCTTCTACCTTTTTCCTGCTTGGCAGGCTGTCTTAATTATGACGGGTTTAGATTTATTTTGGTGTCCTGGATAGTTTGACAAAATGTTTAGCAAAGTTTTTCACATTCTGTTTCATCAGCTTAATTGTCCATTTTTACATGCTGTAAGGAAATTCTGGAGTAATAAAATGCCTTTGCACCCATTGTTTGTGGTTCGTGCTGCCCCTGTATCAAATTTCAGGTGAGCTATGTGGCAGTTCAGACAGATGAAAAATGGTACAGTGAAATGTTGTTCATTTGGTGTTTAAATGACCAGGAAAAACATTCAAATTATCCGATAGTTAGAATTATTCAGTAGCCTTAAAAACTGCCAAGACAACATTTGTATTTTCATGCATACAAGAGGAAGGAAAAATAAGTAACCTTGACAATGTTTGAGGTTTCATGAAGTGCTTTGCTTTGCTCGCACTTTCACGTCGCCCCGGAATCGCTAGCATCCCTACTGCCCTTTTTGCAGTGCGACGGCATAGCTGCGATGCTTCTTCACAATTGCTTTGTGGTTTGAGGTCGGTAGTCATACCCAAAGAGCGAAGAAAGCATCTGGATGGGAGGGTTTTATGTGTGTAGATATTAGGAGGGCTTGACGCCATCGGTATACTTCTGGTTCACACAATTTCTCCTTTCGATAAGCGAAATCTTGGGAAATGAAATTATTCAAAGTACATTATTTTTCTCCGGGTTAATATGCTTCCGGATAACACGATTTCCCTTTTACTATATTCGAAATTTCGATAAATTATGTAATACGTTTGATGATCACTTGGATATATGCTAACATACGAACTCGGGGTGTGCACATGTAACGTGAAAACACCGAAAATCACCTACCATGGTTGCTTCCCTGCAATGCTTAGGGGCGAAGCCTCAAATTCAACGAACCAACACGTGGGGCATCTGCCTCCGCGGAGACGTGACTTCACGAGTAGAAATATAGTGGCCTCTCTGCTGTGCCTCAGGGGCATAGTGGTGAGCCATTGAAAACTGCGTTCACATATGAGCGGGCCACATCGAGTGAACACAGCCTGAAGAGCCAAAACGCAGTGACTGTCAGTCATTGCAGTGGATTCTCCACAGTGGGCTGGTAGTACAGGGTGAAGCACCCAGAGACAGCCAAGGAAGTAATCCCAGCTCGGAATTGCTATCAACGAACTAGATTTGTTACTCCCTTCCTCTTTGAACAATGTTAAGTGCAGATTGAATTCAGCGAGAAATAAAATATAAAGGAACTGTTCATTTCTTGGTCAAGAATTTTTAATATACTGTTGCAATGAAAGTGTCAACATTCAATTCTTCCGTACTTCATTTAGGAGTTAAAATTAGCAAAATTAGACAGGATCTTATGTTTTACCGGATAATACATTTTTTTTTTTTTGCATTTAAAAAAGAACGTACCAATGAGGGTTTATTGTAAAACTAAAACAGTGATGTGCAAATCCATGCCCGAGCAGGCGGGACTGGCAGCATGGTAGCAGCAGGATGTCTGATTAAAATGCAGTGAAATTGACGCAACACTGTTGGGTTTAGGCAGTGGCAGACTCCTATTCATCGTCGCGCCTACCCTATTGGGCATGCCTGAGGTGTGGGAGTGCAACTGTTCCATGAAGTTCAGGGAGGTCAGTTTGTATAATTGGTGGCTTCGTGGGTTGTACCTCGACGTGACCCCGTCTGAACTAACCAAATTATGTTTGGCTGTGTAACAAGCATTGAGGTGTAAATGACATCAGTGCATTTTAGGGGGACTACACTTTAGCATGAAAATGCTCAATCCTATAACGTTATTTTGGGGTATTTACGAAGACTGCTAAATTAGCAGCAGTAAAAAGGGAACAGCTGATTTTGAAATCTACAATAAAAAAAAAAAACAACCGAACTTAGCCTAGCTCTAAGCGAGGAAAGGTACAGGCAGTGAGGCATTGTGCTGGTTAAATGTGGCAAGAGATACCCAGGCTGACAGGTTCTCGTCTACAGGCCACTGACAATGCTCGAGGAAAATCTGCGTTGACTTGGTGTTGCAAAGTCTGAGATCGGCACGGCTGAATTAACTTTTTCGCTTGGGCCAACCAGTTGGTCGGCGTAAAGCTCGTTTAGGAAGAGGATCACCTTGTGAAGTGAACCTTGATACTGCAGTACTCTTGGCAGTTCAGCCCCTGCTACCATGAGAACTGCTGCTACCCTCAAGCTGCAAACAGAGTGTAATCAGGTGCACTGTCATGCTGACGCATGCTCTTGCGGTACTGAGTGCGCATTGTCGTGATCCAGCTAGTTGCGTGTTGAATGCCCGGTTGATTTGTCAGGGTAGGAACAAGGACGAGGAGCTGGAAATGGGCTTTGAAATGAGATGAAAAACTTTATATAATAAAGTATTTACGTGGTAGCGTTTGGTTAGTGGGAGACTGACTAGAGGTTTCCTTTTTACGACGCACGAAGCACACTTGTCGCAAGTTTTTATAGGGTTGATTCCGTGCCCCCTAGATGAGAGACAGGCCAGATTACAAGAGTGTCTGTCACCTCACTCTCCAGCACTCACACACTCGCACCAACACTGCTCGCACTCGTTGACACGCCCCACCGACTGGTCCTGGCTTCAGGGTGAGGATGTGGTCGTCTAGACGGCGTAGATGGCATCAGCCGGTTGTCGCCGTGCGTGCTCGCACCTGGGCTGGCTCATCTGTCCCGACGTCGCCGAGCGGCACTCGAAGGGGCAACCCAGCCGAAAGCTGTCCTCTTGGCCCACCACAAGACGAATAGTAGGAATGCACGTCCGCTCTCCGTAGTGGTGCTCGACTCTTGAAGGGACCAGAAATCGGTCGTTTCCTCTCCTTTGTCCGGTCTTCGACTTGTCGGCGGGACCCCTGCTTGCGGAAGCCCCTCCCGATAACGTGACCAAGGTACTCAACCTCGGCCTTTCCAAGCTGACACTTCTCTGAACGGACGGTCAATCCTGCCTTTCGTAGCCGGGTTAAAATATCACGCAAGTGACGCAGGGGATCCTCCTACATATAGGAAAATGCGGCAGTGTCGTCGAGGTAGGGTAGCGCATATGCTTCCTTTCCTGACAACACTATCCATGAGTCGCGAGAAGCAAAACCGCGCGTTTTTGAGCCCGAAGTTCATTACGAGCGGTCGAAAAGTGCCGAGGGGTGAAATAGAGGCCGCGTACCGACTTGTCATTTTCGTTAAGGGGACCTGCCAGTAGCCACGGGTTAAGTCAAGAGTCGATACATACTGGACGCTGCAGACCGTTTCCACCCGCTCCTCCAGGTTAGGAATGGGATATAGTTGGTCTCGCGTGACAGCCTTTAACCTTCGGTAGTCAGTGCAGGGCCTTGCCTCTTTTCCGGGCACTTCTAGCATGATGGGGAAGGTGTATTCGTTTTCCTCCGGTACAATAACACCGAGATGAAACATGCGTCTTATCTCGTTATTAAGAATCTCTGCCACGGCGAGAGGCGATACGGTCTGGAGTGAATAGGCTCATCAGAAGTGAGATGAATGTCATGCTCTACCAAGGGTGTTTTTCCCGGCGTATCCGTGAAAATGTCCTCGAAGTCTGAAATACTGCTGGAGGTCCTCCTTTTGTGGGTCGCCGAGATCTGAATCACCACGTATATTGAGGTAGGGGTACAACCTCCAGTGAAAGAGGTTGTACCCCTACCGGGAAATACCAAATCGGTCTCTACCTCTTCGGGTGCATTCAGGGCTAGCTGGACGACCGCCTCCCTTTGTCGATAGGGCTTCAGTTGCAGTGGTAAATTTTTACCTCTTCGTCTACCGGGCATCTTTAGCGCATAGTTAGTTGCCGAAATTTTATCCAGAACCTCTGCAGGTCCCTCCCAGTGCACATCAAGCTTTTTTTTTTGCTTTGGATGCAGCCAGCAGCATTTCCTTGTCTCCTGCCGAAAACGATCGTTACCGCGCGCCACAGTCGTAGAGTTTAGCTTTCTGCTGAGCCGATCTCATGTTAGCTTCGACAAGCTCTCTGCATAACTGAAGCCGTTGTGCAGCTGAAGTACATATTCGAGAACGGTGGGGTCGTCGCCCTGGCCCTCCCAGGATTCGCGCAGCATGCGAAGGGGTGTTCTGAGCGATCGGCCGTATACCAGTTCAGCTGGACAACCAGGTGGCTTCATGCGGTATGGAGCGCAGTGCTAACATGGTAGCCGGCAGACACCCTTCCCAGTCTCGGCGATGTTCGTAGCACAATTCCCTGAGGACTCTTTTGAGCGCCGAATGCCATGCCCCTACGATGTCTTATAGAGCTGTGCAGTATGCAAATCCCGCATTTCTCTAGAAAGGTGCTAGTGAGAGCACTCGTAAAAACACTGCCTTGGTCGCTTTGCAGCTCGGCGGGGAAACTCATCCTAGAAAACACCTGCAATAGACAGTCTTCAATTCCTACCGAGTTCAGTTTCTTCAGGGGAATCGCCCCCGGAAACTTCGCCGCTGGGCAGGAGATCGTTAGGATGTAGCGATAGCCCGAAGCGGTGACAGGCAGTTGACCAACAACATTCACCACAAGGCACCGGAATGGCTCGCTGATCAGTGGCCCAAGTTTAAGAGGTGCCTTCTGTTTGTCCTGTGATTTTCCCACCCTTTGGCAAGCGTCACACGTCTTCACAAACCTCTCAACATCCCTAAAACACCCTGGCCAACAAAATTCTCTCAACAGCAGAGCCTTTGTTTTCTTGATGCCGAGATGACCAGACCAGCCGCTTCCGTGACACAGCTTTAGGATACGTGTCCGATATTTTTGTGGCACCACTAACTGGCCGTAGTGCACGCCTTTGGCGTCTTTGTACTGCCTGTAGATAATTCCTGTGCGCTCCTTCAGAATAATGTCCTTTCTCGCCAATCCTTCACATTACCTGACTTCAAATTTTCGAGTGTCATCGCTCGCCTGTTAAGCCGCTATGGCATCTCGGTGTACCCTCGTAAGCTCAGGGAAGCCGTCTAGAAAGACTGCAAGACTGCATGGTGTCTAGAAAGACTACATTTAATGCGTTCGCTTTAGCTCAAGATGGCGACTTGACCACCTTCTCGCTCACGAGCCCACGCTTCCTTTCCGGCTTCTTCTCCTCCCCCCTCGTTGTAATGGCACATACCCACAGTGGGGGATTGGCCAGAATTCATTGTGGGTGACGTAATATTTTTGATAATGTCGATTTGACTGTATGATAGATAACCTAATAATTAGGAGCTAGTGTTGCTGAAATAATTTGAAATTTTGAGGCGATGTAATAGAAAGCAATGAAAAAAGGAATGAAATTGTAAATTACTAAAAATAATAAGAAAAATACAATTCAGACAGATCAGCGCTAACACACAAATCTTCCAGTAGCAATATTATAATTATGAAGTAAGTCACACACCGGTTTTAGGGCATACCTTTCGACGGTTGCACCAAAGGAGAGGAGGACAGGAACTGTAAATGGCAATCCTAGGCGAGCAAGAGGTATTTCTAAATAATTTCTTCTTCCTCCCGCTGGCTCGGTATCTTCTTCCTCCTCGCTGACGAGGTAAGAAGAGCGGCGCTGAAGAAGATTTAACACTCTCAGCGGTTAAAAAAGAGGTAAGGGCACTGCTCTGGCAGAGTCACTGACACTGCCGCCTCTCTATGCTGCACTCCGAACTGACCCTCAATTCTGACGCGTGCAACCGGCACGCAAACGCTGTCTTTCTGTGCCACCTTTCTGACCCACGTGCACTCGCCGGTGAAATCTAGTGGTGAAACGAGCGCAGGGTGCACCACATCGATCGTGGCGGCGGAGTCGCGCAGAACATGACAATGTTTCCCATTTACGGTCGTTTCACGCATCTACGGCTTCAGCAAACGCATGTTTTCCTCGGCTAGGGTGGTGAGCGAAAAAACTACCTTTGCCCTTTGACAGTCGCTCGCGATGTACCCGGGCTCGTTACAGCGAAAGCAAACTGCAGGTTTCATTGCCTCAAAGATTTTAGCACGGTCCTTCTCCCTCTTTTCTTTGTCAACCTCGTTTCTTCGTTTCTCATAGCTGCGCCGTTTTCGCGGTCCCCGTATTTTGTCCTTTTTCTCCCCGCGTAGGGGGTACTTGGCTCTTGTTCCGCGACGGATGCCTCACGAAATCTTTGTGAGGCTGTGCGACTGCCCGCATGCCCTCTCTCCCTGCGTCGCGCCTGACCTGAAGAGAGAGAGAGAGAAATAACATTTATTGCACCCGTCAAAAGGTTGGTGAGGATCCGAGGCGAAGCTCTGTCCCAACCATGTCCTCCCCCTCAGCCGTCGACCTGGATTCCTTCGATCTTAGCAGCGGCCATGGCAAGACGGATGACTTCTCGTTGCCCTTTTTCGTCCTGCTTGAGAAGTAGTGCCTCCCAGGACTCATCTGTTCGGTCAGGTTCTCCAAATCTAGGACACGTCCATATCATATGGATCATGTCCGCTATGCCATCGCAACGTTTGCACCTGGGGCTAAAAATTTCCGGGTGCCACTTGCTGTAAAGCTGGGGGTTCGGGAATACTCCAGTCTGTAGCTTACGCCACATAACCTCCTCGCTTTTGTTGAGTTGCTTACACGCTTTTGGTAGTACTGATCTGCCTAATTTGTAATGATTTAGGATATCTTGGTAGGTGTTAAGGTCATCGTCGAACTGCAGGGGCTCCTCATCGCGCAAGGGGTACGGGGTTGCACATAAGTCGTCACTGGGATCCCGGAATGTAGCTAATCCTCGGGCCAGTACGTGCGCTTTCTCGTTCCCCCTCAACCCCTGGTGCGCCGGTGTCCAAATGAGCGCGACCTGCTCTGCCGGTGGTGAACCACTGGCCAACACTCTTGCTGCTATGGCCGAAATGCGGCCCGCGTCAAAGTTTCTAATCGCTGATTTCGAGTCGGTAACTATAGTTTTGACCTGTTGTGTTAGAGCTAGCGCGATGGCCACCTCTTCCGCCTCCGTTGTGGTCGAATTTCTGGTGCTGCAGCATACTACCGAGCCGGCCGTCTTCTCTAGTTGCTACTGAAACACGTCCCCTACCGTTCGCGCATTGTGCGGCATCTGTATATAAGACGTCCTGTCTTCCCTCAAAACGAGCTTGCAGCGCTGTTGCTCTATCACTCCTCCGGCTCTCATGGTAAACGGGGTGCATGTTTTTGGGGAGCGGAGGTATTTTTAATTTGTCTCTAACCTGTCTAGGTACTTTTTCTGTACGTCTGGAGCATGCTTGCGGCTCATACCCCAGTTTTTCCAAAATGCTCCGACCAGTACGACTGCGCAGCAGCCTCTGGTATTGTGAAGTCCTTGCAGCTTCAATGAGCTCTTCGAGGGTATTGGAGACCCCTAGTCTCATAATCTTGTTTGTTGATGTATTGGGTGGTAAACCTAGTGCCGTTTTTATCCCTTTACGAATGAGAACGTCAAGTTTCTCCTTTTCTGCCTTGTGAAGCCGTAAATACGGCGCCACGTAGACTATCCTACTGATTATAAAAGACTGGACTAGCCTAAGGAGGTTAGCTTCTTTCATTCCCGCATGTTTGTTTGCGATCCGCTTCAGGTGTCTACAGGTTTGACTCGTGCTAACGTCTAGCCTCTGTATCGTTTCCGAGTTCCTGCCGTTGGCCTGAATTCGTAATCCCAGAACTCTAATGGTTTCCACCGATGGTATAACGTTACCGTTGACTCTGAGTGTTATTTTCGGGTTATCCTGCTTTATACGTCGACGATGGGGCGATCGCATTGACGTGAGAACGAGCGCTTCCGATTTCTCGGCCGAACATCTGAGCCCGATCGGTTCTAAGTATCTTTCTATAACTTCGATTGCCCGCTGGAGTGTCTGTTCAATTTCACCGTCACTGCCCCTGCACATCCACAGAGTCAGGTCATCTGCATATAATGTATGGTGTAGCCCTTGGATTTCGTCTAGTTTTGGGGGGAGACCAATCATGGCGATATTAAACAGCGTCGGGGACAACACCGATCCCTGTGGTGTGGCTTTGTTTCCCAGTCGAATACCTTCTACTGTGTGTCCCCCCATACTGATAGTTGCCGTTCTATCGCTGAGGAAGTCGCGTATGTAGTTGTACGTGCGAACTCCAACATCTAATGCACTGAGATTCTGCAGAATAGCCAAGTGCCTCACGTTGTCAAAAGCTTTTGACACGTCTAGACCAACGATCACCTTGGTGTCTACTGTTGGATTGTGTATGATCTGTTCTTTTAGCTGCAGCATGACATCGCATGCGGCCAAATGCGGTCTAAATCCTATCATGGTGTTCGGATAGATATCGTTGTCCTCCAAAAACCGGTTCAGCCGGGCCTGAATAACATGCTCCATTAGTTTCCCCACGCATGACGTGAGCGAGATCGGACGCAAGTGTTCGAAACCCGGCCGCTTCCCCGGCTTCGGGAGGAATACGAGGTTTGCGGCCTTCCATGTCGCCGGCAGCCGACCGGCCTCCCAACACTCCTGCATGAATGCTGCGAGGTGTCGGATCGACGCGTCGTCCAAGTTTCTTAGCATTCGATTGCTGACTCTGTCCGGACCTGCAGCAGTCTTTGTTCTCAGTCTATTTATTTCTGCCCGGACTTCGGCAACCGTTATCGGGCTATCTAGCTCCGGTTTTTCCTGGCCCTTGTAATCAGGCATTTGTTGGCCTATACCCTCTGCACAGTTCAAATACCTGTCTCGGACTTGGGCTATGAGAGTAGCCGCGGTCCCATCGAAGGTATGTATTAGCCTGTGAATTTGCTGCCTGGCCTCCAGTTTAGATTTGTCGGGATCTAGAAGATGCCGAAGTAAGTGCCACGTACTTGCGTTCCCGACATTCCTGTCCAGTTTTTCACAAATGCTGCCCCAGTTTTGCCTCGTTAAAACAAGCGCATATTCTTCAATTTCTTTGTTAAGCACTGCCAGTTCTCTGCGCAAGTTCCTATTCCCTCTTTTCTGTGCGAGTCTCGTTTCTAGATCCTTCTTTTTACGCCAGAGCCTGACCATGTGACGGTCTACTCCTTCAATGTCCTCGTCAACCTCCACCTCCTTCGTTGCTTCGTTGACCGACTGAATGACCTTTTTATTCCAATCGACAATGTTACTTATGCCTTCCTCGTCACCTGTGCGGCCATTTCGGAAAGCCTCCCAGTTCACCAACGTTGCCTTTTTGGTGCGGACGACCGGTGGGCCGTTATCTACTACGATTTCTATAATTTTATGGTCGCTGCCTAAGTTTTCGCCTGTGTTGCACCACGTGGCGTAAATGCAGCCTCCGGTTAGAGTTAAGTCCGGAGATGTGTCTATCGAAACGCTGTTACCCTGGCGAGTTGGTTTCAGGGGATCCGTCAGAAGCAATAAGCCATTCTGCTGAATGCTGTTCCATAGTTCACGTCCTTTTACCTGCGTGTATCTATACCCCCATGCCGTGTGATGCGCGTTAAAGTCCCCTACTATCAACAGGGGTCCTCCTTTCGCGATCACTCGCGCTTTGGCGAATAGCTCATTGAAGTTGCATTGACGTTTTTGTCGAGGCGGGCTATATAGATTGAGGATGAATAGACTTTTGAATTTTCTTTTTTGTGGGATTATTTCGATTAGTATATGGTCAACATTTGTTGTCCCGGTATTATGCTGCAGCACCGTTATATTCCTTTTGACAAGGGTGACCACTCGCGTGTTGTCATCTCGTCCCGCGTATGATTTGTAACTCGCTAGCTTAGCGTGCTTACTGCACTCCTGGAATGCGATTACTTCGGATTTGTCAATGTTCGTCAAAAAAGTTTCCAGTACCGCGCGTTTGCGACTGAAGCCCCTACAGTTCCACTGCCAAATGGTATTTCTACGGTGATGCAGAGCCATTTTTAATGTTATGAATCTCTTGGTAAACCAACTGAATTCTCTCGTCTCTCCTAGCCATTTCGACCCGCATCTCTGCCATAGCACTGTTCAGGCGTTCTAACGCGGTCATAACTTGTTGTTGGAAAATTTTGTCGTCGTCTTCTTTTTTAGCGAATCGTTTTTCCAATCCTTGGACGCGGGTTTCGAGATCCGGCTCGGGACCTCTTTTCTTTTTTTGCTGCAGGAGGACTGTCCCTAGGGGTCTTTTCCTGTTCCTTCTGCGGTGCCTCCGCTACCGGCATTTCGGTCTCCATTGGTTGTGAAATTTTGCCTATCGCAATTATTTGTTCCTGCAGTGCCTTAACTTGCGCCTGTAACAACTGATTCTGTTTTTTTAGAGCCTGAACCTCAGCTGAGTCCTGAGAGTCACTACTCACTCCTTTTGATGGTGTCTGCGGCGGTTTCTGCTGCTGCTGCTGCGGCTGTTGCTTTGATCGAGAGCCCTCCATTATCGTCTTGGACGACGGCGGCTCCAGTCGCGGGAACGAAGAGGAACGGGTTCTTGTACGGCTCTGGGACCGGTTGTGGGACTCACTACGCCCATCGCGACGACTAAAGCGGACCTGTTGCAGCTTCTTGGCCTCCTCCTCGGCGGCTAGCTTCTGTTTGGCTGCCTCCTCGGCGGCTAATTTTGCTTCCCACTTTCTCTTCTTGATAATGTAGGGTGTACGGAAGAGTTCTTTGCAGCGTCTGTCTCCCGTTAGGTGGCCCTTTCCACATAGGCGACATTGGGGAGTGCACTGGTGATCTTCGGGCGGCGATACCACCCCACAACCACGGCACTTAGGTTTTTCACTATCGCACACATCTGAGCGATGACCAAGTTCTCAACACCTGAAGCAAACTTCATATCTTTTTTTGAACAATCGACATGGCATAAGCATGCCTTCAATCCTGACAAATCTTGGGACTTCAGGTTCCAAAAAGGTGATAATAATAGTGGTAGTCTTCCCCATCCGCCGCACCCCAGCGACCGTTGGGTTCTGTGGATCCTTCCTCAATGCTCTGAACAACTGTTCTTCCGTAAATGTATCACAGATCCCATGGACGACTCCTCGGCCGCAATCCTCCGGTGCGATCAGATTGGCCACCACTTCATGCTCCTTGTCATCGAGTTTAAAGCAACGGATTGCGGCTACCTTCACGCCTCGACTAAAGTCCAAGGAATGAAAGAGCACCGTACCTTGCTTTCCGTTGACACACCATGAGTCCAGCTCCGACCAGCTGATTCCGGCAGCCATGGCGAGGGCCTGACTAAGCAGCGGGCCCGACGTGCGTTTAATAACGGCTAGACCTTCGCGAGGCCTAATAATCACCTTGATACCTTCTTCCGGGAACCTCGGAAGATTCATAGCTATTGATCGTTCAGCCAATTTTCTTCTAGTTGCTTTAGCAGCACCATGAGCGGCTTCCCCGTTTGGAACGCGGTGTTGCACCACCTTGTCCTCCTTGGAATCACTCAGAAGCGTCCGCTTGGTTTTCGATTCAACCTTTTTCCTGAGCGTTTGTACCCAGGTGCTGTCGTAGTCTTCTGGATCGAGGTCAGTACCTTCTACGGTCACGTGCATCGTCATTTTTGGTCCACAAACGCGGCGGTAGACCAGCGGTGAAGGGGCCTCCGGGCCGGTCTCCTCGGCCGAAGCCGCGCTAGGCCAAACGGGCGCTTGCGTTTCGCAGGTGGTCCGCACAAGACCGACAATAAAAACCAAACTGCTGCACTCACAGTCACAAATTCGGTGTCCACAAGATCACGACGCCTTCCGACGCACAATGGCACCACTGAAACCAAATTCCGGTGAAAATTTCTGGCACATCGAGACAAAAAGTGTGGAGCCGGCGCAAAACGCGTCCGCACTCCTCAGCCCCTGGTTGCCAAAACCCGCCTGACCTGAAACTCTTACTCTTTTGCGAGTTCGACAGTGCATTCCAAGCTTTCCTTTTCGGGCCTGTCTTGCACCCACAGCTGCGTTTCCTCATTCAGACAATTGTAAAATTGTTCTAAACAAATTTCATCCACGATCTTTTCATGCTCATCATAGACCTCCGCGGCCTTGAGCCATTCGATAAGATTTGCCTTTAGGTTGTAGGCAAAATCCAGAAAATATTCAGAAGGCTGTTTCACTGCTTTTCTGAACCGCCCACGGAAGGCTGCAGCTGAGAGGCGGTATACTTTTTAAGCAAGTTGCTTTCACTTTATCGTAATCGTCCACCTCCTCTCTGGTAAGCCGAGCAAGCACTTCGGCCGCCTTGCACGGCAAAACTGTCAGAGGTTCTGTGGCCAGGTGAAACGAATAATTTCGTTTTTCTCTTATATGCTCTCGAAGTTGACAAGGAAGAGCCCAAGGAAGAGCCCGATATCTTCACCCATTCTGAAAGCTGACAAGTCTTTCATTTTATGCGGCTTGTATGTCTGACGGCTTTCGCCACTTCTGCCTGTGCTTGCGCTAGCCTCACCTCCAATCGCTTAGTCATCTAGCTCCATTTCCTCTTTTCTTTTACGATCCTCAATTTCCTCTTTCTTTTTCGTTCATCCTCCTGCGCTTTGCGGTTCATCTCCTAGCATTCCACAATATCCTGGTCTTCATAACTGTTGCTTTCGATTGCGCTGACAATCTGCTGCTTTTTTTTTATTTCCCACAATCAATCCCCAATTCCTCACATAGCTCCGTTATTCGCAGCTTTTTCCAGTCCAGGACTGCCCGTATTTGTGACCACAAGTCTCTCAGCAATACGTTAGTGTAAAGCAAGGTTCAAATTCGAACAGACTTCTACAACCAACTTCCCTTACAAGGAAGGAGACCCTACGTTAAGCCTGGCAAAGCTCAAGGAGAGAAGGCGACACACTCACCAAACCGAAGCAAGAACACCACGATCGAAGATCATACCCCAGCTGCCATCCAATTGTCGTGACCCAGGTTGCGTGTTGTAGGACCGGTTGATTTGTAGGGGCAGGAACAAGAACGAGGCGGCTGGAAACGGACTTTGAAATGAGATGGAAAACTTTATATACAATATTTACATGGTAGCGTTTGTTTAGCGGGAGACTGACAACAGGAGAAAGTCTCCCTTTTACGACTCACGGAGCACACTTGTCTCAAGTTTTTATAGGGTTGATTCCCTATGGTTTCTAGATGAGAGGCAGGCCAGATTACGAGGGAGTGTTTCCGTTACCTCAATCTCCCGCACTCTCACACACTCGCACAAGCACAGCTCGCACTCGTTGACACGCCCCTCCGACTGGTCCTAGCTTGAGGGTGAGGAGATGGTCGTCTAGACGGCATAGTTGGCGTCAGCCGGTTGTCACCGGGAGTGCTTGCACCTGGACTGGCTCATCTGTCCCGACGTCGCCGGGCGGATCTCAGAGGCAACCCAGTCGAAAGCTGTCCCCTTGGCCCACCACAGGACCAAAGGGAAGATTGCACGACCGCTCTCCGTAGCGGTGTTCAACACTTGAAGGGACCGGAAATCGATCGTTTCCTCTCCTTTGTCCGGTCGCCGACTTGTTGGCGGGACTCCACACGGTAATAGGGGACCGCAGCTTCGCAGGGAGGCGCTGCAAGCGCCAGTGAAAAGCGCCCTCTTCGGCGGCGTCCCGATAATTGGCCGGGCAGGCCGGTTTCCCCTCCCATTGAACAGCTGCGCGAGTGGCTCTTGAAAGGGGTCAGTTCTGCACGTGCTGGGCTGTTGCAGATCTGTTTATGCAGTCGCGTGCTTGCTCATGGGTGCGTACGCGCTTACGCATGCGAATTCTTCAGAGAATTAGGAAAATCTTTCAGCGCAAACGCGAAAAAAAAAAAAACTTGTGGATAATGTCCTTTCCGTGAGGCAAATTGACGAAAACGCCATTATGTTAACGGCGCTTTTAGTGCCGCAAGTAATTAAGTGGCAAAACAGTTTACAACGTAGAAAGTAAATCTATTTTTTACATAGTCGTCTTCACAATGCAAAATTTTATTCGATGGCTCAGTGTGGTGCACGGAACTTCGCTGACTTAATAGATTGGATTTTGATATTTTTTGTGCTAATAGTAATGAAAATTACCGCTATTTTAACGCAAATTAAGAGTCCTGAAGGCGATATGCGAGGCTGAAGAGAAAGACGAGACCATTCACCGAATATGTCTACCAACTGCTCGCTTATGGTTAAAAGAAAAATGTCGTAAGCTTGATTAATACGTGCCATAGAGAAAAGCGGTTGCTGATTTATTTCATGCTATCACAGCGCACGCGTACCCTCAAGACAACATATCTGCAGAGCCATCGATCATAAGCGAATGCTCACTGATGAGGATGACAAACGTTTTGACTTCAAAATTCTTTTTTCGAAACTGCATTCGGCCGCATGAACATTCGTAAGTAAATAACAATAATGGAGAAATGCTTAACTAAATGCTACGATTCCGTGCAAAAGTGTGGTAAATAAATGTTTCTGCAATAAATAATGTCATACTTTTTTCAATTGGGTAGAAGTCTGGTCTAGTTGGAGGCCGTTCAAGGCAAAAAATTATGGGCGCGTCTCCTCTTTCTCTGTACTCGTAAACTGTGCGACAAGGAAGTTTCATCGCGAACATTTTTCTAGCCTTCATGGCTATGCTCTCCAAAGCAGCAGCTTACAAGCAGTGGCAAATGCACTTGCACGGCTAGCATTCTGTGGCATTGCAAGCATGGTGCTGTTGTGTGATTTTAATAAAAAGAACCAAGAGGGGCCATTCCGCACCCCTGGACACAAAAACCTTTTTTGCCTCTCTGAACGCCTTGGAATGCCGGCCAGACTCGCAGCGACCAGCAACATCTCTTTTGTGCACCTGCGAGTGAGACGGCGCGTGCATACAATGAAGGAGAGGGTGCCAACGGCGCGAGTAGCGCGCGTACCAGTCGGGACGTGGGTGGTTCAATGCGCTCCCCCGGCGACGTCCCCGACCAGTCGTTCAGAAATGACCGCCAGAAGAGGAGGCGGCACTGGTGTAGTGGGAGCAAACTTCAGGTGCGCTCCCCTATTGCCGCCGGGGGACAACTGCTCCCTCCGGCCGGTGTCAGATGCGCCGCACGATCCTCCAGCTTTGGCTTGGGGAGAGGGGGGAGGGGGGGGGGGGTCCGAGGCGCCTGCTTCCAGTCTCGATCGTTGTCGCCGTTCTTAAGATCCGACGCAGCGGTCTCCGCAGCTCGTTCGATCATATAGCTCGTCCGCCGCCAGGTAGAGGCCTCGAAAGGGGCTACATCTAATCGGTGTCCTCCGAAGAGGCCACATCAGATGGGCTGGTCTTCGGTTCCCTCTTTTATCCTGAAGTGAGATGCCTGCAGGTCAAAGGTCTCAAGTAGGGCATTGCAAGGCAAGGCAAGAGCACTGCCACCTCCTGAGCTGTGCCAGGCAACCAAAGAACAAGCCCTCCCCCCCCCCCCCCCCCCTTTTGGTAATTGTGCGGGCGTCCGGTGGAGAGAGCTGCTGACCAAACTTACGCGGGCGATCTATTCACGCCACTCTGCAATTTTGGTGGTAACAAATAAAGACCACAAATGCCGTCACGATCTCCGGACAATGGCTGATAACACGAATATCGAGAGTTAAACGTACACCATAAAACTACACTAGGCATATACTAACCTCAAATGATGAATAGCTGTTAAAGAAAAAAATTCTGAAAGTGATATGGCCAAGAAAATTAGACCCCTTTGAGCATAAAAGGGTACACTCCGAGGAGCGCCTGGAAGCTATCACTTTGCCTAAAGCGGAAATAGCTTCGGCTGATAACATCAGCATTCCCATTTTCCTTTCCCCTACGGTAGCGCACTTGAAATTATGCTCATTGGGATCCCGGAGAAGCTGTGCAGTGATAACGGCCCACCTTTCAACAGTGTATGCTTCCGGTCCTTTGCAGCTCAGCTCGGAGTCACTCACGTTACCTCAAGCCCATACTACCCGCGTGGTAACTTTATGGTGCAGCGCCGTGCCTTAGGCGAAAAAACTGCTCACAAAGTGTCCTTTTGCTACCTTTGAATTTTACAGCGCCCTTTTGGAGTGGAGAAACATGCCAAGGGATGAGCAACCGAAGTCATCCGTTCAAAGGTTGATGGACCGCAAAACTAGGACGCAATTGCCGGTTCTCCCCCAGCACCTCGAGCCATTGACTGTGCCACCACAGACCGTTCGCAATCGCTTGAAAGATATGAGAAAAACAGCGGATCTTCTACAACCGGAAGGTTAAGTATCTACCATAGCTTCGCAGCGGGTCTCCAGTGTCCGTTTACGACATTATACGCAGAACCTAGTCTCCAGTGTTGTCGTAGGCGCTGCAGGCACACCTCGGTCGTACAACCTACTCTCAGACAGCGGACAGCAGTTGCGGCGCACGAGAGAACATCTCAGCTCCAACGAAATGCAACATAAGCCCGACCCTGAAGCGACCGTTTCTGCGAGCCGGTATCCCAGCGTGACCAGATGGCAGATCAACAACCTGAAGGCACCCTTCAGAGAAGCAACCGTCGTCGTAGACCACCAAAACGTTATCCCCTACCAGAAAAACCACACCATTAGGACCTTGACACGTGCATTTAATTGTTTGTTGTAGTTGTATATCTTCAAAGGGAGGAAGATGTAAGCAGGCGCGCTGTCATGTTGACGCATGGTCTTGCGGTTCTGAGTGCGCATGCTCCTGATTGTATCAGCCTTTATAAAGGCAGCCCCTTATCTGATAATAAACACACTTGGTTCACTGCCTCCCGGCTGTTTACACAGAGCAGCTTTTTCTCCCGCAATTTTTTTTTGCTCATGCAAAATAAAGCTCTATTAATTGATTATGTAGTTTGCTTTCCCATGCCGTCTCGCTGAAATATGTTTTGTTTATACTGGGATTGTATGCGCTGCAGTTACGCATTAGTTGCTTGTCAGGTTGTCTTTCATATTCGCTGTGTATTAAGTCCTTGATGGAGAGGTTTAGAACGGAAACGTACGTCATGACCATATATTCATTGTCATTTACTGTGAAGGCTTCTACTTTCATGCATGCTTCTGCTTCATCTACACAGAGTGCTGTGGTAATGGTATGGCTGATTCTGTGCGTTTGAGCTATGTCTTCTACGTTGATCTCGTTGCCATTGATGCCAGCAGCTCAGCTCAAGACCTCAAGTAGGATTGGCGCCGGACTGCATTTTCATTCCTCGCGTGACTTACACTTTGGCATCATAGCTGTCGCTTGGCCGTTCAAACTGAAACAGGTGAGAAAACAATTGTCATTCCAAAGAAGGTCTTGATTGGGTCGTGTATTGGGCCCGTAGTACGCGAGATGGGGTCAGAAGTGGTCATGGTGCATGCTAGCGAAGCGCCTGATTTCTGTCACTGTCAAAAACATCCCTACCGCCTAAAACTGGAAGGGCGGCATCTTAAACCAAGGCGGTTTACTATACACGTCAATTGCATGAATGTCACAACTGCGGTAATCAGCAGCTATGAGGAATTCGCAGCAATTTTCTCGGCCTGGCCTGTACTCGCTCTGGCAACCGCATCATGGGCAGGTCTTCTCATGCGCCAGTCATTTTGGTTCGACTTCGAAAATGCTTGTTCCTGGCCGGCCACCAGTGGTTAAGCCTATTCGAGGACTAGGCGTTCGCTTCAGGCCTTCGCCAAGTGCCAGGAAATGTTAAAGTTTGGTTTCTATCTGCTGTACTGCATGGGCACGGAAGCTAGTTCGTCCGCGTCCTACAACTTTCTACCTAGACACGTTCCTAACGACTACACGGCCATAGTCAAGAAGTTCAAGACATTCATTTGATTCTCTTTGCCGAGTCTACCAGCCAGATGAAACTAACCAGATGAAACCGTGCGCAGCTACTGCGCGGAACTCTACAAACTGTGTAAAAGCTGCAACCATGAACCATATTTTCGCTGACTTCAAAGAACGTATTGTCCGCGGCAACTTCATGGTGGACTCCGAGATTTCTTGCTCGCCAATAAACTATGCAGGGAAGGAACCCTTGGAGGAGGCTAAAGGAGGCATGGAGTGAAGTAAGGTAAGTGGAAGACATCGAAATCGAGAGAGGCACAGGAAAGAGTACTGGTGCCGGGTGCACTAAACCTTGACTCGGTAATTCACTGTCGGTTCTAACCGAAACGTGCACGTGACATATGCAGTGAGGCGACGGCAGCAAGACAGAAAGCTACCAGCCAGAATTCGCGCAATCCTGTGGTCGCGCCACACATATGTTCGAGTTCCCAGCGGTGCAACTCAGTGCAACTGCTGAAAAAAATCATTTTGTGGATACATGCCCTGTAGGAAAGACAGGTCAGTGTAGTCTAGCTGAATATATATATATATATGCACTTCACTGCTCGAGGAACGCCAAGTATGTCGATATCACAATTGTCCGATGACAGAGGTCTTACAAGGAGACGGGTTTCTGCAGAAGCTTCTGCCGTTTCGGATACCTTCCCACACTTTTCACAAGCCCTAGACAGTTTACAGCATCCTTTAGAGCCCGGGAGAACAGTCCCTCAACATTCTGGGGTTGTTGTGGCTGTAGGAAGAAGGAAAAGAAAATGCACGGGCCTGCTACTGGTTCTGTAGCGGAGCCACCTCCGCTACCTCGTTCGGACAGAAGAGAAAATAGAGCCGCGGTCCGGATCGAACCCGAACATTGGCACCACCCCGGTGGGGCTAGTTCCAATGGCAAATCGATCGTTCAACATTATATATGTTGTCAAGGGCCTGTAAGTAGAAGAGCTAGTCATGAAGTTTATAGACAATTCTCTGCTGCGCCATCCAATAATCTGTTCAAAGGACTCGGCACTCTTTCACAACAGTACAAAATACGTCGTGAATAGGGTGCAGTACCATAATTACGCAGTGTGCCACGACGCATTCCACTTCAAATTACGGCAGAACTTCAGAAGCTGGAAAAGAAGGAAATGATACGCAAGGTAGATAAACCAGCGCAATAGTGCGTAGGGTCTGTATTCCGAGTTTGCGTCGTTATCGAAGTGTCGCTACGCTATCTCGTGTGACCTCGAGTCATCTGATTGGTTGAAACGCCGGAACTGGGTGTTGCCACTACGAAACTGGAAGATGTGGCAACATCATGTTCCGGCGTTTCCACCAATCAGATGACTCGAGGTCATGTGAGATTGCGACACTTCAATAACGATGCAAACTCGGAATACGGGCCCAGGTCTTGTGGTCATCCCTAAAGCTTGCCTCAGGCTGTGTGTCCAACCAGGAAGACGAAACCCCAGCTTTCCAGCGGCCACGAATTGCGCTAGCGCCAAGTCCTCCTTCAGTTGCGCCTAGCTTCAGGACCGGAGGAGGACGATCTATGGACTAAACAATCGGAGCGCGGTAGGGGGAGGCGGTTAAGTTCGAAGAGCGGGACGCTCAAAACTTGCGCTGGAGGAGAGGATAAGTTATTTGCTTCTCGGAGATCGCACGCCTATGCGCGCGAGTGAGCGGCCTTCAACGCACTTTTTAACCTGCTCTGTCATTGCTGGTGTGAGCTGGTCGTCGCGCTGGACGCACCACTGTTCCAAGTCCAGCCCGACCAGCTCATCTTAGGAAAACAAAGCAGCGCGCTCTTGACACGCGGACAAAGAAAGAAATACCAACAGAGCGTTGACTTGCTGATTCTACCCTTGAAAAGGAAACCTTATCACGCGTACGTAAACAGATCCTAGACATTCAGCATCTTTTAGCAAACAAATCTTTGGGCATGACAAGAAAACTGCTCCTATGCCTGCTACTAAGCTAAGCAAGTCAGCACTGTGTTGTTTCTTTCTTTGTCCGTGTGTCAAGAGCGCGCTGTTTTGTTTTCCTAAGATGAACTACTAGTTAGCCCATTCTTCCACCCTTGCAAGTTACATTCCTAGTTACTCGGGCCCTTTTGTTGTCTCTTCCGACCCTTTACGCCTCGTTGCCCTCTTGGCTGCTGCTGTTTGCCTTGCTCGTTCTTTGGAGTATTGTATTCAATTCAAGCTTCTTCCTGATGGGATAAAGGCTCTTCTAGGAGGCTTTCAACCATTCCTTTACCATGGCAAAAGAATCAAGGTACTTCGGTCCGAGTGGTACCGATAAGCACGTTTCTACCGTAAAGCTCTATACTTGCACCTTCACCGCCCCAGCAACTCACCAATGACGAAGATGAAGTGGCGTGAACTTCCTGTTTTTACTGAGAGAACAGCAGAAGCCCTATGACACCACGAGCTATGCTATCTACACAAACCGAAACAGCCCTCAAGCTTTAACAAGGTGCCCATGCTCGGGAATATGGTGCTGCCAAACAATGTGACTCGTGTTTTCAGCCTGGGCCCGAAATACGCCGTCGAAGCAAGAAGTCACCTCCAGAACTACTTAGCATGGTGGGCAAGTGGCAAATCGTGCTCCGGACTCCGAATTTTCTAGCTGCCTGTCTGAAGGCATTCAGGTTTTGCCGCGCTACAAGTTGAAGGACAAAACTGGACCCATCAGTTATGCCGCTTCATTTCCAAAAATGACTTCAGCTTTCCATATTAGTTGCAGATAAAGATGATGGTTTTCTTGCCAGTTCACGCCCCACGCGACCAGCTCGCAGTAATAGTAGCAAAGTATGCGAAAAAAAGGCTGTTGGCTTAGCTCATCTAGGCCAGAATATACATTGCGAAAGCTACAATTAGGTCTACTTGTGTACAATGTTGGCATTGATACTGCAGTAAGGGGCACAGTTAGGTTTTTGTAAGGCACGTACGTTTATTCAACATTTGGCGTTATGCTTGTGAGGATGATAGAGACACTGATAGACAGTGGGATGGTGTGGTCTGTTAACCGCCGGGTAGCCGCATCTTCACCCTGTGCAGTGTCGTCTACCGACATTTCGGTAGCGACACGCCGTCGCTGTGGTTCAGCGGCTTGGCGCCGTCTCTTCGCGCTACGATCGTTCTTCGGGTGTCTCGGTCCCCTGCTTAGCCTTTCTCATCTCGTTTTCACGCTGTCGGCTGGCCTTGTACCATACGACTAGTCTAGAGGATGTTGACTATGCGCAGCGGCTATGGCGGAACGACGGCGCGATGCGCACACCTGTGACTCCAGCGCGACTGATTGCCATAGTAACGGCGCATGAGCAGTAGTGGCCCCTGCCCGGCTCCGCGAAATGCGCTTCTATTAGCCTAGTGTAGCTTTCCCTACAAAAGTGCCTTAAGGGGAGCTTGCGAGAGCTCGCGCACACGCGCGCAGTACATGTGACATCGTGAAGAGTACTCGCCGCAGCTGTAAGAAAGTGCACAAATACACGACTGAACATTTGCTTTGAAAATTCGCACATAAATTAAATCAGTTCTCAAAATGGCGCGACATTCGTGAAAATCAGAAATACATAAATTACATCCGTCACGGTTGAAAGCTCAATGAGTGCACTCGCCTCGTTGTGCTCGGTTTATTGCCTCCCACGACGTATGGACGGGACACAAGGAAGCACACACGAGCACGAAGTCGCGCGCGTTAGTGTGTTTCTTCCTTGTATCCGCAGGTTGCTTATTTCTATTCACCAACCCAGGTAAATAGAACACGCAGCTAGACACCCCGTTCCAGCTCCAAGATCTTCGGGCTGCTTTAATTAAGATGCAGTACGGTTCTGCATCCGGCTGCAACAAGGTAACGGTTAAGTTTTTGGCCAACCTTCCCGACGCAGCCTATGCAGTGCTCCTCAAATACAGTATCATTTGGGACGGAGCGACTCCTCTTCCTCTCCCTAGGTAGCACCGAAATATTAGAGCAATGTTACATTTTTGTTTCAGTTTAATGTTATTTTGATGCTATTAATGTCCCTTTTTTCGTGTTTTAGCAATGTTACATAATAAGGTTGGTATAATGTGTCTATAAACAATTAAATAATATAAATCTAACATGTATGTAACATAAATGTAAGATTCGTGAAAATGTAGAGCGAGTCTTGCTTGAGCAAATAGGCCCACCGCTATAGAAGGTACGCAGCTTTCTTGTTTTGAAAAGACCACATAACAGTACAAGTACATAATACAGCACAACTCCTACACTCACCTCTGAACAAATATCATAGAGTCAAGCTTTTATATCCATTGCTGACGGGTGAGCAACGAGTCATAGTGGCGAATGGATAATAATCAAAATTTTCTAACAGAATATTATGGCTATACTTGCATTCTACGGCGGGCATCATTTCAAAGCTCTAGTTGAAAAGAAAGGCTATTGAAAAAACGATTACTGGAAGAAAAAGGACAAAAGGGCTGGGACTTAGTATTTGAAATATATATGCTATCTAACTTTATAGTTATTATCCTACTATTATATTAACGTTTAGCAGACAATATTAGACAATCATTTGTTTGTAACATTGACATAATAATTGCAATGCAAAAAATACATTATATAACAATATTCAAACATTCGAGTCAACATTAGTATAATGCTTCTTTTGAATGTTCTACTAATCTCACAAATATGTGGCAGAACTTAGGCAACCTTCAGGCAACTTAGATAACAATTTTGTACCATTATTTTAATGTTCGGTGCACCTGTCTCGATGGGAACTCTGCTCTCGTGAACTTCATGCCGAAGGTAGGCAAGCCTATTGACGTGGAGAACCTTCATCCATCTCAGTCACGTCATGTGTCCGCAGGTTGATGGAGACGACGGTGCCTAAAAGACACTCCGAATTGCTCGAAACAGCACATTTTCGCGCACACCATGTTCGGTTGCTGCCCTCAGTCCACTGCGATATCTGAGATCCTGCCGAATGTCCCCACAGCGACAAGGTGGCCCTGGCCATAGACCTTTAAGGTGCATTCGATAATGTCAAGCACGAAGTAATCTTCGACCACCTCAGTCACACCGACTGTGGCCACAAAACATTAAATCACATACAATTCCTTACAGACTACTAAGCCTGCTTAAGTATACACAATGCGGAGCACAGGTCATGGGCCATCGGCTCGAGGGGAACACCTCAAGGCGCGGTCTTGTCTCCCGGGACTCCTCTTCTTGAATTTGGCCATACTTTCTCTTTCCTCTAAATTGGCTTCTCTTCCCGGGATACATCCCGCTCTTTACGCGGATGATATCTCAATCTGGGCGAAGCAGGGTAATATGGGGCACATGGAGTCCTGGAAAGCAGTGGCGACCACAGGCGATGACTACGCAACCTACTTCGGACTCCAATGCGCCTCAGCTAAATCTGAATTTATGTACGTGCGCCTCTCTCCCCGAGACACAACTCAGCTTCGCATCAGTCTTCCTCCGGGAACGATCCAGGTGGGCAAAGAGATACTTGTCCTAGGCTCTTGATACCCCACCAGCACAGGACTGACACCTTATTGGCCGAATTTCGCACAGTAGGAGACCAGGTGAGCCGCGTGGTCCACCGGGTCTCCAACAAGGGCGGATTACGAAGCAAGTATGCACTGATGCTTGCTCATGCTTTCGTAATGAGTAGAATCCTTTACTCGGCCCCCTACTCACAGCTGCGCACACATGATGATGACCGATTGGAGACCGTCTACTGGAAAGTCATCAATCGGGCTATCGACCTCCCGGTCAGCACATCCAACCAGAGACCTCTGGGGCTGGGCGTGATGAACATCTTCCAGGAGCTTGGAAGAGCCCACTTAATCAACAAAATACACGAGTCTTGCACAGACGACGTCCTGTCGTCGCCTCTTGGATCATCTGCACAGTAAACATGATTTCAACATTGAAGAGTGAGTTGGCCAAAACCCCGGAGACGCGCCCTCCGGGTCTGGCCTCTTCCCCGCAACATGTTCAAAGAAGACTATAGCAGTCATCGCCAGGCGCGTGCGAAATCGTTGGAGCGTTACTATGGTTACCAGGAACACTTCATTACGTGGACATTGTCGGCCAACACCACGGCTGGTGGTATACGGCTGCAGTCGTACACAACACAAATATATTTAACAGGCTCATATTGAAAGCATACAGCGCAACACACGTAGAGGAAATTGCCATCTCTGACTCTCATATTCCCAATTCGAAAAACGTCATCACCGATTCGCGAGAGCCTGTCTGAACTATAGGCTGGGACGGGCTCCCCCGCTTGCCCTGCGCATACTGCAATCTAGCTGCCGATACGCAGACCCAACTCCGCATAACTTGATTTGAGCCCCGGTCACCAGGAACTCCAGGGAAACAAAGAGGCCGATCAGGCCGCCCCCGCACTCTCCCCGAGCTGTGTCCCTGTCCTTTGAAGCCTACAGCCAATCAGACAGTCTGGTCCTTACGTTCAAAGACATCACCGATTACTACAACGAGGAACACAGGTGCTATCCGCCCCAATAATTATGCATCGCGCTGTAGGGCACATCCATATCAAAATTTTCACCAGCACTGTACTGTGCCTGGCGGTGCTTAATCAATACATCATTTGATGGCGGCGCGCCAGTACTGTGAGCAGGTGGCTGACACCTTCCACGTGGTCTGGACGTGCCACGAAACCCATCTATTTCCCCCAACCCGAACCCAACCAGGGAGGACTAGGGGGTGGCCCTCCTCGGCTGTCAAGACGTATGCGGGCGGCGTTGCTTGCCAATGGGGCCCCGGAATAGGGACTCCACCTAGTATTGTGAGGGGAGGGGCCAGTAAACTCCTAACCCAATCACCTTTATGTTAGCCATGAAATGGGTAATAAATGTTTTAATCACCATCACCACCAACTGGCCCAACAATCTACACTGTTGCCTGTCGGTGGCACCTGAAATTCAAATAATGCAGACTTCGCGTTGAAATGCAAGATCGTAAGCTATTATGTTTGAAGGCTGAATGTGTCGATCGCCATGCACGTGATGACTCACTCGTTGCACGCGTTGCTTTACTTCAACGCAACGAAGTGGTGCCCTTATGTGGTTACTAGGTCGGCCACCATGACCCTCTGGAGGTCTGCGTTGAAGTGAAGAGGCGTCCCTCTGCGACCACTGCTTCGGCCGCTACAGCTCTCCGAAGGTCTGCAGTGAAGCGTCGTCCCTCTGTACCAATGGTGCGGCCACCACGGCCCTCCAGAGGTCTGCGACCTAGTGGCGTAACTCGGCGACCACTGGTCCCGCCCCCATGGCCCTCCGAAGGTCGTCCTCATTAGTGTTTCGAGGACGAAAGGTTGTCGCTGTGAGTTCCTCACAAAAGCTGGGTCTTCACTAGTAATTGTGTTTCATATCATACTGAATTGTCTGCTACCACTTCGAACCCTCTACATTAAACGAGTGGGTCACATTTTTGTCAGCAATGGTAGATGTAGGTGGTCCTAACTTTGCACCTGTCCGACTGGTTTATATAGACCTTTTTAGTTTCGATGCCTGGGTGCAGCCATCTTAGTTTGATGGTGGCGCCCCGTATAAGCCAAACTGCGGAACGTCCGCTCCGGCGCCTCATGACGCCATCTTGGGCTGCGCTGTGCGTGTTGATGCTGCGATGCGGCAGTGTAAAAGTGCTGTTTCGCGGTGCTCGTGAAAGCTATCCGACACCTTGGTGCTATTTGTGCTTTATTTGAGCGCGCCAGGAAACCGTATACCATCCGTTTGACATAGCGGCTGCTGTTGGAAACAGCACAGCGGCCGGGGTGGCTGCGAAGCACTGCGCTCCGCTTCGGCAGTGAGGATGTATCTGTTATATCTTTCACAATACATGTATTTTCAATTATATATTATTATCGCAATGGTAACTGCACACACAAACACACAGCGAATGAACCGTATGGGCAGCTACCGAATTCGGAATGCAGATACTGCGAAAGATGCTTTCCAGATATCGCCGCATTGATTTCAACATGAAGTGCGACCCATTTCGATATACGATCGTGCTGTCCTGCTTCAACAATGTATACTTTCAAGTTTAACTACTGTTCAAGACCAGCAATTGAAAGAAGTAGGGTGTAAAGTATCATCCGTCGACGTTTAAATAAAGCCTTGGTGTTCGTCCTGCTGCGACACAACATCGTATACCCCCGTCCCGTACATCGTAGCAGCATCGCTTGCACGGCGTATTGTTCACCAAAACGTCAAAAAACGTGCGCTCTCAGCGGCACCATGAAAGGAAACGACAAGTTCACAGCACATACGGCAGCGCTTACGAAAGCGGCGCCGCCCGCTGGCGCGGCGGACTACGGCACTCTCGTCGAGCACTATCCCTAGTCGTCGCTAGGCCTAAATTGTTTCGCATCGAAAGAACATCCGACGACGCTTTGTAATTGCTCAGCGCTAGATTAAATGGTCTCTCATGGAACTGCCGATCCCGTAGTATCAGTAAAAGAAAGATGTAAATTTCGGTGACGCCTTAGCAGCGGAGCCAGCGTACGGACGGTGAGCCGCGCGCCGCACCAGCGGTAATGTGTTGCGTAACTTATTTTTACCTATTGCAATTATCAATAACTATGGGTCAGAAATCCGCAGTAAAGATTTTTTTTCTTTTCGCTGTCGGCTTATGTTTAAGTGAAGAACAGATTATAGCACGCTGTTGCGTTGGCGGAAAAGATCCACCGTATCGTTGGCGCGGAGGGCTTGCGGGAGGCATGGCCTGCCCGGCGTGCGTGGCTACTACGGCGGAGGAAGTGAAGTGGGCATCATATTCGTGATACCGTCATTGGTACTAAGTTTATCTGGCTTACATAAAACGTTCATAACCTAATTAAATAAGGTTAGATTGGAAAGCGGTGAAGCAGAAACATATCACAGCCGAACTCATACTGTCGATGCATGCTTCTCGCATACGCTCTCGGCAATCATGTTGCGATTTCTTTGATTTTTCGCGTAGTCCACGATCACGAATTGCTGTCCCGATGACATTATCACTAAAAGGGGCGCTAATAAAGGTATTTAAGTCTCTCGAACGACAATATACCGAGGTGCAAGGCCGCTCTGCTATGCATGAAGCGTACGAATGCACAGCCCACTCGGTACTGGCAACAATAGGCCGGCGCAAGGAATCTGGTTAGAGAGTATTTTCATCCTCTCCTGCTCGCTCTCGGTAAAACGGTCAAGCAGACAACTCTATATCCACACTCATTACTCACGCAGCTGACGACCAGTTCAGAGAGCGTATATTGAGAGGCTCCCTGAAATTCTCTCTCTTCCGCAGCACAACCGTTTGAGCTAGCCAGACCGCCGTTGCTACATTTTGAAACAATCGCTCCGACCGATTTATTCTCTGAGTGCGAAGCGTTTGCAACGGGAGGACAGCTAGTGCCCTTATGCGACTGTGAATTAGCGTCTTCATTACTAATCCTCTGAGTGGGTGCGCACCTGTAAAGTCACCTTTATGACGTCGTTTTAGTGCCTTATGCAGCTACAACAAGGTGTCCTAAGCTTAATTACTTCACCACCCAGAGTAATTGTCTACCAAACTGCGGTGGGGTAACAACCGCCTATACACTGCGTCAAATTAGCCGTTCTATTTATACGCGCGCCTCATTGTGGTCCCGAACGTGACGCCCAGATTTTGTCATTTACGTCAATGTCAGCACATACGTTACGTCATGAAACGTCATTTTGACATCACATTATGATGTACATACGCGACCTGTTTCCCGCTACACAACGTCAGCCAGACAGAGTCAAGGAAGCGCCCCTTGACAGTTAGCAGTGCATTTCACCCCATTCCTAATACAAGCACAAGCAGCAGCAATAGCTTGGCTAAAAATTCGTTTTCATGGTCACGTCTTTTTACGTCACCGCAAAAAGCCGTTTCTGATGGAAATAAAAGTTGTGCAACCAACCAACCATTTCGACAGCGGACAATTTCGCGCCGCAATTTAGAAAGACATATTCTGAGAACCGATCACAAAATGTGGCGCCGAACGGTGGCCATACGTGTCTAGAATAAGGCCCTCTGACTAAGGATCCGACTGACTTTCGCATAAAACTCTCTCCCTCTTCTCTATTAATGAAACATTTTCATCATCATCCCCATCGTCGCTCATAAAGAGTAATATTAAGCATGATAAGTGGTCGGTAGGCTGAAACTCTTTCCCTCTATCGTAATTTTTCTTTCATGCTTGCCCTGATGGCACCGTCGTATGCTTGTCGATATAGCCAAGCAGGTTCGCGTGCACTGGATGCCGATACAGCTGTTAAGTATGTTCAGGAGGAGGGTAAACAACCTTGACGCCACGAGATACTAGCCCACATGCGACACACATGTGCGGGAGCAGATTTAAAAAAGCAGTTGTTTGGGAGCAGGTACAACTGAGTAAGAGACGAAGCATGTGCAATGCGGCTCACAAATACTCGGCTTTTGACTTTTCAGCGCAGCTAAAACCACTTTTTTTTTTTTTTTTTTGTCGGGAGTATATGGATAGATGTTTTTTTATGAAAGGAAATGCAGAGAGGTTGGCTGGAATGATTAAAATGGCCGGCTACTCCGCACTGGGGAAGGGAGAAGAAAGAGGATAATGGATGGGTGACGATGTGGGAGAAGGCATATAAAATATATACACAGGCACAGCAGTTTGCTTTACAAGCGCGAATCAAGACCGATGGCACACAAAAAACAGCAGACCCCGCACTGCCTGGACACCCTTGTCCTGTTAAACGCCCAGCAGCAGTTCCTCCGACAGAGACCTCTTGCCCAAACGCTTCAAGGAAACGGCTAGCGCATTTATTTCATGCGCATACAGTGGGCACACTAATAATATATGGTCCATAGTCTCGGGGATGCCGCAAATTAAACATTCCGGGGAGTCCACCTGTCCAATTACATGTAAGTACCTGCGCGTGAAAGCCACGTTTAAACGCAGTTTATGTAGTAAGCATGCATGATGGCGTGGAATTTCACGCCCAACATAAAATGTCATTGTTAATCGAGCCTTCTTGGATGGATGTGTCGGATGTCTGGCTGTGCCCAGTAAGTTGCCGTAGCATTATTCATACAGTTCGTAAGAAGACACGTCGTATCCGCTCTTGAAAAAGGCCCAGCTGGTTGGAGACCATTGCTGAGGGCACGTTTTGCTTCAACATCGCCCTGTTCATTTCCATGGAGTCCGTAGTGGGTAGGGGTACATTGAAACATTATCTTGTGGCCTTGCAGTCGATCAGGTATAAGGAACTTATGAGGTTTAGTTCCAGAGACTGGTAGGAGGTGTGGCGTAAGAAATGTTCCACAAATTGCAATGCTGTCTTTGAATCCGTGAATATATGCCATTTTCGAGGTGGTTCACCACATATGTAGCGAATGGATTTCCGAAGGGCTACACGTTCAGCAGCGGTTGACGTAGAAGTATGTCCCAAAAGGAAATGTGGAGCCTTTTCGGAGCGGGTATGACCACAGCTGCAGCGAATGTCTATGCTACAGCTGTGTTCGGGAGAGAGTGTGCAAAGCACTCGCTTGAAAATCTGGAAACACATGAGGTGTGACTACTTTGAAGCAAGAAAAATAATAATATGATGCTATAATAAAGCAAGAACACTCGAAGTTATTCGCCATTGCATAATATTCTCTCGGCTTATAAAATTCTTAAAAGCTGGTTTTCTAGGCCTCAGCGGTATCATTATATGATTATTTTCCGTGCCCATGAAGAAGGCGAAAAACCATTTTCTTTATTTGCATTGGTATTTCGAACGTTCAGAATAGCGAGCACGCCGTGTAGTTTCCTTTCTTTTCACACTTTGACAGTACATCTTCTATTTCAAAGAGCGCCTCTTGGGATGTGGGTAGACGCGTTGCTGACTACTTTTGACCATCGTCTCACCCGCAGGTCTAATGAATTGCGCTTTATTCGTCGTACCATGAGAAAAGAACTCATTTGGAACATAAACCACAATTTTATTTCACCTTGTTCGTAATTTAGAAGGCACTGAAGGGAATAAGAGCGCATGGACGAGGAAGCAAAGAAGGGAGACAAAACTGGTGCTGAGCCAGTCTTGTCGCCCTTCTTTGTACCTCATGTCTGCGCTGTTATGCCCTCCAGTACGTACCAACTAGGTTTTATTTTACCAGGCACTACGTTCGCGAGTTTTCGCGAGAAGTGTCACATCCCGAACCCTCCGGTAACTTCCAGTGCAGCACCAGTGACGAAGGAACTGGCTGGCGAGCAAAGGAACTTGATGGCTTCGGCGATCTCACTAGGCTGGGCAGCCCTTTTCAGCGGAGTCGTGGAAATGAGGAAACCTTCCATGTCTGCGGTCAGCAGCGCTGCCGACAGAGGGGTTTTCGTGTATCCCGGCAACACGGCGTTGCAGCGAATGCCGTACGGTGCAAATTCTTGCGCCGCCGTCTTTGTGAGGGTTAAGACACCAGCCTTAGAAGCGGCGTATGGGCCGAAATCAGCATAACCACTCTTGGCGACGATGGTAGCTATGGTCACGATAGAAGCGCCGCCCTCCGGAAGTGATGCCCCATAACTGGTAATGCAACGGCCGGCTCCCCGGACAACGAGAAAAGTGCCCTGTGAAAAGATACGCGATAGCGGTGGTATTGCGCTTTTCAAACAGTGCTCAAACTACATGTACACGCTGAAGTCACAACCATTCACCAGCACATAAACTGACGGCTACAGTGACTATCTGACTGCACGCTTTCACGCTTGGTTAAGAAGCATTTTTTTTTTCCACTGGATAGATTAGTGTCTGTTGTGTGTCTAAAACGATGTGCTATACACCGTTAATTAGGTGGCGCAGGGAGTGCCACGGCTACCTGACTATAATCTGAGAATAGGCCATGCGTGCTGAATATCTCTCATAACTCTGATATATTGCCCTAGTTTCTGATAGGGTTTCGCGTTGCCTCTAATTTCAGTTAGGAACAACACGCGACCGGTGTGCGCGTTTCCTAAACCGGTTATTGTTTTAAACATAAGAAAATTATCCAGTATTGCCGGTAGTTATCGGTAAAAGAACTACCATTAAAAGCGAAGACAGTTCAGTGCTGGTATGGTAGGTCGGGCTTAAGCCTCGAATCTGCTCGCCGGCTATGAGATGCGTGACAAAGGAGTACGCCGTTCTTATTTGCCGGCACACAGACGCATTCGTAATTGGTTTCCATCACACTATCAGCATCGCGCCAGAGATTAGTACCAGTACATGGGTTATAAAAATCACGTGTCATGATCACTCGGCCACCATGGCGGGTCTCAAAAAGCGCAAAAAGAAACCTTGCTAGGGCGTTGCCACTTTCGCGCTAGTTGCCATCTTACCTTCAAATTAACCCCGATGACTTCGTTGAACTCCTCATCGGTACAATTGATGATTGATCCTCTTGGTGATATACCGGCGGAGTTGACAACTATGCTTAGCGGTTGCGGAAATGTGTCCTTGATGATGTTGAAGAGCCGCTCTACGGACGACGAGTCTCCCACGTCCACGAGCATGGCTTGGTGCTCGGCATCACCTGCTTGCATAAGATAAGACAGTGACGAACAGAGTTGGTTGGGATATCGTAAGGAATAAAACCGCAGAAAGACAGGTGTGTTGTTACCTTGCGTCTGTCCTGTCGTTCCTGCGGCTTTTATTTTCCTTACGATGCAGCATGATCGGATGTTGCACCAAATACGGTATCGGCACGTTCAATATCTATACTGACCTGGAATCGCCTGCGCCACAGTCTTTGCAGCTTCTAGCTGTTTGTCAGCGATGATTACGGTAGCACCTTCTGCTGCGAGAACGTGGCAAACAGCCTCGCCAATTCCACTCGCTCCTCCAGTCACCAAGGCCAGCCGTCCGATGAGAGACATCGTTCTTCAAAGCTCACCTCGAAGAGCTACTTCTGGGCCTTTTGTATAACCTGCAACTGCCAACAAGCTGCTGTGACTTGGAACAAGTGTTCTGATATAGCACCCAGACACTACATCATCTCTGCTATCAGCCTTGTGCGTGTACGTCGAGTGTTTTCCAAGTAGCCGACTCGCGGGAGAATTATTAATGCACACAGGGAGCTCACTGAACGCCGCTATCGCTAAACAAGATATCGACTCTTTCGTTCGCTTGGAAAGGTCAGGCATGTTGGATGATAAGAGGACACAGAAATTTTGAGGTCACGCAGGCGGACTACAGATAAAGTGAGTGTCTACGTAGCTCAAAGTGAACTCTCTATAACAAATATTTTCTGAAGTCCCTGTGCTTGGACGGGCATGCTAGGGAGGCTCATTACGCAAAGGACTGCTGCACATTAGTACTAGCTATAATTTGCAACGTATGCTTCTTTGACTGAACAGTTCCCCCTATGAAATGTTTTTAAGGGGAAAGCCATTCTAGGCTCATGGTCCTCCAGTACGGCGTCTCTCATAGCCTGAGTTGCTTTGGGACGTTAAACCCCACAAACCAAACCAAACCATTCTAGGCTCATGGAACGAAATCCCGTGCGCGAGAGTTGCGCGCGAGATTTGAGCCCGAAATTTGTCATATTCCGCGCGGTTCCGTGCGATGTGTTCTTGTCTAGCGTTCTTGCCATCTGAAATCCCACACTTGAACGCGCGCCAAGTAACGCCACGCGACAGGAGCGATGGTGCACCGTCCAAACTCACACTTGCCAGAGAAAGTGACAGATACTGCACCCTTCCTTTCCTGTAAACCAATTATATTTATATGTAGCACTGCAACGAACAGCGATAAGAGGCAAACGATGAGAGGCAAATAATAGGGTTGGGTTGGGTTGTGGGGTTTAACGTCCCAAAGCGGCTATGAGAGACGCCGTAGTGGAGGGCTCCGGAAATTTCGACCACCTGGGGTTCTTTAACGTGCACTGACATCGCACAGCACACGGGCGCCTTGCTTTTCGCCTCCATCGAAAAGCGGCCGCCGAGGCCGGGATTCGATGTAGGCTTTCGCCATTCTACCTTTAAAGGCCCACTGTCCACCCTCCGGTCGAAAATATTTTCTTCCCCGGTGACTGTGAGACTTCGCCCCTAGAACGCAAGGCCGCAAAATGTTTTTGAAAAGAGTAACTAATAACGCAGTTACAGCCACCGCAATCACCCGATTCTGTCATGCTTCTCTCCTTCCGTTCCCTCCCAAAGGTTTTTCACTCTCCTGCCCGAGGTCGTGTAGCCTCCGCAAGACAAATTCCCTTTCCTCCTCCGCGTTTGGCGGGAGGTGGGGCGTGGCACTCCGCGAGCACGAAAAAAAAAAAAAAAAAAAACGGCCGAGGGAGTGCGCGCCGTTGGATTCAGTCTGGCCGTGGCGAGGGAAGAGCGCGCAGCGAGCGGTAGACACCCATCCTTTTCCCGTCAGTCAGCGAGACGGACCAATGGACGTCGTTCGCGGTACGTACGTCATTACTGTGGCCCGTCGGGCCAGCGCAGGAAACGGGGAAGCTGGCTTCCCAAAGGAGAGCATGAGAGAGCTTTGAATTGTATTTTCGATGCTTTGCGGCGCGCGTGTCACTGTAGCATTTTGCACAGACTATCTCCGGTACCTGATCGAAACACTGGGCTCCTTTGCTTAAAAGGGCCTTCCCTGGACAGTGGCCCTTTAAGAGACATCTAAGAGACCCTAATATTTTTTATCACCCTCGAATTAGACGAAAGATTGTCCAGACTGGTGGACTTGGAAAATATTTGATCCGGTGCTTATGCAGTTTTGCGTTCCCAGCGAATGATTACAGTGACGTTAGCTTTCCGTTAAGCGCTGCTAGGTGTTCCTGTCTGGCTCCCGTGTTTTGTAGATATTCAATTAATGAAGTTGTTCAGAATACTAGGTAAGTAATTTACACAGAGAATCTATCAATAAAATAACAGGCGAAAATGTGGCACTACCTGACATGCGATGAAAGACAAGAGAACCAGAAGATACAACTGCTATAAAATGGAAGTACGTTAAAACGACTATGTTATTGTGGTGCAAGCGCCAATGGTATCACCAATAGCTTATGCGGAAATTAGGTAAAATTATAATTTTATAATATTCTATAGTACGCCGGCTGCTATGCTTCTGCATTATCACTTCGCTTACTTACACATCCTAATCCTGGGTAGGCCTACGCAAGGAGATGGAAGGAAGATTAGGTCGCAAAAGTTGCTTCTCGAAGACTGGATTTCTAATGTCATCTTTCAATGACCATTTTCTTTTTGATCTTCTAGGAATATCCACTGCACACCACTGGATGTCCACGAAAAGCTATCGCACCCCACCACCTTCACTTCCTCCACTTCTCACTTCTCTGTGCGTGGTGTCACTATTTCGACGCCACTAGGTCGTCGACAATTTACTTGGTGGCGCACCCTTCGAAGGTCAGCGCGCTAGATGGTACACCTCGCCATGGTGTCTGGAGTCTGCGTTCAACTTATCGAAGTGAGGAGCGCTAAGTACCATAGCTTCCTTTCAAGCCGTCGCTTATTAAAATATAGTTAGTTTTTGTGGCGCATCCTTCGCCGAGAGTGCGGTGTTGTTGTTGCGACTTTTGCTCTCGTTTTTTTTTTCCACTCCATCTTACATCATTACATTATTTCTTGTTCATCGAAGCGTAGCTGTGGTGTTTGATGCTGTTCATTTATACCGTTATTCTTCATCTGTGATCATTTCTAAGTAGTCTTCCTTCGATTCATGTGCCGCCATTTCCTCAGCCTCCAACTTTATTGTTAGCCCTTGTCATTCTTGTACCAACTCTCATCTCTTGCCCGGCCTTTCCTTGAGTTCGAGGCCACAAAAAGCCTTCTTCAGACCCATAAAGCATATCTTAAAGAATTGCTGACACTTGTAAGTGAAACATCATCTCTGGGCCCAGGTATATTTGTAGAATACGACCGTAGTCAAGACCGCAATGTTTTATATATAAAGAAAATGTGCAGATTTGCTTGCTTTCGAGACTACCATGGCCTTTCTATAGTTACCCGCAAGTTTAATTAGACACTTATTGTAACACGACGATGCGTTCTCCTGACTATTTTGGACCAAAGAGCGGCCAATGGGATTAGTAATTTCTTTAATTCCCAATGATATTTATTCCTGATTCCTATATTGGTTTTAGGTTTGTTTATTGAACAAATGTGATTAGGGAGGCCATTTATGCAAATAAGGGGGTGCCTGATGTAACACTACATGTGAATGAGTCATAGTTAGCATTGACTTTCTGCTTTCGCCATACAATGAAACGCTGCCCACCTTAGTATGGTAGTCTGTGTTTACTTTGCTTAAGATAAAGAAGATGTTGAGAGATAACGTGAAATTTTGATTCCACACCCTGAAACGTAAATCATTCAAAGAGCAATGATCACTTGTAGATTACAAACCGTTAGTGAAGGTTAGAGTTGTTTCTCAGATTAGTAAAATTGCCTGAGTCTGTGTTCATGCGTGGTAAAGTACCATAAATAAAATGCATGAAATTCATCTTCATTATCATGAGCCACACTATACCCACCGCAGGGCGAAGGTATCTCCCATGTTCCTCCAATGAACTCGGTCCTGTGCTAGCTGCATCCATTTGACCCCTGCGAACGTCTTAGCCTAATCCGCCCATCTGACTTTCTGCTGGCCCTTTTTATCTTTCTTTCACTTGGAATACAATTTGTTACCATAAGCGAACATTGGTTGTTTCCTCTGTGCGATACATCTCCTACCCATGCCCATTTTTTTTATTGATTTCTACTAGGATTTCATTAACTCGAGTTATTTCTCTGACCAACTCTGCGCGCTTCCTTTCTCTTAACATTACACCTACCGTTTTTGGTTCCATCACTCTTTGATGTTATTATTCTGTTTCTTTGTCCTTGTCCCCTCCTTGCTGAAAGCTCTTATTATTCCCCTGCAGCTGTATTTCTTATCAGTACCTTTGGAATGCCTGTACCCTTTCAAGAAAGGCGTGGCAGTATCGAGCCTGCTTTTGGTGCTTACTGATCGTCCACTCCGCATTGCAGTTTTTCCGGCTACTGCCACTTTTTATTTTCTTTTTCAAGCCATGGGATCACAGGTTCCAGACTCAGAAATTCATACCGAAGATACATTATTTCACTCCTTGTCATTTTTCTTTCTCACCCACCCACCGTCCTCCCTCCCCCTCCCTGGCTTTTCTTCTTCGGAGGCAAACGCGAATCCGCCTTTTTCACAAGGCCGCTCTGCGCATGCGCGCCTCTCCTCTGGTTGAAAACAAAGCACCAATCCCAGCTGCGCACGCGCAGTTCTTGGCCTCCGCGATCGGCGCAGCCTGAGCTTATCTCGGAGGCCATGTGTAGTTCATATTCGTGACATGCGTATGCGATAGATGGCGGTAGCTGTCAAGAACACACGCCGTCATTTCGCTGGCGGCTGCATCTCCCAAGGACGTTTTCAACCAGAATAGCCACTTGGGCATGTTAGTTATGCATCTTGAAGTAACAGCGCGGAACGTGGACGGAAGCACAAGATTAGAAGACGACACAACAAGCGCTGCGTTGCGCTCGTTGTGCACACGACGTAGCACACGAATTTTCAATTACTCCCATAGGGCGCCACAGCTTGTGAAAAAGGCCATAAGAGCTTTTTTCTTTTAATTCTTCAATTTTTTCATAAATTGGTATACCCTTTCGTCCTTTCCTTTACGAAATGTTTAGTCTTAAACTTCTAACTTTGTCCCCTTTCTGCTTTTCAGGCACCATGCAATCTTGCAAACACTTTTTGCTAACTTCCTCTGCAGATTCTTTTATCCGACCAACTGTTATCTCCCAACCCTAGGACGTCAGCAAGACTAGCACTAAGGCGCCTCGATATTACCGCGTGTCTCCGCGTTCAGGGTGGTGACACGCCGGATGGCGGCGCCATTTCGGTGCATCAGTTGCATAGGCTCGCCGTCGCGGTAAATTGTGCGCGGCTGGAATTCTTAACGGTGCTCGAGCATGGCACCAGCTTCGCTCATGCTTTAAGCATTCGCGGTGTATGATCATCTAGGGCAACTTTGCGGTAAAGCAAATACCAATGCAGCAAGAATGGTGGTAAAAACAAGCTCACACGTAGTATGGAACTTTCAACTAGGCACTACTTTTCAGTGAGATTTCTTTCGTGCATGTGCGATGACTCCGTTATTCAGCAGGCACGACTATTAAATGTGAAATACACGTTTTTTGTCTATAGTTTTTATAAGTAATAGTAATAGTAGTAATAGTAATAGTAAGGTCTTTCAAAGAAAGGCCAGCTTGCTTCAATAAGTGAAGAGGCCTCTTGGATAAAAGATGTAAACAACGCATTTTATTTGCTCGAGCCTTCCACAGAGATTGAAGTCACCAATTTCAAAAGGTTCAATTGTTGAACTTGTTGGTTGTCTCTCATTGTGATTTCATTATTCGTGAAAAGAAGAGGCAAGAGAAAGCGACACCGAACAAAAGTGCTACTCGCGTCTATTTATTGGTGCTGCTATGGAGGTACTCAAAACCAACACTAAAGTCAACTATCACGGATGCGTGGAGCCCTCTTTGCGCAGCACCGGGAAGCAGCGCAAGCTCCACTGGTAGTGACGTTTGGCGATAGTTCTGTAGTCTTAACCTCACATGGATTAACGCACCCACTTCCCTTTTAGGCCTCAGGTTATCCTTGCGAATAAGATTAATAAGCGTCAGGAATTAATAAAAAATGGGTGTGGTTTAGCTCTGATTAACACTAGTTGAACTGCGAAAGCAACGAAGTTTCTTTTGCCTGCTACATTATTCCCCTATCACGTCCTATCAGTGTAAGGTGCTACATTATCGGGGACATTTAAGCTCATCCTTTAAGTATATGACGCGATAGCGTAAGCTACCAGCCCACATTAAATGTAACGCTTCCATCAAGCCGTATAGACGTGCCTGCGTGTCGTAGGGGTAACGAGAATGAAAACGGTTCTGGCAGGCTGATTCTGACATCACCCTCCCATATGAAAGGAGCGACCCGAGTTGGCAGCTCCTGCCCGTGGCGTAGGGGTAACGTGAATTCAAATGTCATGGCAGGCTGATTTTTTTATGAGGAGACCGTACGTAGTGGGACTACGTAGGACGTAGTGTTAGACGACCTGGGAAACTTTTACGTGCACTGACATCATACAGAACACGGGTGCCTTTTGCGTCTCCTGTTAAGACGTAGCTACCACGGCCGAGATTGAACCCGCGTAACCGCTGTCAGCAGCCGGCTGCTTTCTGAACCACCGTGGTATGCTGACGCGCCGGCGGGAAAAGCAAACCAGCATATCGGGAGTTTCTGCACCCTTTCTTTTCAGCAGTTGCTATTTGCTTGGTATTGGCTTCCGCGAAATATTTATGTGATATCCTAAGTCCCATTCCGCAGAAAATCCGGCATTGTAGCAGTCGGCAGTGCGCAATAAATCCTGATTGGTGAGAAGGACCATTACGTAACAGGCTCGTAAACTTTCTAGAGAATTTTAAGCACACCAGAAGGCTTAAGTTAGATGTGACGTCATTAAATTAAATAAAACTGGACATGTACTGCGAATAAAAGGGCGCCACGCACCTGAAATCATTGAACTCTAAAAGCAACTCATTTACTTAAAGAAAAAAAAATGCATTTAAATTGGATTCCAACCCCGATTTTTCGTTTGAGAGCCCCATACGCTGTTGATAAGGCCACAGAAGGTGCGTTTTCTCAGCGTGGGAACAAATGGGAGAAAAGGTAGAGTAGGGTTCATTTATATGTTGTATGACCTTATCGTAAAGTGGTATCTTACGAGTGAAAAAGCCGGATTGAGGTGCGAGTGAGGGTGTTTAGTTTTTTCTGCGCCTTCAATTTTCATTACTTTCTCCGCATATGTTATTTGCACGACACTCCGACTTGGCTGTAACCATGTCATTTTAACAATACGACCGGTGTGTCACGTCACCGCTAGCTGTGTTATCCTTGCGTGTACATTTCGTATCGTGAGAATGCTCATAATGCTGCTCCATTCTGTCCTTGAAATACGTTTAAGCTTAAAACCTTCTTTGGCTCACGAGTGGCGTGAATATGTTCTGTTGCGCAGGAAGTGTCCACCGTAGTGGCCCTTCAAGAAAAAAATCTGTCTCCGCAGGAATCAAACCGGTATCCCTCGCAGCCGAACGTGACAACCAGTACTTCACACCGGGCTCGTGAGGAACAGATTGTGTCTGTTTGTCTAGTAAGCCTGTCGTCTGCATGGCAACGTAGGGGGCGCGTCTGTGCCTCGGGAGGGGGGGGGGATATAGAAGGGAGAGGGGCGTTGTAGTCAGTGGACGCGAGACGACGACGGGGAAGGAGAAAGCCTGGTCAGCCACCGCTGCGCATCGGCTAGAGTTGCTGTACAGGCTTTACCCCACTTCCGCGTTTCTTTTTTACCGCCGCCAAGCCATCTTCGTGCAGCCAACCCGATGGGCTCTCCGGCTGCATTGCACCATCCATCGTGAGGACGGCGTGCCGCACTGTGTGCGAGTTGTAGAGACGGTGACTTATTTCGATTAGGACATCCAAGTTAATTACTTCTCGACTTCCTTTTCAGTCTATCTACTCGACTCCTGAAAAGACGACGTATAGCTTCGTTGCACAACTTGGTTGCTTGTGCGGAACCTTCGCGCATGTCAGGAAAAACCTACACCAACTCTAGCATTGTCTAGGGTGCTTGGTTGCCAACGCCGCTTTCGAACGGGGTGCTCTGGCATCGGGGCATCGACTTTAGCATCGACTAGTGTTATTATAACTCTAGCATCGTCTATAATTACTATATAGGCTTTGCTGCAGGGTTCCGAATTCGTTTTCTTTCACCGCCAAGCAATCGTATAGCTCCGTGAAGCCAACTCTACAGACACCCTGGCTGCATTGCATCATTCGTCGCTGGTACGGCGTGCCGCGCTGTTTGCGAGCTGTGAATGCGATGACTGTTTTCGATTAGAACAGCCAAAGTAATTCCTTCACGACTGATATCCAGTCGGGCTGATCGGCTCCTGCATAGAAGACGTATGGCTTTGCTGCACAACTTGGTTGCTTATGCGGCACCTTTGCGCTACTCTGGCAAAACCTATATAGTATCTAGCATCGACCACGACCCCTCCCCCCATTCACGTGGAAGGGGGAATCGCCGGGGCCCTTCGGATGGATGATAAGTTGATGGGTTATATGTGACCATGAGACTCGGCCCTATCGGGTGCCAGGTCTTCTTATCTGACAACGAAGACAGTTCTATCAAATGAAAACTGCTGTAAAACCAGCCCTAAGGGCTTTTGCTTTATTACACTTAAGAGGTTTTAAGAGTCTCCTAGAATATTTTACCAGAGGGCGTTTGGCTACATCGTGGGGCAAGAACATTGGAAGCCGTATTATGAAGAAGTTGGCGTAAGGAAGGAAGCACGGTCGTGGGCACGGGGTGGCATAGGATAATGCGCTAGTGTGCTCCACCTGACGAGGACGAAGGTAGGCGTGGGTACGAGGTGCGAAAGCTGAATGGGCGCAAAACGGTGGAAACGACATTTTTGTGCTATTAGGGGAAATCACTAATCCGTAGTCTACTACTACCTAGAGCAAAATCTTGTCTTGCTTGTTTGGGAAGCAGCGACATACTAATGCTACAGCACGTAGCCATGACACTGTGCACTGCCTGTACATGACATCCATGTCAGGGTCATTCTTGACGCGACCATGGCTTGACCTATGCTCTGGACCATGCTGTTTCACATTCACCTTGACAGTTTGAGCGACATGCCTCCCCTCGTGAAGAAAAAACACCAAGAAACGTAGTTCAAGCTTATTAATAAAGATAGGAAAATCAGCCATCACGCAACATGGCATGTAGGCGGCAGCTCCTGCTGGTTTCGTTTCCCACACTTCAATACGTGACGAAATGACACTAAAGCACCTCTTACCAAGCTGACTTAGAGTCTGGCAACCATGTTGCCAATATTCCCAAGATTTAGCGCACCCAAGGGCACTGGGAAAGAAAAGGTAGCAGTTTCAGAGGAGGATAACCTGAAAAGGCTGCGCGTGTGACGTCGCATTCCCTCCTATAGTTTTTTTTCATCCATGCTTACGATGCTGGTGTCGGCGTATAGAGGCAGCGGCAAGCCCCGCACCGTGGCGCTGCAGTCGCGCAGCTGTCGTGAAACCTTCGGATAGTAATAAGTGGCGGACGCAGCACGTGCGTCCGTGCACGCTTTCTCGCCAGGGTTGCCGCTAGCGGTTCACCATCAAGACTATATCCACTGCAAGGCAAAGGACTCTCCAATATTCCTCCAATTAACCACTGAGCTTGCTGCATCTGCTCAAACTCTGCAATTTTGCTGACCACCTTTTCCGACATAATTTTGTACCGACCTCTCCAATGCTTCCCTTCCCTCGGAATCCAGTTTGTAACCCTTACCGACCATTGGTTATCATTTCTTTGTCCTAAATGTCCTGCCCGTGCCCATTTCTTGTTCATTTCTACTACAATGTCATCAGCTTGAGGTATTTATTTCGCCTACTCTGGCTGTTTCCACGTCTACTATTTTCCGTTCCGTATCTCTGCGTTGTCAACTTAAGTAGAACCCTTTTCGTTAGCCTCCACGTTTCAGCACCATAGGCTAGTACAGTTAATGCAAGTGTTGTATATTTCATGATCTGCTAGTACAATTGCCATATGCGCTCCATATCCAAATCTTAGTTTTTTGGTTATTTCTCTTTCGTGGTCCGGATCTGCGGTTACTACTTGTACTAATTCGCCTGCCACATCCAGTGCTTCGCTGCCTATTAGAAACTGCTGTTTCTTTTCGAGGCTTCTGAGCATTATCTTTGTCTTGTGCTTAATTGTTCGTACCCTACCTTTCTGCTTTTCCTGCCTAGGTCATTAATCATTCTTTACATTCTCTACAGGAAAATGTCCCGAATGTTTTGTTCGGGTCATGATAAGTGGGGTGTTTCACAGCATGATTGGGTGTTTCATAGTATGATGCATCCCGCATTTGCCCGATTGCAGTTATGTGAAGATGTCTCTGCTGCCTTTCGTTGATTTATGTGTACAGTTAATTATGTAGTGCGAAGACCGCGTGGCTGTCGGACAGTGTCTCACACGTTTGAGTTTGGAGAGCGCAAAGAGCATGGTATACACGGGCACTTGTGGAGAATACCATTTTAAAGCAATAGCGTTGAAGGCCCCACTCACCGACAATCCGGCGTAGGCATTGTGAGCTAAAAATGACTATGACTATAGCATGAGACTGACAGGCGGTAGCTGGCAGCCGACATGGCCGAGCACTAGCATGAAGTAGGGTTGCCTGAAATTACGTTTGTCAGGAGCTGCCAACTCGGCCTCTTATCTCGTATAGACCTTTTTAGTTTCGATGCCTGGGTGCAGCCATCTTAGTTTGATGGTGGCGCCCCGTATAAGCCAAACTGCGGAACGTCCGCTCCGGCGCCTCTTGACGCCATCTTGGGCTGCGCTGTGCGTGTTGATGCTGCGATGCGGCAGTGTAAAAGTGCTGTTTCGCGGTGCTCGTGAAGGCTATCCGACACCTTGGTGCTATTTGTGCTTTATTTGAGCGCGCCAGGAAACCGTATACCATCCGTTTGACATAGCGGCTGCTGTTGGAAACAGCACAGCGGCCGGGGTGGCTGCGAAGCACTGCGCTCCGCTTCGGCAGTGAGGATGTATCTGTTATATCTTTCACAATACATGTATTTTCAATTATATATTATTATCGCAATGGTAACTGCACACACAAACACACATCGAATGAACCGTATGGGCAGCTACCGAATTCGAAATGCAGATACTGCGAAAGATGCTTTCCATGCAGTTATCGCCGCATTGATTTCAACATGAAGTGCGACCCATTTCGATATACGATCGAGCTGTCCTGCTTCAACAATGTATACTTTCAAGTTTAACTACGGTTCAAGACTAGCAATTGAAAGAAGTAGGGTGTAAAGTACCATCCGTCGACGTTTTTATAAAGCCTTGGTTTTCGTCCTGCGGCGAGACAACATCGTATACCCCCGTCCCGTACGTCGTAACAGCATCGTTTGCACGACGTATTGTTCAGCAAAACGTCAAAAAACGTGCGCTCTCAGCGGCACCATGAAAGGAAACGACAAGTTCACAGCACATGCGGCAGCGCTTACGAAAGCGGCGCCGCCCGCTGGCGCGGCGGACTACGGCACTCTCGTCGAGCACTATCCCTAGTCGTCGCTAGGCCTAAATTGTTTCGCATCGAAGGCACATCCGACGACGCTTTCTAATTGCTCAGTGATAGAGTAAATGGTCTCTCATAGAACTGCCTTACTGCCGATCCCATAGTATCAGTAAAAGAAAGATGTAAATTTCGGTGACGCCTTAGCAGCGGAGCCAGCGTACAGACGATGAGCCGCGCGCCGCACCAGCGGTAATGTGTTGCGTAACTTATTTGTACCTATTGCAATTATCAATAACACGGTATGGGTCAGAAATCCGCAATAAAGATTTTTTTTTTTTTTTGCTGTCGGCTTATGTTTAAGTGAAGAACAGATTATAGCACGCTGTTGCGTTGGCGGAAAAGATCCACCGTGTCGTTGGCGCGGAGAGCTTGCGGGAGGCACGGCCTGCCCGGCGTGCGTGGCTACTACGGCGGAGGAAGTGAAGTAGGCATCATACTCGTGATACCGTCATTGGTACTAAGTTTATCTGGCTTACATAAAACGTTCATAAGCTAATTAAATAAGGTTAGACTGGAAAGCGGTGAAGCAGAAACATATCACAGCCGAACTCACATTGTCGATGCATGCTTCCCGTATACGCTCTCGGCAATCATGCTGTGATTTCTTTGATTTTTTGCGCAGTCCACGATCACGCATTGCTGTCCCGATGACATTACTACTAAATGGGGCGCTAACAAAGGTATTTAAATCTCACGAACGACAATATACCGAGGTGCAAGGCCGCTCTGCTATGCATGAAGCGTGCGAATGCACAGCCCGCTCGGTACTGGCAACAATAGGCCGGCGCAAGGAATCTGGTTAGAGAGTATTTTCCTCCTCTCCTGCTCGCTCTCGGTAAAACGGTCAATATATAGCGGAGCCACAGGAAGGAGAAAACTGCTGGCGAGGGCGGCGTTATGGGGAATATTATTATGACGAATAGCCAAATTTTATTCTCTATGTATGCACTGATTTGTGATGTATTTTTTCGTTAGGATGTATTATATGTGCACACGTGCATTTCCTGTCTTGGCCATTTGTTGCCGCTTATGTGAATGTCTAATGTCTAATAAAACTTTTTCTAAACACTTGTAACGCGTGGTGGTGCCATATGTACTCTGAAGTGGCCGAATATTGGGTGGCACCACGGGACAGGGTGGACCCTAGGGTGGAGGTCACTTTGGATTGCTAGGGTGGAAAACCACGATGGTAAAAACTGCTTCGGTCACAGCAAAATTTTAATTCAAGCCCTTCGTGGTCACGTGCAGACCCAAATAAACCAACGCGAAATCGCAAACGTGAGAAGAGCTTACGCTCTTAAAAGGTGCGGGCCAGACCAGTGCGTGCCCACTTACGTTGCTTCACGTAAGTGAGGAGAGCGAGCCCAACTGCACAAGATAATATGAAGCAAAGAAGGTTTCATTGGTTTGATATGGTTTGTGGGGTTTAACGTCTGAAATCGACCCAGCCCATGAGAGACGCCGTAGTGGAGGGCGCAGGAAATTTCGACCACCGGGGGTTCTTTAATGTGCACTGCACTGAAAACGCACAGCACACAGGCGCCTTGCTTTTCGCCTCCATATAAAAGCGACCGCCGCGCCCGGGAATCGATCCCGCATTCTTGGGCACAGTAGCCAGGCAAAGGTAACTGGCAACGCAACAAGCCAGCACGCAATAGATTAATGGTACCACACGTCGGCGCAAATCGCTGAAGCGAAACCAAACGGGCGGCTTCACAAGTGTTAGCCGGCGTAAGGAAAGCGTCTGGCAACAGGAGGGGGGGGGGGTGTCCAGGGTGGGGGAAATGTAGCTAACAGGGCGTATTAATAAATGTATTCGTGTTGCAAATGTGAGCCGTACTGCTTATCGTTTGTTGGATGACTCCAGTAAACCCCAAGTGGACAAGTGGCGACGAGGCTGGGATGAAGACGGAATGTGCGCGCAGCACCAGCCAAGCAAATCCGGTGACCCTACCTTGGACGCAAGAGCCTGCAGCGGCGTGCCAGTGGCATGGTGAACACAGTGAGCGCACAGCCATTGTTCGCGAGTTTGCTTCACCACCGCAATCTGATTGGCATGCAGAAACATGGACAAACTAATCTGAGTGACTGGAATCGTACTTTAATGCAAATGGAATCGCCTACGACGCACGCAAGCACGTGATTCTCATAACTAGCCTCAGCCCGGAGGTATATGGTCGTTTTCGAAGCTACTGGCGCCGGAAAAGCCGGGGATGAACCCTACGACATTACTCTTGCGCTGCTCAAGCAGCACTGGAATCTGGAACCGTCGGAAATTGATGAAACGTAGCGGTTCCAAACCCACGTACAGATCACAGGCGAGAAGGTAAGCGAATAAATGGCAGAACTTCGCAAAATTGCCAACAACTGTGGCTTCGGCAGCACGTTGGATTGTAATTTGCGGGGCATATTTGTTATCAGTCTGCGCGAGAAGATGGTTCAGCATGTCCTCATTGCTAAGCCGAAGTCTCACTCTTCAAGAAGCAGTAGACATTGCTACGTCGGCCGAATTGCCGATACAGAACGTTGAGCGCCTGCCCCATGCGAACGCTACAGAACCGGTGAACGAAGTCAACTCCATAGTTTTCAGGAAGAAAACGAAACAACGTCAAGGAAAAGACACCGCGTAAGTGCATGCATTTGCTGTGGCGATTACTCACATGATGCTTCTAATTGTCCACACAAAACGTCAACATGCTATAAGTGCCACAAGCAAGCATATTTATCGACAGTATGTTTCGGCGGTGGAAAAGCGAGAAAGCCAACAAAGTTTCAGGCGAACGCGGTGAGTTTGAAAGCGGGCGACAACAACACAAAGGCCATGACATTTTCATGGTAACAAGTGAAGGTACTGTGGTTGAGCTGGTCTGCAAGATGGTGAAATGGGGACCAGTGGGTCTCGACATGTAGACTGATACGAGTTTGCCAGTCTGCATAATTCCCGAAGAAACATACCATTGTCATGCCAAGCAGTGGGCAGCCCTGAAGACCATAAACAAGGAGCTTGATTGCTATTTGTGAAAGCCACTTCTTAGCGGAGTACTTCACAAGACAGCGCAGCACCAGGACTATAAAGCTGCTGCTGAACTGTACATCTGTGTGGTAAAGGCTTGATCCAAAAGCTTCATTTGCTGCTTGACCAGGGGGTAGACTCAATTCTGTCCTCAGACAGGGAAATTTCACATGTCACAGAGTAGCTACAAGAAAATTTCAAAGACTTCTTGCAGCCACGAACAGGACTGATAAAGGGCTCTCCTGCCAGCATTGCTCTGAAGAAAGATGGAACTCCAAGGTTCCTGAAAGCCCGTTCGCTGCCCTGTGCACTACGCGAAAAAGTAGGACGGGAACTGGACAGAATGGGTCAGAAAGGGATCCTGTCTCTAGTCAGTCACAGCTATTGGGTAACGCCAATTGTCCCAGTGGTAAAATCCCTTGAGAATTTGCGGGGACTTGATGGTAACAGTCAATCCGAGTGTGATGTCTACCAAAACCCGCTCCGAAAATGGAATGCATTTTGCATATATAAGGATTGCGACTGGTTTTCAAAGTTGGACCTACGTGAAGCTTCCACATATCACTGGACGAGCAAGCAAAGCAAATTGCTGTATGGAACACCAACAAAAGCCTATTTGCTTACAATAATCTGCCATATGGCATATCATCGGCCCCTGTTGTATTCCAAAAGAAGATGGAAGAAGTGCTGAAAAATGTGCCAGGCAATCAAGCCTTAGATGTCTCAATCACAGAGGCAAAGAATAGCTATGGGAAGATGGTGAACGAGGTTCTGGAGATCTTTCCAGAAAATGGTATCCGCTTGATGAAAGACCAATGTGTATTCGGAGCACAAGAAGGGACCTACCTGAGACATAAAATTGACCGACACTACTTGTATCCAGCGGAACAGAAAATGGACACCACATGATAGCACCAGCTTCCAATAATGTTCAAAAGCTCAGATTCTTCCTGAGCCCGGTCACCAATTAGCGCAGCTTCCTTCCTAAATGTCAAGTCTCCTAGCATTTCTGTACCGCTTGCTAAAGAAAGACAGCAAGTGGAAATAGGCATTTGAAGAGAGCGTTTGAAGCTATTAAAATCTGTCTGGTGAATCCTGATTTGGTCGTGCTCTATAACCCGACAAATGAACTAGTGCTAGAATGTTATGCCTCGCTAGTGGGCATTGATGCAGTGCTATCTCCTTTGAGTTATGGTATTTAAAGGCCAAAAGCATTCAGATCCCGTACCATCGCAACGGCAGAAAAGACCTTTCGCAGTTAGAAAGGGATGCCCTGGCTCTTGTGCTTACTGTGGTAAAGTTCCATGACTACTTGTGCAGGAAGTTTGCATTTAAGACTTACCATGAACTACTGGTTGGACTCTTCAAGAAAAAAAGGCCGATTCCGAGTACTGCTGCATCACGTATTCAGACATGGATTATCTTTGGTGCATTCTAGTACACCATATAGATAAGCCCGCATCCAGCATCCAAAATGCAGAGGCATTGAGTCGACTACCGGTGCCAGTCGGTGAGCCAGAATTGCAGATCAAGCTCCTGACCAATAAGACAATGTACTAGTAGCCAGTATCTTGGACACAGCCCAGTCTCAAGGAAGCAGTTGGCAGGCGTGGTTGGAAAGGCCCAACTCATGCAGTGCACCCTGAATATGTTCACCGAGGATGGCCCAGCAAACGTCCACATTCCAACTATGATCATATATTGCCATTCTGGAGAACGGAATTCCCTCACTACAGATAGACAGCTCATCTTCAATAGAGGCAGACCAGTTGTTCCTGAGGCAGCAGGAAGCCTGCTGGAATTCCATGAAGCTCATTGTGGAATCAGTACTGCACAAGCTTTGGCAAGGAAATTTGTGTGGTGGCTAGGAATTGATCAAGACATTGAACAGCGATGGCTCAAATGCGCTGCCTGCCAACAGACGGCAGCAATGCGCCACCTTCCGAGAAGCCAGCTGCATGGCCAGCAACAACCAAGCCCTGGACTCGCGTTCCCATAGATTGTGCCGGTCCAAATGAAAACAAAATGGTGTTGGTTGTGGTTGACAGCTATCTATTCAGGGTGGACTGAAGCACTCGCTACCAATAGTGCAGCCAGTGCAGCAACCATTGAGGTACTGAGGGACATATTTGCACGATTTGGTCTGCCCAATTGTCTGGTGTCTGATTATGGCAGTGCTATCATCAGTGCAGAATTCGAAGAATTCCTCACGGAGAAGACCATATGGCACATTCGTACAGCACCCTTTCACCGCCAGCCTAATGGGCTAGCCGAAAGAGCGGTGAGAGCAGTAAAAGAGAGTCTAAAAGGTTTTCAAGTAGAACACTCTCAACTCGATTAAACTGATGGCTGTACGATCACAGGCGCACACCATCCGGAGGTAGGGCAGATACCCGGCTGAGAGGCTCTTCAGCTATCGACTCAAATGACGCCTGAACTTGCCTCTGCAGAAACCACAAGAATCGATCGTACATTGGAAGGGAGCAACAAAAGAGAAATGACTCCATGGACCGAAAGTTGTTTCCCGTAATTTGGGCATAGGTCAATGTTGGATGAAGGGAACTATCAGCAGGTTATGGAAAACAGGTTGTTCAAGCTCTCCACAGCCGAAGGATCTGTCACCCGACACTTCGACCAGGTTCGTCTTTACGATAATCGTAGTCCTACTGAGGAGAGTATAGGGTGGGACGCATGTGAACCACAGTCAAGCTCAGCACCGATCTTTGCAGCGGAAGCCACCCGGAGACCGCCAAACCGACTGACCGTGTAAAGTGCACAGTAGTGGTGTGACTCGGAACAAAGTGTAGGGGAGTGTTGGCCGACGTAAGAAACGCGTCGGGATATTGTGGAAATGAAGTTAGAATGGCGTCGTAATAAACGTGTTCGTGTTGCTCATGTAAGTCGTGCAGTTTACAGCTTGTTATGTGATTCCGGTAGACCACACGTGGACAAGACAGGGCCAGATTCTGAAGATCACGATCACAAAATCAAACAATGCCGTACACAGGTCTTGCACTGATGAGATGATATTGTGAGCACGTGAAGGAACACGACAAAGGACGGGAGTCGTAGTCCGCAGGCCGAAGGCAACGCCACTGGAAATGCGGCTGACGGAGCTCACGAAACAAACCATTCAAACGACATTCATGACGAACGGTGCAATAGTCACGGGAGCGGTTACGGGGCAGTCCAGAATGTAAAAGGGATAGACAGAGTCGCAAGGTGAAATGAGGCTTTTCGTATTTCCTGGGACGGAAGTGGTCTACACTTTCCTGTTCCTGGTTGAACAAAGTCATCTTGCGGGCACGTTATGATCCACCGACAGTAGAGACCAATCGCTGTCCCTCTGGAAGGTGAGAAGATATCCAGAAAACTAGATGGAACGTCCAGGCGATCTTTATCAAGTCAAGCTTGCAGAAGAATCGCAAGAGAACGTCACGTCATTAGGGCGCTACTGCTTTTATAGGATGCGCCTTGACATAGCGCCATTTCCAAAACTTTTTTCGTTAGCAAATGTCTTCAAATTTGGAAGGTCTTGGGGGCATTGTCCACATGACTGATGATATCCTGGTTTTCGGCCGCTCTTAGGAAGAACATAACCTTCAAGTCCTCACAAGGCTCCCTCAAGTCGGAATCACCTTGAATAAGGAAAGAAATGCTGCTTTCGCAAGACAGAAGTTTCCTTCCTTCAGACTACTCTGTCGGCCCCAGGCATCCGCCTTGACTACAATTTCTGGGCAATGAAGGATGTGACTCCGCCCACAGACGTAGCTGATGTGCGGCGACTCTTGGTCATGATCAATTAACTAGCCCACTCTTTCCACAAGCATCGGAATCTACAGCATCGATCAGGTCTTAGGAAACATTCTGCGTGTACATGGTCTTATACGCAAGAATCTATATTTTCTTCAGTGAAAGGCATGCCCACCCCTGACCATTGCACGACAAAGCATCATCCTGCTTACTCATCGATCATCTCTGCCGGTTCTAGCTCTTTCGGCTTGGATGTAGTTCTAAGATGCAACCGTCAGGAGACAGATGTCCTGCTTCATTCGCTTCCAGGTCCTTGACAGCAACAAATGAAAGGCGTAACCAAACTGAAAAGGTGGCCTTAGCTGCCGTGTGAGCCATTCATAGGTTTGACGAGATATGCGAGGCCTGTTTATTGAAGAATTGAAGCAGAATATATCAATCTATAGTATCACTTCGGAAAACTAGACCTGGGCTGATGCCATCTCGCATCCAGCGTTTAGGAATAAGTGATATAGGACATTTACGGTACATCCCCTGCTTGTTACAGCTGACACATTCTCGTGTGTCCCTACGGAGCTAGACGATACTCATCCCTTGAATACAACTGAAGTGTCTGACATGGTTCTTGCACCAGACGGAAGCAGTAGCAGCGCTACAGACAGGTGTCAAGAAGGCGGAAGCGCAGGGTTGTGAGCGCAGCGAATTGATTTTTCTCTGCCAGAATGGCTTTCCAAGGAAAAACAATCTTCCATTGCACAAAGTATGCAGCTATCATTGACGAGCTCACGGCCTGTAAAGGCCCCATATCAAAGGAGCTCGCATGGTTGTTCCAGCCGCCTACGATCAAGCGTGTTGGCACTTATTCATGAAGGTCATCAAAACATCAACAGACGCATGTCTCGAGCCAGTGAGTGTGTGATGGCCTGGCATTGGTTCAGACATCAAGGTTCTTCTCCCCAACTATGAGCAGCGTGCTTTGTATCGGGTGTGTCCAGCAAGGTACTCTGTAGCAGAGTACTTCCACATTATTCCTGGGGCCAGCTGCTTGGCACGGACTTTTTGTATCTAAATGGGATGACTTTCCTTCTGGTATTTGGCTACTACTTCCGGCACCTTGAGGTAGCGGTACTGAACACAAGCGCCTGCCTAGTCAGCGAAATCATGAAAAACATCTCCTCACGGTATGCTATCCTGCAGATAATACGATGCGATAATAAACCTCTATTCCAGTCCAATGCACTTCATGACATTATATGACATTGCACATGTAGCAAACAGACCAAACTACCCTCAATCTAATGAAGAGGCTAAGCGAATGGTGCGAACTGTGAAGAGCTTGTTCCGTAAGGTAGCAGACTTCTAGGCAGGTCTTGAATGCAATGGTCCTATAGGCGTCACAAAGTTTAGCCCAGTGAAACTTGTAACTGGCAGATACTCTGAACAAGGCTGGCCAAGGAGGAACAACAGATGCTGCCATCATAAGCAGCGTATCAATATGTGTATGAAAAATGCGCACACTACACAAAAAAAAAAACAATGGGAAACATCACACTAAAGACTTCCCAGCTCTTCAAGATGGTACCTGGGTGTGTACACAACCAGAAAAAGGTCGACAACAGTTCTCAGACCTCCACAGCATCCCAGACGTTTCGCAGTTGAAACAGAAGAGGAAGCAATCCTGCAGCGCAACCTGCTCTCGTTCCAACCAGAAGAGTGCACAGCTGCCACTTCAGAGACGTATTGCGGACTAAAGCCACAATTCCTCTAATAACTACTTCACGGGAAAGGCACTGAGGTACCACCTCTGGACAGCGACCACCGGCAAGTCCGCACAAAAGGAGCGACTACACCCATAAAACTGAATGACTACACCCATCACAAAGAGTGACTACACCCATAAAAGCAAGATCACCTTCACTTGAGTAGTCCATCTACAACCCAGGCCATGTGCAAGTGACTGTACGACAGGCGTTTGGTACGACCTCTTAGGCTGGACCTTCAAAAGCAGTCAGGTTGTTGTGTTGGAACTTAAAGAGGGAGACATAGAGGGCATTGCCCCTCAACTAGCATAGACATCCTACAACCCTCAACCCTGCGCTGGGAGCTGACTGGAAGCGCCGCAGTAAAGAGCACAGTTTGGTTTCGTATGTTCGGGGTCGCCAGTATTACGCGACAGGCAGAAGCCTCAACCGCATCACAGGTCTCTGTGGACAGCAGTGCGCCTGAAGTGTCCCGAGGATGAGGAGGTCAGTGTCAGCGGAGACCTGCGCAAGTTACAGAGGCGCAGGCCAAATGCACTGACAGCCCTAAAGGCCACAAATCACAAGTGGCTCTTTCCGCCACACTGGATGGAACTGAGTAATCTACGCACACAAAATGGCGACCAGCTTTTGAAGCCCTACCTATAACGTTACAGGTTTTTAGAACCGAAGGCAATAGTGCCAGTTAAAGCAGTTAAAGCACTTGGTTGAACGAGGTAGCATCAACGCAGGTGCAAACTAAGAATACATACCAGCTACTGATGATAAGCAAACTGCTCTTGCTCTGTTTTTGCATGGGTACACTTTCGTTAGCTACTCAAAAGGCTTGCCTGGAGGATGAATGATGTTTCAGAGCACAGATCGTAGGCACCAGTTCTTAACGTAACCAGTGGGTAGCTCAGAGGTTCAGAAGTCCGCCCTACGACAGTTGGAGCTAGCCAACCTGGAACTCAAGATTACGTTCGAACTCACGTAATCCGCCGTGGCCATCCGCAACAGTCAGATGAATGGCAGCGGTGGATTTCAGGGGTCCCCTTAAAGCTACCGTATTCTGCACATAAGGGCGAAGTGTACCCGGGATAATATGCCCCAGGTGGCCACCCTAAAGCAAGCGGCAAAACCCTACTGCGGACAAAAGATTCTGCTCGGTTTCGGGCAACCTATGGTCATACAGCACATTGACGTCTTCGACAGTATGGAGAACGGCAGTCGTGGTAAGGAATAGGGATCCTGAGGGACACCTTAATGCTATCGCGTCCTGTCCTTAAAAGCGATGCCTTAAATATGCCCACACATTTTGTAGCGCATTCAGAAAAATATCCGACACAGACTAACCCAAACATCATAAAGAAAACCACAAGTGAATGCGAACTACCGCTTTTTGCGCCAAAAAAATTAGCAGTGATTATAAACGCGAATAAACAAAGTTTAACTAGTGATAGTTGCGTTTTAATAATGCCACGTGTTCAGCTGGCGTCATCGCCCGCCTATTATACGATGTCAGGAGTTATTGAAAATTAATATTTAAAGATGAAAGGTCATAACTCATGACTACCTGATGGGCTTTGTAGGGTCAGGAAATGAAGGTACGAGCGCCGCTCTGAGTCGAGTTTCGCCATGCTCTCTCGTCGTTCTACTCAAACGCGTGCGCGCAGATGAAGAGGTGATGAAAGGGTCGTTCCATGTATTGTCGTTTTATACTTCTGTGAATAATTTACAAGTCGCAATGTTTTAGTGACTAGGGCGTGGCGTATATTACAAGAAAAAAAGAAACACGATAGAAATCGGAGTCTGTAAACTCCTCCGACCGAGAGCGACCACTTTTTTGCCCCTGTGACGTCAGAAGAAAATAAGCGGTGGAGCGTCGTCTGCAATACAGGCTGCAATATCAAAGCACACATCTATCTTTTTTTTGGACGATTTACATAGTGGTCGTTTTTCATGCAGACGTGTTTGATGAAGATGTTATTGCACAAAACCGATATAGAGTAAGATATGTTTTCGTCAGCACAAGGTACGGTCACAGTCAGCGGGCTTCGCGGTTAGCTTCCTTAGCTTATCGACGCATTGATTTGTCGCATTACCCAGGCGACAACGCCAGCACGGCCAACGGTCGCCTATCGCTGTAGTTTAAGGTTTTCGGCCCCTCGGCCGCTCGATCTGTTTTGGTCAGATCGTAAGCCTAGCGAGTACGTGATACCCGATAACTTAACGGCCTAAACAGCTGCGTTTGTCTGTGGCTTAACCTGGTTAGAAATAGGAAAACAAGCAGCTACACCTTATACGCCTCCCTTTGTCATCAACAATTTCTTTGGCCAGAAATATCAGTCGGCGGCGAACTGCCGGCCCATTCCTCGACGAGTAGTGTTTTAGGGCGAGTACGCGAGGTTTGGGTTGCAGTTTCCTCGGTTACGGAGCGCGCATTCACAAGCTTTAGCGGTTGCATGTGGCCATCGAGTGTAGTTCTGGCAGGAGCGACCCCAAATCGACGATCCCCTACATCACAAAGCGCGTGCACATTCAGCGGGGTGGTGGTGGTGAAAACGTTTAATAAAATATGGAGTTACATGAAGGTTGCTCTGGGGTCGGGCTTAGTGCCCTTCCCCTCACAAACTCTAGGTGGAGTCCCTAGTACGGGACCCCAGTGGCTTCCGCTGCCGCCATTGCTCTTTTGACCAAGGCCTTTTGGGCTTTCAGGTCGGAGCAGGCGAGTAGGGTCGCCTCCCAGTCCTCCCGGGTGGTGTTTTGGTTAGGTGCAAAGGCAGGGTTGGAGGGGCACGCCCACACCATGTGGAAAAGGTCCGAGGACATTTCCCCGCAGTGTGGGCACTCCCCGGAGAAGGCACTGTCAAAGTGTTTAAGTGACGCCGGGCACATCATAGTGTTCGTAAGAAGGCGAAGAAACACGCGTTCCTCCGCTCTTGTTAACCCTTTACACGGGTGGGGGTAAATATTGTGCCTGTTTTGGTACAGCTGCGTAATTTCTTTGAAAGTGTAGGCTGGTGTAAATTCTTCTGAGGAGGAAGGAGACGAGGTTGCCCGGTTAGAAAGCGCGCGGGCGGCGGCATCTGCTGCCTCGTTTCCTTCTAGCCCAGAATGGGCCGGAGCCCAGACTATGAAGCGGCGGGATGGACTTTCCACGTACGAGCTGTTTTGCAGTAGTCGGTAGGTCAGGTCCGAGTTGTTTTTTAGTAGCCGGTAGGCCAGGTACGGGACCCAGCCCTGTTGAAAGTTCCTACACGTCCCTCGCGAGTCCGTTATGATTGTTTTGAAATCAGAATGTGTTGCTGCTAACGCGATGGTGACCTCCTCTGCCTGTGTTACGCTTCGGGCTTTAAATGTGAGCCCGTTTACCGTTTTGGACTCGTGGATCACTGCCGCCGTGTACCACCCGCCTTGGTGCGGGCCGGACGCGTCCACATAGTACACTCCGGGTTTCCCTTCGTAGTGATGAGCTAAGGCCTCTGCCCTGGCCATGCGCCTACCCTCGTGGTCGTCCTTGGACATATTAGTGGGGAGTGGTTTTACGTGCAGGGCGTATCGCCACTCCTGGGGAAGCCTTACTCTTTCCTCGGTTACAGTTGTGTGTTGTATGTGTAGACGGGTTAATAGGCGACGCCCCGACGGTGTCTGCGATAGTCGCGTGTATTGACTCGTGAGGTGGGCTTCTCTCAGCTCCTCGAACGAGTTCGTCATACACAGACCTTGGAGTCTCAGGTTCGACGTGGTTATAGGGAGGTCGAGGGCCTTCTTCGCTATTTTGCGCGTGATCACCTCGAAGATGTTCTCGTCGTGTTTCTTGAGGTGGAGATAGGGGGCCGAGTACAGGATTCTGCTTGTTACAAAGGCATTGGCCAGCCGTAGGACATCTTTGCTTCTCAGTCCCCCTTTTCTGTTTGAGACTCTGCGGACCATTCGGCCCACCTGGTCTCCTACCTTTTTAGCTTGTCGAGCGTGGTCGTCGCTAGCTTACGCTGGTGAATGAAAAGGCCCAGTAGTCTAATTTACTCTCTCTCGGGTATTGGTTCTGATCCAAGTCGCAATTCTATCTTGTCTGTGCATTTTTTGGAGGGACGAATATGGACGAATTCGGATTTTTTTGGTGAGCATTGAAGGCCGCATTTTTTCGCGTACTCATTTACAGCGGTGGCTGCCTCCTGCAAGCTGGCCTCCATTTCTCCGAGAGAGCCCTGCTTGGCCCATATAGAGATGTCGTCCGCGTACAGCGCGTACTGCACACCCGAGACTTTCTCCAAGTGGACCGGGAGATTTTTCATTGCCATGTTGAAAAGAAGCGGGGATAGCACCGCTCCCTGTGGTGTACCTCTCGTGCCTAATAGAAAGGGACCGTGGTCTGCGTTCTGGATCCTCACGTAGGCCTGTCTGTCTGAGAGGAAGCGTTTTATATACTCAAACGCGTTCTTTCCACACCCCGTCTCCGAAAGGTGTGTCAGGATGGCCTCGTGCGTCACATTATCGAAGGCTCCCTTCAGATCTAGGGCCAGCACTATCTTATCCCCGTTCGGATGTTCTATGGGATTCAATATTTCTCTGCTAAGCTGTAGCAGGACGTCCTGAGCCGATTTGTTTGGCCTGAAGCCATACATCGAGTCGGCGAAGACTCGCTTATTTTCAATACAGGTACTCGGAAAGTCTGTCTCTGACCATTGTTTCCATCAATTTGCCTACGCACGACGTGAGAGAAATGGGCCTGAGGTTGTCCGTATCTATGGCTTTGCCTGCCTTTGGGATGAAAGTTATGAGTGCCGTCTTCCATTCGGTGGGAAGAGGAACTTCGCCCGTCCAGATCGAATTGAAGTGTTCTAGCAGGGATTGGTATGCGTGGTCTGGTAGGTTTGCTAGGAGTTTTACCGTGATCCCATCCCTTCCTGGCGCGGTCCCGCGTTTCATTCTCGCTAGGGCTGCCTTGAGCTCGTATAGTTTGAAAGGTTCATCTAGCTCAACATTTTCGTCTCCACTGTACCTGTAAGCTTCTCCCCTTGGGTCTTGGGTCGTGCTCAAGTACTGGTCTCGGAGCTTCAGCGCTAACTGGGCCGTATTTCCTTGAAACGCGTGTATTGCTCTCTGCAGGTGTTTCTGCGACTCGGTGCGCGTCTGGTTTGGACCTATGAGAGCTCGGAAGAGACGCCATGTGTTTTTGCCAGATATCGGCCTAGCTGCCGCGTTGCACGTCTCTACCCAGTTAGCGTCCGCGAGTTGCGCCGCGTATTCTGCCACCTCTTTTGTTATCGCCGCGATCCGGGTTTTTAGCTTGCGGTTATGTTTCTGCCTGCGCCATCTTTTAACCATGCTGCGTCTGGCTTCCCAGAGGTGGAGGAGGTGGGTGTCCACATCCGTCACCGCCTCAGAGAGCTTTACCCGCGTTTCCGTCCAACGGAGACTGGTCAGAAGCTGTTTGGTCCAGGCTTGGTATCCCTGCTCCTGGATAGAACTAACATTATATTCTTTTCTAAATTTTGCCCAGTCCGGCATCCTAGTCTGCCCCGTCGGTCTGGTAAGGGGTTTAGTGCGGATCGTTATGTTGATCAGACAGGGGTCACTACCGAATGTTTCCTCCGTATTCGTCCACTCCACTCGCCTCGCGTTTTTTGAAAAAGTTAGCTCCGGACAAGTGTCCCTCTGCGCCGAGTTCCCAATTCGCGTGGGGTACACCGGGTCGATGTGTAGGGTTAGGCCTAATGTGGACGCTGCCTCCGCTAGCTTCCGTACTCGTATGTCCTCTCGGTTGTAGCCCCATGAGAGGCTCTGCGCATTGAAATCTCTTAACACTAGTAACGGATCTCGTCCCGCTTCTCTGACAGCCCTACTCAGGAGTGTGGAGAAGGTTACATTTTTTGCTTTAGGTGGGTAGTACACGTCCAGGATGTGGAGCGGCGGATCATCCTTTTTTATGGGCAGGAGAGTCACCATCACATATGAAAAGCTGGCTTGTAATTCCAGATCTATCAGATTTACTGTGAAAGTTTTGTGCACGAATATGCATGTTAGGGGGTCGAGTTGGAACGTTTTGTAGTTTGTAAGGCTCGCGTTCCCGCCTGGCTCCTGTACGGCCACCACTGCCGGAGTATGCTCGTACGTGGAAAGGTGCATCCTAAGGTCCGCTCTCTTAGTCTTTGATTTAAAGCCTCGACTATTGCACTGTGTTAAAATTAGAGGACTCTCCTTAGTTCGTCCCGCCATGTTGTGTCTGAAGATTGTTATTCTGGAGGGGGAGCTGCTGCAGCTTCTCACCCTCACTGATCACCCTACGCATCTTGTGAGTTGCGGGATTCGTGGGCCTCCTTGTGTTAGCATACTTGCGAATCGTCATCGCTTTCGCTATTTGTCGTGATACTATGGAGGGAATGGATTCCTGTATCTTCCTCATCATAGCTTCTAGTTCGTTTTCCATGCTAGGCTCTGCGTCGCTTTCCATCGCCTCCTCTTGCTGAGGCGGCTGAGATTTAGCTAGTGCAGTTTCTAGTTTGCTGGTTAGTAGCTCTATTTGAGCTTTTAGGGCTGCTATCTGTTTTCTTAATTCAATTTCTACCAAATTTGGTGTAGGTGGAGAGGTAGTATTTGGAGGAGGAGGGGCGACCCCACTCACCGGCTGCTTCCTGTTCTTGACCATGCTGGCCCAGTTCCTCTCTTGATTGTTTTGTTTAGAATTTGGCTCCATGTTAATCGAAGGGGGCGGGAGATTCTCGCTCCTTCTTTTCTTTTTCTTGTTTTTCTTGTTCTTGTTACTGAATTGTTGCTGCTCGTTCCTTCGGAATTTCGCAGTGCAGTCTTTAGAGTTCGTGGCGTGTTCGCCGCCACATACCGCACATTTTGGATTGCACTCGTGAGGGGCCCGCACCCCCTCCACAAACGGAGCTTGCGTTCCGCAGAGTCCGCAGTTTTCTTGCCTCGGTGTCGGGCAGGCGTCTGCCCTATGTCCCACCGTGCCACACAGGTTACACGCTGGTATGGTGCGACGGTAAGTGGTTACCGGTATAACTTCCGCGTTATACAGCACAGCTCTGGGCTTGTACTTCCCTTCGAAGGTGACCCTTGCTTTGTTCGAAGTGCCGAACTTTCGGATCTCCAGGATTGTGCTCTCTCCGCGAAAGCTTCTCACCTTCCCTCGCAGGGATTCGGTGGTCTCCAGATTGGCCACAGTGATGACTCCGTGTACCACGTTGTCCTCACTTTGCTTTACGTGTCCACGCAGATAGAGGTCTTGCCCTTGCGTTCGGATTGCAAAGTCGCCGACCAGTCTGTCTGCCGCATGGATGCTTGACGTGCCCACAATGATCAGATTTTGGTCCGGGGACACTGTGAAGAAAAAATTGTCTGCTTCGGCCTCCCCGACTCGCTGTCGTAGAGCTAGGCCCAACTCGCCGTGTTGCAAGCTTTTCAAGTTTGTGGCCGTTAGTGGTTTGATGATTAGCACCACGTCGTCTGGTCTGAATCTGCACTGAAACTTGGGCTTCCATGCAGCTCTGACTTGCGTTGGGCTTCCGGTTGCGCGCTCACTGGGTTCTGAGTCGGGTTGCGCGTGGCGGCCTCCGTGTGGTGACGTGGCCTTCCTTTGCGCGCTGGCTTCGAGTTTCTGGGCTCGCTTTTCAAAAGCCCGGATCACATTTTCACTGCAGGCTTGCTCTCGGCTGGTCTGTGGCAAGGTTGTCCATGTCATGCCTTCCGGGTCGTAGCCGCGTTGCTGGTTGGCGTTTGCCATGTTCGCCAGGAGCTGTCGGTCCAGCGTAGGGGCAGGCTTGCCAGGTCCTCGGGGAAGAAAAACGCCAAAATGTTTTTGAAAAGTATCCAAAAAAGTCGTCAAGGTAACAGAAAGCAAGAATTATTAATATTGTTTTACATGGGATACATGGATGGATAGATGGATAGATACATGAATGGATGGATGGAATTATTAAAGATTTATCTTCAGCAAAAACGATCTATTAGTAGGAGTTAAATGAAATTACCGCTATTCAGGTCGACCATAACTGAAAACACCCCGAATTTCGGAACATTATTCAGGGCGAACGTAAATAAGAACACCTCCATTCCGAATGATTACAATGGAGGTGCCTTCTTGTATTTGTACACTATGGTGAAGATGATTTAAGATTTCAGACCAGCTCACCCCGTACTGGGTTTTTCAATACTCCTATCTTTTTGCACGGCAAAACGCATAGCTGTTCCGGCGATGAACAGTCGTTGGGTACGTGATATCGCTTAGACATCGCGAAGGAATGCGGAGGATGGGGCGCGAGCACAGCTCATCTTGTCACTCCTTCGCTCCATGGGAAGCCGATAAGTCAGGATGTTTTTACGTAAAGAAAAGGACAAGAGGTAAAGTTCTTTACTTTTATGCTATATATATATATATATATATATATATATATATATATATATATATATATATATATATATATATATATATATATATAAATCTTTCTACCACCTATATACTGCGGACAAAACAAGAATAAAGAAAAAGATGTTATGTATTCCTGTGGAAGTATTAGTTACAATGACTATAGTTCATCCTGCTGACGGACGTAAGATGACTAGAAAAAGGTCTTACCAGATACAGTATTGCTAGGAACATTGTAAAACACGCAGATGTGTTAAAGCTGGAGGCGCACTTTAGGCGCAATCCAAACTTTAATCGCAACTAGCAGCCCGGCCGGAGTGGTGCAGTGGTAAGAAGCCCGGCTACTGTGCTAGAGTATCCGGATTCGATCCCGACTGCGGCGGCTGCATTTCAATGGAGGCGAAACGAAGAGGTGTCCGTGTACTGTGCGCTCATGCTAAAAATCTCCTGGTGGTCAAAATTACTCCGTAGCCCTCCACTATGGCTCCTCCTTCTCTATATCCACCCTCACTCCCACCTTCCTCTCTTCCCTTACTGCGCGGTTCAGGTGTCCACAAAAACAAGTGTGACAGATACTGCGCCTTTCCCTTCCTGTGAACCAATTATTATTATTATTTATCTGAACAAGCAGTTCGTTCGACATTCTGTTTCGTTAGACACTCTTGGTCAGTGCCACAGCCGCAAACACGCGTTCAGCCTCTGCGTAGGATGAGCAGCTTCTAAACGTTCTGGGGTGAATTTCATTGAATTTTGACTCATCGTATTACTTTTCATACAGCAACCAACGTTATGTTTCAAGCAGCATGGGACGGAGCTGTGTTGCATAAGTCTCCTCCCATAGCCAGGCTCATGTCTGGCGAGGGCCCGTAAATCCAAGCTTCTGGGTGGCTGGAGCGGGACTACAACACGGGTGAGCAGACACCCGAGAGCCCTCCGCGGAAGCGGAGAGGACTCAGCTGTGACCTGATGAAGAGGGACAGGTCAGCCTGGTGGCATTAATTTGTCGTTTTTGCGATGATGGGTGGATTGACTTTTGGTTGGTCACTGGGAGGGGCTGCGTCCTCCTGTAACCAAGAGGGGGGCAAACATTGGCGACGAAGCCCTGAGGGATAAGGCTGGGAGCAATGGCGCGCTCCTGTAATCGAGAGAGGCCACGCCGCTGAATGCTCAGTCGGCCGACTGGAACCTCGGAGCCTTGTGCACTCTGAGAAAGTCTATCCCAGTAAAGTGGAGTAGATTCTCAGGCTTATGAACTGCTACGGTGGGGCCCACCGAAAATGACAGCCTTTACCGATGATGTACCCTATTGATAAACGGGACTAGGGATAAGGCTGGGGAGCTCCCAACTCCCTGTAATCCAAGGTGGAAGCCGCTGGAGTTGAGGTGACCACTCCTCGTAGCGGGAAAAAGAGTCTGTTCACCTGTCGGTGCAGTCCAGGGATGGGCTGTGCCGGCTATGTCTTTATGTAAGGACGCCGCAGGGGAATCCCCGCTGACTAATGTCATCAGGGGTAGGGGCAACCCTGTGTAACCCATTCCGCGAGGAGGCATGGGGGCGCTGTTAGAGACTGTCTTCACTCCCCCTCCGGCGTACGCCAGGGACGTCCCGGGAAACACTGAGGCCTGCGGGTGTCTCAGCAGGCTAAGAGAGTGAAGACGAAGCGAAAGCAGAACTGGTGCAAGCACCCTTTGATAGTCTGTCAGTAGTACCGCTGTGAGACCAGAGGGGTGGAGGATGAAGCCTCCACTCGCGCTTCCGGTACGTAGGCGGTAGGTCCCAAAAAAGTTTTGCAACGGGGCCGGCGTCCAATCCAAGACGCTTAACAAAATTTGGTAGAATCGGGCTCTCGCGTGGAGCGCCGCACGAAGAGAGTTAGCGAAGTCGGGGGCGCGAAGGCGCCTGGCAGGGGTGCACGTCATAGGAGTGCACCACGGGTGTTGCGATCCCGCCTGCCCGAGCACGTGGGTGCGACCCACAACACGACTAACGCGGTGGCAGTAGTTGACAAGTCCGCCACGCGCGCTGGGAGAGCTGCAGGATTAGTTTTTCAGCTCGACGATGACCAGACGTAAACTGGGACAAGAGCGGTCCCCGGCGTGGGTGCCCGCCATTTTGTGGGACTTAGCTCTTGGGAAGGGGCTCGGCCTGGGCGATCCCATGTAAGCCCGGGGGATACTTTTTGGCGAGCTAAACTCTTTTTCCCCTTCATGGATCACTGCCTTGTCGCGGCGGAGGGGCTTGCGAAACTGGATGAAGTCGTGAACTCTGCTGTGTAGAGCCACCCAAGATAGACAGGTCCCGGCAGAGAGTTCTGACAAAATGTGATTCACTGGAGAAGGTAATGGCAACCCATTCCAGTATTTTCTGGCAAGAAATCCCTATGGCCAGTCACAATACCATTAATGATATGGCGCCGGAAGATGAGCCCCCCAGGTTGGAAGGCGTCCCACATGTTACTGGGGATGAACAAAGGGCGATTCGTAGTAGCTCCAGGACGAATGAAGCGGCTGGGATAAAGACAAAAGGACGCTCAGTTGTGGATGTGTCAGGAAGCGACCGGAAAGTCCGATGTTGCAAGGTGATATATCACATAGCAACATGGAATGTAAGATCTATGACGCAAGGTAAACTGGATGTCGTCAAGCGAGAAATGGACAGATTGAACATTGATATCTTGGGTATCAGCGAGCTCAAGTGGACCGGAATGGGAGAATTTAAATCCGGCGACCATTATGTCTTTTATTGTGGGCACGAATCTAAGAGAAGGATTGGGGTCGCTCTCATAGTAAACAGAAGAATGGGCAAAGCAGTGCTGGGGTACAACCCCCAAAACGACCGAATGATTTCACTTCTGATCCAAGGTCACCCTTTCAACATAACAGTTATCCAAGTCTATGCACCGACCACTACTGCTGAAGAAGCTGACGTTGAGAGATTTTATGCGGACCTACAATGCCTTTTAGACCGCACCCCATCATCAGACGTCGTTTTTCTCATAGGAGACTGGAATGCTAAGGTCGGGAGTGAAGAAATATCCGGAATTATAGGCAAGTTCGGTCTTGGCGAGCCAAATGAAGCTGGGCAGAGGCTAGTAGAGTTTTGTCAAGAAAACAACCTGACCATAGCGAATACTCATTTTCAACAGCACAAGAGGCGCCTGTACACATGGACTTCACCGGACGGTCTGTACAGGAATCAGATCGATTATATTCTTTGCCGGCAGAGATGGAGAAGCGCTATACAAGCAGTAAAAACAAGGCCTGGGGCCGATTGTGGCACCGATCATCAGCTTCTTGTTGCCAAAATTAAGCTTCGATTGAGGAAAACACAGAAAACTAGAAAGCCTTTCAGGTATGATCTGGATAAAATTCCATTAGAATATGCTGTGGAAGTGAGGAATCGATTTCAAGAATTAGATCTAGAACACAGAGAGCCCGAAGAGATGTGGACTGATGTTCGTGATATAATACAAGAAGTTGCTACTAAGGTAGTTCTAAAGCAAAAGAAATGCAAGAAAGCAAACTGGTTATATGAAGAGGATTTGCAAATAGCCGAGGAAAGGAGGATGGCAAAAGTTATCGGGGAAAGAGAAAGATACAAGGTTCTCAACACGGATTTTCAGAAAATAGCAAGGAGAGATAAGAATGCCTTCCTGAAATTGGAACACAAGAGGCAAGCACCTCACTGAAGCCTCAGAGATAAAGAAGAGGTGGCAGGAATACACAGAAGAACTGTACAAGAAGGATCCGAATGTGCAAACCCAACATAAGACGGTTGTGATTACTGATCTCGAGCCGGGCATCCTGAAGAGTGAAGTTGAATGGGCCTTAGCCAGCCTTGCTAAGAACAAAGCTAGCAGAATTGATGGCATTCCAGCTGAGTTGCTTCAAAACCTCAGCCATGACGCTGTTAACATTCTGCATACATTATGTCAGAAGATTTGGACAACCCTGCAGTGGCCACAGGATTGGGGGAGGTCAGTTTACATCCCCATTCCAATGAAAGGCAGTGCTAAAGATTGTTCCAACTACCGCACGATCGCGCTTATTTCGCATGCTAGCAAGGTGATGTTGAAAATCCTCCAAGGTAGGCTGCAGCAGTATGTGGATCGGGAGCTTCCGGACGTGCAAGCTGGGTTTCGCAAGGGCAGATGAATTAGAGACCAAATATCCAACCTTCGCTGGATCATGGAAAAGAGCAAGAGAGTTCCAAAAACCCATCTATTTCTGCTTTATTGATTATGCGAAAGCGTTTGACTGCGTAGATCACAGCAGATTGTGGCAAGCTCTTCAAGAGATGGGAGTTCCAATTCACCTCATCTGTGTCCTCAGGAACCTGTTTGAAGGACAAGAGGCCACAGTCAGAACTGGGCATGGTCTTACTGATTGGTTTCCGATTGAGAAAGGAGTGAGGCAAGGTTGCATACTGTCGCCCTGCCTATTTAACCTATATGCAGAGTGCATCATGAGGAAGGCCGGTCTGGACGAGTCTTCAGCTGGAGTGAAGATTGCCGGAAAACTTAACATCCTTAGATATGCGGATGATACCACTTTAATGGCAGAAAGTGAAGTGGAACTCAAGAGACTTCTGATGCGCGTAAAAGAAGAGAGTGAGAAGTTTGGGCTTAAATTGAACATTAAAAAGACAAAGATCATTGCGTCTTGCCCTATCAAGTCCTGGAGCATCAAGGGACAAGAAGTGGAAGCTGTGACAGATTTTCTCTTCTTGGGCTCCAAGATTACCTCGGAAGGAGACTGCAGCCATGAAATTAGGAGACGCCTGCTTCTGGGAAAGAGAGCAATGGTTAGCCTTGACCGCCTAGTAAAGAGCAGAGACATAAGTCTGCCAACCAAGATCCATATAACTCGTGCTATGGTCTTTCCAGTTGTGATGTATAGATGCGAGAGTTGGACTGCGAAAAAGGCTGACCGGCGAAGAATTGACGCGTTTGACTTGCGGTGCTGGCGGAAACTCTTGAGAGTTGCTTGGACTTCCAGAAGATCAAATCAGTCCATATTGTCGACCATATAAACCTTGACTGCTCACTGGAGGGTCAAATTCTAAAGTTTAAGCTCAGCTACTTTGGTCATCTGATGAGAAGAGAGGAGTCGCTGGAGAAAGATTTGATGTTGGGAAAGGTTGAGGGTCGCCGGAGAAGGGGTAGGCAGCGAACGCGATGGTTAGATGGCATCCTCGAGGCACTGCAGATGCAGTTATGTGATGTTAGGAAGATACTGAGAGACCGGAATGCGTGGCGTGACATGGTCCATAGGGTCACGAAGAGTCGGACACGACTGAACGACTGAACTGAACTGAACTTACATAGGAAAACCTCATCACTGTACCAATTATTAGCGATGAAAGTCGTCAAAAGTAGCCAAGTCGCCAACTTGAAATTTTTGTCGTCAGACCCCTCTAAACGTAGTTAATTTAATCGCCAAACCTGGCAACCCTGGCTAGGGGTATCGTTGGACAGGCCTGGGCAGGGGACGTAGCGTCCACTGCGATTCTTGAAGCGCTGTTGTAGTTTGTAAACAAAGTTGCAGCTGGCGTGAAAAGAATCGGATACTTGTGGATTAATGGCAGCTTAGCTTGCATTTTATGCCATGCGAACGATCAGGATAGTCATGTACAAAAGCTATGTAAACAACCCCGCTTGAGGCGCAGTCGTAATTTGCAGATTGGAGCATTCCTGTGGGAGTTTAGGGCTCACACCCTGAATACTGATGGTGTATATTTATGTTTAAGCGCTGGCGAGTCATTTGCCGGACAAGCACTAGGAAAACGCAAGGTGGCAGTAACGCGCGCGTGGCTGCGGTGGAGGCGAGACGGAGACGGCGGCGGGTGGGAGTCTTTTGTTTGGTGCGGACAGTTTGGTTTGGTAAAACTTTATTTCCCACAGTAGGGGTCCTGAAGGACACTTGGCTAGGCGCCAGGTGTACAGGGCAGCTCCCACGTCGGCACAGAGAGCCCGAAGCTCTCCGCCGCCGCGTGGGCCTCCTGGACAGCCCGAAGCTGATCATGTAGTGAAGCACTTTTTAACACTTTGTCTCAATTTTCCTTGCTCTTAGCGTAGGCGTCGCTCGATGCACAACCACACAGCATATGGTTTAAGTCTACACGGTCACTGCACCGTTCACACACATGTTGTCCGTCGTAGTCTGGGTCGATGTGCTTCATGCGCCAGGGGCTGGGGTATGAGTTCGCTTGGAGCAAGCGTAACGTGACTGATTGTCTGCGGGTTAATTTTTTATCCGGGAGGGGAAATGCTCGTTTGCCTAGATAAAAGGGCTTAGTGAGCTCGTTGTACGTGAATAATTGATCTCTGTATTCGATATGTGGAGTAGCAGGGGAAACCGAAGGGACGCGGTCGATGAGTCCTCGCGCCGCCTCGTGTGCGATCTCTTTAAGATTCCGAAGGCCGCCCCCTAAGCTGCCCATGTGTGCCGGGAACCATACGATGGAGTGATCGGTGATGTTACTTCCGCCTAAGATCGGTAGCGTCGTCTTGTCTATCCCGCCCTTGGCGAAAGCTCGAGTGGCTGCTCTGGAGTCGCTGTATGCAGTTGTGAAGTTCGAGTCTTTTAGAGCTAGTGCTATCGCTGCTTGCTCAGCTACCTCTGGTTTCTTGGTGTAAAGTGTGAGTGAGTTGCGCGTACGCCCGTGTCCGTCGACTACTGCTACCGAGTAGGCATGCTTTCCCGGCATGTAAGCTGCATCCACGAAAGCTGTCTGGTCGGGAAACTGTGCCGCGTCCGCAGTGAGGGCTTTGGCGCGGGCGAACCATCTTTCTTGATTGTGGATCGGGTGTACGTTTCTTGGGAAGGGGGACACTTTGATTGCTTCTCGCACTACTTAAGGTAACTGCAGGACGCTGTCCCTGTCACTATGGTGCTCAGGCCGAGCTTGACGAGAATCTCTCTGCCCGCTTTGGTGCTTGATAGGCGTGCAATCTGTGCCGTGTGCTGTGCCTCGATGATTTCGGCAAAGATATTGTGCACTCCTAGCTGCAAGAGTAGTTCAGTGGAGGCATTACTGGGGAGCCCCAACGCTGTCTTGAAAGCTCGGCGTAGGTGTACTTCAAGCCTTCTCTGATGTTCCTTGTTCCAGTTGAGCATTGCAGCCACGTATGTGATGTGACAGAGTACACAAGCATGGACCATTTGAATAGCGTTGTCCTCGCTCAGTCCCCTGTGCCTATTCATGATGCGCCGAAACATCCGAATCGCGTTTGCTATCTTGATCGTGATGCTGTCAAGCATCGC